>NC_062230.1:36898872-37541368 GCF_902686445.1 Sciurus carolinensis
TCTGGAAAAATAAAACCTGCTATTTCCTAAGTTTTAGAAGGTGGAAATGGTACATGTTATAAGCAGGGCATGGTTTAGGGTTCTGAGCTAGAAAATTCTGATGGGCTGAGTCGCTACCAGAGTGAAATTCTGAAGCGTATAAAGCAATGAGCTGGTACCCTGGAGGCTGAGCCCCAGGGTGGGAGAAAAAATAAGTCTGATGTCAAAAGAAGATTCTCCCAACTTGAAACTGAGTGACCTGGGAAAGTCAGGGACTAAACAATAGGAACCTGGAAGGTTGGCTTCTCCTATCCCATTTCCTTTTTCTGAGTCTATGGGGAGATTGTTTCCTTCTTGCCTTGCATTTAGGCAGGTGTCACGTGACTGCTTCTGACTAATGGAATATGGGTATCAATGCTGAATTTCAGTCCCAGATTTAGCCCCTGAAATTTCTCTCAAGATCCTTGTCTTACTACCTTTTCCTTCTGGCTGCTGAATGAGCGATTCCAGAATGATTCTGAATCCAGAAAACAGTAGCTCAAAAGATGGAAGGAGCTTGACTCTCTGTTGCCAACTGATCAGAAAAACCTTCCCAATAACCTCTAACACGGTGAAAACCTGGGGAAACTGTCTGGTGTTTGTGAAGCATTGACCTATCCTAAATTACAGCAGCAATAAGAATTTAGCAAGCTGTGGCATGGTTATTATGAAATCATGATTCACTGGGCATGTGCAATCTTTGACATGTATCATCCCATTCAACTTCACCAAAAAACCCCTAGGAGATGGATATTACCATCGCTCCTCCCACCTTTTGTCAGACGAGGATGCTGAGGCCCAGAGACTGGTGGTAACCTGCTCAAAGTCACAAGGCTGGTGCCTATCCGAGGTGGGATTAAATGCACCAGGTTCAGACCACAAGTCTCTTCATGTAGGCAGCACACTGAGCAAATGCCTCAGGTTCCCACACGCATGTGCAGTGCAAGGACATCTGTCACCTAGTCAGCAACCAGTACCCGACGGCAGCCTCTGCCTTAGACTCCTTGGCTGCCCACAGGGGGCACGCTGCAGTGGCTCCCCAGGACATAGTCACAGAGGGCTGAATTAAGGGTGAGCACCCCAATATCCCCAAACGTACCAGGCGCCTGTGGAGAAGCCAGGCACTCTATCGCTCTCTGAAAAGAACCAATAACCTCCAGTCACTTCTGCACCCAGCCCTGTCATACAGCACAAGACGAAGGCTTGGCAAGGGCCAGCGCCGTCCCAAAGTTCCAGAAGGAAAAGGCCGAGCTATGGCTGAGCACTGATTCACCGAGTCGAGACAAAGATACCACATGTGGCAATCAAGGCAGAAGGGATTCAATCGCCTTCTCTGAGGTCGACATTTCACATGAAAGGAGGTGGAGGAGAAGCCGAGACGCGGATGGAGAAGAACCTGGGAGGGTCCTAGCTGTCCCCAGGGGAACGTAGCCCCGCCCCACTTTACGCACATCTGCCTGCTTGTGCAGAGGAAGATGACCTGCAGGGTGATGGCCCGTGCGAAGGAGAAGGCATCCTGACAGGGCGTGAAAGGACAAAGAACGAGGCACCAGCTTAATTCTGAGCACAAACAAATTAAAATGGGGTTTATGGGCGGCTACAGTTAATTTCTCAGAGTGATTAACAAACCCTTACTACCGGCCTCAGGAGGACTCGACATTCCCTCTAAGGGAGAGGGACGGGGTCTCAAGCAGTCGTGGGTGTGGGGCATTTGCTGGGAGATGACTCTAATAACTTCTTCTCGGTCAAAACCCAGGCCCGTTCTTCACAACACTTTAATGATGAGGAAATGAAACCAGGCCATCCTGCTGCAGGTGGAGAAAACAAAATATGACAAGTGCAAGAGTCAGTCCTGAGAACGCGGCGCTCTGGAAGAATGCCCACGCCGGGCAGTCAGCTCCCGCCAAGGACCCCGAGCCCAGCCTGGTGCAGCGCACCTGCTCCTGGGCCCACAGAGTCACCGCCTCCCGGCAGTGGCCAGCCCGATGGCAGCTCTCGCTGCACCCTAGGCCAAGGGAGCCTGCGGACACCAGGAGACCTGCTGACAGTCGTGTGGGGCTCGGGGCAGACCGCTGTGCGCAGAGAAGGCCGTTGTGTAGGCTGCCTGAGACAAAACCAAATCCGCACGTGAACGCCAAGAGCTTCGTGCTCAGGAAGAGGTCTGCATGCCCACAGATGATCCTGCCATGAGAAGGGGATTGAGACCCCGAGACCCACGTGTTGGTGTTGCTGCTACAAGGACGAACAGCCCACCGAGAAGGAAGAACCCGGCACCCTCCCAATGCTCTTGGAGTGCTCCTCGCGGCCCTGCAGGAAGTCGCAGGGCACCTGGTTTGCAGAGGAAGCCGATGGGCAAAGACGGTTTGTGTGCTTGGCGTTGGTAGAAGTACTACGAGTGGCAGCAGTGAGGTGGAACCCATAGGAACTGAGGTCTGAGCCCAAACTCTGTGGGAGGAAACTGCTTTGCCATGTGAGGCACCCCGACCTTTCTGAGCAGAAAACCCCCTTTGCTCCCATGCAGAAGCCTGGCCACAGAGTCACCCGGCAAGAACCCTGCCTTGGAGCATGCAGGAGCACTTAGCCATTCCTACAAGAGCCTGCGTTAGCGGCCCAGGCTCTGGCGTTCTGACGGGTTCTTTATCTTGGGCAAGTTCATGGATTCTTCATCCGAAACTTGGGAACAATAAGAGCCGCTCTCCCTTGTAGAGTTGTTGAACTTTTAATGTAGCTAATACCTGTAAAAGTTTGAGATCTATTGGACGAACAGAACATTCGGTTTTACATAAGAATAAAGCAAATCTGAAATGATTATCCTGAGCTTCAAATGCACCCGAAATCTACACATGTGTATCCTGAGGTGTGTGTGGTGGGTGAACGAAACCAAGACCTTCCACTAATACTGGGAAATGCTACTGGTCAAATCATATTGTTACAGCGTGCATGTATAAATATGTAACAACAAATCCCACCATTATGTACAACTATGATGTACCAATTTAAAATGTGGCAAGAAATAGTTAAAAAATTAAGCTTGCCTCCTATTTTGATTAATCTAAAGTCAACTACCTTTCCTCCTCCTTGACATTCAAGTCTGCCTTTTTGGAGGACGTGGGAAGTGGGTACTGCGGTTTGAACTCAGGAGCACTTGACCACTGAGCCACATCCCCAGCCCTATTTTGTATTTCATTTAGAGACAGGGTCTCACTGAGTTACTGAGGACCTCACTTTTGCTGAGGCTGGCTTTGACTTATGATCCTCCTGTCTCATACTCCTGGAGCTGCTGGGATTACATGCATGTGCCACCACACCCGGCTCAAGTCTGCCACTTTATAAGACAATAATATGTGCCCCTCAACGTTCCCAAGTCTTACCTTCTATATACCCTTTCTTTTCTATCTAAAGATGGCCCCTGGATCCCATGTGATACTAAGTTACACCACCTGCTTGTAGAATGATTTATACTCACTGCATGGGGCTGGGTGTGGCCAGAGGTAGAGTGCATGCTTAATGCACACAAGGCTCTGGGTTCTGTCCCCAGCAACAACACATTCCCACTTTGTTTTCTATGAGCAAAAATGAAGAGAAGAACTCCTTTAATGTGGATGTAGAAAGGAGTCATTATTAATGCTGCCTTAAATTAGGGTAAACTCTTGGGGGAACAGAAAGATATGAATAAGGGGAAGAATGCACGGGGGTGGCTTAGGATTTGTTTTGTTTTTATCTATGTTGTGATTTTTTTTTTAAATTGTTATTAGTGTGGAACTCACAAAGTATAGCATTTGTTAGGCTTAAGTGACTGATTCAGTGGCATTTAGCACACTCAGTGTTGTACGACTGCCCCTCTATCTGGTTCCGAAATATTTCCATCACCCGAAGGTGGCCCCACACTCATCAGATAGATGCTTCCCACTCCCACTTTCCCCCAGGACCTGGAAGCCACCCCCCTGAATTCTGCCTCCGCGGACTGACCTGTTCAAGATATTTCACATGAATTGGGTAACTTTGAGCTTCTCAAGGAGCCCCCATGCAGGCAGGCAGAATGGACCCTTCTACCTAGGCTCTGCACCACAGGGATGTCCGCTTCCTGCAGGCCGGGTTCCCCTGGGCTGTGTGCCATACCATCCTGGGACCCTCTACAGCCCAGTAATGGAAAGCAGACCAGCACCACCCTTCGACGCTAACCAAACGGTGGACCATCCTCACACAGACCCCGGCCAGTTTCTGCTTTGACTGAACCCAGCGGAATTTTCCATTCCTCGGGACAAGTGCTGGCTCATGAAATAAAGCCAAGCACGTTCCACTGAGTCTCCTTTTATGTAAATTTGAAAACACACTGCCCACTGGAGTCACGTATCCAGACAGACTCTCAACCAGATGGAGAAACAGTCTCTGCCTAAGGAAGAAGCAGGAACCCGCCTACCCAGCCCACCCTCTGTTGACTTCCACCCCGTGCCATCACAGCTGCAGAGGGCAGCTTGGAGAACGCCCAGGACAGCCTTCCCATTGCTGACCGAGGCTCCAGGGGAGGCGGCGGTTGGAGGAGACTGCTCCACCTCCCTGCTGGGAAGAGTCCCAGGAACTCCTCGGGGAAGCGGGTGCTCGGCCTCCACCTCCACAGTTCCCCATCTCCGGGGCTGAGTGGGTGCTGGGCTCCTACACCTGCAGCGCATGCCCACGCTGATGAGTGTGTCCGCAGAAGGGACCACCCAGCCCTATCCACGAGGAGAAGGATAACAGGCAGCACTGGCCTGGCCTCCAGCCGGAAGCAGCTCTTGCAGAGGACTGTTTCTATAATTAATTGCTCTTTGAATCTTCCCAGAGTCCTCATAATAAGGAACTCAAAAGGTGCCGAGTGCTAACCTTGAACTTGGGTCTCCGGAGGGTGGGGTCAAAGGTACAAAGCTAATTTTGGAGGCAGTGCTAGTGGGCACAGATAAAGAGGTCGTAGAGAGGCTTAGGTGGCTTGTGGACTAGAAGGTTCACGGGAGCCAGGGAGCAGCGTTTGTGGCAGGCGGCTGTTTCTATTCTGGGTTCATCCAAGGGACTCACTAGGTGACCTTGGGCCTGTCACATCCCCTGGGCACTGCTGCCTCTCCATCTGTGAAATCAGGTACGAGTGTCCGTCACACAAGCCCTCCCGGGGTGGGGAAGATTAATGAGGCGAAGTTTGCAAAGTGTGTGAAATTCCAGGCGACGAAGGACAGCAAGAAGCACAGAGTTAGGAACCGAGCTCCCCTCACCTCCCTGCCCCCGCCACACAACACCCCTTTTGCCTTTGAAAAATAGCTTTGGCCTTCACTACGCCAGGCCAGGTCCTCAGGACACAGCAACAGCAGCGCTGGGGAGCCTGTGGAGAGATGCAGACCACGGGTCCCTCTCAGACCTGCCAGCCCAGACACGGGGTGGAGCCCGGTCACCCGCCCCTCCAGGCAACACCGCTGCCTGCTGAAGGGCACAGCAATGGCACCTGGCAATGCAGCAGCAAGCCAGCCCAGGAACCCCAGGGCTGGTGGGGCGATGGAAAACAAGAGGAGCGCTGGAGAGCAGGTGGTACCTGGAGATCCTTGGATCAGAGAGCTGGAGGTGGCAGGGGCCTCCCGAGTGCTGCTCACGGTGGTCGCAGTGATCCAGGCTACGGACGCCGTCCTGAGTCGAACCCCAGCCCGCCCCGTACTGAGCACTTGGACACGGTGCTGGTCCAGCCACAGACTCGCTTTTCTCACCTGTGAAGTGAGGAAGATGAGAACAAGCCCTGCCTCCAGCACACAGGTTCCCACACTTTCATACTAACGAGAACCTCCTGGAGACCTTGTTAAGCCTCGGCCCCCGGTCCCACCCCAGAGGCTCCTGTCCCACGGGCCTGGGCACTTGTATCTCCAACGGAGACACCCCAGTGATGTGAAGGCTGGTAGCCCTCAGCCCACCATGCTACTCATTTCCGTAGAGCGGGGCTTCAAGCACGTTAGCACCTGGCTCAGCGAGTCTGGAGGAATCTGGGAGGCTGTGTTCCGCCTCCTGCCCAGGTGAGGCCAGGCCCACATGCTGAGTAGCAAGGTGAGTGTATCTGACACACAGACGACCAAATGCACGAGCTACGGTGGCTTCTCTGCAGCTCTTATCCCTTATTTTGTAAGGTGATGGTGGTTTCTAATCCATGGTTAGACTTTTAAACATCCTTATTTGATAAACTGTAACATGGATGAGCCGTATCAAATGCAATGAAAAGAAAATGACTTGCAGACTCAAACACCTTCCAAACCAAAGATCCGTGGTTTCCTCCAAGGCTGTGGTAGGGGCAGAGAATTCCCAAGCAGCGTGTTTAGGCCTAGAATTCCAAAACTGTTGATAAAATATGAAGCAGGTAGAGTTCCTCAGAGGATATGAAGAGAATGAGCCGTCTTAAAGAGACTTTGAAAAATGTGATAATGGCTACCCCAAAATCCCCCAAATAAATTTGAGGACAGACAGCAGTAAATGTGGTCCCACAAGATGCAAAAATGCATTTGGGGAGTTGGGAGTGGTTTCAGAAGGATCTGTTTGTTTGTTAAAACCTCCATTCTGTTTTCCTTCCCTTTCCCCCTCTTGTCCTCAGGGCAGAATGCCTCTCATTCCTCCATGGAACAATTAGGCAGAACGACACCCCTCTCCCAGGACTTCCTTCCATCCGGTTATAAATAACTTTGGCACAGCAACTAAGAGCACATATAAAAGCAATGACCAGCCGCTTACCATGAAAAAGCCATGTTCTGTTCCCATGACAACATGGAGTCAGAGGCAGAGTGGCGTGTGATGCTGGTTGCATTGCCTCCCCATCGTCTGAAGCCCCCAACGAGCCAGCTCTGGGGCAGACCAGGCTTCCTACCTGCTGAGGGTTGGGTGGCTGGAACCTGGGACCAAGCCCCACAGCCTGCAGTTGGGAGCCAGCTGGGCCTGCAGCCTGGGGAGGGCACGCTAGGAGTGGGCAAGCCCCTTCCTGAGGTGCAGGCCCTTCCAGCTCTTCCCCAAGAATCCGGGAGGGTTTCAGTAACGAGCCTGGCTGGGGTGGGTCATTAGCCTGCCCTCCGCCTCAGCCTCTTTTGGACTTCCTCTGTTGTCTCCCATCCCTGTCTTTTTTTCACTTTCAGAGGAGAAACTCAGAGGAAGGACTGATCAGAGGCAAGGAGAGCCAGGTGCTGGCTGGTTACCAGCTCCCTGCAAAGGCAGAGGCATTCTCCATTGGGGTGAGCTCGTTAGGGGGTCTGCTCCCCCAACGAGTGCCAGACACTCTCTTCAATTGCACCTGCCCTTTCCCTTGTGTGAGAACCCAGGAAGGGGGCGAGAGGGGGCTGAGAAGAAGACGGCCATGCTGCCTAACCAGCAAGGCGGCCCACTGATCGGCGCCACATGAGTCCTGAGGGAGCGAGCACCTGAGTTCTGAGCCACCCTGCCTTAGAAGTGGGGCGACGTTCTGCAGCCTCAGGAAGGACTGAGCGCACTGATGTGGCTCACTTGCCCAGACCTTCCACAGAACGACTCCGGGCGCTGTCCGGGAAAGGAATCCCAAACCTCCTCAAGTCCTTTAGACCTCACGAGTCCCGACTGGTTACTAACCTCCAGTCTTGGTGAGGATGTTACCTGACGTACACGTGGACTCCCGCAGGCACCCAAGCGTCCACGTGCCTGACTTCGCTAAGGCTCACAGTAACGCGCTCAGTCGATGCTGTGCTGGCCACAACATGCAGACGGGGACGCTGGGTCAGAAGTGGGCCAGGCCCAGGGGTCCTGATCTGAAGCCGCTGCTGCTGCAGAGCTGGGGGCCGGAACGAGAAGGGACTCGACTCCAGAGCGCACGGCCCTGACCCACCTCCTCCAAAAGTCGCCCTTCCGTTTGTTCTGAGATGATTCCTTTCAGGCTTCGGAGGGAACACTGACCGCCGTTGGTAGCGTAGCATTCGTGAGCGTGTCCGTTTCTCCTCTGGCAAAGCTATGGTCTGATTAATCCTGACTTTCTCTGGGAGCCCCAGCATTTTAGGTTTTGCATATTAGTCGCTGCTTCTTTACCTAAATGTGTCCTGTTACTGGGAAGTGCCATAAAAAGAAAGGAGTTGGGTGAGGAGCCGCTTTTCAAAGACTTGTCCCTCAAGGTCTCTGCTCCTCTGCACAGTGACTCTGGGAGTGGTAACAGGCCAGGGCGCAGAGTCTGGCCCTTCTCACCGGCTGCAAGCACTTTTAGGGAGGATCTGCCCTGCACCCCAACTCACTTAGAGATGCCATTGGAACAAAGCGTAGGTCAAAACTAAGAATCTGTTTCACAGTAGGTTCCTCATGCACGTCTTAGGCCTTTCAATGGCAACACTGGGTGAGGCGTCTAGAGGACCACTAATTTAAAAATCAAATTAGAAACCCTCTACTGAACATGAATTAACGATAAAGGGCATGGTTTTCCTCTTGCAAAAGCAAGCAGAGCTGGGCGGAGGAGAAAAGCAACCTTTCTGAGAACGCACAGAACTCGGAGTGTCCATGGCCCCCATCTTCACTCCCTATTCCTGTACGAAGTACGGTTTCATCATACGGGACGTGAATACCTTTGTTTAAAAAAACTGGAGATGAGATTGACGTTCCAGGCCATCGATACCCTTAATTCCACCTCATCTTCCATATCCTGCAAGTCCGGTTTGTGGACTATCCTGCCAGACCCTTCTCTAGGCATGAGCTCATATTACGTCCTTAAAGATTCCTACCTGGGTTGCCGAACAGCAGGCTGCTCACTTTAATCGGTTTATACTGAAATCCTAAACGAGGACCTGAACTCATCTACAGACCCCTCTTCACCTTAGAGAGCATTCGATGAAGATGTCAATGGCAGTGTCTCTTTAGGGTTGACCAACCAGTTTCTTTGCAAAACAAAGAACTAAAAGAGTAATTTGTATGAGGGTGAAGTTGCACGGGGCTGAACACAGGGCTGGTGGGAAGTGTCCGTTCCTTTTAAATTTCTTAGACCTTCTCTTTCTTCAGGCTGCACTTGTGGCAGATCAGATGAAAGAGGAAGGCAGAAGAGCCCAGGATGGAGGGCGCTGGCCATGCCTCCCAGCCTCCGCGCTTACCACCATGGCCTCAGACACTTCATGAGGCTGTTCTTTATCGGTGGGCCCATCTTTAGGGTGGACTATTTCTAACACCTATGTCAGAGGGCTCCTGGGATGTTATCTTTATACGAAGCACATGGTGCATGCTTCATAACCATTAGCTCTTATTGTTCTTAGAAGTCTGAATTTTGCCCTCAACACCAAGCCCATGGACCACTTTAGACTTCAGGATGAAGAAGGAATTAAAGAAAGGAGAAAAAAATCTGGAAGTACTGTTAGATACTCTCAAGTATGTCTTCAAGGAGAATGAATGGATAAGTGGGTGGATGGATGGATGAATGGATGGGAGAGTGGGTAGATGGGTGGGTGGATGAATGAATGGATATATGGATGGGTAAATGGATGAATGGGCAGATAGAGAGATAGGTAGATAGAGACCAGTAACAGAAGAAAAAGTGAGAGCCATAAAAATACTATATACTCTAGTATATAATATACCCTATTAAGTTTATAGGTTATCTAAAATGTAATTGATGGAGTGAGAGAATGAAGTGGCCATAAAAGGGATATAGACCACTCACCCTACCAAAAAAAGGTAAATTTCTTTTAAAACATTCATTACAAAGGTAGTGACCTCGATAAGGGAAAGAAGAGTGTGATGAGAGATCCTGACAGGTAACTTCATTTAAGTGAGGAAGGGGAATCTAGAAAATGAAGGAAAGACATCAGAAGACCTTAGGGATATTCATAATCATGAGGAAGACAGTGACAAAAGTTTCCAGGTTGAGGAACCCAAGTGCAAAGGCCCAGAGGACATTTGCTCTCCACCTCACGGAGTTGACGGGTGGAGAGTGGAGAGGTAGGCGGGGTGAATAAAGCCAGGATGCAGCCGGATGGAGAGGGCTTGGCTTCTCTTCTCCAGGAGAAGCAAGACAATGAGGCCACCAGCTACGCAGCCCTCCCCTCACCACAGCTTCTCCATTTGGAGAGCTTGGGACTTCAGGGTGAGAAAGCAGAGGGTTGGGGTATCAACCCCATCTTCGGGGGGGGTGTTCCTAATCTGAAGAGTAAAGGTTACTATGAGCAAATACTTCAGGCTTTTTCAAATAAAACTCCTTGATTCAGGGAGTCACCAGAATGCTAGGCGTGCTGCCTTGGTGATTAACGTGGGACCAGGGCTTACCTTCTAGCACCTGCTGAATTTGGAGACAGACGACGCATCATGGTCCCAGTCTCAGCTTTAACCCTCAGTAGCTGTGTGATTTTTAACCTACAAGGTTGCTTCTTCATCCAGAAGCCTGTAGATAGCAATATGTGGTCTGCAGGTGTCTCTGCCTTAATCCCCAAACCTGTGAATATGTTGCTTTATAAGGTAACAGGGAATTAAAGAAGGAATTACTGATCAGTTGACCTAGAAATAAGGTATGAGCCAGGATCATCCAGGTGGGCCCAGTGTAAACACCAGTGTCCCTAAACGTGGAAAGGAGAGGTGGAAAGGCAGAGGGACGTGTTGGACAAGTCCTGGACCACCATTGCTGGCTCTGAGGGTGGACCTGAGGCAGGCAGGCTCTAGAGGAAGTGGACCCCCCCGAGACCTCCGGAACTCTAAGATAATCAACTCTACCCCTCGAAGCCTCAAAGGCTGTGGTGGTTACAGCAGCCACAGGAAACGGATATGCAATTTATGCCTTTGAAAGTCCCTGAGAAGTTCAATCAGATGATTATGCAACGTGGGTGAGGCTTTAAGAAGCACTCAACAACTCTTCCCTTGTGTAAGCTGCCCAGCTGCAGCTGGGAAGGTTTTCACCTGCCATCCCAGTGCCGAGCCTGTTAATGCAGACACATCCCGGGACCCACAGCCCAAGGACAAACACCTGGCTCAGCCCTCCAGCGACCATCAAATACCTCATTATTTGGTAAGGCTAGAGACACTGGCAAGAATATCTGTATCTAAAAATTAAAATCCTTTGATTGTTCCATGGCCTGTAGATTTCAGCGAAGGATTTATAGCATTTGGTCCATTCCAACTTCTACAAGCTTAGTTCCTCACACTCCTCATAAACCCTCCACTGAGGTGCTGATTATCCCAAATAAATATTTCTTCAATGCATCCAAACCTCTTATGCCTCTGGGCCTTTGAACGTGCTGTTCCCTTTGCCCAGAACTGATGTCTCCCCAAAGCATTTGTCCATCTCTCCACATCCCACTCATTCCTCAAGACTCAGCTAGGTCACTACAAGGAGCTTCCCTTAGCATCCCGTTACTCAGGTCAGTTGGGGTGCACCTCCCCTCACATGGAATCCAAGCCTCTATTTTAGCCATTCTCACACCACAGGAAAACTGATCACTTTGTGATCTCCCCAGTATTCAGTCATTGATATTGGTCTTTTTAGGATCATAGGTGTTCTGGAGGATCTGAAGAATGAGATCACTTCTTCACAATAGTATACACACACACACACACACACACACACGTTTTATATTTAGCACATATACAAATAATTTCATGTGGTTCATGGATCTCTCCCCAAAATCCTAGAACATCATCATAAAGACACCAGCATTAAAATATAAGTGCCATGAGATAAAGGATTCAATCTAGTTCATTTATTTGTCCCCAGCACGTAACATATGACCTGTCACGCAGTTGATGCTCAAGGGATAGATAGATGGATGGATACATGGATGGAGGGAGGGAAGGAGGGAGGGATTGGCAAAGGGATGGTTGGATGGTGGGTGGGAAACAGAATGATTAATTCATCTGTCTATTTGTCACTGGAAGGACTCATCTAGAGCACTTCCCCTAATAGTAGAATGACTACTCTGAAGCACATGAGAAGATCCATCACAGAGCTCCAGCTAATCAACATTCGTGTGACAAAATGGCATCTGTGAAAAACACCCTTATTGACAACATGTTCCATATTGTTAAGTAGTTGCAGAAATGTTCCCAGGAACACAGATATGGTCCATCTGATGCAACCAGACTGAAAAATGGGGAAAAAAATTAACTAGGAGGTGAATTTTCTGGTAGCATTAATCAAAGGAATATGTTCTATGACCACTGTTACAGACGATGTGGTGAATTAAGAAGACTTGTACTTCTTCCCTCTGAAAATCGCCTGAGGAAGTCTGTGATGGCTGGTACAGAAACTGAGAATGTGCTTGATCAGACTGCAAGTCGAACACACACACACACACATACACACACACACACACATACATACACACACACACACACACACTGTTTTTATATGGAGAACAAAGTAAATATCCAACAAAAGAGGATTAGTTAACTACCTGGCACTATAGAACACTACGTAATTATATAAAATGTACCTTTTGGTTATAGGTTTATGTGTGTATGTGTGTGTGATGCTGCGGATCAGACTCAGGGCCTTGCATGCTCCGCAAGCTCTCTACAACTGAGCTACACTCCCAGTCCCTAAAATAGATTTTAGAAAAACATTTCTGGCCAAAAAAAAAAAAAAAAAAAAAAAATGTTCATACTATCTGAAGGTAAAGCAGGGTATAGCGATCCCCAGATTTCAGATATGTAGGTATGCATCGTGAAAGAAATGTAGAACCTGTTAGCAATGGTTATCTTTGGAAGCTGGAATCACCGCTGATGTTTTAGTGTTATCATATCGATACCACTCAATGCATAGAATATATACAATATGTATTTGAATGCTGCTGTTAAATAAGAACTTCGGAGTTAATTAAAAGTTTGTGTGTGCGTGGGTGGGCGGATCATGCTGTAATCTTGCCCGAGGAAAAGCTTGTTCATTGGACCTGAAACTGCCTAAAACTGTGTCACTTTTCGCCTGGCAGCAGTTCCAAAGTCAAAATACCTAGGGAGAGTGAATCTATCCTCACAAATCTAACTTTTCATCTCATAACCTAAATTTGGTGACAGAAATTAGATTTCCATCAAATTTTCCTCTCTTCGTCTTGGGGAACTTTGATTGGCTGTAGCTCTCGCTCCCTGTCTCCACGTGGCAGGTGCCTAGTGTTGTGACTCCAGCCCCGCTTCGTGTCTTCCTGGTTGGTATTCCTGTTCCCTCTGCATACATCAGCAAGTCTATGATGTGGAGAGACCAAAATCAAAATGAAGGATGGCGCCCTATCTCGTGGGTCACAGTCAACAGATGGGTGCTTTAGGGAAAGAATACCTCAGTAAGCATTTCTCACATTCACTTAACAAATATCTGCTTTTGTGCAAGGTGATGAAATGGATTTGTGCACATATTTAGATCCAACACAAAAGTCAGTGTTCTTCAAAAATCCATCTTTCATAGGGAAATAGGGATAACTGATCTCCCTGAGAACGAATTCACGTATTAATGAGAACAACATTCCAACACACCTCACCCCATCCACGCACGGGCACTCAGCAATTCAGCGTCATGGACGTGGGTTCAGTTCCACCTCAGGAGTCAAGGATCCTGCAGTTACTCTTGACTTACATTTAAGCCGAAATCCAAAAGGACACTGGGTCCTCAATGGACTGGGTCTCTGTTGTCACAAGAATACCAGACTGTACAGGTGAATGGAGTAATTGGCAGCCCGCTGCAGAGCAACCTCGACACTGGTTCAGCACTCAGCAGAATAAGCTTGGGCAGCAGAACGTTTGTATGAAAATGAAAAATCTTAAGTACAGAACGCATAGGGCAGGGTGAGCAGTAAATAGCACAGTCGTGGGGAGACGGCATGCAGATGACACACAGGGGTTCATGTCCAACCATTCAAATTCAAATCCAATAGGAGAGGTCCTGGATCTGGAAGTCATGGAGGAAGGAACGGACAGAGAGTGACCATGAGTCCCATGCATTCCAGGAGTGGATTCTGGCGAGTGGAGTGGGGAAAGGGAAACCACTTCTGCAAATGAGCTCTGATTACTGTTGAGCTCTGTTCTTCCCCCTCCCAAGAACACACTGCAGAAAGTAAGACATTTCAGGGTCCAGGTAGCTGGCCATTAGCCACCTCAAGTCAAAGGAAGAGTTCAAGGTCACAATGAATTAGTCCCTCCAGATCTCAGGCTCCCCTCTGTGGGGCTGAAATGTGTCTGTCCCGACAAGATGGAGAAAACTGCTGCTCTGTGCCAGGATGGACTCTTTGCAACATCTTGGAATGACTGACCTTAGCTCCTAACAAGGGAATCCAGATACATGAGCACAAACAGAGAGCAGGCTTATCTCATAGCACCATATCACCAGAGTGTTAAGGTTTCTCTCTCTCTCTCTCTCTCTCTCTCTCTCTCTCTCTCTCTCTCTCTCTCTCTCTCAACTCTGAAAGCATTAGAAAGGGTCGTGGATCTTTGAAGGATAAGTACTTTAGAGATAATAATGACAGGGGAGGGTTACTGGACACTGTGAAGTTCTGGGCACTATGCAACACTTTCCAACATTATCTCAGGGACTCGATTCCCAAGAGGGAGGTATTATTATTCCATCCAGAAGATTAAGTTATCCAAGGTCAAACACTGTTGAGTGGTGAAGCTGCGACCTTTTGGCCATTAAACTCTACTAAACTTTTTCTCATTTTCTAAAATCTAACACCGTTTTGAAGAATAAAGTCAAAAGAACATCCCAAGCTCTCTCAGGAGGTTTCCTCTTGACACAATCCTGCAAATAAATCCACAGATCTCCACTAAGCCAGTTGTTCTGCTTGAAGATTCCACCCACTCCCAGCCTCTCCACTGGGGCTGGAGAGGCTGGGACTGGGTGGAAAGAGGCTCTTTGGAGTTGAGGGACCTAGACCAAGGAGGGAAAAAAGCAAGAACTGACATCTGGTTGGAGCTATTAAACTCAAATTCCCCTCTAAGAGAAGGGCTTCGAATGTTGGTGAAGCTCTGAATCCCCACATGTGACCTCAGCTAGTGAAGCACATTCCACATTATCACAGAAGCATTTGCTAAGGCCCCACCCCCAAACCTCCCCCCCCCACCACAGTGTGACCTTCAGAACATGATTGGGTGAATATTTTCAGCTACAACTTGGGGTAACTGCAGAAAGGGGCTGCTATGCAAAGCTCTTCACATGAGACCCATGGTGTTGGGGCTCTCGGGTCAAAGTGCATGACCTTGGATTAAGCCTTGATGGATCCAGCTCTGTGGGGTAAACCCAGCTGGTTGGTAACAACACATGTGTCCCCAGGGTGTTCTGTCTTCCTGGCTCAACCCCAGCTTTACCTGAGTGGCCACCTCTGTGTGCTTAAGGAAGGTGGCTCCTTTCTAGACAATCAGGTGGACTTGGGTAGGCACAGCTGATGATTCCAGCCCCGGTGGTTGAATAAAAAAGAGCACTCAATATAAACCTGACCAATGAGAACAAGAGGATATTTGCTGAGGGTCTTTGGGTTTTCTATTGTTTGCCAACTGAAGAAAAAAAAACATAAAAAAATCCACAAACATCAAGCCTCCTGGGAGACGTCACGATGGACCTCCATGATGTTACTGTATCTTTCCAAATCTCTTCTTTCTTACTTGTAAAAGGGGGATGGTCATTGGACGTAGGTCACAGGAATGTCATGGGGATTAAAAAGATAATGAAAGTAGGTGCTCAAAATTGCCCAGGCACCAGTGAGTGACCAATGATGACAGGTACTATAACTCTCCTGTTGCCTCTCACCACCCCCGAGCCAGGTTCTACTTTAACTCCCACCTTACAGATGCACAGCTGGCCTAATGAGTTCAGTCACGTAGCTGATGAGGGTTGACGCTAGTAGTGGAAGCCAGGCTCTGACCAAAATACCAGCCACAGACACAGGACGGAACCGCCTCCTTCCTGTCAAATCCAGGCACTGGTGCAGACCTGGAAAAACAGGGACCAAGAGGACACTCCTGCCACTGAGCTCACCCCCAGGACTGGGGCTGGAAGAGAGGAAGCCTAGCTGCACAGAGCTGGGGAGGGGGCTGCCGCTGCCCACTCCCTCTCTGGGTGTTCCATCAGCCCTGGAAGTCCCGCCCTTGCTAGATGCCGGCTTCCTCATTTAGCTCAACTTTCATTTAAAAGTCAGTTTCAGAGATCAGTCAACCTCACAGGAAGCCAGGAACTCAATGTTCAACCTTACAAGAAGCTCTTTGTGGTGGTTATTTTAAGAATCACCTTCTGAGGAAAACCCGCTGTTCCCAATCAAGGGCAACAGGGGGCAGCAGAGAGCAGCAAACGGCTTGGTACCCGACATTAAAAAGGGGAAGGGGGAAAATAAAATAGGCAACTTTATCTTCAGCCCAGAAGCATCCAACTGTAGAAATATCCCAGGTCAAAGCTACCTGACATAATGGGTATGCAAATCCACACTCCCAGTCTTGCCACAGAGGAAAACTGACAGAGATAGGTCCTCCTAAATGCTATACTGAGGGTCCCAGGGTCCTGGAAATCTGTCCAGGATGTCCTGGGACCCTGCCTCAACCAGTGATGATCTTGGGGCAGCTAAAAGGGAAGGCGCCTTGAAGCATACAAACGCGCCTTGTTAAACTTTCATGTCGTTTCCACTTTAAATCTGCATGGGGAACGGCCTCTGTCAGATGCTGGAGTGCATCTGAAAGGCGCCCTCGGAGAAACTCCTGGTCTATTTTTAAGTACCTGGGGCGAAGGGACACCATGCTCCACATTCGCTGATGGTCCAGTTCCTGGGACTGGCCAACCTCAGGGGACACTGGAAAGTAAGTGCAAGTCCCTGCTCAGGGCTTTGAACTAGAGAAGGGCCCCAGGGGGCTTTAGATTTGTGACCCTGGGTGCTCCCAAATGCAGATGCTGTCTTTGCTTCCCTCTTTGTGTACTTTTAAATTAACAGACTGATGATAAAAAATAAAGCAAGCAGCTTTTCCACATTGTCACATCAGCGGGCACTTCAGTCCCGCACCAGCTACTGGGACTGGCCAGTTGCCAAGAGTCTATTTATGACCCTCGATTGTTTCCCTGAAAATTTAACATCCCTTTAGAGCACTGCTCTTGTGTTTTGTATTTTATAAATTCTTCATTCAAAGGGTAGTAAAATTTTTTAAAAAAATAAACCATCTCCTATTTTCTGACCCAGCCTAAGTCCGGTCCAGTTGCTCTTTTATCCCCAGGAACCCCTTCTTCGTTTTCAAAGCATTGGCCTGCATTCGCCTTGTGCATTCCTGGTGTGTCCAGGTTTGGCGTCCCCTCTGGACTTGAGGCTCCCCCGGGACCACACCTGTTCTGCTGGCAATGGTGCCCCGTCCAAGCCCAGCCCCTAACAGCAACCCTGCCAATGTACCAGGTGGCCGCAGCAGGGCGGCAGAGGAGTCACGTGCTGGCTGTGGGTAGACAAGGGCAGGAGCCCTGCCAGGAAGTCACCAGGTGCTCTGTGAAGCAGGAAGTGGTGGCCATGATGCTCACCCATCAGACAACCCCCGAAGGTCGCCAGCACCTATTCTGCAGGATGAGAAGGAGTAAAAGAGCCAAGGGAAGCCTGGCATGGCGGAGCCAGCACAGTCCAAGGCGGACACGTCCCCTGCTTGTCCCCGTGGAGACTCCCCTGCTCACAGAGAACACGTGTCTCCCCCTCTCCTAGTGGCATCGCTGCACTTACATTTGCTCCCGGGATTTAGGAGGATGGTTAAGAGACTCTAAGACTCCAGTTCACATGGTTTAGGGATGTGAACAAGGTTTTAAAAGCCACTCCAGGTCAGAGGGACTTTCTAAGTTAATTCGGAATGTCTCTGCGCTCAGGATTTTAGCTTGCAAGGAAGTCTCGGAAAGTCACAATGGCAATGCCATCTTAAAAGAACGTTTGCGCCAATCAATCAGACACAACGAGCTTGTATCCCACGTGCAATCTGCAAGGGTAAGTCCATGCAGGTCAGGGACGGGGGTTAGGAGATGTGCTCATCCCGTTCACAAGACCCGCCATTCCCGACAGCTGTAGAGAAGGAACTTTTAAGAGAGCCACGGGTTTGAAGGCCTGGGACACCAGCATGATGGAAGACGAGGAGGAGGACCTTGAGGCAAGGTGCACCGGATGACAGCCACCGCGGGCCCGCTCTCGCTGCGTGCTGTGCCCGGCTGCAACCGCCCAGCCAGCCTTCCACACCTGCCACAGCGATCCTGGAAAGAGGCGCCGTGACCACCTGAGAGCATCAGCGGTTTGCCCGAGGTCACACTGTCACCAAAAGAGGGTTCAAGGAGGTCACCCCAGAGGCAGAGAAGAACTCCACCCAGAACCTTCCAGACTCCCGACAAGTCCTCGCAGAGAATTTAAAGACTCGTAGGATTTCAGCAAAGACGGAGGGTGTCGCTACAGAGTGACCCGGAGGTGCGCCTTCTCCGAGCAGCCCTCCTGGGGGCTTCTAAGAGAAGAGCCCTCTCTGCAATGTGGGGCTGGCCGCCACCCCAGGACGGTTTGTGGTGGACCAGCCATTTCCAGGATCTTTGGGTCAACACGGCCTCTCCCGTCTGGTCAGCAGACAGCGCGGCCTGTGTGCCCTAGGCGTGAGGTTTCGGAAGATGTCGCCTCTCCCTTTGTTTAATCTGTTCTAAAAATACACACGTTAGTACCTGGCGTAGGCTCGTTAACGGCACAGAGGGAGATGTGAGTGCGTGACGTGGAGGCGGTGAGTGGACTCGCAGTAACGCCGAGATGCCTCGGGATCTGGGGACAGGCCGGAGGGACACAGTGGCCGGGGGGAGGTTCAAGGAACCTCAGCACAAGGTTTTCGGGTCAGTCACCTCTCCCTCTGCTTCCTTCCGTCTTCCACCTCAACAGAGCGAGGGAGGGAGTGGCCATCAGGACTCCCACCCGGAAGTCTGCTCCACGCCCCGCTCTGACCCATCAGGACACACTAGAAGCCGGACACCCACGTCCAAAATGGCAGGCCTGCTGGCCGGGGTTTGTGGTCTGCCGGGTCTGCACACAGGAGCTCAGGCCCAGGGCCAGGGCTGGAGGAGGGCACAGCAAGTCTCGTCCTGGCCTGGAAGGCGAGGAACCCCGGATCAGAGAAAGACGGGTGCAACCAATCCTCCCGGGGGTTCACGCGTCAGCCAGGGCGGTGGCCAGTCTCAGACGCGGACGCCTCTCCCTGGGGTCAGGTCTTCCCATTTCACTGAGACGTCTCTCCTCCTGTGACAACATCGCGTGAAGCCACCTTCCAACACCCACTTCCAGGACACGGCTGACCTTCACCACCCCCATCACCTCCCCCAAAGCCCTGCAAGGCGTGACTGGTGCCTGGCAGAGTTCAGAGCCCTGTAAGCACTTGTCGGTGTACTCAAGGTCAGGGCCAAGGTCAGGGACAGCAGCACCTAAAGAGGCCTGTCTAAATCAGCTTTCCCCAAGAAGTCACCACCCTGAGGGAGGGGCTGGGGCTCCTGTCGCCCACATCCACCCACAGAACGTCTGAATGCCCGTTGTTCTCGCTTGCGTGTTGCGTGCTGGGTTTGCAGCCCAGGGCTCCGCACGTGCTGGCCAGGGCTCTGCCACTGAGTTGCGCCCCAGCCCCACACGTAAAAGTGTTCAGTGAGGGGAGGTGTAGGAACCTGGCAGCGTGTGTGCTAGTTTGGACCTTAAGTGACCCCCGGAGACTCAGGTTTCTTTTTTGTTTTTTATTTTTTGACTTAATAAGGTATAATGTTTTGATTTTTTAATTTGTTCTTTTTAGATATACATGACCGTAGAATGTATTTTGGCATACCACACATACATGGAGTCTAACTTCCCATCTGGTGGTTGGACACTGTGTGGCTCCTGTGTTCATAGATGAACGTCGGAAAGTGACGTCCGAGTCAGTCTACTGTCTTCCCCGTTCCCATCCCTTTTCTCTTCCCTTCACTCCCCTTTGTCTAATCCAATGAACTTCTATCCTTCCCTCCACGACCCTTATCGTGTGTTAGCATCCACATATCAGAGAGAACATCTGGCCTTTGGTTTTTGGGGACTGGCTTATTTCACTTAACATGATTGTCTGTCTCCAGGTCTAGCCATTTATTGGCAAATGCCATAATTTCATTCTTCTTTATGGCTGAGTAGTATTCCATTGTGTATATATACCACATTTTCTTTATCCATTTATCTCTTGAAGCTAGATTGGTTCTATAGCTTAGCTGTTGTGAATTGAGCTGCTATAAACACTGATGTGACTGTGTCACTTTAAGTCCTTTGGGTATAAACAGAGGAGTGGGATAGTGGCTCAAGTTTCAAGATCCAAGTTTTCTGAGTAACTTCCATACTGCTTTTCAGAGTGATTGTACCAGTTTGCAGTCCCACCAGCAATGTATGAGTGTGCCTTTTCCCCCACATGCTCATCAACATTTACTGTTGCTTGTATTCTTGATAAGTGTGGAGGCTCCTGTTTTAGAGGTGAGGTCCCCACTTGGAGTAATTGGGAGGTGGCTGAACCCTAAGAGGCGGGCCCAGGGGGAGGTCTTTAAGGCAAGGGGAACATGCTCTCAGCGGGGCAGGCCACCCTCTCTTCAGTTCCAGTCGGCCTCCTGGACGTGAAGTGAGCAGCTGAGCCCTGCCGTAAGCTCCTGCCATGGTGTACCGCCTCCCCCAGCAACAGGGCCACAGCTCCTGGGTGAACCTCCGGCGTGGCAAGCCCAATCAATCATTCTGTGCCTAAGTGGATACGCTCAGGTATTTCTTGGGGAGTCGGGCAGCTGGCTAAGAGTGAGGGGCAGAGGCCCTGGAGGAGAAGTCTCGGAGAGGAGCCCAGCCCGACGGGTCTTCTCCAGCCTGTCTGTGCAAACAGCCTGGGGAAGCCGGCGTTCATAGAACTGCAGTTGTAGGCACAGTCCATTCCTGATGAAGACAATTGAGAGATAAGTGTCCGACACCTCTAGGGAGATGGAAATAGGCCAATGCCCCAGAAATCAATTTGCCCAAAACCCAGCTTATTGGCACTTTACTGAATGATCATTTTGCCAAGCATCTCTCTGAACAACCATGCAATGTGCATCTCAGGATGCTCTCCTGGCTCTAGAAGAAGTCTGATTCTGGTGTGATCAGACCCTCCAATCCCCAGCTCCAGGAGGGTGGAATCTGCTGAGTGATGGGACATGATTAGCAAGGACGGCCATTCACTGCGCACATGGAATAACAGCAAAGGCAAGCCCCCTCTCGGCCTGTCCCCTGCAGACCATGCCGGGCTATGCACACGGGCTCCGATGGGCTCCATGATCCTCCAGGGCATAGACAACTTCATTTCTTACACGTGACTTTCAAAATGGTAGCGGTACATCCAAGCGAACGCGTTGCCTCTTCTAACAAGGACACAGTGTCGTTCTTCTGAACACAGCCGCCTCGGTCTGTTCCGGCTGCTGTAACAAAACCGCTTAGACTGGGTGATTTACACACCACAGAACACTGCTGCCCAGAGGCCCAGCATGGCCAACACGAGCACGCCTGCACATCCTGTGCACGGAGGCGCTGCTCTCCACCGACACCACCCGGAAAGACCCACGGGCTCCCGGAGTCCCTCAGGAGGGCAGGAGCCATGTCACCTGACCTGACCAGCTCTGGACACTCGTGCATGGCGACGGAGTCTCCACCTACGAACTGGGGGGCACAGTCTTCAGAGCACAGCAGCCCTGACGTCTGTTTGTCACCGTGTGCTTTGAGGGAAAAGGGAGAAAGAGAGCAATAAGACACAAAATAACCAGACGCACGTAGCGGGGCGCGTCTAGGCGGCGGCCTGGGCGGCTCCCCTTCTCATTCCGTTCCCCAGTTCCCTGCCCGGCGGCTGTATTACTTTTCTAATTTAAAGAATAATAAATTAGCTCGCCCCAGCCTGGGTCCTTCGGTGCTCATGTAGTTAGCACAGACCACACTGACCTTTGAAAGATGTGATTTGTTTTTTAACACCTAAAGCAATAAAGGCTGTGTATGCGAGCTCATACCTGGCCAGGTTGCCATGTCAACGGCAGCACCAGAGCACCCGCCCAGCTCCCAAATGCCAGCAGCGGACAGAGGCGCAGCTGACGGGCGATACCTTGCAGGAGGCGGAACTTCGGTCTCTGAAGTCCTCTGGCCCTGAAAGGTACTTAAAGCACTTGTCCTGTGTGGCGTCCCCCAGGAAAGGCCACCACCGAGAATCACCAATCCAGGGTCACAGGCTGTAAATAGAGCTCACTCCACCCACTGAGTCTGCACCCTGGGGCAGGCCAGGTATTGGCTGTCAATCTCCTGATCCATCCCACCACCAGCCCCGCCCACCTTCCCACCTTCCGGTGACCTCAGGGTGTGTTCCCTGTTCCTCTCTCCTGGTTGTGGTCCAATGGCTTTGCTTTTCCAAACTCCCCAAAAACCCCTTAGATTCCCCATCTGTCCCATTTCATCAACCAAAGGAGCCTGTGCATCTGCCTCAGCCCTGCAGGGGCCCCGTGGGTCTTGGAATCACTAAGGTGGGAGAGAAAGGCGGGAGCTGTCATTCCTGAGAGAAGGGCTGGGCGGATTCCCAGAGAAATCCTGAGACACAGCGCTGAGCCTCTGTCTCACCTGTGCCGTGGGAACCTCAGCCAGTGTCACGAGACTATAGGAGAGAGCGCGGTGAGCACCAGCCCGGGGCCTGGGAAGAGGCTCCCACCGCAGAGCAAACTGCCGCTGTTGTGCCTTGGTTAGAGACAGCTGTGACTGATCTTTGTCCCCGTCACAGCTCCCTAGCTCCTTCCGAGCCTCAGGTTTAATCACTGTTAGCAAGGAGAAATTCCTCCAAAATAAGTCCGAACTGTAACTCGGCGTCCAACGGCCTGAGCTGAGATGGCAGACTCGGTTCACGTCTAAAGGTGTGTGCGCAGGGGCACGCGACCAGAATCGATGGCACAAATCTTATTAGGCACTTTTCATGCTTCAGAAATAACCAAGTCGGTTCCATTGCTTGAAGATGGCACTGTTTTCTCTGCAGCTGTGAACTATCTGGGTGGTGCAGGGCCGTGTAGGACCCGGGAGCACAGACGCCATCCACGCTGCTCTCTGTGGCTCTCCGGCCTCTAGGGCAGCACCCAGCACGTGGAGAACACTCGGGTGAACATTTACTCAGCACCCTCTGGGAAAACCGGATGCAGACCTGCTCAGCCTGTTTCTCAGCGCCTATCAAAGCACACGCATCGGTGACGATGTCAGGAAACGCCCATTTGAGGCCTGACATTCTAACTGATTTTGCCCACTCTGTTCTACCCCAGGGCCCTTGTTCAGGTCACATGGCTCCCATGAATCCCATTCTCTGCCTCTGGTAAGGGGTGTGCTGGGTGCAGGGACCCTCCTCATCATGGCTGGTCCAGATTCCAGCTGGCTGCCTCTCTTCTAACAGGCCCCTCTGTTCTGTTGGGACACGCCCCATGTGGTCAGGTTGGGGACTGACAAAGTTCTCTCCTTGACCAAACTCTGATCAGACTCTTCTGAACCTTCTTCCCAATTAGGCCTGAAGCCAGAGTTCACCGGTCATCCCTATACCATCCAGTTCTTCCAGAAATTCTATTAGGTGCGTGTACCCAGAATCGCCCCATCCCCTATTGTTCCTCTTGGTTGTTTCCATCCACTGACCCCCAGGCTGCTCCTTGGCTCTACAGTCCCACTTACTCTTGCTGTTTTAGGAGCTGAGCCTGATGTCTCCCCCTGACTGTGAGACCCATGGGAGTGGTCCCTATGTCCAGCGTAATGGTCCCCCATGGACAGAGTTTTCTTCATTGCCTATACCAAGTATCAGGAAAAGGTTTGTCTTTAACAGGATCACCTGAGTTAGCACAGATTGAAACATGATGCAAAATCAACCAACCACATTACACTGTGATTGGCTGTGGACAGTCCATGACTGAAACCAGGCCATTTCCTAGACTTGTAGAACATATCGGCAGAACTGCAGAGGCAATGAAATGTTTTCAGGTGGTATTGCTAGTCACCAAGTTAAACACGCTTATCACACAGAAAATCTGTGCAACTGTGTGAAGAAATGAAGAGAGGGACAGGGAGAGAAAGAAACCTCTCTGACTACATTGACTGATTGAGTTCCTGGATCCAGCTACATCTGAAGCCCACGTTCCACATGACACCCTCATCCCTACCACTGATTTCCATTCTGTTTAACCTTGTTGAATTGAGTTTCACTTAAAACTGAAAGAGCCTATAACACTCCCTTTACGGTTCCAATTCAAAATATTCCAGCAATTTAAAAATAATTGGGAGAAAAAATTAATACACAAGACTGAGCTGCTGACATATTTGCAATAAAATAGGAATCTAGGAAGCTTATCCATTCGGAATATATTTTCCAGCTATAGCGACCTTTAATGTGCTTGTGGACTTCAAACTTGTGCTCATTTGAGTTCTGAAGCAGAAGGGTTTCACGTTCTAAAGTAGATATTAACCAAGGGCGAGAGCCAGTCCAACGTGGCGGACACATTTGGGGCTAAGCAGCTGAAGCCGAGGTTTATCTTTCCGTGTTTATTAGCATGCACCTGAAGAGAAAGGAACAGGATAAGAGCAGAGACTGAACCCCAGGTCTTCCGGTCCCAGGTGCCATGCTGTGTTGAGCTGAGCTGGGCCGGAGGAGGGGGTGGTTCCCAGGGGGTCTCAGGTGTGGTGAGGCTCGGATGCTGAGATGGCTTCCGTGCTCATCAGCATCCTTTCTCCTCAGATTCCAGCCTCCTGAGCAGCTTGGCTTCAAGTTAGGGCAGCAGGTGACAGCGAGACATCAGGGCTCAGTGAGGAGCTGGTGGCCCTCAGAGTCAGGACGTCACTAGTTCTGAGAAAGAAGAATGCCGGCCAAGAATGAAGCTGGATGCCACCTCTGACTCCTGTGGCAAGTCACAGAATGTGGCCAAGAGGCGGCCACAGGTAGGCCAGACTTCCACACCAGCATTCAACAGGGCTTCCAGCTCCGCCAGGTGTGATCCACACACAAAAGCTGCACGGATTTAAAGCGTGCAGCTTGGTGAGTTTGGACACGCGATTGCGAAACCCTCCGTACCACGAGGGCCACAACGATTAGTGCAGTGACACAAAAGTTTCATGGGGTGTGTGTTTTTCAGGGGTGTGTGGGGGAAGGGGCGGCTGGGAAAGGACACTTAACCTGAGATCTACCCTCCCAACACAAAAGCCCACAGAGCAGGTCACTAGTCCTCAGGGAAACGCCAACCAAACCACAAGGAGATGCGGCCTCCCAGGGGAGATGGCATTACTGGGAACAAGGGCCTGCAGAGACCGGACCCCTGGGGCGTGGCGGGCGGGGACGAGGAACAGTACAGGCGCTGGGAAGGCGCTGTAGAGGCTTCTCAAGAGGTCCAAAACAGGTCACCACCTCGCCCCGCAATCCACTTTTAGGTCCATAGCCAAGAGATGAAGTCATGATCAAGAAGGTCCTGCGTGCCAAGCCCTCTGCAGCTCTGTTCTCAGCAGCCAAGGCAGGGAGACAACCACGTGGGGACTGCTACGCGGATAAAGAGCATGTGGTATGGACGTACCACGGACTATTAGTCAGCTTTTCAAAGGAAAGGAATCCTGCACTTTGAACAACATGGGAGGATGTCATGCTAAGTGGAATATCTGTTCAGTCACAAAAGGACAAACATCGCCTGATTATATCTATTGTAATCAAACAAGCCAAGGACAGAGCCGCAGTTAGGGGAGCCAGAGGGAGGGGAAGGGGCGATCTTGTCCAGTTGGTATCAAATTATAGCCGGGCACCGCGAACTAGCCCTAAAGACCTGCATCCCGCTGCCTGCAGCCAGCGATTCTCTGTTACCCACTGAAAACCGTGCTAATAGGTTTTTAAGTACATGTATTTTTCAGTGTAGACCAAATGACATCTATTTGGTTGATTTATCAAAAGAAGCATTAATTTATTTTTATTCAAATAAAATCTATTTCATAAAAATTGCTACCTATCTCTTACATGTCCAGGTTACATTTCCTTTCAGCGCGCGCACACACACACACACACACACACACACACACAATGTGTGATCCTTTGCAATTTAGTGGGAAGGATACAGAAAATGCTGGGTAATCAAAATCAAAGGAACAAGATGAAAACCTGACAAATAATTCAATTTGATGGTGTGCTTTACTCTGAGCATTAGATGAAAAATATCAAATTACATGCCCACTATCAGATGATCCCTGGTAAAGAACTTAGAGCAAATACTGTATGTGTGTGTGTTATTTTATTTTATTATGTTATTTTATTACCTAGGAGCAAACTTCTTAGGAGAACTAGGTTGCACATAAAAAAAAAAATGAATTTACCTGAACTACAAAAGGTCAAGATCATGGTGCTCAATTTATGACCAAAAATTTCCATGATGTTGCCTCTGCAGAGCCAGCTGCTTCTTGGGGTTGATTTGTACCATTCAGTGCTGATTTATCTGAACACAGTGAATCTAAAAAGAGGGGCAGCTTCTGATGTGGATTTATTGTACTGGGGTATTTTAGTATGTCCTAGAAAGTCTGGAATTTTAGGCTGTGCTTGTCCCTATGAGTGCCCAGATTTGATGAGCTATATTGAGCTTCATTTCCAAAAGGCAGGTATTCTGAGGTGTGTCCACAACACATGCATTCACTGGACTTTGAGTCCTTGATGCCACATGCTAATAGCTAGCCCAACCTTTAGATCCCACGCCCTGCCTCACTTGAGACTGTTTTTATGATGGATTCAGACACTTTGGGTCAACCAGAAATAGATCATTCACTCAAAACCCCTCCAGTAATGACGGAACCTCAGGAACCAAAGGTTTGCCTCTGAGAAGTTTAGCGATGGAAAGTTCATTTATTATTACTAGCCAAATCACGTTCTTTTACACAAAAAGGAAATTTTGCTAAAACAATCCAATAGGTTTAAAAATTTTAAAAACATCAAAAGCTCACTACTGAACTTAAGAAGGCACGGTTCCTTCTGAAACACTGAATGTGTGATTATGACCACTGCCTCATTAGTATACTGACATTTTCTATAACCAGGAAGTAAAAATAACCTTTTGCTTATGTGAACTTGAAATCCCATGGAGAGTAGATTCAGTGGGTCCCTATGAGTGAAGAATGCCCAGGTGGTCTTGCTCCTTTCCTTCGGTTGTGCTAGGAAAGGCAGGAGTCCTCTCCTCAGGTTCCTGGGCTCCTGCTGCCTCCCCTCCAGCCCTGCCCCCCTCCCCCCTCCTCCCCTCAGCCTCCTCTCCTCCTCCCCTCTGTATCAATGCCTCTGATGAGGTCCTCTTGGAGCCAGGCTCTGTGTTAGGCCGGGGCAACAGGCAAGAGAAGGTGCTCTGCCTCCTGCATCCGGGGAAGCCAGAGGCTGCCCAGGAGCGCCGGCCTCCAGACGGCAAGCCAGTAAGAACCAGACCCGGGGCGGAGCAGGAGGATGAGGAGACTGCCCTTGTCCATCTTTCCTTGATGAAACTGTTAACGGAGAAAAAAACTGGGTAACAGCCCCAATCGGGAAGACGGCAAGTGCCTGAATAAAAGAAAATGGAACATCATGGCGAAATTGATGGGCAGACCTGTTCTCCCCGTACGACGCACACAGAGGGCCAATTCCCACAGAGGCGAGCCGGGTGCTGTTGGCAACAGCACCATCAATTTTCCCAACTGATAGAATAACAAATGCACACGCTGGTGTCAGGTGCTTGGAGGTGCTTGGAGGACGTTTTCAGGGGCCTGTATAATTAAACACGAACTGTCGGTTTCTGAACCCTAAGGCAGGCATTTTCCTGCAGCTAATAAGTTTTTTGCTTTCATTTTTCTTTTCCTTCCTAAGCACATAAGAACTCTGACTTGACTTTAATGGAGTGAGCCCACCCTTCGTAGAAAACCCTTTCCATGGAGAGAGATTTCTCCAGGGAGCTGGGGCTGGAGCCACAGAGAGAAGCAGAACTTCTGATGAAACAGGCAATCTCTCTCTCTCTCCCCCACATATTTCATCAGAACGGCTCGGAGATCATACCCGATATTAACTTGTGTAATACCCACACGGCGAGCTGATAGAGCACCATTCGTGATTTATTTCTACCCGATTTTCAGTGAAACTTCAAATTCCCACCCCGCATTCTCTCACATTTTCGTCCTCTGACCTCTGCTAGCTCCTTGCTCCTAACAAAATGAAGCTATATCAGACGCCAGTTGTCTCTGAAAAAGTGATTTGCTTTAAAGAGCGGAGCGCCCGGAAGAAAAGGCGGATGACAGGCAGCTTAACCTCGGCGTGTACGCCCCTGGCCTGGGTGCTCTCTAGGCGGGAATCAAAGATGTGCGGAGTTCTATTTTTAATGTCTCCTTACAGAAGCACCTGAACTTAGCAATGCACGGGATTTACGACATCCTCAATTTTATAACACGAGGGAGAAGAGGGTAGAGAATGACTTTTCCATCGCTTTTCCCATGAATCTCAGATCACTTGTAAATTGCAGAGCCTGACATTTAAACTGCACCATGTTGGTAATGCAGGCAACACCCTCTCCCCCTCTCGCCTCCCCTCCCGCCTCCCCAGCCTCCACCCAGAGACCGGGCTGATGCTTCATTTCACAATGCTGCGGGGTGGTGATCCAAGGGTCACTCAGCCTGTGGAGTCTAAAGCCATTACCTTCTCCGCAGAAAAAGAGAAAAGCCAGGTCTCCACCTCTGAGTGGAGGGCGGAGTGAGAGAGAGACTCCCGGCACCGCAGGGTCAGCTTCCGCTCACACCCTGGCCATC
This sequence comes from Sciurus carolinensis, assembly GCF_902686445.1. Lineage (NCBI taxonomy): Eukaryota > Metazoa > Chordata > Mammalia > Rodentia > Sciuridae > Sciurus > Sciurus carolinensis. The sequence goes on from NC_062230.1 coordinate 36,927,591, forward strand.
ACAGCGGCCCCTGGGCACAGGCCTGGGCCAGGGACCCTGCACCTACAGCAGCTTCTGTCCAAACGTGCATCTATTTCTGGAGACTCAGCTGTCCTTCCCAGGTGATTAAACTGCAAATCCAAATTCTGACAAAATGAGCTCCTGATGTCTAAAATCGTATGTTCCACGGACATCTCCAGAAGAGGGTATAAAAACAGTATCTGTTCCTCCGCCACATACTGATCATATAGAACAGTCCCGAAGCCCTCTGGCTCTGGTGGGGCGTTCCGTTGCCCACTAGTACCTTAGCGGCACAGAACTGCGTAAACGCTTTTCCCTTCCTGATGGCTGCATTGGCCACACAGTTGATGCTGGGCATTCTTAAATCGGAGTATTTTTAATTAGAGCTTTCCATTTACCCGCTCAACCACCACATCTGAATGAGGCCTCTTAACACCACCATGAAGGACAAGGAGTGGTGCGGTTTCTCATGCCAGCACACTGTCCAAATAACCAGGACAAGGAGCCAGCCGTCCTGCTGACGCTGACTGACGGCACGTCCCACCAGAGAAACCTCCACCCTGGAGGCAGACCTGAGCTAACACCCAGACTCCAGACACCCCGGTCTGCACATCAGTTACCACAACGAACAGAGCCTGGGTTTCCTCATCTACAGCATGGGGATGGTCACCTGGTCGGGCTGTCACAAGCTGGGGTGCGACAACTTCCCAGGTCTGCAGAAGAGTCAGGGCTCACAGTCCATCTACACGGCAGGTGACGTCAGCTCCCAGAGACGACGAGGACAAATAAAGGTCTGGAGGATCTTCAGAGCCAGCTAGAGGGATGTGGATTTATTCCTGTGGCTGCTCTCAACCTCTGGAATTTCTGAGCAGGTGAGGACGTGTTGTATTAAGGACAGAGCAGATGGTGAGAGGGTGAACACAGGATGCGTGCATCAGAGGCTCCAAGATGACCCATGGCCAGCAAGGGGGACAGACTGCCCAAGTTAAGATGCACACGTAACAGCATCAGAGCCACATCCATCCTCCAGTACACAGACAGCAGTGGCTGCCAAAGCTGCCAGCCACCTTAGAGAATAACGTGGGCACAGTTTGACACTGGACCTCACTCCAGGTGGGTGCGTTCAGATTCTGCAGATCTTGGGTTCAGAGATTTTTCCACAAGTGCGTGCATAATTCAAATCCAGTGTCAGGTTTGGGGGTGACGAATCAAAGGCAAATCTAAGTGCCTATTATTCAGAAACACACACACACACACACACACACACACACACACACACACGACCAATTGAAGACTGCAGGCGCCTCAGCTGTGTGGAAAGAAAATGCAGGAATGCTTATTCAGCTGTCCAGTTAGAATCCCACCTGGGTAAGTTCACCAGCAAAGATAAATGGAATGCCAGTTTTCACCATATTCTAAGAAACTCTGTGGAGGCGGGAGAAGGACAGGAAAAGCCAGGTGTAGGCCTCTGGCACCAGACGTGTACCTGGAATGCTCTAGATGTCCACAAAGGGAGATCTACTGCACAAAAACTGTTCACAGGAAGGAGTTACAGACAGGAATAAATCTAGACCTAAAGCTTTAAAGAACACATAGGCATCTATTCTGACCCCTTCCTAGTGCAAAACAGACTGGACAGCATCCCAGACAGAGAGACGATGACGGCGGGGTCCCCTTCACTGTTCATTAATGGGTGGCATTGATGGAAAGGAAGGTAATGCACCAGAGAAGGGGAAGGCATAGGCTATGTAATGAAGAGATGGAACATGAGAAGGGGGCCCGAGGTGGGCGGCGTGCAGAGGTCTCATCACGCGGTTAAATCACTTGGAAGTATTACGTGTGCTCTGCTTACAAAATGGCAGGTGATGAATTAGAGGGTTCTGGAGAGAAGTCTTAGCCCGGGAGCTGTAGAAAGCCACACAAGTGAGGACGAGGAGGCTGTGGGTGTCTCCATCTCAGTGACCACATAAATGGAGAGAATCAAAGACACAGTTGGAGTCCACCCAGAGGGAAGGAGGCAGCAGCCACTCAGGGAGTGCTCCCCCGCTCGTTGCCCTGGCGACAGGACCCCTCTCACACGTGCTAATGGCTGTGTAATGAAACAGCCAGGGAGCTCAGTCCTGGAGTGGAAGACCCCTGGAGAGCTCCATGAGGGAGTCCGACCTGGGCGGCCCTGTTACAGAACATGATATGGTAGCGAGGAGGACCCTGGGGAAACGGGATGCCAGGGGAGGAGCACACAGGAGAGTCAAGGCCCTGCATAAGACCCGTGTCTGCCATCTTCTCCCTGCAAGCTCCAGACTGGAAAGTCGAGGTCAAGTGCTAACCAACCCACACCGATGTCCCTGTTCCCCCACCAAGCTCGCTGTGTGGGAGAAAACCTGGCTAGGGAGGCTCAGCCCAAGCTCAGTCTTAGTGAGGTGGCACCTGGTGGGGGGGTGACCTTGAGCGTCTGCCTTGACAGTTTTCTTTCTGGTTTCATCAAGGTGACATGGAAGGAGGTGAGGCTTAGTGATGGCTGTTAGCTTGCCCAGGCTATGGTGGCCAATTGTCAGATCAAATACTAACCTAGATGGTGCAGTCAATGTTTTATAGACACGAATAACATCGACAATCAGGTGACCGCAAGTCAAGGAAATGACCTTTAAACCTTTACATCCCTCATCCAATCAGTCAAAACCCTGATAAAAATGTGGGTGGGCCTCATCCAATCAGTCAAAGCCCTAAAGAGCAAAGATGGACTTCCTGGGGAAAAAGGAATCCTGCCTTAGAACTGCAGCATCATGCGCAGGGCATGGTGGTGCACATCTGTAATTCCACTGGCTCGGGAGGCTGAGGCAGGAGGATTGAGAGTTCAAAGCCAGTCTCAGCAATTTAGTGAGGCCATAAGCAATTTAGCAAGACCCTGTCTCAAAACAAAATATAAAAAAGGGCTGGGGTGTGGCTTGGTGGTTAAGCACCCCAGGTTCAATCCCCGTGTTATGGTTTGGAGGTGAGGTGTCCCCCAACAGGTCACCTGTGAGACAATACAGGAAGGTTCAGAGGAGAAATGAGTGGGTGGTAGAGTCTTAACCCCATCAGTGGATTAATCCCTGATGGGATTAACGGAGTGGTGACCGTAGTGGTGGATGGTGGCGGAGCGGGAATTGAGGCCTGGCTTTGGGTGTATATTTGGTATCTGGAGGGTGGACTGACTCTCTCTTTCTTTCTCTCTCTCTCTCTCTCTCTCTCTCCCCCCCTCTCTCTCTCTCTCCACTTCCTGATGATGTGAGCTGCTTCCCTCTGCCACGCTCTTCCACCATGATGTTCACCTACACCTTGAGCCCTGAGGAATGGAGCCACCGTCTATGAACTAAGACCTCTGAAACTGTAAAAGCCCTTAAATAAACCTTTCCTCCTCTATAATTGTGCTGGCAGATCATTTAGTCACAGCAGCAAAAAAGCTGACTAAAACACCCAGTACCCAAAAAATAAAATATATATATATATATGTATTATATATTTATAGTAACACAATCTGCCTGAGTTCTGAGACAGAGATTTCAGATATGTCAGCCCTCAGAATCACATATATAACCTCTAATTTATAATACAGACAAATCTATGTATATTTATTTAATATAGATATGTAGAAAAATTATATGTTTTCAGAAATCTCTTCTCTAGGACTTGGAATTGGACCTGTTGTCACTTACATCCCATTGCTTGGTCATCTCTGCTACCGTTAGGAAGAACGAAGTCAGAGTGAACGCAGCCTAAGTGTCTGGAGAAACCCCCTGGTGGCTTGGCATGCCTGCTTCTCAGTGTACTTGTCCATTGCCAAGTGGGTCCCAGCCCTTTGGGAAGCCTTTTTCACAGAACCAGCTCTTTTCTGCTGCCAAGTAGCTTGGGCACTATGACACAGCTCCCCTGGCTCAGTGGCTTGGACCAGAGTCCACCTTCCATGTCTGTGAGTGAGGCCGGGATCACAGTCAACCTGGTGGGCAGGCTGCGTGCCACAGGAGAGGACAGAGTGACGGCCGGGAGCTGCAGATGCAGGTCCCAAGGCCCGGGAGGATGGAGCACCTGCACCGCACGTGTGCGTTTTCCTCTTTCTGGTGTCAGTTCCTCATGAGCAACGGATTGAAACCTTTCTTCCTGCTGATCCTATGGCTGAACCCAGTGCCCCTGAGTTCTGGGAGACAGCTCGGAATCTTTCTAGGACGTTTCGTGCCTTCATACAACAAGAGTGAGCTTAACTTAACTTGCAGACGAAGGATCGTGGCACGGATGCCGACTCTACCGTCCGGCAAACTCCTGCTTGCAGCGCTGTAGGTGGAGCACGGAGCAAGCACCAGCGGGTCTTGGACTGCTCACCCAGAGGTTCAGTCTGAAGAGACACTTTGCAAAAAAGTTGATGCAGGGAACTTTGCCCGCGTAAAAATAGAAATAGCCAGAAATAATATCTCACACTTCAGAGCTTTGGCCACATGCTGGGCATTGTCCACAGTGTCTTACATCGATGACCTCATTAGTTCTCCTCAGTACCATGGGGTCTTGCCATTATTACCCCCGTTCCAGAGGGACGGAATGGGACAACTCCTGTTAGCCGAATGGTGGATAAAAAGGAAAGAAAACGCTGCAAATCAGAATAATGCAGCAAGAAGTTTGTCCCTCCTGATCAGTAAACATGATGTCTTCTTGGTATATGTTTAAAAATCCTAATCCTAATTTTTGGCTCAAATGGTGCCAATGATCTATTTTAACAAATTACCATGCCCTATATCTGTTTCCGAGACAACAAACAGAGTGGGAACATAGACTGTCCCATTGGTCAGGTCAGAAATTTGGGAACTCCTCCCTCTGCCCAAGCCAGAATGTCCTTCATGGGTAAACATGGTGGAAGTTGTTATGATTTTACACTTGCTACATAACAAATGGCCCTTTATTCTCTCAGCACATCATTACGGGTCTCCGGATACATTTTCTATTCCTGGAATCATGGCTAAATGCTCTTTAAGTGGTGAAAAGTGATCTCTAAGTGGGCTTAAGTTGTGAAATGTACATTATCTGAATGGTGAATTTGGCTGAAATAGATAAACAGATGGCCGAGGCCCTGTTTCAGCTTCTAAAAGTAAAACATCGTAGAAAGAAGAAAGAAGAAACGTAATACACGATGCCCAAGAATGCTCAGTTTAAATAACCTTGTGCATCAGAAACAGAGTTATTTACCCAGAAAACCCATTTATGTCCACAACCCTTCCCAACCAGCAAAAATGAACTTTTACATTATTCTTTTAAAAAACCCATTTTCACTTAAAAATACAATGTAAAAAGGGGGCAGAGTCAACAGAATACTACAGTGTATCAAATCATACAAAGGAGAGTTTGATCAGGTCTTCACTGTACAAATCACCCCGTCCTAGTTGCCTGGAGAAGAGACTCCACCGTCCCATTGACTGCATCGAGACCTAGCTCATTTTATAACTACCACTGTTTTGAAGCATTCAGCCTTGCTCACCGTGTGTTTGGGCTCCTCCTCATAGTCATCTTGGTTTCCAACCGATGTCCTGAGCTCAAGGGAAAATGGTTTTTCACCTCTTCTACCTTCCCTTTTGCCAAACCCTAACCACATAATGCAAATAATGACCTCTATGGAAAGAAGATGAAAAGACAAAGCAGTATAATAACCAGCACAGCATGTGCTGTTTGCCTTTGCAAAGATGTGGTTTGTGTTTACAGTCAAGATTTTTCTTGCTTCTCCAGCTACAGAGTCTGAAAGAAATGTCCCAGTTTTACTGCTAAGAATGCTGAGGAGTAGCAGTTAAGTAAGTGGGTGCTGGATGGGTGGAAGGAGGGAGGGAGGGAGGGAGGGAGGGATGGAAGGATGGATGGATGGATGGATGGATGGATGGATGGATGGATGTCTGTCTGGATGGATGGATGGATGGATGGAAGGGTGGATGGAAGGGTGGGTGGATGGATGGATGGATGGAAGGGTGGATGGATGGATGGATGGATGGATGGATGGATGGATGGAAGGATGGATGAATGGATGGAAGGGTGGATGGGTGGAGGAGGGGTTGGATGGTTGGGTTGGTGGGCAGGTGGGTGGATGGGTGGATGGATGGGTAAGGAATGGATGAAAAGACAGACACGCAAGCCTCATCTCAAAACTTTCTGGACCACTCTAACTTGTGATCATCAAGAACATTATAACATCTCATAAAGATGGGTTTTTAAAGACCTAAATCAGCATAAGCTACAGCACAGTTGCAGAGATGGTTCTAAGCAAGCCCAAGAAGTTGGCAGGGGCTGACTCTTTGACACATCCAGGTTTGAGGAGGAAAGAGAAGAAAGAAGGGGGGTGGAAGGAAGGGAGGAGGAGAGAAAGCAAGGGGAAGGGGCGGCACTAATGAAAACTAGTAAGTACTCTTGTTTCTGCCAGAACACAATTGTGATGAGACTGTGATGAGAAAGCACACCACTGGCAATTCCCCCGTCCACCCCCAGCCCCCTCAAGTCCTCCAGCCCTGAACTTCAAATGCAGTCCCTCGGCACAGGCTTCCCGCGGGCCTGCCTTCCGTTCCTTTGGCTCTGCCCCTTTGAAAGCTGGCGTCCTTTCAAGTGTGCAAAGCGGGGTCAGGCCTCTGTCTGAAGGGGAGCCTTCAGGCTCTCTCCCTCTCTGAAGATTTCCCCTCATCTCTGACCTCGCCAGCAGCAAGACATGCTGTCCTGCATCTGGAATTCAGTCCAGCAGTTGCCAACTTCGGGTAACCCCAGTCCAGCCAGGCTCGCCTCCAAGGAGCGCAGCACAGCGATGCCAGGGGAGCTTGGCAAAATGAGAAAACAGCAAGACCTTTCCCCTCGAGGTCCCAGGAGAGGAGCCACATGCTCAACGGTGGGCAGTTTCCTCAAACACCCTGAACCGGCTGTCTGTCCGAGTCACAGAGTCACTAACTAGACAAGGGGTGCCCCACGCTCCGGGGCACACGCCTGGCGCGACGCCTTCGCCCTCTGCTTTTCCCTTTTGGTCTGTCCCCATTTGCAGGCAGACCAGGCCTGTCTTGTTTCAACACTGGATCCCCAAAGCCTAACCCAGTCCTGTCACCACAGGGGCCCTCGATAAATATTAGCTGAATAAATGAATGAATGAGGCTCATGCAGTTGGGAGAAGAAGGAATCTTATTAAATTTAGTCTGATATTAGAATAGGATTAGAAAAATCCTCTGGGGTTTGCAGCTTATTAATAAACAGTTGCATGATATTAAACCATGAAGACAGAGGGAAAAAAAACAGCTCATTATTCCGGTATTTCCCTCATAACATGAAGCCAATGAATGAGCTGCATTTAGAGGCGGACAATATATTTAAGCACCGTAAACACGAACATTAGCATGGAGCCACCATGCAATCTAATTTACTTGCTAACACGATCCATCATAACTGAAGTATGCTCTTGCTTATAGGGATCATAAAAACTCACTTGATTTATTGCTTTTTTCCACCCACCTCTGTGTTCTCTGGGGGAAAATCAGTTGCACATGAATCTCTTTCTTCGGGGAAAGAAAGACACTTGTCCCAGGACATTTATAAGTGCCATCCTACCTTCCACTCTCTGGGAAAGCTATCAGGGAACAGGAGCCTAATCAATAGGCACTGACATCCTTTGGTAGGTAATCTGCACTTGGTTTTTGGGTTCTCTATGTGCCATTCACTTCCAGGGTCTAAAAACAAACCAAAGTCCCGACTCTTCAGTCAGATGTCCTTCAGTCTCTGCCTCCATGCTGATGGCTGCTGATGGGTTTTAACCGTCAAGAGGAAAACCAGACATTCAATCTCTTGTGGACAATGTTACTTGGGTTTTCATAATGCTCGTTGTAACCAGGACCTGCAAACGTGGGCTCTAAACGGCCACTGTCACTGGTTTGGCCAGCAAGTACACCAGGCTCCTCCTGGGTAAGAGGAACAGACCCAGCAGGATCTGGGGGAAGGGCAAGGAGTGACGTGACGGGTCAGGCACTTATGGACCTAAATAACCACAAGCTTTTTATTTTCTTTTCCTTGAAATAAGGTGATGTCACTAGAGACCCCGTTAGTCAAATACAGGAGCAGGAAGGAGAGAGAGGATGGAGGGGGAGACAGAGAGGGGGGGATCACAAAGGAATGGGAGGAGAAAGGGGGAGGCACGAGGGGAGGGAGAGAGAGAGGAGACCCGGCCCTACTCAGTCCTGGGTTCAAATGTGCCGCACCCTCAGCCGACCAGGTTCCAAAACTGAGCAGGAGCAGCACGTCTCTGTGAGTGACCCTGTGATTCCCTGCCTTGCCCGCACCCCACTCCCTGACTGCACTGAACACACCAGGCCTTAGGGGAGAGGCCAGGTGAGGGACAGGAGGACAGCGGGGAGCCCGCGCCCAAAGACGCGGGACCGCCGGCCCCTCGCCCTGTCATCACTGAGATTCGCCTGGTGCTACCCAGACCCCTCTGTCCCTGGAGCCTCTGTTGAGAGCAAAGGAACAAATTTCTGTCACAAAGTCAGCAAAAGAAACTTTCCAACCTTGGGGTGCTCTCTCCCACGTTAGGAAAGGAAATACCTCAATGTGCACCAGTAGGGGCTGTGGTCCAAATCCAGACGTAAGCAAAGTATTAAGGATCATTGTGGCTGTGGGACTCTGGGTAGTTTCTGCTTTGTATTTTTAAAAATTTCACTGATATTATTATTATTAATAATGGTTATTATTATTTTGGTGCCAGGAATCGAACCCTGGGCTTCGGGCATGCTACTCGTGCTTGCTTGCCACCGAGCTACGCTGACCCCTGGGTGATTTCTGCCTCTGTACTTGCCAGTGTTTCCAGAGCACGTGACAATATGGAGGCTGCACTTATTTCCCTTGCTGGAATGGACTTGCCAAGGCCCTTCCCCAGTGCAGGGCCTGCCGACCCCTCCTCCTGCGCCCACCCTCTCCCTGTCAATCATTTCACCCTGGTATGTGCGGGCTCCGCCCCTGCAAGCTTGTGGATGGGTAGGAGCATGCCCTGCTCACTTCTGGTTTTTCAGAGCATTCTGATCAGACACAGAATTTAGGTTCGTTTTGACCCAATCATACATGCAAGGAAACTGACTGCAAGCCCCATTCTCCCATTCCCTCCCTTCCTCCCTCCCCCATCCTCTCTCCTCTGCTGATCTTTCTCTTCCTTCTTTTTATTTGTTTTTGATTGGTGCTTTCTCTTGGTGGGGAGAGGGGTACCAGGGATTGAACTCAGGGGCACTCAGCCACTGAGCCACATCCCAGCCCTATTTGGTATTTTGTTTAGAGACGGGGTCTCAGTGAGCTGCTTAGTGCCTCGTTTTTGCTGAGGCTGGCCTTGAACTCACAATCCTCCTGCCTCAACCTCCTGAGCTTCAAGGATTCCAGGTGTATACCACTGTGCCCAGCTTGACTGGTGCTTTCTACATGTACATAAAGGTGAAATTCCCTTTGGTATTCTTATATACGAGTATAGTATGATTTTGTTAAATTCATTCCATATTTCTTGTCCTTTCTCTTCTTTCTCTCCCCGTGTCCTTCTACTCCACTGATCTTCCCTATATCTTCATGATATCTGACCCCCCACCACGCTGCCTTCTTTCCTTTATTTTGCTCTACCTTCCACATATGAGAGAAAATCCGACCTTTGATTTTCAGAGTCTGGCTTATTTCACTTAGCACGATGCTCTCCATTTCCATCCACTTACCAGCAGATGCCAGGATTTCATTCTTCTTTATGGCTGGGTAGAACTCCATTGTGTATATAGAGCACATTTTCTTGATCCCCCTATTGGTAGGCATCTGGGTTGATTCCACAATTCAGTTATTGTGCAATGAAGTGCTGTACCACTGTCGTATGCTGATTGTAGATTTTTTAGATGGATACTGAGAAGTGGGATTGTTGGTCATACAGTGGCTCCATTCCTAGTTTTTTGAGGAATCCCCACCCTGCTTTCCACTGTGGTTGCACTAATCTGTAGTTCCACCAGGAGTGTATGAGTGTATCTTTTCCCCACATCCTCGCCAGCACTTATTATGATTTGTGTTCCTGATCATGGCCTTTCTGACTGGGGTGAGACAGAATCTCAGTGTACTTTGGGTTTGCATTTTTCTGGCTGTTGGAGATGCTCAACACTTTTTCGTGTATTTGCTGGTCATTTGTGTTTCTTCTCTTGGGAAGTTCCTGCCCTGTTCACTTCTGTTTTCCAAGACTCTAGCATATCATGGCCACTTGATACAAATGCACTGATGGTTTACTTCACGTGAAAGATGAGAAACGCAGCTTGAAGATTTTTTTGGACAGTAGAAATCCTTGCTTCATTCTGAAACAACACAGAAGGTCTTCGTGGAAAGTCTGTACCCTACAGAGGCTGCCACAGAAACACCCACCTCCCGGGGAGCACCCAGCAGAGGTCCAGCCAGGTAACACAGGACACCATGCTCACATTTATAAATATTTATTAAAAACCAAAGACTTGAAACAATCGTCAATATAGCAAATCGCCCACTGATAACTCTTCTGTAAAGAAGCACGCAAATCAGCGAGTTTCATGGCGGAAACACAAGGCACTTGGACAGCATGTAGAAGCACCAGACCTGGGTAAGAGTTTGCAGTGTACCGAGAACAACGGCAACAGAACCACAATTCCTCTCTCCAGTTTGCACCTCCAGATCCAGCAAAAAGGACGTTCCGATCTTAACACAGTGGATGTGGACGGATCTCATCTGAGACTTCATTTGACCTCGAACACATTGCTTTGACTCTTGGAAGCTGGAGTCTGTCTGTCAAATGCGAAAGACAAGGAGTCCAATGCTTGATGTCTTAAGGGGCTCAAAGATGTCTGGATCAATGATTGGCATAGCGTAAGGGCTCAAAGCAACAGCCACTATCATAATGGTGGAATTATAATATTGTTCTCACATTATTCATGCTCTAGTAGTGTCTATATAAATTTATAAAGATGTATAATGTGTAATTATTCCTTATTGACCCACTCATGTCAGACTAAGTGAACTTCCTCATTGCTGGTAGCCAGGCTCCTTCTGCAGTCATGGCCTGGCTCTGTTCCCCTGAACCACGCCCTTGCTCCCCTGCACCCAGCGCACTCCCCAGGTCAGCCACATCCCGACGCTGCCCACTCTTCCCTCTGGTTCTTTCAACTCCCTTTGCAAGTCCCTCTCTGTGGCCCTGAGGAGCGAGCCAGGGCAGGAACGACATCAGGCCTTTGAATCGTTCCCACTACATCCGTGACATTGAAATGTGCAAGTAGTAACCGAGGGTGTACTGTTGGTAAGGACGTTCAGCACCCAGGGTTAAAAGATCAAAAGTGTGATGGGCACGGCGCTGTGCACTGGAATCCCAGAGACTCAGGAGGCTGAGACGGGAGGATCATAATTCAAGCCCAGCCTCTGCAACTCAGTGAGGCCCTGCCTGAAAATAAAAAATAAAAAAAGGAGCTGGGGATGCAGATCAGTGCTAGAGCACCTCTGGGTTCAATCCCAGTGCCATGGGCGATGGATGGATGGATGGATGCAGATGAAGAGTGCTAAGGTGAGAGTCTTCCCTGGAGAATTTCCCAACGTCAAGGAAAAGCCAGTTCCAGGTGATACCACTGGAACCTACTGATGTAAACGGAGATGTCAACAGATGTCACTGTTACAGACACTATTACAGTCTTTAGGAAGACCTGCTACTATCTTCCAGCACTCCTGAAGACTTTGGATGGGCAGTCTCACCTCTCGCCCCATAACTCCATGACCTAAGTGCTGTGCTGAGTACCCCCGCCTCATGGAGTGGGAAGCAGTGGTACATGGAGGTTGAGTAAGCAAACAGCTCAGGAGCAAAGTAGAGGGAGCCAGCAACTCTGGTCAGGAGGTCGGGGAGACTTCACAAGAAAGAATCTGGAGAGAGCCTGCGCGGGAGTCTCCAAGGAGCACGGCGGGGGGCGAAGGGACACAGATACCTCAGCATGGGAGTAGCCAGGACGAGGTCAGGAGAATTGTGCGTAAGTCCCTGTGGTTAATGAAATGGAAGGAAGGGGAAACGGCACCACCTCTGAGCGCTCACTAGAAGGTGGAGGTGCTCCGTAGGCAGTAGGGAGTCATAGGAGGCTACTGAGCAAAGGCATGGCACTCGTAGTTTTGCCTCTGTTTTGTTTTTCTCTCTTCCATAAAATAGATTTGGACGCCATCATGGGGACCAGAGTAGAAAAGAAATCCAGAGTCCTTTGTCCAGGGTCCAACTTGTAGTCCAGGTCTGACCCTGGCAGTAGAGCCAAGAAGAGGAAGAGCAGAGGTGGTGAGGGAGGAGGAGGGTGGCGGGTGGCCCCAAAGTCCTGCCGAGGACCTGGACGCAGGGGATGCTGATCAGGACGCGGGCAGCACGAACCCGCGAGGAGGAGACTTCTTATCCTTCAGAGGTGCTGCCGACACCTCAGTGGAGACCGTGACAGGACGCAATTGCTTCAAGTGGGGGACGGGAGGGTGAGCAGTCAGGACACAGGTGAAGAGGGTCGGTCACACCTGGGGACTGCCGAGCTGGGTGGGGGCTGCAAGGTGGTCCTCGGTGGTCTTCCCTCTCCTTCCCCATAGACTGAAAGTTTCAAAGACTCTGAGGCAGCTGCGAGGTGATGCTGATCTAACGGAGACCAAGAGCACGAGGTGGCGAGCCGTCCCCGTCCAGGCCACCTGGAAGCTGTGTCTGAACTGAGGCCCCTCGCTGTCACCAAGAGGACCACTGATATCCCAGGCCCTGGCGAAGCCCCCACAGGCCTGTGAGGACAGGCCCCTGGCGCAGGGGGTGGTGATCACAGGAAGGAGCGGATGCCACCCCCACCCTGATAGGCAGTAATGCCCCAAGGCTGTGGCAATGCCCCTGAGCCACTGCCCCAAGGTCACCAGTGGGTAAGGAAAGATGGGGGTCACCGAAGGCCACAGTACGTAAAAACTGAGCTGACTCTTAAGGACTTGCTGCAAATAAAAGTTTCTGCAGGGAATTCATTCAGTCCACAAGGTTATGGAGCTATTTGTGGTGTTTTTGTGCCAACTTTATCCATACCAGCTCCCGGGAGCACCACGGAGAAGGTGCATACCTCAATCCAGAAACTCACACGTGGTCTTAGTACTCGGAACGCTCCGTGGTGAGGTTTCAGGGATGGCCCGGGGATGGGGGGAATCGCAACTTGGTTAGGCTGCTGGTATGCAGCCCTCGTGAGCTGTTCTTAAAGAGAAGCAGGCAGGGAGGCTACAGGTAAGTCAGAGGCATCGATCACTGCAAAGACATGGCAGCTACCTGGAAGAGAGCATCACCATCGCTTGGATGGTATTCTTATGTGGCTATTTCCCAAAGATCTGCGATCTTCAAAAAGCACAAAGGGCTCGTACACCCCATTGTCTTTGGGAAAGGAAATAAAAACCTCTCCACATCCCATTAAGTCCTGCTGAACAGTGTTTAAGGGCAGGAGTGGTAGAGACAGATCTGAATCCCAGCTCAGCCCAGGGGGCTGCCCGACCCTGGAGAGAGCTTCGCCGGCCACCTTGCTCAGAAGTAAAAGGCCGAGAGAACAACCTCCCTGGAGCTGCAGTAAGGATCAGATGGACTCAGATATGGCAACTCCATGGTAAAATTCTGGGCACATGAACCATAGCATACACGGCTCTGTATTCTAAATCGACACTCTTAAACTCTGGCCTTGGTTGCTGCGCAGCAGGCCTCCTGCCTCTGGGAAGGGAGCTCCGCCTGTCACCCAGCACGACGGGCTTCTCGGTGCAGTTCTCAGAGTTGCGACCCAGACTCCGGTTTCCCTGACTGTGAGCCCAAGAAGGCTGCGTGCTCGCTCCGGACAGGCACGTTTTCAGGTCTGGAACCTGCTCAGCAGTGGCACCCCCCACCCACCCCAACCACCCCAAATGCCAAACAGCACGCATGCCGGGGCTGAGGTGCGGCTGGGGCCGCAGCGGCTGGGGCTGTCTCGGTGCCACCTCCCGCCTGGTGCCTCGGGGGCGATGTCACCCTGAACCTTTCCATTTTGGGATTAAACCCTCCCGCCTGTGAGGAAGTCACCCGGTGCCCCTCGCTTCCTCTCCTCTCCCGGCATTTCTGTCCCCTGCTGGCGCGGCCCCTGTTGCAGAGGGAAGGCGGCCAGGCTCTGCCGGCTCGTCTCCCCCAGTCCCAGAGTTTTCTAAAGCGCTGGTCATGTGGCATCTGGCCTCCTTCCTCAGGAACACAATTCAAAGGGATGAGCTTTTCAGAGAAATCGAATCTTTCATCGTCTGCCAAGAACAACCACAGGGAGAGGATCCATCTGAAGCTGAATCACCTCGGGCCTGGTGAGGAGCCGAGTCAGACCGGGAGGGGGCTGGAGCAGGTCCTGGCTACTCTGGATGGGGGGGAGGGTTGGTTCAGGTACACGGGCTGGCACACGTAAACACACGCGTGTGATCACTTGTTCATGGCGCACGTCCGAATGCGCAGTGCTGGTTCCATTTGCTCTGTGGTCCCCTTCCCGCCCTCCCGGCTCAGCAGACAGGGCCCATCCCCTCTGACAGCGCGTCCTGCCTCCTGCTTGGGCTCAAGGATTTCTGCGGCGTGGCCTCCAGCAGGGGCGCCCCTCCTGGGCCACCTGCCGGCTCTGCTGAAGAGACACCAGGGCCACGTGCGTCTGCTTCCTCACGGCCATTAGCCACGTTTACCATCCACTTAGACATCTGGTCATGGAGCCAGGGAGCCGCTTTCCACCCTCCATAATCAACCGAGAGAATACGCTTTCTCACAATGTGTCCCTCGGAGGGAGACATCGGGAGAAAGCCGGCATCGTTGCAGATTACATTGACTCTGGCCAGATGTTCCCTGTCTGGGAAATAATGTTCGCAGGAAGTTTACAAACTCATTATTATTGAAACCGCGGTAGAGGTGACCTTGAGTCCAAGGTCAGAGAAGACGGGGCAAGGCGGGTTTGGAGAAGGCTCCGAGCTGCCTCCCTGACCTGGCCGTCTTCCCTCAGCCGTTGAGCACTCCCTTGGCGTCTGCTCTTCTCCGGTGAAATTCTCCTTGTAAGCTCGATTTTAAACTTGATGGGGGACCAGCCCCCCAAAAGCCTATCTTCAGACCTGACCGCTTGACTGGTGGACCTGAGTGTACGACTATGTTCTTCAACCAACACCGGCAAGTCTGGCGGCCACCCCAGACTCGTCCCCAGCAGAGCTCTTCATGGGTTCTCTGGCGAGTCCTCTGCGTCCGCCGCGTCACACCGCTGGTCCTGGGCTGGGGCTCTCTTACCTCCGCTGGCCCTCAGCCCTCCACCGCACGAGGCCTGCTCCTGCTGCCGCTCTTCCCACTCACCCACGTCACTCTGAGGAACTGCCCACGGCTTCCCCCGCGTCTGCCTTCGACGCCCTCCTCTCTCCTGTGCCACACAGCAACCAGTGGCCATCCCAACCCCTCAATGAGAACACGTCTCCCCTTGCACCAGACCATCCAGTGGCTTCCCAGGGTGCTCAGGAAAGAGCCCGAGTCCTGAGGCCACCACCTCCCAGAGGGCCCACCTCCCCAACCTCTTCCCCCACAGCTGCGCAGACCCCCGTTCCCCCATGAGCTCCTCTTCTTCCCCTGGGGCGTTTGCCCTTGCTCTTCCCTTTCCCTGAGGCGGCACTCCCCGGGTCCCCCACACCACCGCCAGCCTTCACGTCTCCGCCGAAACCCCGGCTCTCCTGAGAAGCCCTCTGACGACTAACTTAGTTTCCCTGGCGAACCCGTCAGCCAGGCCTCCGCCTGAGGACACCCACGCACAGCGTGCCTGTGTCACTCATGGAACACAGGGCCACCTGCGTTCCTATCTTTGGCTCAAACTTCCCCAAGCGTCTCTTTCCACCCCCTGCACTGCAATGTTTGGGCAGAAGAGCCCCAGTTATCCGGGACATTGCTCTCTCCCCAGCACCGAGAAGAGCTGGTGTTCACAGGCTTCCACGCAGAGGCGCTGAGTTAGTGAGCAGAAGAACAAACCGCAGACAAGAGCCAGGGCGAACGAACGGATTCACAGCACTAATGCGACCCGGTGTGTGGAAAGGGCTTTGCTATAGGGCTCCATTTAGTCTACAAGCCTAGAAGCAAATTAGAGCACACGTCTGCCGCTCGCGAGAGAGCTCCCGGGCCTCCATACACACAGCCAGAGACCCAGAGCTGACATCCAGCCCTGCCGCGTGACCAGTACGGACCAAATGCTGTCTCCTGCCACTCAAAGGGTGTCCCAGGGGTCGGCAGCATCAGCATCACTTAAGAGGGTATCATCGTGAATTCTGAAGCCAGGCCCCGTACCACACACTGAGTCAGCATCTGCATTTTCATGAGATTCTCAGGTGATTTGCATGCACATTAAAATTCTAGTTCCTGCTTCGGTTCTGTGGGTCTGAATCCTGGATGCTCGTTAGAAGCTCCATCCCAGACCAATTAAATCAGGGTGTTTGGAGCCATGGTCTGGGCACCGGGGCTCCTTGTCAAAGCTCTCCCTTATTCTCACGTGCAGAGCGTAGTCAGAAACCCTGATACAGCACAGGCACACACAACCTAGACTTCTACAAACTGTGTGCGCACAGGCAGAGGAACTGCTACCCCAACGCAGAGACGAGGAACGAGGCACAACCATGAAGGACTAAGGGGAAAACTGACGCCATCTTGCTCTGCCAACAACAGATCCCGCTCTGACCCCAAAGCAGAAGGTGACGCAGAAGCAGAAGGTGACGCAGAGTTCGCGGTGCGTGGCAGCAGGGGAGAGGGTATTGCTATGTGCTGTTTCGTTTTCGTGGTTCTCATTGGAAAATAACATAAAGATACTTTGTAATATTTCCTTCACCATCAGAAGTAAAGGAAACCACCTGAAGATATTACCCATCTCTTCTTCACACCTTTTAGAAGTTTCACACCTTAATCAAAGGCAGATGCTGTTTACATGTGCATTGCCAATGTTTTGAAACCACTATCTGTAATTAGCTCATTAGCTCACCTGTGGAATTGTTTGATTTTTTTTTTTTTTTTTTTTTTTTTAACTCAGGTCTTCTAAGACCTGGCAGTAACTCAGCGCCCCTGGCGGGTAGGAGTATGTTCTTGAACTCCTCGCCTTTTGTAACAGATGCAAAAAGTGACTTGAGGTGAGAATAGTCTACACCCCAAGGGAGTTTCTTGACTGAGAGGTGCAGAAGCCCTGCCTTGGCTTGGAAAGTGACTTGGCTTCTGAAGGCAGCATGGTTCCCCGGGGTCTGGGAGTCCCATGAACAGCCCTGGCAAGGAGCGAAGTCGCGTGCCTTAGAAAGGTTCAACTTGCCCCGATTTAAGACATACCTTTTTTCTTTTTTTAAACTTCAAGTACTAAGACCCTTAGTGAGTCAAAGTCTCAATAAGAAACAGATGGCATGCTCAAAATAGGATTATTTTAGGAAATTTTACTTACTGAAGTATGAGCTTCAGAATCGCAGGCAGAGGGTAGGGAAGAGAAAGGACGCAGAATCCGCAGCCGCGTGGACCAGGCGGCAGCGCTGTTCCCATGGCCCAGCAGAAGGGTTGAGGGAAGTACAAGCTATGGGCTCCCAGGGTAAGGAGGCTGCTTGGGGGGTGCCCCAGCCCCCACATCTGAGAGAGGCTCTCGGTCACTCAGGGAGGCACCAGGCAACCAACGCCTGGACCTCCCCCAGCTTCCTCCCTCCAGTCTCCTGCCTGAGGACCATCAGCAGAATTTACATGATAAGCAAAGGGCAAGAAGCCCTGGGCACGTCCTCACACATCAGCATCTGGAGATCAGCTGGGAGAAAGAAAAACACCCCTCCCAAAGATGTCCTCCTCCTAACAGGATGGACCTGTGAATGCCCCAAATCAAGTCTGCAGATGAGGCTTGCTGGTGAACGAAGGCTGCTAATCTGCTGACCTTGAAAGAGACATTATGCTGAATTATCCAAATGGGCTCAATATGGTCACCAGGGTCCTTCAAAGTGCAAGAGGAAGACACAAAAGTCTGAGAGAGGACTGAGAAAAGATGGTCAGAGGTGGTACTGCTAACTTCAGAGATGAAGGAAGGGGCCACAAACGAAGGAACATCAGCAGCTTCTAGAATCCAGAAAAAGCAAGGAAAGAAATTGTCCCCTGGAGCTTCCGCAAAGTTATGTGGCCCTGCTGACAACCTGATTACAGCTCAGGGAAACCTGTGTGGCACATCTCAACTGCAGAACTTTAAATAATAAATCTGTGCTGTTTTAAGCCACAACAGTCATGATAGCTTGTCACAGCAGCAATAGGATACTCATACACGGTAGGGAAAGATGGCAAACGCCTTTGAAGATGTCTGGCACCCACCCCCACTGGCATCTCCTCACATTTTTGGCCGAGATTTGTGCCCTGACTCTGAGTCCTAAAAGAAGACTTTCCCCTGGACAATGGGAAGCAGCAAGACCTGAGCTCTGGTTTCAGGCTGATCTCTGTTTGCATTCTGGGACACGGGAGGTAGGCAGCCTGGGGCGTCACAGCTTCCTCATGTGATGCATGTAACATCGTTCATTTTTGAACACCCCCTAAAGTTTGGTGTCCAACAAGAAGCAGATAATCCATATAGGCTGGAATTTCTAGCCACATCTTCTTAAAAAAGGTAGATCAAAATATGTTGATGAATTCTCTGATACCCCACCTTTTATGCAATGGAGCTTAATTACTCTCCCCTTCAGTGTGGGCTTGAGTCACCCCTAACAAATAGAAGAGGGTAGAAATGAGGGTATGTGACTGAGGTGAGATCATAAAAACCGCTGGGACTTGATGCTATGTAATTCCAACTGCCCGACATTCTGGGAAGGGCAAAATGGGGGATAGATGACTGGTCACCAGGAACTTGAAAAGGAGAGGAGCAGGGAAGGAAAAGTAAAGCCCAGGAGATTTTGAGGGCAATGAAATTATTCTGAGGGTAGTGTGATGGTAGATAGATAACATTGCGCATTTGTTAAAACCCATCAAATTTTCACAATAGGTAAAACGTTGAAATGACCCAAGTTTCCATTGAAAAATGGAGTGAGTCAAAGTCTCAATAAGAGATTGTTGCCCATAATGAAATGTTATTCAGTCTGGAAATTCTGACAGGCCACAAGGATCAACCCTGAAGACAGACTGAGTGAAATAACCCAGACACAGAAGGAGAAGAACAGTGTGATCCCACCTGCATGAGGGACTTCGACAGTCAGCACCAGAGACAGAGGCAGAAGTCTGGCCAGGGCTGGGAAGGAGGGCAGTGGGGAGTTGCCTGATGGGGCGGAGCTTCGGCTTTGCAAGAGGACAGTTCTGGAGACGGTGGTGGTGATGTTGGCCCCAGGATGTGAATGTTCTTAACATCACAGAACTGTTCACTCGAAGGTGGTTCTGATGAAACCTCTGTGTGTACTTCACCATCTTAAAAAAAAATTTCCATTGCACAACACAAAGGGTGAATTCTAAAGTAAACTATGTACTAAAAGTAACATGCATGTATGTGTACCGTGCTCATGAATTTTAACACATGTTAAAATGACAGATGTTACCAAGAGGCAGAAACTGTGCCTTACTTTAAAAAGTCACTGGGGCGGCCTCTCCCCAGCTCCCTCTCTCTGGAGCTGTGACGTGGACGCAGCTCTCCTGTGGTGAGGAGCTGGAACATGAAACCCACAGCCAATAAGGGGCCAGGGCCTGCCAACCACGAGGTGAGGAAGGGCACAGCAGCTCACCAGCCCGCGGCAAGGCCTTGGGGGACCACAGCCTGGGGGCTTCTGCAGCCTCCTGAGACCCTGAGCCAGGACCACCCAGCTCTGCCTCCAGGTTCCTCGCCCACAGAAACCGTGCAGTACTACATAACTGCTGTGCACTGGGCCAGAAATCAAAGCAACAGGCTATTTGTTATGCAGCGGGGGATAACTGATGTAGTAACCAAACAAAGGAAGAGACCTACAGATACACTTTAAAAAAATATTTAGAAATAAAACAGTTTCATAATTCAAATAATTAGAATTTGCAAAGTTTGTGGCTTTCCTCAAAATAACTGCTCACACCCGTTGTCAAATCGAGGGTGTGGGGTCACTGTCACAGCAGCTGGCTGTCCCCGAGA
Organism: Sciurus carolinensis; assembly: GCF_902686445.1. Classification (NCBI taxonomy): domain Eukaryota; kingdom Metazoa; phylum Chordata; class Mammalia; order Rodentia; family Sciuridae; genus Sciurus; species Sciurus carolinensis. The sequence continues at coordinate 36,947,702 of NC_062230.1, forward strand.
GGCATGGCTGTTCCATGGCAAAGAAAAGCTTCATTTTAAGTAGGGAGAAGTTCCTTCCTCTGGGACCCAAACCCACCCAATTCATGTACCCTCCCCAAAGAGCGGTGGCCCCACGTGGTGCCAGGCAGGGAGAGAGGGCTGCTCCCGTTCGCGGCACCCCCTCCCCAGGACTTCTGTTCGCTGGCAGGCTTGCTCCCCACACCCGCCCCAGCAAGCAAAGCAGAAAACCGACAGCCTATCCCCAGAGCGCCTGCCAACTTCCAGCGCAGCTCCCATTCACCCACTGGGCCAGGACACCAGAAAGGGGCCATGGCACGCCACCCTGGTCCTGCTGGAAGCTCCAGGACCTGTCCTGACAGGGCTTCCGGGGACCTGGAGGAGGAAATGCCCCCTCACCAATCCCAGCTGGTTCTCGCTGGTTCCAGCCCACCGGCCATCTGGTTTCTTCTCCCTGCTACAGCTTGGTCTGGGAGGTGGAACTTTCTCTAGAATTCAGCTTTTTTTCTTTTTCTTTCTTTTTTAATGAGGACAACACTGGCTGATGTGTAATATGATGGTGCTTGTCCACATACAGAGACGGACGCACAGGAAATCAGAGAAGTCGCAGGCAAGAGGCCAAGAGAATCTCCACTTATTTAAAAACACAGCCATTCAGATTTATCAGGGTTGTCTGGTGTGACTTTAAATAGGAAGGATAACCAGAAACCCAACCCAAATTGTAAATAATTCTGCTTAGCTTTTCTGCAGATTTGTCCAAGGGGGGGATCAAACCTCTAGAGCAACTGAATTTGTGTTCATTTAGATGAATTTTATTTATTTTTTCATTCAGATGAATTTTATTTATTTTTTCTTAATAAAATCACAGTTTAAAAAACCTCCTAAGTGTCCCACAAATATATATAATGTATATAAATATAAACACATACATAGCCTAAATGAATAATAGTTATTGGACCTCTCTCAAAACAGGTTCACCAATAAAGACACTTTGAAAGACCACCAAATTTTAACACGGATGTTCTACAGTTGGGCAGAGAGGGATAAGACAAATGTAAGACAGGTCTTCAAAACAGATTTGGGAGTGTCACTGTAGTATGCTGATTTTAAGTCCTTTGGGTATAAACTGAGGAGTGGGATAGGTGGGTCAAATGGTGGTTCCATTCCAAATTTTCTGAGGCATCTCCATACTGCTTTCCATAGTGGTTGCACCAATCTGCAGCTCAATTCACAATAGCTAAACTACAGAACCAACCAAGATGTCCTTCAACATATGAATGGATTAAGAAAATGTGAGATATATATATATATATATATATATAGAGAGAGAGAGAGAGAGAGAGAGAGAGAGAGGAATATTACTCAGCCTTAAAAAAGAATGCACTTATGGCATTTGCAGGTAAATGGGTGGAACCAGAGAATATTGTGCTAAGTGAAATAAGCCAATCCCAAAAAAACCAAAGGCCAAATGTTTTCTCTGACAAGCAGATGCTGATCCATAGTGGGGTGTGGGTAGGGAAGAATGAAGGAACTTTGGACTGTGCAGAGGAGAGGGAGAGGAGGAGTGGGGCAATGGGATGGGATGGTAGAATGAGACAGACATTATTACCCTATATATATGTATGATTGCACCACTGGTGTGACTCAGCACCATGTACAGTCAGAGGAATGACAAGTTATGCTCCTTTTGTGTTCAATGTGTCAAAATGCATTCTACTGTCATGTCTAAGCAATTAGAACAAATTTAAAATTTTTTTTTTAAAAAAAACAGGTTTGGGTCCAACATACTTAAAAGCAGGTATATGTGAAAAAGTTTAGAAAACATTGTTTCTAGAGTCACCCAGATAATAAAGTAATGTGTGCAGGAAGGGAATCTTACAGGACAGCCCTCTGGTCTACTCTCCCCATCTCCTGGATTGAGAGCTTAGGATGCTTATATATAGACCTAGAAAGGCCTCCTGATGGGTCATTAACTGAACCAAAAATACAAATCTTTTCATTAGTATTGAGCATCACAGAAATTTTTTTCTACAAACTTAGATATTTTACAAATGACCACTACATATCAATGGTAGTTTCCTGAGTTAGTCCTATTGAAAAATAAACATAGGTTGTTACTGAAGTCTGAAAACTATAATTAAGTATTGCAAATATTCTCTTGCAAACAAGCATGTACTCGGCTGTGATCCCTGGGATTTTCAGGAAGGACTTTCTGATTTCTTGCTACCATTAGAGTTGTTGAGTGGTCCTCTATTCAAAGTTCGATGACAATGTTGAGATCTTTATGGGGGTCTTGGTTCTAGTATTCTGAGTATGTTTGACTAATTTCTCAAAGACATACTGAAGTTATGATGCAAATAAATGTCACATTCCTACAGCTGAATCAGAGGCATGACTCTCCCCTTCCAAATACAGCTGTGCCTGCCCCTGGTCACTACCAGGGAGTTCCCTGGCCCTTCCCCGTCTCCCTCCGTCCCCGGGGCACAGACTCCTGCTAGAAAGGTAAAGCAGGGGCGTTGGTTGAGTGGATGTATTCTTTCCCCTTCCCTGGTTGGGTCTTAGAAAAATAGTACAAGAGCTTCTGATCCTGAGTTCTCAATGATTTTGTGTCCCACAGCACTCTGGGAATCTTGAAAATCAATATAAGTAATTAAATGAATGAATGAATGAATGGATGGATGGATGGATGGATGGATAGCGAGCTATAGGCCTTCTGCCCCAATGAAAACCTTCACTCCGGGTTGGGGTGTAGGTCAGAGGAAGTGTGTCTGCCTAGCACCCCCAGGCCCTGGGTTCCATCCTCAGCAACAACAACAAAACGATTCCTACAGTTCTGACCGCAGCCTCAGCAAGGCCTGACGTGTACCCATGCCTCCCTCCCACGTCAGGAATTCCTTCCTCAGAAGAGAAGATCCGAGGCAGTTTGTCCTCTTTATCCCTCTTTCACACAGACGAAACCCTCTCGACCGGGAGAAGGGAAAGCCTCACCCTTGGAACCAGAGACACACCTGATCCAGGGTCTCTCTGCCCAAGATCACTGCTGCTGTTCTCTTAGGACGGAAGCGGAAGAGTGGAGAACTATTTCAGGGGCAGGCATGCACCCATCCATGGGCAGGGCACTGAGCACAGGCAACGGTTGTGTGGGAATTCTCTTGTGCTCCCCAAAGAGCAAAGAAGACCTGAAACCTTGTGCTGCCATGGAAGGTTATGGGGTGCCACCCAACAGCACCTTAAATCTTCTATGGGTTGGGGGGCTTCAGGACTTCTTAAAAAATCATTCTGATGGTGCAAATTTATGGAGTCAGTGTGATATTTCAGCAGATGTCTTCAGAATACACTGATCAAGTAGGGATCATCGACGCCGCGCCCCCCATACTGCTCAGCGCGCAGACTTAAACTTGACTTCCCTTTCTGGCCTCATTGCCTCTGCAGCTCAGAGTTACTTCAGGAAGTCTGGAGGGGTCCAGCTTCCCTTCTCTCTAAAGTCTCCTCCTGTGTCTCATGCCAAGAAGTGACACCGCTCCAGTCCTGTCCCTCAGCCCTCTCAGGGTCGATGCCTCTGCTGAGGGAAGTCTCGGCTTCCATTCTCCCCAAAGCCTTGAGCTCCAAACCTGTGGTCAGCTGCCTCAGGCAGCTTCCAAGCGAGGGGGCTGTTCTTTGGCAACAGGGACGCCACAAGCCAGCAACCATGCACGGGAAGGCGGCATGTGTGACATGTCTGAGATAGAGACGCCCTCCCTTGGGATCCCAATTATTGTTATGAAATGGGATATTAATTCCCAAGGCCTTAAGAATAGATATTTTTTTTCTTATCCATCAAGTGCTTTTCTCAGAGTCACTGAAAAATACGCTCAGTCCTCGTGATAAGCCTGCTTCTTTGGAAGGCGTAATCCTTCTGCTCAACCAAAAAAGACACCGTGTAATAGGGATGGCAAATAAATTCATTTCACACAGTAATTCCAATTGGCTGACGGTGGAGGCCCAGAGTGACGCGCGAGGGCTCTAAGGAGGAGTCCCTGGTGGAGGGGGGGACATCAAGGTCCGCCCACGCGGGGGGCCGCGTCACCGTGCCTGGCGCTTGCCATCCTGATGTCGACCATCACCAAAGGGAAACGTGTGAGCAGAAGCATCATAATGTATAATCCGGGCTACGGTTGAGGTCAGGGTTCCTTTAAGTCCATTTTTTTTTCCAGACAATTTTTCATGCTCATTTCTAAACTATGTTTTAAAAGACAAACTTATGGGATGGATGTTAGGGGATGGAAGGAAGTATGGATGGACAGGGGCTTGGCAGCACCCGGTGGCTTCTTCCCGGTCTGGTATCGTGGCAAGGGAAGCCTGTCTGCTCCATCCTTGGGGACTTGCTGAGTGTCCCTCAGTGGGGACAGCTCAGCGGAAGATGCCCTGGAGTCAGCTGCCACACGGATCCTCAGGTGCAATCTCTGCGGCCACCACGGGATGTCCAGGTGCTCCTGTCGGAGTCCGTGGCCACCCCTCCCCAGGGACCTCTGGCAGAGTGAATCTGAGGTCTCCCTGGTTGCTGGGCTGGGAGGAGCAGTGCTGCTGGCACCCACAAGGCAGAGGTCAGGAATGTGGCCCCACGTCCTGCCCCGCATCCCGCGGCCCCTGCCACACATGATCCCTAGAGGTGACCAAGTCAGTGGCCCCCAAGAGCTGAGGTTGAACCTGACACCAGGAGACACCCCAGTCCCTGCTTCTAGGGCCACAGAGCAGCATGCAGGGCAGAGGTGGGGCCTGGGGACCCCCCGGGTACACACCCTGGCCATTCACCACAAGGCTCTGAGCAATGTCCTGGAGTTGGTGCAGTCTCCAAGCCCAGTTCCGAACCAGGGCCTACTCCGTGGGGTTGTGTTGGGGACTAAAATGTAAACAATGGAGTTAAAGCTCTTCACGAAGTCTTTGGCAGGTGACAAGTGTGAGCAAAGCACATCAGTGACAAGAACAGTCACACGCTCCAACAGGGACATAACTCCTAAGGGCCCCGGGCCTGACACCGCGGTGACCAGATGAGAGCCCCTGAAGGCTTCGTCTGGTTCTAAGTGCCATCCCCGGTGAATTAAGGGTGTGCTTCAGTTGAAGCACCGAGGTCAGTATGAACAAACCTCGCAGCTCCACTTCGCAACTCGTTCCCCAGAGGAGGCCGGGCATGGGAAGCGGTACCGGCCAGGGACGTCTGGTGCCACACTCCAGAAACAGGATCCTGGAAACAACCCACCAGAAGGAGCCTCCTTAAATAATGGGCCATAAATATGCCCAGTGGGATACTATACATCCATCAACAAAATGGAGGAGAAAAGTATGCAGTGTACTGGTCCCTCAAACACCTGCCTCACGAAAACAGAGGCAGGGTGTGCATCTGGAGAGACACCCGCGTTGGTGCCAAGGACTCTGTGCCCACGGGCTGTGCGTGGCACCTCTGTGAACACAAGCAGGAGAGGCCGCGGCGGCGCTCGGCTCCCGTGAGCTGGGACTCGCGCACGGGGGAGGTCTACTTTCCTGTGCATATTCTTGCATGTTAAAAGCACCGAGCCATTTTAATCTGAACTATTAAATAAACAAGCAAACGTCAAACACACCCTGTTAAATACATCATCTCTTGCCTAGAACCCACCTGACTTCTCTTGCTCTTGACCTTCATAAATGCTGGCAAATCATCCCGTTTAAAATGAATCATTTTAAATAGTTGAGGTGAATCTTTTTCTGCCAAGTTGCCCCCAGTTTTTGAGCTGAACAATGTCTGCGGAGGAGCTATCAGCCCGCAGCTGTCTGTGCCCATGACAACAAGGAAAACTGCAAGAGGTTCTCGGCGTAACCCAGAGGCCAGATCACGAGGCTCCACCCAGCCTCCTCCCCTCGCCCCGTTGCAAACTCCAGCTTTCAGATAAAGAGCTGTATCAAGGAGCAGAGCCTGTCCATCTCCAGAGCCGAGCTGGATCCTGGGATATTATCTTTCTGAACAATGGCTTGGAAAGAAGCAGGGGAAAAAAGCTAACCTTAGGCTTTGATTTTGAAAACGCTATTCTGGGAGAAGCAGGAAAAGACAACACTATACCACACGGCTAGATAATGTGGAGGCTTCTCCTTATGGAAAGCGTTCTGCTGGTCTCCCCACTAACTAGAATGCACGGCTTGGCTCGGTGGCCTCTGCGTTGATGGATGCAGGAGAGTAGACTCCTGCCTTTTTGCTACTGGAAATTAATAATGCTTTACAAAGGTGCAAAGGAGAAAATCCAAAGACAAGAGCACACTGACATCTGCTGGCATCTCACAGACTTTCTAAGATGAGCATTCCTGGCGGACACGGCTCCCTCTGCGTTCCCACGCCCCGCGGCCGGCCCGCGCACGGCCTGCCTGCATTGATATTCCCAGGGTGCTGCCTGAGATTACGGAGAGAAGATCATCAAGGAACGCGTGCTGGAGAGCCTCTTGGTCCCTGGAGTGGGTCCCCGCTTCCTTGGGCACAGCGACCTGCAGCGCTGTGGAGTGAACTGGCCTCCCCTCCTTCCCAAGCCAGGGCTGGGCTGGAGGCACGTGCGGGTGAGCTGTTTCCCCTCGTCTGATTTCTGTGAATGGGAATTCCACCAATGCTCGCCTCCAAAGGGTGAGCGAGCGGAAGAGGACCTGGGTGAGGACACCCTCTCTGTGCTCGAAAGAGGAAAACAAAACCAAATGCTGCTTTCTGGAGACCAGAGAGAGCGGGGGGCCGAGAGCCCAGGAGGCAGCAGAGCGTCAGGAAGGGCAGGAGGGGCTCCCTGGGGCTCACAGACCCAGGAAACACTCAACTGCTGAGGCCCAAACATGCCCAAAGGCATTCCCCAGCATTTGGTAAAATCTGTGACGTCGACATGGAGCCGGGGAGGGGACAAGGAAGGGAGGACAAACGGACTCCTTCTCTGGTGTGCTCCTAGGCCGGGCCTGGCTCCACCCTCGGGGAAGCTGTCACTCAAGGAATGTGCCAGATAAATGCAGAGGGGCTTGTTCTGGAGGCAAGGCGGAGGCTCCACAGAGCTGTGCTCCGACGTCACACGCAGGACCCCAGCCAGATGGGCTCCGAAGGCATCAGTCACTCAGCAGGTGTTGCCCCGGCTCCTCCCCTTCCCCCTGCGACACGCGTGTGCTGGTACGCGTGAGCACAAAGGGCATGTGGGTGGTGCACGTGCACACACATGCTCACACACACACACTCATGTGCACACGGTGCCCTCCCTCAAGGTCCCCCCGCCACTGCAGGTCTCACTGGTCTTCGACACCTTGATGGTGGTGACAGGGAAGGTTCTGGCCCTTCAGGAGCAAGGGCACGGGGTCCTGAGGAGAGGGCTGCACGCGCTGTCCCTGGTGGGCATCTGCAGCCCGTCCCCTCACCTGTGCCCGCCACCCAGGCACGCGGGCCGCCCTCCCCCAGCCACGGCCCTTCTCGCTGTGCAGCCTCAGCTTCAGCGTGACTCAGGCCTGTCCCTGGACCTTCGCTGCCCTTCCTGCCTCACACGGAGGTCCCACCATGGTTACCATAGGTAATAACCCCACACTCCTTTCACCTGCTCCAAGACTCACGGGGCTCCTGGGGGAGCGCAGGCCTCGTGAGGGGGAGACGGTGGGCGTCCTGGACAATGCTCATCCCAGCCCAGGGCCCCAGGGCCTGACGCGACGCCTCCCCGGAGCACGGTTTGGAAAGGTCTGCCCAAAGCCCGGAACGGACAGCAAGTGACCCACCACCACGAGGAACCCGGACAGCACCAGCAAGCCCGGGAAACACTGGAGAAAAGCACCAGAGTGCCATCGCCCCGCGGAACTGGGACCCCGGCTTCGTTTCAGGTTGAGCGAAGGCACCAGGCCCCGTGGGGGACGTCCAGCCCTCCAGGGTCCCCAAGCTCCAGAGGGCTGCGATGGCACCTTCCAATTTCCACCTGCCTCGGGGCCTCCCGGTTGCTCTCTTAACAGCTGAGATGACATATGAAGACTCGGACAAATAACGCAAACGACAATAAAGTAGACTAATCAAAACAAGAGCAAGACGGCAAAGCGGAGCTGACAGTGAGTCTGACGCAGCCCGAGCTGCCGGGCCCGCGTGCTCTGAGCCCGGACTGTGAGACCACCCCAGCTTCCCAGCCGGCCTGCGGAAGGGACACCGAGTCACTCCCATGGACAGTCTGGTACGCAGACACCAACCAGGCTCTGGGACAGACTGCCTGGTCCTGACGGCACGGGAGACGTGCCAGCCCACAGAGCCCAAGAGGCAGGGAGGTGGCCCCCAAAGCCGCCGTCCCCAGCCTCCACGGTTTCCAGCTGCGCCGTGCTGCTTCTCGCGTCCAGCGTCAGACTCGGCGGTAACGATTCTTCCTCTCGGGTTAGAATGGTCTGCTCTTTACTGTGGCACGTGGAACATCTATTCTTTTTTTTTTTAAATTGGAGGAAACGTGGCTTTTTAGAAAATATTTCTCATGATAAACGAACAGGAGTGAAGCACAACTCAGTAAAACTAAATTAATGGAGACAGGTGGGTCCTCAAAGGTCACTCTAAGTTCACACAGGCAAAACTACACGGGTTCCATTTGCAAACTGAAATTCATTAGGAGACAAAGCATCTTCCCAAGAACCACAGACACACAAACCACGGGTCTTTCACATCAAAGCATCTTGGCAGGAGAAACCTGCCTGAACACTGCAAGGTAAATAAGTGGATAAGGAGAGAAGACTGACAGTTTACCTCACTCTGGAGCTTCTGTCTGTGGAGAAAAAAGCATCATCTGCTTTTGAAAAGGCAGGGAACTGGAGGCTCAGAAAGGCACAGCAAATTGCCCAAGGTCACACAGCTAACAGGTGGCCAGGTCTGGATTCCGCGTTGGTGTACCTGGCTCCCGAGCCTCCGACCTCCTGCACCTTTGTTTTCAGGGAGCTGGGTCTCCCAAAGCTTTTCAAACTCCACAGTAACACCAGCTGCTCAGGCCAACCAGCAGCGCTTGGTTATTCTGATTCAAGCAGCATCCCACCTGCCCTAACTCGAACCCGCCACCGCCCACATGGGAAGCCAGAAACCCTCCCGGACCCTGCCACCTTCAGGAGAGTCAGTCACACCCGGTATTGTGCCCTGTGCCCCTGGGGGAGTTTCCTCACTCTCTGCCACAGTGCCGCGGCCCCGGCCACCAGCAGCAGCCTGATCTGGACCCACTGGCTGAGGGTGGTGCAGGAAGCGCCGTCCCCACAGTGCCCAGACGGCAGGCCACACTCCGGCCTGGGACAGTCTCTAAACACAGGCAGCGGGCCCAGAAGCAGGACGGGGCCGCTCCCGAGGCCACGGACACCCAGCCAGCACCAGCGGGGTCTGGCCAGGGCCATGGACGCCAACTCAGCCCCCACTCTGCTCTGTCACTTCTCATAACGAGCCTAATAAATTAGTGTTCCTCTCTGCCAATCACTCAGAGCCCGTGCATATGGCCGCTGTCAGCAGCCCTCTGCGGGCGGGACTGCACGTGGAGGCCGAGTCTGTCGCTCCTTCAGCCGCGCTTGGCAGCCACACAGGGTTCTTCCCCTCACTCCCAATTTATCACCTCGGCCACAGGCAGGAGGAAAATGGAGGGATCGCATTCTGGGACCCAATGATACCTAGAGAGAGGCGAAATTCTGGCCACAACAGCAAGAGCAATATCATTCCTGTTAAATGAGAGCCAGAAGCAAATACACAGCTACATAAAGACACCACTACTCTACACACTGGACAGACAGGCACTTGGCTAAAATAATTTGTAAGACTGACAAATTGGCAGATTGACCTGCAACGTAGGAATAATTATCATTACCCGTGATGGGGGCAGACGGAGGTTCCAAGAATTTAAGGGAAGTCCAAGGTCATGGGGCCAGAACATGATGGAGGTGGGAGGAAGTTGCACAGGCTGCTGCCGAAAACCTAGCCCCTTCCCTGCCCCGCAACTGCTCAGGCTGCCTCTGCTGCCCCCCGCCCACACACACACCCCTGGCGTGCCCATCAGCCCGACGCATCCTGCAACAGGATCCTGGAGGTAACTTCTTGAGGCTGAAGTCTCTCTTTGGGCCTCAGTTCCCTCATCTGTAAAATGGGCATAGTAAGAGTTAGAGATAAGGAGTTCATGAAAGACTCACTGGAAGTCCTAGCCTGGAAGGAACCACCATTGAAAAGTAGTATTAGAGTTCTCATGACTCTACAAGCAGGTTCTGAAAGCCCTAAGTCTTGGCCCTCATCTCTGATGTTCTAGGGAAGAGGAATCAGCATCTGCAGGAAAGTTCGATTAGCAAGGAGTGAAGAGGTCACACAAGATCATGCAGTATGCTGGCAAAGGCTTAGCTTGGTTCTCAGAGAAATGCAGAGGGGACCTGTTCCCACGTTGGTGATCAGGTGGGGTGAACAGCTGTTCACCAAGTGCACTCGGAGCAGGCACCAAGCAGCTCTGGCCTTGTGTGTGATGTCCAAGGACTGCCCAGGGACAGATAGGTGGCCAGGCCCTCCCTCAAACACACACAGAGGGCGTGAGCCTAGAGGTGGGGGCCAGAGGTGCCCTGGGCCCCCCGGGACGTTAGGGCTCGAGGTCAGACACAGCCAAACAAGAGCCACACTGCAGGCGAGCAGACCTCCAGTGCAGCCAGCCCATCACTATGGTGAGCAGGTGCTGCTGGAGACACAGGGCCTGGTCCTCCCTTAGGGGCTCTGACAGGCTCAGCAACCCTTCTCAGAGCAACCCAGCAAGCAGAGACCCTGACCACTGCTCCACAGGGCTGCCTGCCTCTCTCCAGACATACAGAGGCAGCAAAAGGGACCAAGTGCCTGGCTGTGGGCTCGGCCTGTTGGAGTCCACATCCCGAGTGTGCCGCTGACCCATCACAGACCTTGAGCAGCTTGCTCAGAGCCCGCCTCCCCTCCCCCTGTGTCTGCAAACTGGGGATTCAAAAGGAACCGACCTCAAAGTGTGCTAAAAGCATCAAATGGAGGCCCCCCTATTTCCACCTGAAGCGTCTCAGAGCTCCGGGCTGCAGCTTGCTAGTTGCTAGGGATTCGGTGACGTCCAGGCAGGTGTGGCCTGGCCCACCGGAGCTCACCATCCGGCAGCACGAGAGAGCACATGCAGTCCCTGAGTGGACGCAAAACGCTGTGAGACAACCCCAAGCAGGCGGCATCGACTCAGGAGCGCAGGGAGAGCTGAGTGGCAATCTGGGGACAAACGGGGAGCAAACCAGGGGATGGGGTGGGGGAGAGGGTCCCGTACCAGGAAACCCCACACAGCGCAGAGCCACATGGGTGAAATTCTCAGCAGGCCTCATGCCGTGTAGGAAGCGTCCAGTCCACGTGAACTTGCCAAGGCATCCAGCACAACCGGCAGGCAGAATGCAGTTCTGGGTTTGGATGGATAGACAGGTTCAGGGACAGTGTGGGAAGAAAGTGGACCGGCTCAGTGTCCAAGCCCATTCGAATCAAACCTCCACCTTCCAAGGCCAGGGGAGCCACCAAAGACCAACACTGTCAGCAGCACCCACAGTCACTCACTCTTACTACCATGCCCACCAACAGAGAAACACAAGGCCACACTCTGAAAGGGGACCTAACAGGACAGACTGTCAATGAAGGGAACAAAGGGGATCTGAGAGGCACCAGCCTCTGGGAACTCCCAGGAGAGATGTCAGCCAAGCACAGAAAGGCCATGGCGGGCGGCTGCCTCCTTGGAGGGATGTCCCAGAGCGAGAGCAGCTAAGCAGGAAAATGTCACAGCTGTGCCCTTGGGGTTTCCACCCACACAGGGCACTGCAGAGGTAAACAAGGTGCTGTCCCCTATACTCTCTCTTTCTCCCCTCTGGGGCTGGAACCCAGGGCCTCCTGCATGCTGGGCAATCTTCCACTGTCACGCCCCAGCCCAGTCCCTAATCTTTCTTCTCCAATGGAGGACTTGGGCCTGAGCCCCAAAGAGAGAAGAACCACAGAAGTCTCGTTTCTGGGATGCTGTGAGATTTGCCCACTGATGAAACATGGCCATGGACATGAATGGGCAGAACACTGAGAAAAGAGCCGATGGCCAGGAGGGCACCTTTGTCCGTCCCTCATCTCAAAAGAACGCGACTGTTTCCCGCACGTCCATGCCACAGATAGATCGTGCATTTCTCTGCACAAAGCCTTCCAGGGGCCTCTCATTAAGATGACATGCAGACTCTCAAGCTGGCCTCGAGGCCCAGGGACTCCACCTGCATTTACACTGTGCTTGCTGGGTCCCTCTCTCTGACACCCTCTCCATCCAGATGGCAGCCCAAGGATGGACGCGGCAACAGACAGGGCTGGTCACTGTTCACAAGGGCAGCAAATACAGCCTGGCACACAGTAGGCATCCGATGAGGAATACTAGCTGGACAAAGGCAGAAACCATGTGCATTCAAGCCTTCTTTTCACTTAGGTCTCAGCTCAAATTTCTCCTTCTTGCAGAGTCTCTCCAAGTCCCTGGCTGTTACAACGCCACTGTGACTTTTGCAACCTTTGCTGTTTTCCTTATAAAAATGTGCTTCCAGCTTCTGCTTATTACCTGGCTACCCTCACAACAGGGGCTCCAAGAGAACAGAGCCCCCTCCTGCCTTGCCCTGGAGCACAGTGTCCAACACAGTGCACAGTCTGAATGAACAACACTCCCCAAGAGAGGTGTAGCCCTTTGCAGCCACAGGCCAGGATCACTCACACCCCTGTGTCCAGTGACCAGGGCCAAGCCAGCAGTACAGGTGGTCCTCGGAGCAGCTAAGAACCAAGATGCAGGGACAGCTGTCTCTCCTTTAACCCCACATGTCCTTCTTCTTAATACCAACCCCCCAGCCCTACAACTTAACCTAACCATGTTTGCCGGTGATGTCATCTGAAACTGCCGGGTCCCCTCATTTTGAAGCTCCATCTCTGATTGATTCTTTAATTAAAGTTTTAAAATTTATGCGCCTTGAGGCAGTATCTTAAATAATGAAGGCAGGCATCAGGGAGAGTCTCATGGCTTCTTTAAAAACATCTCCATGTTTGAGGTCTTCATCATAATAATGCAGGTGACTGTGGATGTGACAGATTACCCCATGATTTTAGGAAAGTCAGCCGAGCTGGTATTACTATGGGAATTGTGCTTACTGTGTTAACTCCCATGCTGGGCAAAGGCAGGGCAGGCGGCCCTGTGTCCTTCAGAGCAAATGTACTCAGATTTCAATAGTCTCCTTACACGCCACTGGGAAATCGCTGTGTCCCCAAAGCATTTTCTGTGTCAGATACGATTCCCCTCTTGGCATGTGTTCATTACTCCACCCATCAGCTTAAAGATGAAAATAAAATGGTCTAATTTTTGGAAAGGTGAAATGTCAGACATACATACAAGCAGACCCAATTTTCTGAATACACACACACAAAAAAAACTATCCGAAAGGATTTTGATAAAAAAATAATGGCTTTGTGTGGCTGGAGCTGAAAGGGCTAAACCTTTTTTTTTTTTTTAAGTTCCATCAGGGACATCACTGAGGACATCTGGAAGACACTGGTGCTCAGATTTGAAGGAGGAGCTAGAAAACAGCATGAATTATCACCAAGAGAAGATAGGGCAGGAAGGTCGATTCCAGGAGCCACAGTCTGCCCAGCCCCGAGTTCCACTCTGGTGCAGGGTGGAAACCGCTGAAGCCACCGGAGGTAAAGACAGGGCATTCAAGACTTACTGAGATATCACCGAAACATCATACCTGTTGACTGATAAATCCCATTGCCCGCCCTCACCCTCCCCCCCCAGGTCCAGCAACCACCTCTGCCCTGGGCTCCCGGGAGTCTGTATGTCTGATACCTCCAACAAGAACAGCTCCTCTCGCCATGAAGACCACACATCCTGGAGATCCCCTGCTCCACACTGTGCCTGTGGCTAGTGACCCTGGATGGCCCTTCTAAAAACCTCCTAAGCCATCAATCCCGTGTTCTATTCTCAGCACAAGAAAGTGAAAATTAAAGATTTAAAGCCTTGATCAAGGTGCCTGCTTCATACATTCATTATTTTTATTGATAATCAATGACCACGGTTGTTTTTATAGAGTTAGATAACGTCATAGAATTTCATATTTAAATACAGTCACTACAGTCACTGTAATGTGAGTCCCAGGATAAATGATAGATAAAGCCTCTTCTATGATTCTTTAATTCCTGCGTTTTCGAAATATTCCAAGTATCGTAGGAGCAAGTTGCAATTAATGAAGATTTACTAGGGCAATACTTTTCATTCCGGGAGGGCAAGGAGATGAAGGCCTTCCATCTGATCTCAGGAAGGCACAACTGCTACCAAAATGGAATTGCAACTAGACGGAGCTTGGCAAGACGGTAAGTCAAACACCACCAGCCTGCCACCCAGCCAGTGGGCAGCTGTCCCTGGTCCTCCTTGGAACAGGCAGAGGATACAGTGGAAGAGGCCAGGCCAGCTGGAGCTTGCAGAGCTGGAAGCTTCTGTTGAGCCACCTCCTGGTACGATTAACTCTCTTTTTGTTTCCTCATGTAAATCTGTTACTTAAAAGGAAATGCATGTGCATAGGCAAGATACCTGCATTTTCTATCCCACTCAGTGTCCTAAAGCTGAAAAATTAGAACAATCTATTTGAAAGAAAACATAAGCAGGCCCTCACCACAATGCCAGGTCCTGCTCTGTGTGTTTACTGCTTTATTTAATTCTCACCAAAACCCTCTGAGGCTATAGCTGCTACAGAAACTCTCATTTTGCAAGTGAATAAACAGCAGCACAGAGAGGTTAAATAACTTGCCCAAGGTCGCACAGGTGCAGGAAACAGAACCAGGGCTGTGCTCTCCTCAGCCAGGAAGCTCTCCCCTGTACTCTGAAGGTGCCCTCCACCATTATAACCCATGGTACCCTTTCCTTCTAACCCAAGTCAACCATAAGGCAGCTTATGGGAAACGTAAGAGATTTTCCAGACCTAGTGTTTTCCAGACAAGCTCCAAAATGAAGGTTTGGCATCAACCCTGCTGTTTGCCAGCAGTTACCCTTCATAGGTCCCAGGTCCTTTGCCTCTGAAGGAAAAAAATCTCAGCCAGAAATAAACCGGCTGTGGCTCCTGCCAGGCCCTCTGTGGTCACTTAAAAATTGAATGGATCCAGGCCCTCTTATCTTATTTTTTCCCTTTCTCCTTTTGTAACAAAGATAAATGGTAAATGCAGAGTGGATGAACTAGGACAGAGTTGGGGGAAGGAGGCAGGGAAGGGACAGGGGGCTGCGACCTCATAAACTTATGTGGATAAGGCCAGTTCTCTTCACCCATTTGACTTAAAAGTAAAAATAAATAACCACTATTATTATAAAGCAAAACCCAAGTTATAATACCTTCTCTTAAAGCTGAAAGCCATCCACATCTCCCCCACTTTTGAAGTTCAACTGAGACGACCAGCGGTTGGGAGGCAATTTCCCAGACCCCCTGGTGAGGAGTCGGAGTTCCTTAGCAGCCCCAGCCCCAGCAGTTCCCAGGGAGGCAGAAGCACCCTATCTCTGGCCCACACGACGCCAGGAGCCTCCCATTCCCTGGCAACAGGAACAGAGTTGGCGACTCCAGGGCAGGGCGGGATCAGGGTCTTCCCCTCCCTTCCCAGGCGGACAGCTTCCGGGTTCTGCGTGACTGAAGCTGGCGCCTTCAGGAGCTTCATGGCCAGGTCTCCTGGGCCGTGGGGAGATGGGAACAGCGCCCAGCCAGCCCCGCCCTCGCCTCCATCCCTGGACCATTGGAAGACTTGAGCGGACAGGGGCGAGTCCCGGCCTGTGCTCCAACGCTGCGCTGAGATCCGCTCTCCTCTGGGTTTGCTCCCGAAGTGAAGGTGCTCTAACGCACCAGGGAACCTGGGGACGCGGCTGGAGTTCCCAAATCCCGAGTTTCCAGGCTGGCCGCCTCCGCTGGGGTCGAACGCAGCAGCTCCGGGCGTTGACCGGGTGCCAATAAACACAGCCGCTCCCCCACAGCGCGCCTCCGCTTCCCCGCCTCCCTCCGGGGCTCCGCGCCTCCAGTCGTCCTCCCAGGCTACCGAGATGCCTTCTCTCCCGGATTTCGTGAGAGGAGTCCAAGGAGGCAGCGACCCTGGGGTGTACCGAGTGCACCCATCCAGCCTGCGGGGAGACCGACCCAAGTGCGCAGGCAGGTTCCTGCCGCGCCCGCACCTGGGAGTCGCAGGGAGGACGGAGGGGGCAGCCTGGGCTCTTCCGGGGGGCGCTCTGGGACAGAGAAGGACATGCTCCGGCAGCAACGCGCGGGGTCTCAGGGTCGTGTCCCCCTGGGATCAACGTGCCACCAGACTGCTCCACACGCACTGAAAAAAGTTCGCGTCCAGCGCGCCCAGACTCTCACTGGGAGGAGGCCAGCTCTTGGGGACCCCGCTCTCCCCTCCCTGGGACCCCTTGGGCCGGCTCAGGGGGGCGCAGAGGCGACGACTCTGCCTAGACTTACCTAGAACTCGCGGGAGCCCGGTTGCGATCGCCTTCTCCTCGGCCCCAGACCCCCGAAGTCCCCTGCACGCTCTGCTCCCTCAGCCGCGCTCACCATGAGCTGGAGGCTGCTAAGGGGTTTGCTGGCTTCTCCTGCACTGGCCGCAACTTCGCGGGCAGGTCAGCCCCGGCCCCGTGTCCCTGCCTGGGCGCGGCGAGGGTGCGGGCAGCTCTGGCCCTCACTGTCACTGCGAGGGACTCTGGAGCGCGAGGTCTCAGTCCCGGGGCGCTGGCGCTCCTCCTAGCTCTGCCTGGGCTGGAGGCTCGGAGTTCTCTCGCCGGGGCGGGGCGCAGGTCTGTCCCCTCCAGATGCGGGTGCGCTGCTCACTGCTTCCTTCTCCGGCCCGAGGCGCACGCGTGGGTCCGCGACGCCGCCGCCTCTGCTGTTCCCGGGACTGGCGGAGCGCCCGCCTCTCCGCGGGATCTGCCGGGGGCTGGGGCGAAGGGGAGGGATTCCCCGTGCGAGTTTGGGCTTCCCCACCCTGCGCGACCCCGGGCTCTGTCCTCCCCGAGGCCACCGAGAGAACCGCTTCAGGGCGGCGCAGCCAGGGCCACCGGCTCCAGCTGGAGGAGGCGGCGGCAGCGGAGCGGCTCGCAGGGGGACTGGAAAGGAGGTGACCTTCAAACCCCGCGCTCGGGGAGACCGGGAGGGGGTTGGAGTGATGGGGGAGCAGCGTGCACCCGGTCGGCCCGCAGGAGCGCTTGCAGGCGGGCGGGAGAGGAGGAAGGAGAGATCTTCCAACAAAAATACAGATTAGAAAATAAACAAAGGAGAGCGAGGGAGCGCGCGAGGAAATGTGTGCATGTGTGTGCGTGTGCGTGTGTGTGTGCTTGTGTGTGCGCGCGACAGGCAGCGAGCAGCCCCGGCTGCGGAGCCAAAAATAATCCGGTGCGCGAGTGAGCGCCCCCTCCCCCTTCCCCTCGCCGCCGCCTCTGCCGTGGTCACGCGTGCAGCCCTTGATTCCAGCGGCCGCCGCAGACACAGGACCCAGTGCCTGGGTCACTTCGCCTAATGGGGACAAGGGCTGAAAGCTGGCTTCGGTGACAATGAGCTCAGGTCCTTCGAGGGCTCGAGTTCTTATCCCAAAGTGGGCTCGCTCATTGAGCACCAGCGCCCTCCTCCACCCGGACCCCCAATCAGAGAAGACAGTCCCCTGGAGAACTGCCAAGTTGCGTCAGCCTCTTGCTCCAGTCCACTTCTGCTCTGGGGAAGTTTTCCGGTGAATCTTCAAATCTCCTGGTCTGGCACAGATTGAGTTCTATTTCAGGTGCAAAGAGCTGACCAGAGTGGGGTGGTCCCTGCCCTGTGGCTCTTACCAGCCACCTCTTCTCCTAGGGGCTGCAGAAGGATGGGTCCTCTTCTTTTCTTGGAAGTTGCCTGGCAGCCAGAAGCCCAGTGACTCCTTCGCAGCCATTAGCACTTAATAAGCACATACTTTTCAGATGTTGTTTAAGGTACTTTCACGGTGCCTTCTCAGTGCTCCACAACTAGTGAAGTGGGTACCACAGGGTTGGTCCACTTCACGGTCAGAAAAAGGAGGTTTCCAGGCATTAAAGCAATATTTCTTCTTTTCTGAGCCCCACCCTGGATCCCTGAGCCAGAGACTTTTTATTCCTTTCCTTTCCTTTCCTTCCTTCCTTCCCCTTGTTTTTCCTTCCTTTTGGACAAACATTCTCAGTGATTATTTTGCACAATAAAGTTTGTGGTCTAAAGGGCTCTAACCTTTACTCAAGGTCACAGAGTGGGCAGGGAAGCAAGCCCAGCCCCAGACAGATCTTGCTACTTCTCTGAAGAGCCGTAGGACAGCTGTGGCTGGCAAGGCCCATCCCAGCCTCCAGCACTTGAGCTGAGGCTCCTGTCCTTTCTCCTTCCGTCTCGTTGGACTGTTTCTCAGGCTCCTGTCCTTTCTCCTGCTGTCTGGTTGGACTGTTTCTGCCCTTTCAGCGTGGCTCCTCTTCCAGGTGGGATTGTGAGATTTCCAAAGGACAGAGCGTGGTGTACACGTCCCATCCTGCCATTGCGTCTCTTAGAACCTCACAAACAGCAGATGCAGCAGTGCCTCTGTAACTACTAGGGTTCTTTCCAACATTCAAATAAAACAAAGCGATCTCCTAACTCCAAATGGAATGTTTTAAAACCAGGCAATACGTTGTTCTTCTTTGAGAAAAAAAGTTCACAGAATCCAGAAAGACATCTCTGTCATTGGCTCCAGGGATTTTGCAATTTGGGTTGGGTTTTACCAGAGGCTTCTCAGGACTCTGATAATATAATATATTTGTATGTAAACAACTGGGCTTTTTTTTTTTTCTTTATACTAGTCTCTTATCCTTCAGTGATAACACAATGAAGCCATAAATCTGGGTTGGTAACATCATAATCATTTCCCCCAGAAAATGTTTACAATGGGAAAGCCACCAAATTTAAATGTAATTGTCTAGCAGGGCAGGGAGATGAGATGGGCTGTAAAAGAGGTATTCTCAATTTAAAAGCAAATTATCAATAATGAGAGAAGAAATAAATGGCAGTTAATGGGAAGTTGTGTTGAAATATAATGTCTTGTTACAATTCACCAACAGGAATTGTTCCTCTACACTCCTTCATTTTTATTCCAGAAGGGGGGGAAAATGAATGCAATCCTTCAAGGCAGAGACTCTAGCTGTTGTCTCACTGAAATGGGTAATCGCTGTGCCCTTTTATTTTTTAATACATTCTTTTACCATTGGAAATGAAATAAAGTATATTCAACTCTCTGAAAATCAAGGTCAGTTTGAATCTGCTCTGATTTCTTTATCTTGGAGTAGAAATAGGATTAGATGCAGCAGCAGGGAGTGCCAGGGCATGACTCACTGGCGCCCACATCCCTGTGAGGCCGGAGGAAGCTGAACAGAAGCTAGGGAGATGCCCGCTACCACGGAAGACAAAAAGAGAGTGAGGGTCGCTGTCACGTGTTGTTGGGCTAGTCATCGGAAAGCGCTAGTTTCTTTTCCCTGTGAAGGGGTCTTCTCCTGTCCCTCCTCCATGTGGAGCAAGGTCCTTGCTGTGCTGGACAGCTCCCTGGACAGCCCAGGGCAAGTCCCCAGCAAGCAGCTCTGGCTCCGCCCACTGGACATGAACAACACTTTGCAATCCTTGATAGAACCACGTGTCAGAAGCATTGTCTTCCATATGCTGATAAAGATTTTTTTTAAAAAGGTGAGAATGACTTCGTAGCCTCATAAATTCCATTATCTCGCTTTTCAATTTAGAATCTTCCTGTGGCTTCTCACTGTTCTCCAAGATAAGGTCTCAAGTCCTCTAAGTAGGTTCTAAGTGTCTGGGTTATCTGGCTTTTCTGAAGCTGGCCCTATGACCCAGGTGTTTCTTCTTGGTCTCTAATCCTTTGTGTGTATTGTCCTTCCAACCTGGGACCCCTGTAGACTCAGATGCTTCTGCTCGTCTCTTAGAGCTGTTTAGACTTCACTTTCCCCCTGCTTGTCCTCTGAGCCCCCACCACACAGATGAGGCCCTCTTTCCAATGCCTCTAGTACCTGTATTTAACTGTAGCACATCTCCGTGCCAGTCTGTTGCAAGTGTTGTCCACTAAACTCAAAGACCCATGATGCTGCGGACTTTTCCTCAGGGCATAGGGCCAGCCACATAATAAGCGTAACTCTGTCCAGTGGACCTTCCTTCCTGCTGCAGCAGGTGGTGTTCCATATGGGTGTGCCACCTGGGCCGGAGTTGTGACATCAACCTGCTCCTTCATTTAGTCCTTTATTCTCGCAGACGTTCAGCATGCACCTGTCTCAAGGCCAATGCCTCAGGCAGGCCTGTGTCTATGGATGCATTAGACACAGTCTGTGCTTATAACCTAGTAGGATGAACAGACCTCGAAACAAGTGGTCACAAAGTTTGGCAAGACTTGGCCAATCCTGAATGGAAACACATGGCCAACATGATGGGGGAAGGAAAGGTCAGAAAAAGACTTATAGAGGAGACAACCCGAAACAGAGAAGGAAAGTAGAGTCACCCAAGGAGTGAGGCGAATGTCTCTGATGAGAGAACCTGAAGCAACGGTGCCACTCCTTCAAGGAACAGCAAACCTGTTCCACGTCCACAGAGTCAGTTTGGGTTCCAGGGGCTGGAAGGTGGCGAGGCGGGTGAGGAGGCAGACGCTGAAGCTGGAGTCTCTTCATAGCTGTGCACAGCATGAGCCGGCAGCCCCACTCTTTAGCTTCTCTGCTTTCCAGTCCTCCTCCCTCCCTCCCAGTCCTCTTCTACTCCACTGATCTCCCTTCTATTTTCCCCTTATTTAGCTCTACTTCTGCATGGGAGAGAACACATTGAGCCCTTGACCTTCCAAGTCTGGCTTGTTTCACTTAGCACAATGACCTCCACTTATTTCACTTAGCACAACGTTCCATCCACTTACAAGCAAATGCCATCATTTCATTCTTCTTCGTGTGAACAGATGTGAACCTACCACAGTGAATTCCACCTTTATGCATATCTAGAAAGCCCTAGCTAAGAAACAATAAATAGGAGGAAGACCACTAAAGCAGAGGAAGGGAACCGGTGGAGGGAGCAGAGGAGGGAAAGAGGAAGCCAAATCACATTCCATGCATGTATGAGCGTGTCAGAATGAACCCCACTATCATTACGGTATCACTATCATGCACTCATAAGAACATTTTTACAAAGACGCAACCGGAGACCCGGGCTGGGGAAGCTCACAAAGGGCTGTGAATTGCTTCATGGATGTATTTGCTGGACCGCCAGATGGTGGAGAGCCCTTGATGAGCTCAGACCAAGGTTTGCCGAGACCCACCACCCTACAGTCCCCACCACCAATGCCCTGGCCGTCACTTCACTGATGTTCCAGCGACCATTTCCCCCACTGCTATGTTTAAGAACTTTCCAGATGGTCAGCGTGAATGTCCACTGAAATCCAGGGAGCCGGACTCCCAAACACTTTAGGATTTTTAGGTGTGATCCGTGGTCTGTCTGACAGGATAAAGACTTTTTAAAATGAACTGAAAAAAGGCAAAATAAGCAAGCATCCTTTCATTTTCCTCCCAAGGAAATCTTTCCATAGCAGAAGAGAGGATGGCTCACTCAGACTTACTTATACATGACTCTGATTCCATAAAGGTCACTGCACATTCTGATATTCTGCAAGACCTGCCTTGCCCTGGGGCCCTCGGGCTCCACGCTGACCTGAAGGCTTTACCGTGGTCTGGGTCGCCTAGCGACCTGAAACCACTTGAGGACCACAGGGGACTGGATGGCACCTTATATTCTCCCTCCCTCCTCAGCCTTGGGCACATGGCAGATACTCAATATACAGTTATCGATTGGGTGAACTCACATCTGTCATGTCGTTTGGGGTTTTGATATTAACCAAAGCTTTTAATTCTGACGATGAACTAACTATCCAGTGTTCAGGGATGAAGTCCCTTTCTCCTAGGAGACACAGATTTTCATAGTTTTTAAAACGTCTGTGAAATAATACACAAGAGAGTTTCTCCTCTTCTCTTTGGTTGCATCCCTTTTCTTCTGGGTATGTTCTCCAAGTAATGATAAGCAAAACAGCATCTGGAGCAAGGGAGACAGTGATAGCAAGAACAGTGATAAAAGTAGCAAGCATGTGGAATTCAGCATGATTGTATTATCTCATTTAATTCTCACAGTACCTCTCTAGGCAAAGCTCCTACTGTGATTTTCATTTTTTCTTGTTTCTTTCACTTTTTTTTTTTTTTTTAAAGATGAGTATACAAAAGCTTAAAAGAAGGAGGAAATCCAATGACTTGGCCAAACTCACAGAGCGGGCAAATAGTTTGGCCAGTATTCAAAACCAAGTCTGTTTTGAGTAACAGCTGCATCCATGAGTCATAAATCACCTTGTGTTTCTCTTTACTGGGACTCATACTCCATGAAGGCAAACACAGAATTGGTGATTTATGATCAGGGTAGTAGAGAATCCTAATCAACTGGCCTGGAAGCGAGATAAAAAGGGAGGTTCAGAAATTTGTAGTATCAAAGGGAGGCTGCTTATGTAAAAAGCATTTTGGAAATGAATATTTTGAGCTTGATCAGAATCAAGAAAAGGTTCCTGAATGTCTGACCAATAGTAAGTAGAGATCAAACTATGTCTTCCATTCTGGCAGTGTAGTGGATACGCTGTTTAGTAGTTAAACAGCATGCTATCACACATCTTTAAGAACTACCTGGTGGGTTCGATCCCCAGTACCACAAAAAAAAAAGAACTACCTGACTACCTGGATAAAGTCCATAAGTAAGATGATCTGCTTCTATATCCCGTCTACCACTTAACAGTGATGTGGACTAAGTAAGAGTTTTTAAACATCAGGGGGTCTCCACTTCCCTGTATGTGAAGTGGGGACAATGCCCGTGATAATGAGGCTGGTAATGGGATTAAAACAGCGATCGCTACTGCTAATACAATGGAGGCCGCAGTTGACTACCATTCCCTGCATGAGATGGATGAGGCATCGTCACAGGACCCGTGTCCTCCGGCCTGGGAGACAGTCCTGGTGTGTTTTAGGGAACGTTTCCTCTTTCCACGTGAAGCCACAGGAAATGGCCCTCCTTTCTTTCCTTCCAGACGCCCCCTTGTGTGGAAGTGACCTCCAGGCCTGCCGCAGCCTCTGACCAGCCTGAGGACAAGCCGGTGCTGAGGACGACAGGACCAAGAGCCAGGGCATCCTGGAGGTTGTGGGCGGCGCATGGTCCATGCCGGGGGCTCCTGCTCAGGCACGCCCTGTCTTCCCTACCGCGTGGCCAGCGTCAGATGATGTGGCTTCTCTGCCTCAGCACTGTGGCCACCGGGAGCCCCGCAGTCCTTCGTTGTGGAGGGACGTCCCTAGCACGGCTCGGTGGGTGCCAGCACTGCTGTCCTCCTCTCACTCCAGCTGAGAGATCCTCACGTGTCCCCGGAGACTCCCACAGGCTCCCCAGGGGCAAACCGTCCCCAGGTGAGAACCAGAGGTCTGAAGCGTCCCCGTAAGTACAGTGGCGAGAGCACTGCTGGTGTGACATGCCCAGGACAAGCAACGCTGACCAGCGTCCCCAGCGCCACGGCCTCTGCTCCACTAGTGTCCTCGGAGGTCACTCATGTCCACTCTCCCACCCTCCTCTTCCAGATGAGGAAACGGGCCCAGAGCAACAAGGCACGCGTTCGCCATCGCCAGACTGGGAGGCCATTGATGTGGAAAGAAACCCAGCTCAGCAAAGGCCTGGCCCGCGACTCTGAGCTGGGAATCGCACAGTGTCACCCGCCAGAAACTCGTCAGCACTGCGCCACGCGCCAGGGCCTGCTCTGTGAAGTCAGTGGCGGCCAGGGTGACCACTCTGCAGCGGGTCAGCCCTAAGAATCGCAGAGTGGCCTTGGCAGTTCCACAGCTGTCCGCACCTCCGGGTGCTGAAGTTCACACCTTCCGTGCGCCACAGCGGGTCCAGCGCCTCAGGCAGCAGATGTCCTCCCAGGAGCTGGACACTCCCCACCCGAGACAGCCCAGAGCTGAGCAGGGCCTCCTCTCCCGCAGCCTCAAAAGCAGGAGTGAGACTGGAGTCCAAGGGCTCAGGAGCAAAAGTGGTTGCAGACAGGATTCGCTCAGCATTGGAGGGTGACGTGGGGCCTCGGACCCAGGCAGGCCTGCCTCCCACCAGGGTGGTATTGACAGGTTGTTCTCCTTCTCAGGACGAGTTCAAGAGAAACATGGTGGGAACTAACTCTGCAGCCTGAGGCATGGCAGTTAGCCCCAGAGACACCCCTTAGGGCACGTAGCAGTATTATTATTCCCATGTCACAGAAAAGCAAACTGAGGCTCAGAGAAGAAAAGTGAATTTTCAAAGCTTACAAACATAGCAAACTCAAGATGCCATTTTAAAATCATTAAGGTATTCTATGCTGCACTTCCAGAACCTCTCCAAAGGGGACCCAAAGGCCAATGAGACAAAAAAAAAAAAAAGTAAATATTTTAAATCCTTGTAAAAATCATTTTTTTAAATATAAATGCTGTTTTCATAGTTCTGTTTAAAGTCAACCATGAAGGTTAAAATTGAGACTTCTCAAGGAAAAGAATAAGGTGTAAGTCAAGGAGGTGTAAATAGTTAATGAATTTATAATCAGACACAGCTTTGCCTTAATGTACCAACCCCTCAGGGGAGGTGTTCCTGGATCCGCAGCGGGAGGATCCACAGTCGATTCCTTCCAGGTGCATGTACTTCATCTGAAGTCCCAGCCATTTTATTACAAATGGGTAAGTGAAAATATTTAGTCTATTTAGGAAGAAATATGCAAACTTACAAGGAAAACAGGGCGTCTGCAGTGGCGCTGGTGGGTGGGGGATGCTGAGCAGCAAAACCTAAGTCGCGGGCAGAGTGTGCAGGGCTGGCCCGGCTGGTGCATAGGCCACTTTAATTTATTCCTTGTAATTTCACTTAAGAGGCATAAAGTTCTAGACAAAAAATAATCACTGGGAATATCTTTTAGGACTGCACAGCAGGTGACAGGAAGAATTCAGGATTCTGGAAACAGGACGTAAACCTGGGGGGAAACCTGGGGGTATTCAGTCAAAGGTGGTCTCCTTTGGGAAGCGGGGTTCCACCGGCTGCTGCCTTCTCGGGTGGGTTTTCCCGTGCAGTTGCCTAGGGTGGCTCAGGGTCTCCCCCCACACTCTCACAGTGCTCATCTGGCCCCCCAGGAGCAGTCGAGGGGACCCTCCTCAAGTCGTGCACGTGAGAGGTGAGCCCGAGGAAGCATGGCCGACGCAGGCAGTGGGAAGGGGGACAGGGAAGGGGCAGAGGCCAGCCAGAGTGTTGTCAAGCCGGTTAGGATCCCAGGTATCTGGAGGTAACCCCTGGAGGGTTCCGGGAGCCAGGGTGGCACATGCCCTTGGACCACCCCACCCAGCGGTTAGGGGGCTTCGTGAGTTCCACATCAGCTCCCATCAACCACTGCTTGAGGGGTGGTGGGAGGTCTGTGTGCAGACAGGGTTGACTCCAGGACACTTGTGGCTTCCCTGGACATGGACAGAGGGGACCAGAGAGGGTTCTCGGGCGAGGAACTTTGGGTGCCGAGGGGTGGAAGTCCACGGTGCATGCACATTGAAGGTAAATACTTAGGGATAGGCCCCTGGGCATGAGGGGCTCTCTGTGCTCAGGGTCCCCAAGAAGAAGGTCACAGTCACATGCCTAGTAAGAACAAAACCCCCAGTGTCTCCCATCACCTGTGAAACCCCAGAGAGACTGTCCACACACCCAGAGTTGTCACGCTGCAGTGTGTGTAAGAACCTCTGAGAGGCTTGTTGAAATTCAGACCCCTGACCCCACCCTAGAGAGTCTGGTTCCAGAAGTCTGGGATGAGAACGGGGATCTGAAACTCCAACCCCCTACAACACACGTGCACATGTGCACATAGCACACCATGCCACAGATGTCCCAGGCTCCTGATGAGGAACACCAGCAAAGCTCACACAGCAGAATGACCGTGGGCAGGGCCGGGTGGGAGCAGGGACTTTAGCTTTATTTATTTTGATTTTTATTTTTTTGCAGTGCTGGGGATTGAACCCAGGGCCTTGTGCTTGCGAGGCAGGCACTCTACCAACTGAGCTCTCTCCCCAGCCCGGACTTTTAACTTTAATATTGCAGGACTTCGTGCTGGAATCATGCCCCTTCTCTTTGAAAGCGTGATGGTCTCTGCTCTCTCAACTCACAGGAAGGAGGGAAGGGTTGGTGTTCTGGAGGACCGAGTGATCACGCGCCATGAATACACAAAAACCTGCAGGTGTTTCACAGAGAACCCAGGGGAACGCCCAGGAAGTGCCAGTTGGAAGCCTCTGGAGCCCCAACGAGGACTCGGAACCAGCGATGCCATGTCATAGGAAGAATAAACCAATCAGACTCTACCCAGGGCCGTGACTTGGGCATTCGGAGCTTGCTGAGCCAGCGGCTTCCCGTCAAAGCCCCCGTGACTCACGGGCACGGGGATGACTCGATGCTAGGCACACGTTGGCAGTTCTGGGCGGGAGGAGACAGTGAGGGAGCAGCCCCACTAGAGAGTGTGGGGTGCAGAGAACCCAGAATCACTGTTGGCCCGGGTTCTGAACCTGACGTCGGCCCCAGAGGTTCCTTTATGATGGACAAAAGGGGGAAAATAAGTACAGTGTGAGCTGTGTTTCTTAGGATGGCAGGTGGAATTCTCTTGCATCCCTCTCTATTTTTAGTCTGAAACGTCTTTCACAGATGTCAGCCACCATTAACGGACTGACAAAAGAAGGGGAACCAACTCGAGAGTCTGTCGATGAAAAGGCCATCAGCCTGTTTGATTTCTCTACCTCTTCCTGCTTTGATTCGTCTCCGTGTTCAAAAGCTCCAAGACGGGCTTGCTCGCTGTTATTCTGCGAGGCAATTAAGCAACTTGGCAATAAAAGCAGCCACATGTTTTTTCTGGAGTCGTTTGCAGAAAACACAGAGCGGCGCGGGACAGATGTTGAGCCACTGCATGAGCACTTCTCCGAATACGCTGCTTGGCGCCGGGCGTGGGGCTCTGTCAGAGCTGCTTCCATCTCCCTCTCTCCTCAGGTCTTTCCCCTCTGGGCAGACCTCCCTCTTCCTCCATCCCTGGCCTCTCCCACGGCCAGAGCAGGAGCATGCTGGAGCTCTTAGGACCTTCTGCTGAGGGTCCACTCCAGGCACCAAGCTCCTTGAGAAGGGTGATCACCTCCAGCTTCCCCTGTACCCAACAGCCTATGGAATCTAGGCCCCCCCATTTGCACCACCCCACAAAGATGCACTAGCTTGGTGTCTCCCTCACTGGCTGCTGACCCCCAGCCACATGCAGTCCTGGCTGCAGCCCCGTCCATTCCCCGTGCAGCTGGCTCCTGGCCATTCCCCTGCCTAGGAACCGCGTCCTCCTCATCTCTGTCTTCTCTGCTCGGACACCACCCTCCCTGGATGCTGCTGCTTGCATCCCATTCCTCACGCAGTGACCGCCATCACTTCCTGTGGGTGTCCTCGACGTCCCCGGGCTGGCTAGACCCCCACGCTCTCCGCGCACCTCACCTCTCAGCTAAGTTCCCATCCCACATCTCCAGCTTGAAACACACCACCATCACCTGGCTCTTTGCCAGGCATCTGGAGCTGCTGTTTACGATCAATCCCGTCACTTATTCGGCAAGTATTTATTGAGTGCCTAGTATGTTTGCAAAATAAATTAGAAACAAAAATCCACTGTATCGGTTCTCTCCTGCTCTTGCTAGTGTAAGTGTTTACTCTGAAACAGCAGTTCAAAACGACGCTTGCTAACTCAGGGCCAGGGTGTGGCACCCCCTGGCCGGAGCCTCTGGCCGGAGCCTCTGGCCAGGCCCTCCGCAGGTCTGCAAGGGATATGTGCACACTGGCTGCAGATTCTTCTTACCTAGAGCGGATCTGCTGCCCGGCTCACTCATGAGGTTGCAGGCAGGGCTCAGTTTCTCCTGGTTTCTCCAATTGAGGGCCTCAGCGTCTCCAAGGTTCTGGGTCACTGATAGCTCTCAGCCCCTTATCACAGTGGGGGCTCCACGGCCTGATGCCATGGTGGCTGGGTTCCCTGAGAGCAGGAAAGCAACCCCAGAGAACAAAGCCGACGTCTTCTCATGGCCCCCATGGAAGTGAGGCTGCCTGATATCTGCCGGTCCTCTCATTGGAAGCAAGGGCACATGCCCAGCTCAGGCACAGAGGCAGCGCAGGAGTGTGGCTGCCGGGGAAGGCCGTAGCACCCCTTGGAGGTTGGCGATCACGCACCTGTTCCCAGACAGCTCGATTCCAGCAGGACTCATTCCTGAAAGCGGAGCAGAGATGTGGGAAGAGAGGATGGGGAGCAGCAGCCAGGCAGGGCCTCACATCTCAAGCTGAGCTGACTCCCCCCTTCATCTTCTTGGGCTCTCCCTTTCCACTCGCTGCACCTGGTGTCTCTTGTCCAGTCCAGCAGCCTCCAGTGGCCTCCCCACTGGTCTCCCGTGAGCTGCCCTTCACTGCCCACAACCCATCCTGCACATACCCAAGAACATTTAAAAAATACTACCCTGGTGGGGTCTCTCTCTCTCCCCATTCCAAGTGACAGAAATTCAACTCAAACTAGTTTAAGCTAGATGTGGGACTTAAGGTCACACAGAGCGACAGAGGACACTGGCTTTCGGTGCGGCTGAGCCAGACGCTCTGTCAACAAGCCCCCCCCCCCAATCTCTTCTCTGCTTTCCTCTGTCGATGTCTTCCTGGGCAGCCTCTTCGGTTACTGCCACCCAAAGGTACAGACTCCTGTGTCACAATCCACCAAACCAGTGACCCCAGCAGAAGGAGATCCTTTCTCTCCACCTTGGTCCCTTCATTGGCCCATGGCTGAGTGTGATCGCCGTGACCAGGAGGACACTGTGCTTTGACTGGCCAGACCTGTGGCAGCAGAGCATGGATTGAGCCCACCTGCTCAATGGAGGACAGGTGAGTCCGCAAAGGAAACTGAAATCCAGACAGGCAGAGCAAAGCAAACCTGTCACACCTCCTACCTCACACATAGCCTCCCCAGCCCTCCGCTCCCTCTGGATAAAGCCTAGACGTCCTTGTCCACCATAGCAGCCTCTCCGTGCACTGGTCCACACGCCTTTCCAGACTTATCTGCTCTGCAGCCTAATTTCACCACGGGGGACCACACACTGTCCTCTGGAGAGTCTGCTCTGCCACAGCTCTGCGCCCCTTGGCCTGGGTGCCGACTTCCTTCGTCAGCTGCTGAGCAGAGTGCCGTCTCAAGGTCCCACTGAAATGCCATTGTCCTTTTTGAAAAATCCACCCAGCTGCTCCTGGCGAATCAACTGCTTCTTTCCCAAAGAATTGTGTAAATATCTATTTAACAATGGTTCTCTACAGGGACAACGTTGTCCCCTGGGGACCTCTGGCCAGAAACATTTTTGGTTCTCAGGACTGGAGAGGGGGCGCACAGGCATCTGCCCACAACAGGGAGGGATCCAGCTCAGAATGCCAGCGTGCCAAAGCCCAGAACCCCCGCCCTCTAGCAGAAGATGATGCTTCATGTTTTAATCATCCACCTCACATCTTCCCAGTGAGCCCACGAACTCCTCAGGGCTGGGATACGTCGCATTTGTCAACGCTCTCCACGCTCTAGCAGGTGCCTGGCCCATAGCAGACGCTCAGGAAACACTGGCAGAACGACTGAGCAAGCGAACAAGTGTCCAGATGGGCCTGTGAGGCATTAGCCAAGAAACTCGGTTCTGGAAGGCAGGAAGCCTCCTTCACCGGCTATTGTATTAGAAAATCTCAGCTGCAGGGCATGTGGTCCTCCCTTTCCAAGAATAAATCTGAACATAATGTAAACTTCCAACTTCAAAGTCACATGACTTTCCCTGCAAGTTTATTACTATCTGCACTTCTCATGCTACTGATTGTTCCCAGTGGCCCGTCAGCCATACACCCATTCCAACAGTCTTCCCAAAGCTCCCTCACCAGGGAAGCAAATTTCGTGACTCTCCTTCCCATTCAATTTTGGTCCCCAACAAGGTGGTGGGTGTGACATCTCTAGGGAGCCCTTGCACGCTCCGCTAAGCAACGCTCACTCCGCCAGGACCTCCACATTCTGTGTGAGGTCTGACACGCTCCTCAGAAAGGACATTCAAATGTCAGATGGAATGATTTACACTGCACGTCAATACCAAGTACGGCGAGGTTCACCAAGTCAATAAAGCTTATTAGAACAATCTTAGGGCCGAGTAGCCATACACCCTGACGGGGACCTCTACACTCAGACACTCTCTCAAGGCTGGTGGCATTAAATAGACCATGGGAGGAGAAATAAAATTAAAGCTTCCAAGATTTTGAGAGTTCATGTTAACTGAATAACAGACAAGGCTGGAGAGATCTGTACGTAGATTCTCATCATGAAAACCTTCTGGACCTTCATTCTTTAAGCTGCTCTGTGTTGAAACCCTCCAATATGCCAAGCATGGCACATGCATTCCACATTCACCCCTTTTTATTTAGCAAGCACATCAGTGGTGCCTGCTGTGTGCGTTACCTGCCCCACCCCCACCCCTGTGACCCCATGAAATGGGTATAACATCATCCCGTCTTGCAGATAAGGAGACTGAGCTCAGAGAGGCTGAACACCATGTGTGTGGGCACCCAGCTAGCAGGCAGCAGAGCCTCCCTCATAGCCGGCCGGTCTGGTTCTGGAGCAGGCTTCCCTAACCACTTGGAAACACTGCCTCGTGCGTATCACTGCTAGTCTTCTCTGAACTCTGAACTCCAGTTTGGCCTGCTAGTTAGTATTATATTTAGATTCCCAAAACTGGAGACCTCACATGAAATGGGATTCTGGGTCCTCTTGACCAGTTGGAGCATGGGCCTGACTCCTGCTAGACCAAGGTGAGGGCAGAGCAGAGCCTCCAGGGGGGGCAGAGACCCACCTCCTCCTCTGAGGCACTGGCCTGGTCCCCCTGCGCTGGAGTGTGAGACCTGGCTGAGCCGCTTTACAGGTGAAGATGCCAAACCTAGGAGCGGTTAAGGAACTTGGCCAAGGCCCCAGATCAAGTGGATAACAGAGGCGAGATCCGGACTTGGCAAGATGCCAACGGAAAAGACCTGGCACGCTCCAGCCGAGGTAATTTAAGTTGATGTTCCTTGATTTAAACAGGCACTGGAGACGACATGGCAGCAGATGTGGAGCAGTGACCCTTACCCAACGTCAGCGGGCCACCGCTTTCCCGGGTCTCAGGGAACAGGGAGGAGCAGGAACCAGAACCCAGAGGCAAAGAACTGTCCAGAGCGGGGCCTTTGAGAGGCCTCCTTCCGGGGGCACGGGCATCTCCCGGGAAGAGAGCCAGGGGAACCACATCCCAACCCCTTCTTCTCTTCCCTCCCATTTCCTGCTGGGATGACCCCCAACACACACACATAGACACAGAAGCAAACCTAAACGACTCTGGGAGGACCCCAGGACCTCACCGATGCAGAGCAGAGAGGACGGGCCAGTGGCCAGAGTGTTCACTGGGCAGCGTCTGACACTGCCCGTGGATGCACAGCGAGGCCCCGCTCCCTGCTCGACCACTCTAGGAAACACAGACATGGGGCTGCAGATGTCCTGGCCACTGTTCAGGAGTTGACAGCTCCAGCCACTTTTCCAAGTGTCTCCCATGCACACGAAACAGGGTCCACCCCGGAGACACGGAAGGATGGGAAACGAAAGGGGGACACAGGCCTTAGAAACCCTCTTCTCTCAAGCGAGGGGCAGATGGCGCTACCATGGCTCAACCTCTTCATCCTGTGGTTCAAACTCAAAGAGGTTTGGGCACAGAAGACCTCTGTCCAGAAGGAAGCCCTCTGTGGGACGAGCCCTGGTGCTGCCCAGGGCCCTGGAGGCGCCTCCTGGAAAGGCAGGCAAGAGAACAGGGATGCGATCCAGGAGTCAGGGGCGGGGCGGGGTCAGGGGTGGAGCTCGCCTAGCACGCGTGAGGCACTGGGTTCCAGCCTAGCTCCACACAAATAAAATAAAGGTACTGTGTCCATCCACAGGAGAAGGAGTCAGGGAGGCAGGACAACACTGGCAGACACTCTCTCTCCCAGCGTGTGTCCAGGGCACAGCGGCCCCACACAGCCTGCGGAAGCCACCGCACAGAGTAGGATGCTGCACGGAGTGAGGCGGCCCAGCACTGTTCCTCACCAGGCTGCGGGTGGCTTGGCCACACACGGCCTCTGTGTTCTCGCCTTCCTCTCCGGCCTTACGATCCTATCACACCCTCTGTAAAGCCAAAGTTAAACAAGGAACCAGAAGGCCATACACATACACATTTGCAAACGGATCCTCGAGCCTTGAAGGGGAGAGTCTGGCCTGTGGCCGGTCAGGAGCGTCCAGAAGGCTTCGCTTGCCAGGTGAGGTATGCATTGAGCTAGAGGAAGAGTCCAAGTTCATTAATTTGGGACACAGGCACAAGGCAGCATTCAAGGCAGTTCATAAACACATTCAAGAGCCCTGTGGCAGAGACAAAAGTAGGGTAAGAGGAGAGCTGAGTAAATAGGTGACGGGAGGGCGGCCGCGGCAGGAAGCGGGGCCTGCGCTCCAGGGAGGACCACTCGGACAGAGAGGGCTGTCCCCATGGTGCCTGAAGTAGCTCAGCGCTTGTGATCCCTGGGCCTCCTTCCACTCAGAGCTTGTCCTGTTCCTCCCGCAGAGGTCTGTGGCACCCGGCGATTGACAGAGCTGCGCTGACTCAGGAAAAGGGCTTCCCGTAAGAGTTGCTCACACAGCGTGTGTGGACTGGGAAGTGCGGATAAGCCAGTGTTTCCCACAGAGATGGCCCATCGCCCTAATGAGCCCAAGGGACGCCCACCGGAATCATTCAGACTCTGACACGTGGAATTTACATACATGGTAACATCCTACATGGGCTCCAGGACCAGGGGGCACGTACGAAAAATGCCATCTGCAGATAACTGCCGGAGTGCCTGTGCACTGTAACACAAAGGCCACCGGGACTAAGACAGCACCAGTGTCCTCAGGAGAGGATAGAGGTGCCATCCATCACCAGGACAGAAATCTGGAGAAGGCAGGCCTGCCTAGAACCTTGCTCCAGTGAAAACCCCTCCGATTTTGTATTTGTATTTTATTTTATTTTATTTTTGGTGCTATGTATGGAGCCCAGCACCTCACATAAGCTAGGCAAGTACTCTATCACCCAGCAATATCCCCAGCCCTTTTTATTTTGTATTTTGAGACAGGGTCTAGCTAAGTTGCTGAGGCTGGCCTCCAATTTGTGATCCTCAAGCTGCAGCCTCCCTACTCACTGGGATTATAGGCCTGCACCACTGTGCCTGACAGGCCCTCAACCCTGATCTGTCCCACTTTGGGGGCATCCACATACACTTTACTCAAACAAAGAGTAATTCCATCACGTTTTTGAAAAGACACCAACCCTGAACATGTCTGAAGCTGGTTCTGAACACTCAAGATCGAAGGTTGCCCACTTAGGTTCCCTGAGAACCTCCCCGTCCCTCCCCTAATATGTGTGTAGACTACTGACCACTGGTTTTGATGATTCTCCACTTTCTTTGGCTACAGACAATGCCAGCATGAATGTCCGTGTATTCCACTTCAATAGGGCCAACTGGTGGGGCCTCTGAGAGAGCTAAGGCTCCACCCGGTTCATGTGCGTGAATTCTACTCTCCACACTACGAAGAGCCTGGATTGAGAATGTGCCTCCCCCAGGGGACCTGGTGAGCTCATAGATATGGAAAACTCATACTCTTTCCTATGCAGGCTTATGAATGATACCGGGGAGAAACTGATAAGGGACCAGCTCAGAAGGAAACCCAGCCTGACTCTAATTTTGATGTGTTTTTCCCTATGACAATAAAAACCCGATACTGTCAGATTCTCACATTTCTCAAGAGAAGTCAGAATTCATATTTCATGTGAAATGTACTAGCATCTTAAAAATTAGCAAATGATTCATACTAAATAGAGCGAGAGAGAGAGAGAGAGAGAGAGAGAGAGAGAGAGAGAGAGAGACTACGCTTACTGTACCACGAACCCAGGCAGAACCAAGCCAACGGGCGGATACCTTGCCCCGAGCTAGACTTAAGGGAGAACTTAACAGAGGTACTTACTGTGCCTTGACCGGTCTGCCCTGGGAAAGCAGGAAAACCATTTCTCTTCCATCTGTATTTTGTTTCCCTTGGTGTAATTCATTGACCTCTAGGAATTCAGGAGATGCCCGGGGTCCAGTCAGTCCGGGGCCTGGGGGTTCTTTGTGGGGCTCTGGAAGCCCCCAGAACTCTGCTGGGTGAGCCTGCCTGCACCCCTTCACGCCGCCACGCGGTTGCTCGAATCCGGTTTTCAGACCCCCGAGCCCGCGTTCCATTGGGCCCTGATTTTGTGTGATCACACCACCAACGGTACCGCGTGACCCCGAACTCCTCCTGTGCCACTCAGACCCCAGTCTACGCCATGGGGTCACCCTCACACCCCCCTCAGCACCTCCAGCTGGACGCTGAGCCAGTCCTGAGCAACCCAGTGCCCGTGCTGGACAACCACCCTTACCCGGGCCCTCCCGGTTTCCCACTTGGGGCGGGGCTCCCACGGGCCAGCATCCCGCGGTGGAGCGAGTGAACACATCTCAAGGCCGCCGAGGAAGTCCCACCACGGCAGAGCTGCCCGAGCCCTTGGGAAGCGACCCCTGCTGCGTGCGGCTTACCACCTCCTGCCGTGTCTCCCGATTTGCAGGCTGAAATCCAGCCTCCCAAGCTGATGGTCCCAGGAGGTGGGAGGCAAGAGGGTGGAGACACGAGGCAGGGAGTGAATGCCCTTAGAGAAAGGGCCAGCGAGAGGAGGAACTCCCCCGTCCAGCCTGGAAGGCCACAGCAGACGACAGCCTCCCCAGACCTCCACTCGGCCTGGATTTGGACGTCCAGCCTCCAGAACAGTAAGTGGCACATTTCTGATGTGTGGAAGCTGCCCAGTTTATTGGGTTTCATGAGAGCAGCCCAGACTAACACCCTTCCTTATGACAGAGTGGGACTGACCATCTCTTACAGTGCCGGTGAGTAAGCTGGATGGGCGCCACAGGACGGCTCCCTGTCTCTCGAAGATGCCAACACGCTTGAACATAATCCCCGCTGGCTATGAAGCAAAGGGTCGGTTGGCCTGGAGCATCCGGGAGATCCCTGTTCCTTCCATGTCAGAGGACACAGTTCCAAACGTCAAGTCTTAGGATAACCGTTCCACACACACAGATTTCCTTGGCCCTCCCCACCATTTCTATATCCTGAATTCCATTCAACACCATCATCATCCTGAAGAAGATTTTTTTCTAAGTTCCTTGTCAAAAACACCTTTCATAAAAGCAGGTACTATGATACGCTTCCGGTCAGACTCTCAAATTCATGGAGGGTAGTCTGACTCAAGGGATCAAAACACCCTTCAACGTTCCACAGAGAAACTCCCTGTTTGGGTATCTCTTTTGAGACAATGTGAATTAGGCTTTGAGACCAACATGCAACAATGTTACCAGTTTGCAACTAGAAGAAAGGAAACCCCAGTGCCTCCCAGGAAAGATGGCAAAGAAAATGTAGACTATTGTGCCCTCAATAAAAATAAGGGTGCAAAGAAAATCTAATGACATGAAAAGATATTTTTTAAAACATGGTTAAAATTTCAAAGCAGGCAATAATAGTGTGAGGTTCGGGACAGGCATTTCAGGAGGACGGGGGTTTATCTGAAATTCACTTAGATCGGTAGATGGTTGTGGGAAGGGCGGGGGCATCCTCCCCTCCTCCTCCACCTTGACTGGTAGTCAGAGAGGGCCGATGACTCTGGAGCTGGGCCCTGGGCTCCTGCGTCGATGGCCGCAGCTCGGGCTGAAGGCCAGCTTGCTCCACTCATGCTGTTGGTAAGTGTAGAAATTGACCCCTCAGCATTGGGTGCCTGTGGAAATCGACCCTCGGTTCTCTGACACGTTTGCACTCCCCTAGTGCACTCGGCAACGTGCTAGGCCCTAACTATGGTGCTGACTAAACAGTCCTGCCCGCGTGGAACTTGTGGTCCAGAACGGTGACCTCCTGCCCGAGGCCTAGTCCAGCCTGCCCCCCATTTCTGTAAGTAACTCTCCATCAGAACCCAGCACGTCCCTCACTGACTCGTCCCCTGTGGTTCTTTGCCCACCAAAGGGCAGAGTTCAGTCAAGAGCTGCAAGAGACAGCAAAGCCTGCAGGGCTCCAGGTATCTGCTCTCTGAGCCTTGGCAAGGACGGCCAGCCTCTGGACCCCAAGACCACACCCTCAGCACCATGGGGAGCCACCTGCAACTCTCGGGTGGCCCAGGACCCAAGGCACTGGCCCCTGCATTTAAGCAACGTCCCATCACAACCGGAGCAGAGGGGTGGAGGTGCTGCTCCACACCCCTGCTCCTGCTTTGTGTCCTTACTGTGCGGACACCATCCCTGAGCTAGAGCGGCTCCTCACCAGGAGCTTCGGGCAGTGCGCCCACAGTGCCCACCTCCCTGCCTCCCGTCGCCCTCCTTGGGGTCTGCTCCACTAAAGAAGAATGGATCCGCATCATCTGCCTGGGTCTACCTCTCCTATGCTAATGACGAGCACAGCGTGCCACTGAAATGAGCCCCTCGGCCATGCGCGCGCAACATTCGGCTATCAATTTTATGGCACTTCCCAGCGAAATGCAGTGATACATCATCACACCCAAAATACAAAGGTCAACCGATATTAATTAATGCAGGGACACAACGGGCCGCGGCTAAATGGGTATTCTTGATTATGGCTCCTTGATTGAGAACTAATGCCTCATTAATCTTAAACATATCAACCTGAGCACATCGGAGAAGTCAAGTAGAATAATGGCCGACATTCCCGGGAACACAGGCTCATGCTTGCTGGGGAGGAAGGTGAATCCCACAGACGGGCCGTTGGCTGCCTCCTGCACCAGATAAATTGAGAGCCTGGTAAAGAGGCAGGTCTGAACGTCTCCATCTCCCGCCCCTCCCGCACACACAGCATCTCCAAAGAGGCAGGCAGGCCCTTCCTCTCCTGCAGTCCTCACCTACGCGCTACAGAGAGAAAGAGTAATTGATGGGCTGATGTGGCGCAGAGCCCGGTGCGTGCCATCCGCGCTGAGTCCCCTGGATCCGCACGCCTCTGCTTATTCATCATGTGTAAGTGGATGGAAGACAGAAGGTCGCTGGTTCAACCTTGTGGACACGGCTTGCTCTGTATCCGCTTCAGTCCAGACACAACCGTCCTTGTGGGTCTGAAAGGGCCTGGGGGTGAGGAGGTGCCGGCTTCAGCCCTGAGTCCCCCAGCCTGGAACCGCTGTGTCCCCCCGACTCAGGACTGTGGACGGGGCTGTCAGCGGCTGTCTTGCAGGTCTTCACGGTGTCCCCTGGCAGGGACTTCGCTTCTCGTTGCATTCTTGCAGAAACAACTACGAAAGCCTCTCGCTGCCCACGCCTGGCGGCTGGTCAGCTCACACGCGCCCCCGGGAGGTCACCGAGAACCCGCAAGGCCGGGTCGGGGCTCCTGGCACCTCTGCACGGCACACGGCACTCAGCCAGGGCAGAGAAAGGGTTCTAGGCCGGCGGTCCTGCCGTAGTGACGAGGGAAAGCCTGAGCCGGCACCGAGTGGCTCGTGTGGAGAAGCTGCCTCGCTGACGTCCACCTGGGTCCCCTCCACAGGCCACACTGCAGCTGCATCCTCACGCTTAAGCAGCCTTCTAAAGAACTCCAAAACGCTTTGTTCTCTGAAGGAGTATTTTTCTCATTTTTTCTTCTTCTTTTCCTTTTTAAAAAGGGTTTTAATATTTCTTGTCAAGGTCAATTTAGTGGAATCCACTTCCTGGAGATCAGTGGAGGGCTTATACCATCCATCTCCCCTCATACTTACTGTGCAAAACGTCTGCTTTAGGTGTAGAGTATCTTCCATTAAAAGGAAAAACCTCGGCATTATTCCTACTACCTGGTTCACCTGGGCATGCCTGTGCATATTAACATGTGTTCAAAATTTTAAATTGTAGGGAGAATGGTTGCTTCTAAGTAGCTTCTGTGTCTCAGGGGACAGTGCCGCCTGCATTGCATCCACTTTCCCAGGCACCTGTCCCCTGCATACTGACCCTCACAAGGGCAGAGAGCCCACTGCAGAGATGGGGTTCGCAGGGGTCTCTTCAGCTGCTACGGCAGGCTCATCTGGTAGAGGAAACGCCCCCACCGTAGTTACAGAACTTCCAGAAAGGAAAAGAAAAGAAGATCCAGAAACCACACAATAACTTTCCAAACCAAAGAGCAACATCCTTTTGGACGAGGAGACCATCCCAGGCGGATGCCCCACCAGGATTGCTGAGTGTAGGAGCTCCACTCCTCCCGGGCCTCTGCGCCTGCCTATCAATAGGTAGCACCTCAGCAGAGGCCTCCAGGTCTGATCAAAGCAGCCGGAGGCTGACTACCATTCCCAGCCCAGGCCTGCCGTGCTGATTGCTCTAATTCTTCCTACCTGCTCGGCTCTCCACCCAAGAGCTGCAGCTCGCATGCAGGCCTGGGAAGGAGGGCGGCGAGACCAGGGGGCCCGGGCTCCAGTCCTGGACCCCCACCTTCTGGTGATGTCGTCTTGGGCGAAAGCGCTCCTGCAAGCTGGGGATAGGAATGCCAACCTGGTTAGGGTGAGGGCTACGCACAGCGCGTCCAGGCCCACAGCCGCTTTCCAAAGGTGCAAGCCAGGCTGGGGCCTCCCAGATCGACTGGCTGTCTTCTGACTCGTGAGAACGTGGTGGGAGAGGCAGCGAATGCACTTGGCAAGAGCCCTCCTGCCCACTGTGCCCAGGGACAGCGAGGATTTCTATGCCTGGCTCGGGATGAGCTGCCGCCCGTGTGAGCTCCTGTCCTTCTTGTTATCCTCCTTGTTCTGCAGCCTAAAGACC
This sequence comes from Sciurus carolinensis, assembly GCF_902686445.1. Lineage (NCBI taxonomy): Eukaryota > Metazoa > Chordata > Mammalia > Rodentia > Sciuridae > Sciurus > Sciurus carolinensis. The sequence continues at coordinate 36,986,663 of NC_062230.1, forward strand.
TGACCTGGCTGTAGCAGAAGTCTCTTGGGGGGCAGGGAAGAGGAAGACACTGAATTGGTCAAGCCCAAATCCAGTTCTCCAGAGTAAGGTCTGTGCATGCTCCTATGTGAATAGAGCCAGCTGTAGCCCATACAGGAACTGCTTCATCCGGAGAGTCTAGCCCGTGGTATATCCTGCTGCTAGTCCACTGCCCAAGGCCAATGGATTCCTTCCAGTGGGGCCAGGAGGAATCTTCCCATAAGATGGAGTAGGGAGATGCTCTCCAAGGAAGATGCAGCAAAGCCCTCCGGCCTGTGGCCCGGAACCCTTGGACCTCCCCAGTGATTCCACCTGTTACAAAGCGTGCCTGCTCACGTTGGTGTGCAGGGCTGGCTCCCTTCTCGGGTAGAGTTCTGAGGCTACCAGCCTCTGCCCAAGTGGCTCTTATCACCCTAACACAGTCAGGATAACCTGGCAGCAAGAGGAGGGAGTGAGATCAGCCTCCTTCCCTGGAGAAACCGAGCCAGCTCTGGAAACCACACCTTTGGCTGACCCGAGGTCCAGGAGGGCAGAGAAGCCTCAGAGGCTCCTCGCAGCCGGAGATGGCTGGTATACAGAGCTGCACCCCCAAGGTCAGCGCACCCCGGCCCCTGGGCCCGCAGGCTGGGGTCCTCCTCAGCTCCCACCCCTTGCAGCAACGACTCTTGAACAAAATAGTTCAGATGTCTCCCTTTCCTTCGACACTCAACAGCCAACATCTGTTAAGCATCTTTTAACTCGAAGCTCTTAATACCTCGCCTCTTGTTCAATACTGGAAACGCCTGCACGTTAAGTCTTTGCCTTTCCATTTCCAGAAAGCAAATGGAAGTCACAGAGGGTAGGTGACTCCCCCAAGGTCACAGGGCTTGAGGCAGGCCGAGGCGAGGATTCAGAGGCCAGCCGCACCTGGCAGCCGTCCCTGTCCTGTGCCACATCCTCCCGCCCCCACACCTCTGGGTCTCCACACACTGCCACTCTGCACCGGAATTGTATACGTAAAAAACAAAGCAAAACGAAATTTGAGAAAGAGCAAGGCAGGAAATCTCTGGGAGTGGCAGATTTCAGAGGCTGGTGCCGGACGGGCGCCCTGGGGCAAGGGACACACGGCAGCGCTCTAGCCAGCGCACGAGGCTACCAGGCTTCTCGGGTCACCATGCTCTGTCACCTCGGCGTGGGTCTCTGCCTGGGCAGGTGGCAGGGAGGTGGCAGGAGCGTGTGGTCCTGGTCACATGCCCTCACTTCCTCTGGGGAGGCATGTGCAGTGACTGGTAAGCAGACCAGCGACAGGAATCCATCCCACTCAGAGAGCACCTGCCTCCCCTCAGTAAATAAAATCATATTAAAGACAGAAATATCAGAGGCTCTGATAATGTAATCATAAAGTGATCACTTTGAATTAGGATAATGGCTGTGTCCAACTCTTCATCGCATTTATTTTGAATATCACATTCTTTCAACTCTCATTATTTTAATTATGTTCAATTACAGACATTTGCATATGCTTTATCATGGATATCAGTGAGGGGGAAAAGACTTCCCTGAGTTAAATGATGAACAGATATTTCAATATTATATCACACTTGCATCTCCTGAAAATTTGATTTAGCTGCAGCCCGAAGAAAGGTCTCAAGACAGGCACTTTTCTGAAGGGGGTGATTTTTTTTGTCACGATGTAGGAAATAGGAACGTACAGATGGTCACACAGAAAATGAACAAGAGACGGAAAGGGTTATGGGCCAGAGCGAGGCAGAGATTGGAGGCCTGGCTCTGCTGTTCAGCTTAGGAAAATCAAGCAACCTCTCTGATGTCCAGTCTCTGCACCTACAAGGCTTGTGCTACAGCCCGCACTCCACAGGGCGGTTGGGGGGATTTCACAGGTCGCTGAAAGGGCTCCCCACAGCATCGGGCACGTGCAAAGGCCCCAACGCCAGCTGTACTTCCAACACCCCGGCTGGCGCAAGAGGGCCTCTGGAGGCAAAGGGAAAAGAGGGGAACAGCAGGCTGCACAGCACATCTCATTCAAAAACACGCTCGGAAGGGGTACAAACAAGCACACAAGGCAAAACAGACGCTTGAAAAAATATGGGGGAAACCAACCACTGGGATCTACCATGATGTGAAGAGCTGTAGACTTAACACCCAAAGCACAATCCACAGAAGGAAAAGTTACTCAATCGGGTCTCATTGAGGTTAAAAAGACTTATTCCACAGAAGACCTGGAGAGAGGATGAGAAGACCAGCTGCAGGCGGACTGGTGGAAAATAGGCCCAGCACGCGCCCAGCAAGGATGGGCACCTCAGCCAGGTGAGGGACTCCGAAAACCCAGCCACGTGCCCAGCAAGGACAGGCACCTCAGCCAGGTGAGGGATCCGAAAACCCAGCCATGTGCCCAGCAAGGACGGGCACCTCAGCTACATGAGGGACTCCGAAAACCCAGCCGCGTGTCCAGCAAGGACGGGCACCTGAGCTACGTGAGGGACTCCGAAAACCCAGCCGCGTGCCCAGCAAGGACGGGCACCTCAGCTACGTGAGGGACTCTGAAAACCCAGCCATGTGCCCAGCAAGGACGGGCACCTCAGCTACGTGAGGGACTCCGAAAACCCAGCCAGGTGCCCAGCAAGGACGGGCACCTCAGTTACGTGAGGGACTCCGAAAACCCAGCGACAACCCAGGTAGACAGTTAGGCAGCAGACGCCTCACCACAGAGGATGCACAGATGGGCCTCGAGCACACAGGAGGAGCTCAGCATTGCTAGGCACCAGGGAAGTGCACATTAAAACCTTGAGGGAGTATCCCTGCAACCCAAAGATGGCCTGATGAGCAAGTAAATCAAACTAACCAGCAAGCCCAGTGCGGGTGAGGACGCACGAAAGTCAGATTGCTCTTGCCTTCCTGCTGGGAATGTAAGGAGGCACAGCCACTCTAGAAAACGGTTTTCAATGTCTGGGCAAACAAACCTGCAATTTCCATATGATCCAGCAATATTGAATAAATATCCCAAAGAAATGACAATTTTGTGTCCACACGAAAACCTGTAAGTTCTCACAGTGCTTTTACCCATAATATCCCCAAATAGCCCAGATGTTCTCCAATAAATGGTTAAATAAACTGTGGCATATCTATACCATGGAATACTATAGAGCAATGAAAAGCAAGTACACCATTGGTAAATATGACTTGGGTGACTCTGCAGAGAATTATGCTAAGCAAAAAAAGTCAATCCTGGAATGTTGCCTAATATATGATTCCAGTTACATAGCATTTTTGAAATGGACAACATATCGGGATTGCCACAGGTGAGGAATGGGAAACAGGACAAGAGGGAGGTTATAGGAGGGAACTTTGTGGCAATAGGTCTAGTCCTACCTTTAAGTACTGTGTTCTAGATTTGCAAAATGTCGGCATTGGAAGAAACTGGGTAATGTACACATAAGTATATTTCTCTATTTTTATTAAGAATGCACATAAATTATCTCAGTATATTTCAAATGAAAAATAAAAGAGGGTATTCTGGTACCCCCCAAAAAATCCCTACTGTTCCTCTAAAACGTCTCTATAGGTTGTGTATTTCTGGGTACTAACTGATTCCTAAGTCACAGGAAAGAGCAGTCCGAGGTCCCCTGACCCTGTTCTTCCAAGACTCACGTGCTACTACGGAGCCATCCCTGCCTGGACAGAGGGGCCCCGGCCCCTGGGTGTCCCCCAAGGCAGCAGGTGCTTGGTACCATCTGCAGACCACGGCTGGGAGCTGCTGTGGTGGATTCGTGCCTCTGGGGCGGCTCCCAGGGGCCAGGTGTGGTCAGGGGCTTGCATGTCACAGCTTCCCGGCTGCCCAGAGCGAGGGCGCTGGGCCTGTCCCAGGGCGGGAGGCACTGCGCTTCCCCTGGAAGGCTGAGGGGCCTCCTCTACTCTGCCTTCGAGGCCAGCCTGCCTGCATCTCGACTTTCCCTTTGCTCCTGTGACCCCTGGCAGATGCCTCCCCTCCTCTGAGCCTCCTCTGAGCCTGTAAGATGGGAGTAACAGCAACCGCCCTTGAGGACTGAGGGGAGGATAAGCTGAGCGGGTAACTAAACCCGGGGCCTGTGCAGACTCGCGGTGGGATGGAGCCGGAGGAGCCGTCCCCAGGCTGTCCCAGGGCTGAGGAGCCACTCTGCAGGGAGACCCGGGGCAGTGCTGCCCGCTGCCAGTGCTTGAGCTCTGGCTGTCCAGCGGCAGGAGGCTGTCCTCTCCTTCCTCCCTCGTCCCCCTTCCGTCCCTCCCTCTGGGCGGCTCACTGCCACAGGAAGGAGCAAGTCGCAGACACGTCCTCGTCTGTCTTGGTCTCTAGAGCAAAACCCCAGCGCGGGGAAGCCACAGTGTGCTCGGGAGCAAGACCAACCTCGGCATCCGCCCTCCGCCCTGGGAGATGCCCCCCGCCCGCTGAGGGTCCCAGGGCAGCCTTGGCCTGGCCAGGACCACTGTGGGGGACAAGCCTGACCCCCAGTGGAAGGAGCAACCACACCTGTCCAGTTCTGCACGCGTCCCCCTGGGCACGGGAGGCCCCTCGGGGGACGGAAGCCTGGCGGGAGAGCCAGGGGTCAGCAGTGAGGGGCATCGCGAAGAGCAGATGCTTCTGGAGGCAGCCACGGCCTTGGCCTGGTGCTGGGGTTTCTGGACTGTGGAGTGGTCACCCCGGCGGGGCTCTGAGGCTTGTCCCCCTCTCAACCGACGGGGTCCAGGCTGGTGCCAGGACCCCAGCCCTCGCCTCCTTTCTTGGCAGGCGCATCGGGGGACCAATAAAGCGCTCTTCAGTGACAGATGGAGGTCTTCCGCGGAGAAGCCCAGGCTAAGGGAGGCGACCCTCCTCCTCCGCTGACCAGGCTTCTAAACCCGCTCCAGCTCCACCTCCCTGACGTCCATTCAGCAGCACTCACGAGGAGCTGCCACTTGCTGGGGACGCTGACGTCCCTGATTCCCAGGCGCTCGCTCCGGAGAAGGCATCTGGGCAGTGGGGGTGGGGCGGGAGCAAGCAGGGGCCACGGGGGACAGGCCGGCAGCCCAGTGGCCCTGGCTCAACTCAGAACCAACCGCGGGCAGCAGGAACAGCCCCTGGAGCAGGGCCCTCTGACCGCCTCTTGCCCCTCGGGGGAGGAAACCAGGCAGACCGAGTTCCAGCCTGGACTGGGTTCCAGTGCTCATTTAATCATCCACTTGCTCTTTCCTCATTTATTCAAAGTTCTCATTTGCTGGACACAGCCACAACCTGGGATGTAACAGTGAGCAGGACAAAGTCCTGTGTTCATGGTGCTCATAGACCCGTGGATGGAAACGGAGCTAACTGTGTGGCCAGAGGTAAGGAAAACAAAACAGAGAAGAGAGAGAAAAGATGAGGGGTCAGCAAAGGCCGCAGTGGCAAGAGATCTGGGCTGAAGCCCATTTGAAGAACATGGCTAGAGCCACATGGATAAGAGGGCAGCTACAGCAGGATGTTTGAAAAAGCATGTGCAAAGGCCCTGAGGAGGGCATATACTCGGACGATTCCAAAACAGCTTGGAGGCAGCATGGCTGCAGCGGGGTGTACTGGGGCAAAGAGAGTAAGAGGAGATGAGTGCGGAGGGACAATGGGGTCAGAAACTGAAGAACTTTGCAGGCCACTATAAGGCCCCTGGGTTTTATGCTCCATGAGGTGGAGCTGGTGGGTTTGGGACAGAGGGCTGACAGGACCTGGTATTTCACAGCCTGGTGCTACGCACCTTTGGGACTAGATAGTTCTTTGTTCGCAGGAGGCAGGGAGACCTCTGTGATGGAAGATGTTCTGCAGACTCCCTAGCCTCTACCCACTGGATGCCAGTAGCAGTGCCCCACCTGAAAGTATCCCAGGTCCCTAGCTGAATGTGTCTGCTCGTAGCTGTGAATCAGGTGACAGGCACCGCCTGAGTTCAGAGCAAGAAGCATCTAAGCCTGAGGCGCCCAGCCTCGCTGAACATCAGCATTACCTGGGTAGTTTCTTTCCTAATACAGACCCCAGGGCACTGGGCAGATGACGGGTCTCCATGAGCACCCCGTCCACCTGACTCCAGTCCCCGTCCTTCCCACGGCCTTCCGGAAGCTGCTGGCCAGCTGCATCCTGTGCTGGGATGCACCCCCGTGCTTCTGGAAACAGGCCCGTTTCTGTTACTCGCACGGTACATCCACATAGGGAATCTCGGCAGCTCCCAAACTGGTGTCAAAGGGACACCGCGTCCACCTGTCAAGGTGCAAGGAACCAGGTGGGGTCTGGTTCCCACCTGCCAGGAGCCCCCGGGGACACTGCTGGTTTGCAGATGGCCCTCCAACTTCTAGAACTCTACCTCACTTCTGGAAAAGGAAGCCCTACCTGCGGGCGGTGGAGAGAGGTTATAAAAAGCAGACCCGTGACAAGGAAGCATGCTGATGCAGGGGGGCCGCCGCGGAGCTCCTGCCCCCGCCCCTCTGGTGCTAAAAGGGGATTAGCAGATCTAAGAGGCGGTGAGCACACGCCTCTAGCTGCTAGTCCTTCCTTCCAGCCACCAGAGAACCGAAAGGGAAGGAAACGGTCTCTCGAGATTTGTTGATGTGACAGCCGTGTCCCATCTAGCGCTTCAACAGCGGCCACCTCAAAGCGCCCTCAGCGCTGGGGTCTGACGGCCCAGAGCCACTCTGAGGATGCAGAGGCTGTCTTGCTTGTGGGCCACAAGAACGGTGGGCACCTCGTCTGCTGTCCGCCCCTCCAGGACCAGGCTGGGAACTCGGCCTCCTGCAGGATCCTGGGACACCTGAGGCTCCGGCCCTGCCCAGGCTGCTTGCTTCCTCCTTGGCCTCAACCAGGCCCAGGAGCCTGATTGGCAGAGCATTTTGCTCCTTCAGCAAGCAGTGGCCGGTCACAGGAGCCTCGGGAAGGAAGTCCACGCGGAGACAGCAGTCGCGTGGCGAGGGGAGAGGCAGACAGCAGGAGGAGACAGGAAAGCCTTTCCGCACTTGTCCTTCATGTCCCACCCAATAAGCAGGGCTGCTCGTGATGGGCGGCCGCGTCTCCCCTTCCAGGGAGGAACGGCTGTGGGAGGAGCCACAGCACTCAGAGAGGCACGCGGGCCTCCAGCAGCCTCCAGCAACGGCTTCTCAGGAGCCAGGAACCCTGGAACCCTCTTCGGGAGTCTGTTGACTGAATTTCCCAGCACAGTAGCCCCACAGGTAAGGGTACGGGACCAGCATCAGACTGTGTGGGTTCAAATCCCACCTCCACCCCTCGCCACCTGAGAGGTCAGGGGCAGAACCTCAGCTCCCTACACTTCCATTTGCCCCTGTGAAGCATGACTGGAAGGCGGGATGAGGTGGAGGTGCTGCACTTGAAGCACCTTCACATGGTAAATGCTCAGTTAATTAGCAAAATGGTTCCCGGAGACTCGCTGATCTCTATGGAAAAACTGTTTCCTCTCTTGAGATAAAAAGAAGGAAGCAATAAAATAACAGATTTCTGCTTCCGACTCTGGTCATCGAGGGGATTACACTGAAATCCCAGTGTACCGTGCATTTTCAAAAAGATCCATCTCCTCTTCCTGCAAGGAATGATACATCTCATTTTTTTCCAAAAATTCCTCTGTAGCAGAAATGTGCTGGTGTTTGCTGCTACTGCAAAAACAGCACAGGGGTGTCCTTAGAACACACCTTGGACAGGTAAAGGAGTTTTCGTTAGAAGCTCTGGCTGCCAATCATTTCTGCCCCACAAGGAAGCAGCTGTTCCTTTAAAAGCACATGCCTACGTGCCATAAAGTGATCTTAGATGGTTCTTTAAAAATGCACAAAAGTGGGCTGGGGGTGTCGCTCAGTGGTGTGGCACTTGCCTGCATGTGCAAGGTCCTAGATTAGATCCTCAACCCAGCGATAAACACACGGGTGCACACACACCCTCAGAGTGGGAGGGCCTAACCTAGTAACATTCGTAGTAACATGTTAACTTAGTAACAAGGAGTGCAAATAAAGAAATACACAGATGAATGGATGACGAAACTGTGGTATGTATATACAAAGGAATATTATTCAGCCATAAAGAAGAATAATATTATGGCATTTGCAGAAAATGGATGGAATTGGAGAATATCATGCTAAGCAAAATAAGCCAATCCCCAAAAAACCAAAGGCCGAATGTTGTCCCTGATAAACGAATGATTATATATAATGTGGTTGGGGGGGTGAGGAGTGAGAGAAGAATGGAGGAACTTTAGATTATGTAGAAGGAAATGAGAGGGAGGGGGTGTATGAAAAATTATGGGATGAGACAGACATCATTACCCGATGTACATGTACATTTACACGAATGGTGTGAATCTATATTGTGCACAACCATAGAAATGATGCACCCCATTTGTTACAATGAATCAAAATGCAGTCTGTAAAAATTTAAAAAGTAAATAAATTTTTAAAAAAAGAAATACAGTGGCTCTATTATGAAGAAAGCTGTCACTCATCAGCTCAGCCTTGCCAAGAGGCCAGGACGGTGGGTACGTACCCCATGCCACGTGAGAAGGGGACCCTGCTATGGTGGCTTTCTTTCCCATGGACTCACACGCCAGGGTGAGCATGAGAGAAACCTCAGACAAGCCCAGGTTGGGGACATCCATAAAGGATGGGACCTCCCCAAAATAGTCACTGACCAAAGGAAACACGGAGACCTGCACACAGACCAGAGGGGACCAGGGAGCTGTGGCCACTGGCTGCAGTGCACACCCAGAATTGGGCTATGGCACAGAAACAGGTCCTGAGGGGAGAGTCCGGAGAAATCCAGACGCAGTGTGGAGTGGGGTCAGCCTCCAGGGACCAGCGCTGACTCCAGCCTGTGAAAATGAACTTGACCTTGGTCAGATGTGAACATCGGGGGAGACGGGGAAGGAGGACAGGCTCCCGAGCTAGCAGGGCGACATTTTGTGAATCCCCAGTTATTCCCGAATCCAGGGCTCACTTTAAAAGCTGGGAGGTGGGATGAGCCCTGGCTGCTCAGTGAAGGAAGGAGGGAGGAGGCACGCGAGGACCCTCAACTTCGGCCGGGAACACGGGGCGCCCTGAAGCAGCCTGCCTACCTCAGGGCTGCTCACGCGTTTCTACCCGCTGCCGATTTCGAAGGAGCCAAACTATGGGCCTGAGTAGGGAAGGGGGTCACCATGAGGCGGGTCACTGCTCACACAGATGGGGACGTGAGGCAGGGTCGTCTGGCTCTCGGGGCTGGAGGTTCCGTGAGGCTCCCTCTCTGGTCCAGCGCAGCTCTACCCTAACCTCCCTGGCGGTTCTGGGTGGGCCGCCGAGCCGTTCCTGAACAGTGGTGGGCTCTCTCTCCCCGCCAGCCTGCGCCCCTCGTAATAAGCTGCAGCCTTCCAATTGCTCCCAGAAGCTGAAGGCTCTTTCTAGGGCCAAAGGTGAGCTTACAGTCACCTGGTCGCCATGGAAACGGAGCACTGTGGCGCTCTCTCCAGAGTGACTCGGCAGGGCCCCAGTACGTGCCTCTCCATTTCAAGCTGATCCCCTCCCCCCACCGCGCTCTCGTCTCCCGCAGGAACGTCATGGTCACCGGGATCACAGGCTCCAGGATCCAGCGGGGGCCACAGCACGGCGAGGGTCCTTGCAGAGACATCTGGCACCAAGGGTCTCCTGCCTTCTCTTCCCCAGAACCCTGGAGTTCTGCAGAGGGGCAAGGAGGAGCGGGCAGCCACCACGTCCCAGGTCCCTGGCAGGTGCAGGAGGTGAAGCACACAACACTCTGGGAAGAGGTGTGCGCGGAGCCGTCCATGACGAGCAAAATCAGGCTGGGCCGCCCATTGGACGCGGAAATCCGGCGTTCAGGAACTGGCCATCATCGAGAGATTGTTCCAGATCGCCTGAAGAACGTGGCTTCCGTGCAGAGTGGCTCACAGCCGGAATGTGCGTGTCCTGGGTGTGTCATGTGACCCGCCAGAGCAAATGGCTTCCCTAAGTCCACCCCATCCTGTTCCTCACAGAAGAAGCTCCTCCTGGTCCCCCTTTTACCTTAGGACTATAAACAAAAGGAAGCTGGGCTCCTCCACCAGTAGAGCCCGATTAGCATGGCTCATGCCCCGAATCAAAAGAGGTAACGGTCTCCTGTGGTTCCTCCTATTAAGTTTCTTAGCCATCAATTTACAGCCAGCCCATCAGTCCAACAGGGGACGTAGGAGAAACTGGACAGAGGCGGGCTCCAGTCCAGTGACCCCCGCTTACAAGAAAACCATCAGAGAGATGTGCTCCCCAGGCCCCCCAGAGATTCTGATCCACCAGGTCCGAGGCTGGCCACAGGAGTCTCCCTGTGACCCTGCAGGTACTCACAGGTCACCCTGGGGGCAACCATGGGAGGGAGGGAGGGAGAAGCGGGGCTCAGGGGCACCACGGTCCCGCCCCAAACTGCCTCTGGTCCGCTTCGTCGCCTCCGTCAAGGCGCAAGGGTCTTAATGAGGGAAACGGGCCACGCTGGAATTTCCGAGGTGTTCGGGAACAAGTCTCTCATCCCTAACCTGCCACCCTTTAGAAGAGGAAAGCGCTCTGGTCAAGAGACATGGTGGGCCTGCGTGTCCCACCGCCCTCGGGGCACCTGCACTCCTCGGGCTTGTTAGACCCTGGGTGCTGCTGGAAGGAGCCCACATGGGCCTTCTGACTCACGTGCCCACAGGACTCTGCTCCCCACCCCGCGACCCCCGGGCACTGCTTGCTGCTGTCTCTTGGGAGACCTAATTTGGTAATTGGTGGGCTCGAAGATAAGAGCCAAAGCTCATTATGATCGTGTCATGACCACATCAGGCACTTGACAGTCAGGGTCTCACTGAGCAATGCAGCAGAGTTCAGAACCTGAACTCCAACACCCACGTTCTGACCTTGACCTCCAATCACGCTATTCGCTGCTCGAGCGTTGGCAAGAGCAATGACCATGACATTAAGGCCCGTACTCCAGAACTGACCACAGACAAAGTGACTCTCCGCACTCGGGAAGGATGAGCAGACAGCTCAGGAGGAGTTGACCCAGCAGAGCATGCATAAGCTGGTGGTAAAGGGGAGAAATGTGGACCCCAAACTCTCAAGTGCCACACAAAAGAAACCAAAACTGTCAAACAAAGCCCGAACTCTTGGGAGTTTATCAGAACACTAAGTCTTTCCCTTCCCTATCACATTAACTTTTGAGTAATGTAGCAGCCAGGCACCCGGCTCCGTGATGTATTACATTAATGCATTATCAGAACCAGCTGTTGCTCTAATGATACGGAAGAAGGATGAAGGGCTTGCGTGATGTATTGCCCCCGAGTGCTGCGACGGAGGAGCCGAGCAGATCCCAGGCCGGATAGCGAGGCAGTGAGAAAGTCACCATCAATTCATCAGGGACATCCCAAGCCAGCACCAGGAAAGAGGAGTCGGCCAGGCTGGTGGAATTTATCAACATAATTATGTGCTGTGATTTATTAAGTACTAAACAACGAAGGTATCAAAGGCACTTTTGGGTTGTTATTTTGGGCTTAACTTATTACAAAAGAAGGAAAGGCAACTTTCTTTAGTAGTTTTGTTTTTCAAGTTTTAAATAGTAAAACTGCTCTACCCAAACACTTAGGGTTAATGAAATACTGAACTCTAGGTGAGATGTGGGTTGGGAGCGAGTCACTTCTACCTGAGCACACTTCTCTCTGCAAAAGAAAATCAGACCTGACCCAGTCCTTTGTGAGACCCTGCACCTTCTCCGGGCAGTTCTTACCCATGGGGAGCCAATAGTCGGACGCTGAACAAAACTGCTGTGGCGTCACCTGCTCCGAAGCAGAGCTGTAAGAACAGCCATGGAGGAAGACGCGGCTGAGACGCTGCCTCTTCCAGTCCCTGCTCTGAGCCCTGGATACCACCATTGCATTTCATCTAACTCTTCCATGCAGGGACTGCTGTTTTCTGTTTTACAGAGGAGGAAATTAAGCCTTATGGATATTAAATTCATTTAACCCAACGCTTCGTGATGAGCTGGAGATTAAAATAAGGCAGGTCTTCGGGATGCCAGAGTCCACTCCATGAGTGTTCCGAGCCCTGCTGAGTGGAGGCAGAGAGGTCCAGCTGTGAGACAGGATGAGGCCCAGGAGCACTGAGCACAGTTCCAGTGGAAGAAACAGGCCCTTAGTGATACCCACAAGAAGTGAGTGAGTGGACAAGCCGACAGGGCCCGCTTGGAACCGAAAGCCACACTACCTGTAATAAGTGAGACAAAAGCTTTGTCTCAGAAAACAGCAGCTCGACAAGACTGTGGTCAGGAAACGGAGTCCGACGACCATGGAAATCCTTGGCTCTTCACCATCAGAGAAGAGTGAGTTTGGATCGGCGTACACGCCTTTGCGTCTTCGCATGGGCCAGTGCCCCCCAGGTTTCCTGCACACAAGCCGTATTTATGAGGTGAGCTCCTCCTACCAGTCCTAAATATAGGCTTTTCACTATCATGTGATAGAAAACCACAGCTTTAGCCTCTTCACAGGGAGAGGCAACTGACTTTCCCACCTGTCGCCAGACACCCTGGGTGCATGTCAGGGCCACCAGAGTGTCTGAGACCCTGCCAGGGCAGGCTACATCATCCCTTCCCACACCTTCTGCAGCTGGTCAAGTCCAACGGAAGGGATGACTGGTGCAGAGTCTTGTTTTTGTGTGTGAGAGAGCTGGGGAAGGGGTGACAGTTCTTGCACAAAGTCCCTCAAGCTTTCAGAGCTGATCTTGAAGTCGAGACCAATCTCCCCTGCTGCTCAGGAATCCAAAGAGCCAGGTGTGAGCAGCACCCAGGATTGACAAACAGGTGATAGCTCCTCCAGCGTGGAGGGCCAGAAGTAGGCCCCACGGGAGACCCTGAGGAGCCAGCACAGAGCAGGCAAGTCCTGAGCCTGCGTGGTCGAAGGATGACCAGGACCCTTCCCACCTCCTGGCCAGCGCCTGCCCACACTGGCCTGATTCTCTGCAGCTGTTACTCCAGAGCCACATCTCACCTGTCCTGAAGCTGCTCTTCTCCTAGGTGCTGGCCCTCAGAGCCAGCCTTTCCCTCTGCCAGAAGCATTCTCATTTAGAGGGGACACTGGAACGCCTCTTGATGGAAGGAATCCTCAGGCACCAGCCAGGTAATGAGAGAGGAACCCGCCCATCCCTGCCCACCTCATGAACCAGGGCTGGTGGGTCCCACTGCCTAGTTGTAAGGCTGGCTCTGGAACCTGTTTCCTGAGCATAACCTATAGAAACAACATTTATTCTAGGAATCCACTTAGCAACGGTACTAGTCAGGGTTCTCCAGGGAAACAGAACAAACAGGGTGCAGTATGTTTTTATGATAAGGATTTGGCTCACGTGATCTTGGAGGCTGATGAATTCCTAGGTCTGAAGGCTGGGTTGGCAAGTGGGAGCCCCAGGAGAGCAGAGGGCACGGATCCAGGCTGATGGCCCACAGCTTTGCGACCCAGGAAGAGCTGATGTCTCAGCTTGAGACCCAAGTCAAGAAAAAGCCAGTCTCCAAGTGAAGTGAGACAGGTAGGTGGACTCTCTGGGAAGGATGGCCTTTTTGTACTTTTCAGGCCTTCTGCTGACTGGATGAGGCTCATAAACATTGTAAAGCTCAATCTGTTTATTTAGTTTACTTATGGGTTAATCTCACCCCAAAACACCCCAACAAAAGCATCCGGAATGATATTTGACTAAATATCTGGGTACCCCATGACCTAGTCAAGTTGACATATAATTAACCATCACAGCAACATGATAATGTAAGTCATAAATGCAAAATGGTACCAGGTGGTCCTCATACACACTCTCTTCCGACTCTGACCCAGGGTGGGCATACTGTCCCTGCTTCACTGTAGAGGGATGTCTGGCTTAACTAGTGACCAAGGAAGCTGTTCACAGGCATTACAGACAATGGCCTAGCGGCAGTCTAACTCAAGAGGCAGTTCTTGCCCTTGACTTTCCTTAAACATAATGATTCTGTACAATAATAAACCTAACACCTCAGAATGACAGACAATTTGTGAAGGAAAAAAATGAAATCTCCTTTTTTTATCCTTGAGATCTCCTGAGGTTTAGGGTCCCTGAGCCCAGGGCTTCTGCTTTTCCACCCTCAAATTTCTTCTGTGTGAACCCCAAGGCTTCCTCTTCCTTAAGGCTACTTCCAGATCTGATGTCTTCCTGTCACATGATGAGGCCTGTCTGCTATGGGGGCATAAACTGTTTCTCATAATCAGCTCAGGGATAAACACTCAGATCATTTGCTCTGGTCATTATGGTGAAAATTCGTCAAGGAAAAATACTAAGTCTGGTTCACAGCTTTCCCTCAGAACCAGCACCGAACCAACACAAAGTAGGCCCTTGATACATGTGTTGACTGATGGACAAGGAGTAGAGAAGATAAAGACACAAAGGGAAAAATCACAATACCACATCAGCTTGCTCAGGGGACATCCTTTTGTAGAGAGGCATAAAAGAGCCAGGATAAAAATGTCTTCAATGGAAAGAGACAGCTCAGGATAAAACATCTGGGTATAAAACAGATCTGAATGTGTGGTTTAGGGCACCTCAATAGCACACGCTTTATAATTTGTATCTTCATGATCCAATCAATCTTAAGAGAGAACAAAAAAATGAATAAACAATGAGAATTTCACCTTAATGTCCTGCTGTTCAATGAGAAAAGATCTACACGGTCATGAAGTTTGAGAGGGTACTTTCATTACTGACATTTAAGTCAATTTGATAGCATCTTTTCCCTATAAAAAGGAAAATATTCCATATACATGATCCAGATCGATATTCTGCTTTATTTCTCATTGCAGATGGATTGATACTAATCTGACTTAGTTCAAAGACCATTTTCTCTACAGACCATTAAATTACTCGGCGGTGAGATTTCTTTTTTATTTATACCTGAGGGCTTCTTGGTCAAAGTTGGACTTGTGATTCCTATGCATAAGTTTCTGGGTTGAGACCTGGAGAATGTTCATTATTCTTAACAGTGATACACTGACAGTCAAGAGAACAGCCTGCCTTGGTTTAGGTCCCATCTGAATGACCACAAGCAAGCTGTAAACATGCCACTGGCAGTTCATTTACCCATCAGACACATGTAGTTAATATTATGCAGAATTCCAGAAAGGTAGTCTTTTAAAGTTCCCAGACTAAAAGTAGATAGAGTAACCGATGAGTAACCAAGGACTTCAATCATAAAATAGACTGTAACTCATTGTCAAAATGCAGGTGGGTGGGAACCAAGCATCAACATCTGGAGCCTTGAGGGCCACCCCCATTTGCAGACTGGAGAAAGGGGGAGCCCAGTACAGTCATGCTCAGTGTGGAGCATTGACTTGAGAACAGTGGTGGAAACTAGGGAGAATATTCCCACCCATCAGTGGGTGAGCACAACGCACCCCAGTGAGCAGGGGAGGGCGACGTCCCTGGAGCCCTGGTGAAGACAGTTGGCCAAGAATGTGTGGGTTTGGTTCTGGGCTCCCTCCATTCCACTCTGCTCCACTGGGCACGTCTGTTTCCTGCTGGCAGCTGCGGTCACATACTATTGATTACTACAGCTTTATCATATTATTTGGACTCAAAGTGCAAAGACTCAGAGTTTGTTCTTGCTCAAGACTGCTTTAGCTATTCAGGGTCTTTCACGGTTCCACAAGAATTCAGGATTTTTATTTACTGTGTCTGTATAGCCTGATTGTTTAAAACTAATATTTAACCTTCTGGAGCTTTTTTATGCCCCTAAACCCAGACTTATCCCCACTCCCAATGCTAAAAATGGTATTTCCCCTAGTGCTGCAGACCAGGCCCCTGCACGCAATGGACGTGCAGCATGTGTGAGACTAAAACTGCACAGCAGGAAGCCATCCAGATCTAACCTATGCTGACAGATGCAGGCACCAGAATCATGTGCAAACATGCAGATTCTCAAGAGATGTTTTAAAGCTGTGAAGTATCTTATAAACATAAAAATTCTTCAGATGTTAACTCACATACACCCCAATTAGCAGTACATAATGCAATTAATACCATGTCATTCTATCTTATTAAGTTAGCATTTCCTAAATTCAGGCCTAGAGTGGAAGCAATTACTTCTAAGCATTAAGAGACCACATTGAGCCCAGATCTCTGTCTGGGGTCCCAAAGAAGAGCTCTATCAGATAAAAGGAATTTCTTCCTTTCTCTCATGGCGACATATTCACCATTATCAGTATCTTACTTCTCACATCCTAGATTCTGGATTGCTGAGAATGAAGTGATACAGTTCCAAATCTGGAGTCTGTAAAACAGGATGCAGACTCTATGACCTTATTATTGTATTTACTGTTAAAATAATTGTCATCTTCTATCCTCTGATAGCCCTGGTTCTGAGTGCTTCATACACTGTCACAGAAAATTTCCTCAGTGAACAATTGAATGATGTAGGATTGGAAAAGGGTGTTAGAGGGAACATGGGATTCAGATCCAGTGACGACAAAGACATTCTGGTCAGAGGGGACCACATGACTGGGAGGAGGGAAGTGGGGACATACAGGCCACAGAAGAGGGCAGTGGGTAGCATTTGGGGCAGGAAGTGGACTTCAGATTTAATCTTATAAAGAAGGTCCATAGAAGTCTTTAGAGCAAGGAACTGGGATGGCACCACACTATTTAAAGAAAGCTGCCCTGACACCAGTATGGGTAAGAATTAGAACAGAGAGGGACCCGAGTCAGGGAGACGAGAGAGCAAATGATTGCACAGCTCAGCCCTGTCAAGACACGGGCCTTGCCATAGAGGCAGGTGTGAGGAGTGAGCATGACGAAGCTCCGGACCATTGATACATGAGTGGATGTGCAGTGCGGAACCCCTGGGAAGTCTTCCTGGGGGATGTGCAGCCTTCTGGGCCCCTTCATTGGTCTTACCACCTGGAACAGAGAAGCAATGGCTGGATCTCCAGAGGCTCTTTTGTACTATAAAGACAGAAGCCACACACAGAGGTTTTGAAGCAGAGAGCTGGGCCTCCTATTCAGTCATGCTACTACCATACTAGCCAAGGACTGTGTCTGGTAATCTCCTTTTTGTCAGAGAAAAACAAACATCTACTTTTTTTAAGTTATTGTTATTAGGATTTTCACTAGAAGCAAAGGAATCCCATTCTAGCTGATATAGGGACATATGGGGAAAAGTGACAAGCCAGTCACAGGTAGTTGGAGTAAGGAATCAAGGATTCCTGAGTCCAAAATCTGACTCTGCCATTCTGCAGCCCTGGAAGCTTAGCATGCACCTCGTTTTCAAGAAGGGTCAAATGTGGAATCGTGATAAATAGACCTGCCTAATAGATTCTGGAGAGATTCAACAACTACTGCCACGTGCTCAGTGTGCTCTTTGATGCAGGTTTTCCTGTGCAGTGCTCAACAGAGCGCTATATACCCAGGGAGAAGCAGCTCCAGATTCTTGGGGACAGGGGATGATGGGAAGGGGTTGGATACTTTTCCAGAAGTTTGGGAGAAGTCAGAGAAGTTTTTTTGTGGAAACACCCCTTATCCTCCCTTGTGCTGTGCAAGTGATAAGCCCAAGACCGGAGATGGTGACACTCAGCCTGCTGGCTTCTGGCCATCCGAGAGGGGCCCCTGCCCACAGCTACAGCCGAGCGTCCTGTTTAATGGGCTTACGGGCAACACGCTGTCAACAGCCTATCAACACCATTGATCTTCAGGTTCCAGGAAGCGCCGTGCTGTTGGGAAGAAGCGGCTCTTGGCTCCATTTCTGCATAAAAGGGTCTGATTAAATCAAAGGGTTGTTTGGCTTTTCACTGCGTTGATCAAGAGTGACAGCAGGTTGGAGGAGGCGGGCTGGCCGCTGTGACCGGAAAGCCCCGTCAGGAAAACCAGGCCCCTCCTAACTTCCCCACCCGTCAGGGGGCGCCGCAAGCGTGCCAGGGGTGCCTGCTCCAGGAACGGCACCCCTCGGACCACACCGGAAAAGGCAAGAGGAAAAGGGGCAGGAAGCACAGAGCTAACTGCAGGCCCGGCGTTCTGACAGCTCCCTGCGGGCCCGTGTTCTAGGACAGCATGGTCACGGCGCATGGTCACAGTTTGGATGGGACAGTTGGGGGAAAAGAAAAGAAAAAACGGCCCTGGGCTGGGAGAATCGTGAGATTTAGCAGGCTCGTGTCCCAGTCTTCTCAACGGGTCCACGGGATGGTGAATGAGGGACACCTTCTCTTAGGCCCAGTTTGTTGACTGAAAAATTCAAGTGAAATAACATCAATAAAGGGGTTTAGTAAACTCTGGGTCCCTCTCATTCTGAAACACTTGTTCTCAGTCTACTCAGGCTAAAGCGGGACAAGAAGAAAAGGCCCCCAATGATTTCTCTCTGTGCTAGTGGATTTTGCCATCCATTATATACCCTTAAAACTCATTCCAGATTTTTTTCTGTTCACCCATGTGATTTTCTTCTTCATCATTAAAAAAAAAAAAAAAAATTGAATTGTTTTGGACTTTTGAAAGAATTTCCTCCGACCCCCTAGACAAAGACTGTTCCTCTTGTGAAACACCCCCGCGGTGTCTGCATGAGAGTGGACACTGGAGGGGTGGACTGAGGTAGGAAGTGGCATCTGTTTTCAGCCAACTTGAATTTTAATGCCCTTTGACCTCCGGGTCCTGGGAAAGAACTCTGGGGACACAAGAGAAAGATGCGACTGATGAGGAAGGCTGACCGAGAAGTGGACAGGGGTCCATGTTCCAGGGCCAGAGGCAGCGGGACAGCCTCCCCAGGAGCTCCCTGTGAAAGGCTACACTCCAAGGGAAGCGCGTTCACCGCCACTCAGAGTGATGGACAGAGCCATGGCCTCTCCTTGGCCTCCTAATACTTCAGTTGCAACAGCAGGTGGCACAGGCCCAGGGCTTCCTCTGCACAAGGTGCTGGAGAAAGACACCTGTGACCGTAGGCTGAATATCGGCCCTCCCCAGAGATGTCCACCTCCTGACCCCAGAGCCCAAGATCAGGCCATCTTGCACAGCAGAGGGGACTTCACAGATGTGAATGTTGCAGATCCTGACATGGGGAGTCCATCCTGGATTATCAAGGTGGGTCCACGGTGCAATCACAGGGTCTTTATAGGAGTCAGGCAGGGATCAAAGTCAGAAAGGTGCACAGAAGATAGAAACAGAGATCAAGCAATGTGGCCAGGCACCAAGAACTACGGGTGCTCGGAGGTAAAGAAGGCCAGGATTCTCCCTGCAGCCGCCAGTAATAGCCTCGCCTCACCTCATGGGACGCCACTTAGGCTTGTGAGCTCCAGGTCTATGGGAGCACAGGTCTGCACTGTTTTCAGACCCAAATGGTAGTTTATAGCAGCCATAGAAAATTAGCTCACCTGTATGACATCATTCGAATCCTCCCCCCACCTCCCGCCATCAGCTGCTTCTAGATGAGGAGGCTGAGGTACAGTGAGGTCAGGTCACTGGAGCAACATCTGGTGCCTGCTGTTGGCAGAGTCACGCTTTGGACCTGGTGGTCCAGCCTCAGCGCCCACAGTCAGAACTGCTGCATGACAGGAGCATCGAGCCTGCAAGGAGATTTATCTTTGCTCCTTAGCAGGACGAGGTCGACAAGGTTAGCAAATAATGCTAATTCTGAGCAAGTCTCCTGTGCTCATGAAAGTGGGAAGAATGAAGGAACTCTGGATCGTACAGAGGGGATGCTGAAGAAAGACACCTGTCACCATAGGCTGAATATCGGCCCTCCCCAGAGATGTCCACCTCCTGACCCCAGGAGGTGAGTGAGTAGGGAGGAGAAGGATGGTAGATTGTGAAACAGACATTATTATACATGCATGAAAAGAATTTTTTTAAAATTATCACTGTCAAAAAAAGTTAATGAAAATTAATGAATAAATGCAAGTTTAAAAGAAAGCAAGAAAGAAAGCAGGACCACAAGGTAGCTCATGGTGGTAAACCATGACCAGCTACTCTCTGACCAACACTGTGGAAACCCTCTGCAAAAACAGAACTCCAGATCAGCTCCGAACACCGAGGTAGGCTCCATAATTATTCGCAGGACACAGAAAAGAACCCTTAGCAAAGTCTTTCTGCCTCAGGTTACTGATCAACAAGCCAGTGACTGAGAGTCCATACCAGCCACCGGGATCCTGGGTCTCTGCATTTTTACTTTAGACAGTGTCCCCTGTCAAGGTCAGAGACAGCACCTCAAAGTGTAGCCCTAGCATGTGAATCACCATGTTTTAAGAGTGATACTTGGTTCCAGAGTGAGCTGGTAAACTTTTAATAACTGGCTCTTCCAGACAAAAAAAACCTAAGTCCCTAATCTGTAGTGACTGCCAATTGCTGTGGTGTAAACAACTCCACCAGGTTGATTTCAAACCACAGAGTACTTACACCCATCTTAGAAAAACCCTGACAGCTTTACCACCCATCTCACAGCTCCTGGTGAGAGCCAGCTCCGGAGACTGCTGTCTGGATGCCATCAGAGGCCTAACCTCATGAGAACCCCACAGACAAAGCTTGGGAATTTGCATTTTAAATAAGAACTCACATTTCCCACAGCTTGGGGGCTAGACAAAAGGAAGGACTTCTAGCAAAATCCGAATTCCAGAGAAATGTGCCACCCACTGACATATTCGTGGGAGAAATGTATTCACTGTCCATCTAAAATTCGAACTTGGCAGGGGGTCATGTGTTTTTGCTTGCCAGATTGGCAACCCCACCCACATCTTCACCAACACTTGGTGTCACCAGACAGACACGCTTCTAGCCTGAGCACGTAGTGTGTGGGGCCTGCGCCTCCCCGGGGAAGAGCTTCCTGAGCTCTGACAGGTAGGTTCCGCCCTCTGGGAAGTACTTTGCCCATTGGCCTTTTTATTGTTGACACTGATATTCCATATTCATGTCTTGGAAATATCTATTAAAATGTCTTTTATTAAAAACTAATTTTAAATTCCTAACGTAGTCCAGTTGATCAGTGTTTCCCTGTGGAACAACAGAGCCTGTTTCAAAGACTTGAGCACTGCTAGTGAGGAAGGACTGTTTCGCGAGTGTGTTGGGGCTCGTGACCTTGGCTGTGGATCTTACTCACAGAGGCTGTTTCTACCGCTTCCCTGCTTTCCACAATGGAGCTACCAAGGGCTCCAGCCAGCTCTGGGCGCTGATGGAGCACTGCGCTCCGTCGGCCGCTTCCTCAGGCCCTTCCTGCTTCTCTGGCGACCTAGTGATGCAATGCTGCCCTTTGCTCAGAATGCTGAGCTCTCCCTACCTGCCTGCTTCCTCAGTCCCCTCGTGCCCTCCACCCCAGTCTGGAGGTCTTGGCTAAGCGGGAGGAGGTTGCAGGGGCACCGGAAGGCGGCGTGGAGAAGCTGGTCTCTGCAGTGTGGCCGAGTTCCGGGTGGCGGAGATGAAATACTGGCTGGTGGCACAGGGCCACGGCTTGCTGAGAGTCGGGGGGTGATTACTGACTGCTCTGCTAACTTATGAGTGCGCGTGAGGTTTCGCGGGGCTGAAAACTCCACTTAGTACCATACGACAATGCCCTTTCTGGCCTGGCCCCTCTGAAGGTCATAAACCACTCTAATTAAGAACAGCTTTAATAATGGAGGACTCAAGACGCCACACAAGGGCACTGTGAGCCTCTCGGAAATTAGGATAAAAAATCTCCCTGTTTTGTACCTTTGCCAAGATCGTTTTCTGCTGGGTTTAATGCTGCTGTTCCAGCAGTGCCCAGCTGTGGTGGGGAGAGCGGAGCCATTATGCAACCTGCTCACCCCACCACTGCTTTCTGCCCCCACCTGGCCCAGATGAGACTAAAGGATGCTCCGGCTGGGGGGCAGCCCATCTCTCCCAAGCCCAGGCCGCCCCTTCCCTCCACTAGACCATGGGCCGCCAGTGCATATGGTAAGGAAGTACCCCAACCAAGATGCTAACTTAAGACCCAGCGCCTGCACTAGGGAATGTTTCTGACCTCACCACCGCGGCCACTGGGCTGGTCTCCTGTCCAGCAGCCTGTGCAGGGTAGGAAGTTCAGCAGCATCCCTGGCCTCCACCCACTAGGTGGCAGTAGCACTCCCGACCCCCTCCAGTTGTGGCCAAAAATCTGTCCCAGCATTTCCAGTTATTCCCTGGGGGCGGGGACAGGTGCCAGATTCAGCAAAAAGAAATATATTTTCTCCAGTTAAATTTGAATTTCATATGTCTTAGTATAAGTAAGTCTGTGTAATATTTTAGATATACTTAAAAAATTATTACTATCCGAATTTCAAGTTTAACTGGGCATGATGGATTTTACCTGGTGGCTCTACGTTGAGTGGGGGAGCAAAACCCCCACCCCAGCTAGGAAACATTTTTGTAAAACAAAAATAAGTAAAGCTTAACAATGTATCCCTTGTATCCCCCTTTAGGGGTCCTCAAATGTGTGCAAAGCTCATAAAACGAGAAGGGGGTGTCTGAGGTGAGGACAGGTGAGCCAGGTGATGGGCTCCTGAGACCAGCTACGCAGTGCTGACAGCCCAGGGCTCTGGGTTGGATGCCCTCCTGCATAATCCCATGTCACCCAGGTCAACCATGTCCCCGCTGTCCTGGCACCAGGTGGGTGTCCACAGGGGTGGGACCTTGTCTTAGGCACATCATTACCCCTGGCTCCCAGTCCTGAGATGAGTATTCAGTAGGTGGTTAATAAACCCTGGATGGACTAAGAGGACACCCAGGTGGGGGAGGAGCTGGGCCAGAGAGTCACACAATGACCAGCTGGAGGCATTCCTGCCGGACCAGGACGCCGAGCACCGTAAGATGCTGAACAAGGTGAAAGCATCTCTGAGCCCGTGGAGATGCAGGAGATCAGGTGCAGTGGGATCTGGTCCTCACAGAGCCTCCTGGAGAAATGCAGGGAGCCGACGGGGCTGGAAACCAGCCTGCTGTGCGACAGCCACCTGACATCTCACTCAAGCAAGATCACGGTCAGATGCCAGTCACCACGGGAGGAAGCACAACGGCACAGGGGCCTCGCCCAGAGGGGCTGCAGGCTGGCCTTCACGCGGGGCTGTCTTGAAAGTCCACGTCTGAACAAGGGTCCTATACCTCAGTTTGTCACCAGGGTTGGCAAATGCTGTGGCCATTCTGAGCCACCAAAGGAGGACGCGTCTTTGTAAGGAAGAAGCCTGCTGGTTGGTGAAAGTGATACTGGGCCTTTTCACTCGGCGCTCACGGATCTGACGTCCTGAGTGACGTCCCCATTGCTCACTCAGCAATGTCAACAGAAACCATGTACCCAAATCTCATGCTGGGAGCAGACTGGAGAGACCCAGCTGGTGGCCCCGTGGCAGTGGTTCTCAGCTGTGGCTTGTCACAGTCCCCTGAAGGACTTGTGAAAACACAGGTTTCTGGACTCTGTTTTCAGGTTGGGTGGGTCTGCGGTAGGGCCTGAGAACATCCCAGGTATCAGTTCCTAAGTTCCCAGTTGATGCTGCCAGGGGACATTGAGGGCCACGTTTTGCAGCACAACCAGCTTGTCTGCTGAATGTCAGTGTTGTGACAAAGCCCTCCAGGGCCACCAGAGACAGAAGAGACACAGTGACCACAGGCGATGCCTGATCCTTGAAAACCCAAGACGGCCATGAAGGACATCTCTGGGGCAAGTAGGGGGACCTGTACATGCCGCACGTCCCACATCTTAGGCTTAATCAGGATACTCTGGTCACAAGGGAGATCACTCTTGCTCTCAGGAGGTGCACACCTGAGGATCCAGGGATGGCGAGCCACTGTGATGTCTACAAGTGCCTTCCAGCAGCCCTTTAGACAGACAGGTGTGTGTGTGGTGTGTGTGTGCGTGTGCATGCGCATGCGTGGGTGTGGGTGCGTGTGATGAGCCCAGACACTGAAAAAGAGGAAATGTCAGACAAACACAACAGAACGTAGTCATGGAAACCCCGGCCGCAAGGCACCCAGGGCTGTCGGGTAAGTGGACAGGAGGTGCTGCCAGTAGCACTGGTGGGACCTGCTGGGGTGTCACTCTCCTGGGTTCCTGTGGCAGAGTGTCACGCTCTGGGTGGTCAACACTCAGGAATTTCTAAGCCAGGTACAGTGGAAGCTGAGGAGGGACTGCAAGTGGGAGACCAGACTCAGCAACTTAGCTCGACACTGTCTCAAAATAAAAGGCCAGGGGTGTGACCCAGCAGCAGAGCACCCCTGTGTTCGATCCTCAGTGCTGAAAAAACAATAGCAAACAACAAAAAGGGCAAACGCGATCCTGCATAGTTTTGGAGGCCACGCGTCTAAATTCAGGGGCTCAGCAGGATCCACTCTTCTTGGGAGTGCAAGGGGGGAGCCAGCTCTGTGCCTGTCTCCTGGCGTCTGAGGGTCCCCAGAGTCCATGGCATCCCTTGGTAGTAGCGGTGCCATTTGGTCACTACCTCGGCCAGCACAGGCTGCCCCTGTGCTCTGTGCCTCCAGAGTCTCCTCTTTTATGGACACCAGCCATTGAATTAGGGTGTTCTAATCCAGTGTGGCCTTATCATAACTGGTCATTTGGGCAAAGACCATATTTGCAAATAAGGTCACATTCTGAGTTTCTGGTAGACATGAGTTACGAGGGGACACAATTCCCTCCAGTCTAGGGAGGCAGCTTGAGAAATAAGGGTCCCCGTCGTAGGGCCAGAGCCTAGGGCAAGCGTGGCCAGGCGCTGGGGGCACCTGCTTCCTGCAAAGCCCTGGGACCCTTTTCTCCTTGCACGCACACACGAGTGGCCAGTGCCCACTACGGTGCACATCCCCAGACCAAAGCCAGCGAAGCAGACAGAGGCGGAGCCCAGGGAGACAGGCCCTCTTCCCGAGCCGTTCCCTTTGACCCCTTCTTCCTCAGACACAGTGGCTTGCCGGTCACCCTTCCACACCTGCCCCTGACATGCGGTGCGGGTTCTCGTCAGAGATCTCAGCCATGAAATGTATGAACATGTGTCCTCGGTGTCACCGTCCAAAGGGAATCCAATCACAGATCTGGTGATGCATTTGCAAATTAAAAATTCATGCCGTAATGAGCGGAGCCATTCAGACTAATAATTACACAAGCTCTCGTTTCCGGTGGCACGGTAATTACAACAGGTACTCTCGGCAAATTCAGAAGGCAACTTAGGTTTCCATTTCCTTGAAGAAAAACGCCACAGACAGGTGCGTCCTGGCGTGACCAGGGAGACCCCCTGTCAGCCAAGTTCCTCGACAGAGCGAAGAGGGTAGAGGAACCCTGAGTCTCAGAGTGGAACCACCTGGAGAGAGAAGAGGTTGACCACCAAGAAGTGGGGTCGTGGGAGGGGAGGCAGGGTCCGCCTGGGTATCTGGCCTCTCTGACCTCAGCTCTGCCACCCGCTCCATGTCCCCTGGGCTTGAGCCCACTGACCAGCCTTTCTTCTTGAAGAGCGGACCCCTCCTCTGCTCCCCTCCTCTCCACGCAGACGTGTGGGGCTTCCCACAGGGCTCAATTTCTCTCGTACTCTGTGGACGCCAACTGTGCCTGACGGTTCCACTCGGTTCTGACACCATCTGCCCAGAGCGTCAGATCCCACAAGTGTAGGACTCCGCTCACAACAACGCCCACTGCAGGTGCCAGTCAAAAGCCCAGCGAGTGTAGGACTCCGCCCACAACAATGCCCACTGCGGGTGCCAGTCAAAAGCCCAGCAAGTGTAGGACTCCGCCCACAACAACGCCCACTGCAGGTGCCAGTCAAAAGCCCAGCAAGTGTAGGACTCCGCCCACAACAACGCCCACTGCAGGTGCCAGTCAAAAGCCCAGCCCTCCCTCTGACTTTCCATGGACAGGTGATACACCCAGGTGTCCACAGCTCCCTACTCCAGTGCAGGAACATCTGGCAGGTGCACAGAACCTGGGAAGTTATCCGCTACGACTGGCTTGTTATAAAGGATGTCTCTGGGGAGGGACCAGATGGACAGGCACACGGGAAGGGGCGGCGAGGGGCAGGGAGTGCCCATCTCGAGACCCTCCGAAGCCCATGGCTGAGGGATGTCATGGAGGCTCCACTGATCACACTGACTGACTGAGTATGTCACCGGCCATTGGTGACTAACTTGATTCACTCATTATCTAGTCCCTCCCCGCTCCCTGGAGCTCAGGATGGGGTGGAGTCCACACCCTTCGATCACGTGACTGGTTCTTCTGGTGGCCAGGCCCCATGCTCTAGGAGTCCCCTCATCAGTACAGACTCAGGTGACACTGAAAGGAGTTCATGCTGAATAAGGAGAGGCACCCACTCCTCTGGCCCCGGGCATGTGTCTTAGGGGTTCCGTGCCAGAAAGCACCGATGAAGACCGAGCACGTATTTCTTACCTCCCGCTTCCTGCCGCAGGCCCTTGGCACTAGCTGCCTCACCCCCGGGATGAGCTGCTCCCCTCGCCTCTTCCTCAGCTCAGGCATGGCCTCAGGCTCTCTGAACACCTGTGCCAGGTGCTGCCCACCACTGCCTGTCCTTCAGGACCTGCTGAATCTGCGGGTCTACTCAGTTTTCAACGTGTTCATGGTCTGTGGCCCTCCCTAGGACACAGGCTCCATGAGAGCAGAAGTGGCCGCGCCTTCCGCCCTCTGTCCCAAGGCCCCGGAGTTCACCTGGCTTCAGGCTGGTGCTCAGGAAGCGACCACCAATGAAAGACAGAGGGAGGAGCACACCCCAAACACAGGCCACGCCCCCTGAGCCTGAGGGGCCCCCCCCCCCACCTCCTGAGAGCGTGTTACTGGGGCCAGAAAACAGCCTGGCAGAGCCCAGACCCACCTTGGGGACCCGTGGGCCTTGGTGGCATCTGCCACGTCAGGACACGAGGGCTGGTCCGCTAACGAATCCAGGAAGGAGGAAGAGGGTGGCGGGTGAGGAGTCCTCTGAGTGACACACAGTGCCCTGGCCTGACTGCAAGCAGGCAGGACCCTCCCAGTCCAGCCCAGGTGGACTCAGTGTGGACAGTCCCTTCCACTGGACTAGACTGCAGCCGCTCACAGGGAGGGCTTGGGACATGAGCACCCTCCCCCACGGCACAGTGTCAGATGCAGAAGAGGAGCAGCCCCCAGTGTAGGCAGAGACCTAGACTCTGCCCTAGTGAGTGAGGGTCCCCAGGTGGACTCCTCGCTGAGTGGCCGCCCAAACCCACCGAGACCCGGGAAGTAAGGGGTGGTGATGGGAACAGAGGGTTCCAGGCTCTGCTGGGTCCTGGGATGTGAGGCTGAGGTCAGCCACATCTGCATTCTGCTGCTGGCTCTGCCCTGGCTGTGTGACCCTGGGAGTTATTTACCCTCTCTGAGCCTCAGTTTCTCCTCTATGAATGAGCATCATGACCACACCCATTGCAGAGGGTGGTGAGGATTAAAGTTAGCAAGTCAGACAGAGGTCCCACAGACAGAGGTCCCACAGACAGAGGACCCACAGACAGAGGTCCCACAGACAGAGGTCCCACAGACAGAGGACCCACAGACAGAGGTCCCACAGACAGAGGACCCACAGACAGAGGTCCCACAGACAGAGGACCCACAGACAGAGGTCCCACAGACAGAGGTCCCACAGACAGAGGACCCACAGACAGAGGTCCCACAGACAGAGGACCCACAGACAGAGGACCCACAGACAGAGGTCCCACAGACAGAGGACCCACAGACAGAGGTCCCACAGACAGAGGTCCCACAGACAGAGGACCCACAGACAGAGGTCCCACAGACAGAGGTCCCACAGACAGAGGACCCACAGACAGAGGTCCCACAGACAGAGGACCCACAGACAGAGGACCCACAGACAGAGGTCCCACAGACAGAGGACCCACAGACAGAGGACCCACAGACAGAGGACCCACAGCCTGGCAGGTGCCTGCAGCCCACACAGGTCATCATCCTGAGCTGTGCAGAGGAGCACGGACCTTCCTGATCACCACCCAATGCCCCAGCACAGCAGAGACTCCTTCTTCAAAGCCCAGTGACTGTCCCCAATCCAGTTACGGTCATCCTAACTCAGCCCAGGTTCCCCAACGGTCACCCCAGACAGCCAGTCCACGGTGAGTCCTCATGGCCATTGGCCAAGAGCAAAGCCGGGCAGCTTTCCCCTGGGCCATTTGTCTCCTGGTCATGCCACCCTGTCAGGGATTCTGTGACAGTGTGGTCAGTGTCCCCCAGAACCACCCAAGCCAGGACTGACAGAGCACCAGAGTACACGGCCACCTGTTTCTTGGCACTTAAACCCGTGCAGAGCCTGCTTCCTTCTCTAAAAGGACCCCAGGGAGGGTAGTGGGGATGGCTGTCTCTCCAGGGCTCTCCAGTGACAAGGTGGCAGACAGGGAAGGGTCGCCATCACCTCTGACTTCACACTTTCACGGTTGCTGCAGGGCACACACGGCTCTCAAAGGATCCAATGGGGATTTGGGTCCCTAGCTGAGTCCAGAGTCCTGCTTTCTCCAGTGAGAGGTGCCCCGAGGGGACACGGCCACAGTCCCGCCGAGGAAAGCTCCTCTGGCCTCCGCGTCTCTTTCTGCCCTGCCCATCTACCCTGGGGTGGGCTCTCCTGCAGCTGGCCAGCAGCACCTGCCTCAAAGGTCACATGACTACCCGCTACGGGTGAGCTGGTTCACACAGTGTATGCGTCAGGGCTCTCTCGGGAACAGAGCCAACAGGAAGTATGATTGTGAAAAGGGGATTTATGAGATGGGCTCACACGACCAGAAGCTGGAGAGTCCACCATGGCCGTCTGCAGCTGGAGAGTTGAAGAACCAGCAGCTGCGCAGTCCAAGACGCAGAAGCCCCAGAACAAGAAGGATCAACAGTGCTACCCTCCTCTGAGACCAAGGCTTCTGGAAACTCCCTGGAGAATCACTGGCAGAGTCCACTTTGGAAGAGTGAAGAAGCGAGAGTCTGAGATCCTCAGACGTTGGAAGCAGCAATCAAGAACCCTTCAAGAAGAGCTGAGCTACATCTGCATCTGCTGCTGCTTCCTTGTTCTTCCAGCTTTTATTCCATTCAAGTCACCATCCTACTGGGCAGTGCTGCCCACGCTTAGGGGGGGGCTGCACTTGAGTTGGCTGTCCCACATTCCTAGACACACCCTCCTGGACACACCCAGAGGCCTCTTAATCATCGGCATCTCTTAACCCAATCAGGCTGACAATTCACATTAACCATCACACACAGTGACCGCCTCTCGTGCCCTCTGAGATCCTGCAGCCCTCCCAGACAGTCCAGCCCCCGAGGGCGAAGGGCCAGCACTGGACGGCTCATCCTCGCTCCTCAGGAGCCACAATAAGATGGCGACCATGGGGATAAAGGACCAGCCCCAGCCCTGGTCTCTGGGCCTCAGCCAGTCAGGGGCACTTGAATGAACCTGTGGACCAAAGGAAGGAACCCTATTAACAGTGGATTCCTGGTTCTCCTCCCTGCAGGAAGTTGAAGCTCCAGTATCAAATATGATTTAGAAAAATACCAAGATAATGGCATTTAGTATTAAGCAGAAAATTCCTTATTTTTCTGAAGCAAGCCCAGGTGGGAAGAGAGGATAGGCTGCATCCCATAGGGAAGTTCCTACCATTGTCTGTTTTACCTGGAACAAGACCTACTTGAGACCCGGTGAGAAGCTTTGCGCTCCTGGGAAGGGCTTTTAGTCTCCCTAGGCTTCAGTTTCAACCCCTGTGGAGGAAAAAGTGGAATAATTTCCTGCCTGGTTCAATTACAGTGATCGAGTAGGATGTCCCAGTGGTTCCTCCATTGGGTTCATTTATTTAGCAAATTTTAACTGAGCACTTAGTATGTGCCAGGCATATAGAAAAACAATTGTGTGCAAAATAAGCACAATTTTAGCTCTCATGGGATACTTGGTAAAGACTGACTTCTTTACCCAAGCCCCCTTCACTTTTTAAAACTACATTATTGTACTGACTTTTCCCCCAACCAAAAGAGTCTTATTCAAAAGGTTTTGGCTGGTTGAAGCTGTTACGCTATTTCATCAAGGAGGGTCAAGCGCCAGGCAACGTGTTCAGAGCGACAGCAGGTAAGTGTATTATTTCTCCTACTATAAAGATGAGAGCATGTTCTTAGAACGTCATTGCAATTAATGACAGAATTGAGACTCGAACACAGGCAGTTTGGCTCCAAAACCGAGACCACCGGCTCCTTGGATCTGCAGTCCAACATGTGAAGGCAGAGATGAGGCCCAGCCCTCCCACACCTGCGCAAAGCCAAGATGACACTCGGCCCAGCCCCCACTCAAAGTCCTGGACACGCCCAGCCAGTGGCAGCCTCTGTCACGGATGCATTGTTCCTCCATCCACTTGAGCGATTTCATTTTTCCCTCGAATTCCTGGCCTGGGAGCCAGTCGGCTGCAAGGCTGATTTACCATGCCGTGCTCACCATGGGGTAGGCCCCTTAATTGCCTCCTCAAGGAGCCTTTTGGTGCTCTTCTGAGAGCCCTGATTGGAATTTTTTAAAGAATTATAATTTCCCAAAGCAAGCTGTCATTAAAATTCCACCAACTTACTGTCAGCATCTCAATATCCCTCGGGTCTGGGCGTTTCTCCATTACCTCCCAGGTGAGGGACCTTGGAAAGGTCCCTTTGACCCTGTGCCCCTATTTCCTGCCCCCTGCTTCACGGGGCTGGTATGAGAAGGTAGACATCTAGTTTTGAGTGCAGGCCTGGAGAAGTAGATGCTGGGTGTCAAGCTAAATGAGACCTCTAGGACCAACCAATCCAAGCACTGAATAACTTAGGTGGAACCTGCAGCTCACTGGCCAAAGGTTGCATGACGAGAGGTGGTTTCTCCATGGTTATTCCAGCATCTCTACCATGACACCACTGTTTAATCTTCCTCCATTTCCCTGTGACCCCAGGGGACCAGGCTCAGTGTGGAAAATGGGGTAGCTATGCCGGATAGAATAGGGCAAAACAAAGGAATCTTAATTCACCTCGGTTTCACTACCATCACCAGCATTCAAAATCCTATGAGAAAGAGGGCATCTGTCCCATTTGCAAGTAAGAATACTGAAGATTGGGACTGGGGCTGGGGCTCAGTGGCAGAGCCTGCCTAGCATGTGTGAGGCACTGGGTTTGATCCTCAGCACCACATAAAAAAATAAAACAAATAAAATACAGGCATACTGTCCATCTACAACCACAAAAAATTTTAAAGAAAAACAATATTGAAGATCTGACCACAGTCACACAGCTAGCAAGTCAGGATTCTAACCAAGGTCTACCAGATTGTAAAGCCAACATCCCTCCAACCTGCCACATTGCCACCTTGGAACTTTGACTCCACACACCCAGTATCCACATGTCCACGTGCTCGGGATATGGCAAGAGCTCTGTGAGGAAGTCCAGTTCCTCTTCTCAGTTCTCTGTGTGAGGCTCTATCCGTGTGGGGGTTTAAAATACATTCACAAGTTCTTCGACAGTTCTGCTCTCAAAAGACGGGCCCATGCCTCTCTCTCTCCACCAATCACGAGTCTGGACTGGACTTTATTGACTCTTTTACCAAATAGAATATGGAAAAAATGACCCTGTGTGACTTCCAAGGCCCTCAGGAAAGGCACCATACTGTCCTTCTCCCTCTCCTGGCCACTGGAGGAGGCTGGCTGCCATGTTGTGTGGGTGCCCAAGCAGTCCACTGAGAAGGCTCATGGCAAGACGCTGAGGCCTCTTGCCAACAGCCACGTATGAGCCACCTTGTGACTAGACCAAAACCTTCAGATGACCGTGAGCTCAGGAGAGACCCTGAGCCAGAACCGTCAAGCTGAACAGCTCCCAAATTCCCGAAGTCCAGAGACTGAGGTAAGAAGTATCGCTGTTTAAGCTGGGTGTGGGGAGACATATTACATGACTGCAGACAACGAACATGGTTAACTTTCTTTGTACAATAACATCCCAAAGTTTAGTGGCTTGAAGCAAGGACCACTTATTTTCTGACCCTACTAATGGATCAGCGATTTGGACTAGGGTCAGCTGAGTGACTATTCCACTTCTTCCTGGGCCCTGTGAATGGCAGGGAAGCAGGATGACTGTTTCTGGTGGGTCATCCAGCTGTGGGCGGGACGAGAGAGGAGAGGGCCTCCAGGCTGGTCAGCAGGGTACCAGCGGCCGGTGAAGAAGGGCTCAAGGTCTCTCTGCTGCCCAGGCTGCTAGTATTGCATGTGGTCACATCTGGTGTCCCATCAGTCAAAGCAAGGCACAGGACCAGTTGAAATCCAAGGACTGGAGAAACGGTCCACAGCTCCTATTGGGATCAGCTGTAGAGCGTGGCAAAGCCTATGGTTCTGGGAAAGTGTGGAGAACCTTCTGCACTCTACCAGGGAGACTGAGCTTAATTCAAGCATGGGGGCCTGCGGCAGTGCCAGCAGCAGCAGCAGCAGCACCCTAATGGTCTTAGTATTCCAGTTGCGAAGCTCTTCCGTTTGGGGATGTGGACTGACGTGGCTGAAGCGGAAGTGTTATCAGTAGGAGTCAGAGAGAGGAAGGAGGACACTGCAGGGGGCCAGCCCTGGACAGCTGCTCCAGTCTGATATGCATGGCCAGCAGTTTCAATGTTGCCAGAAAACAGCCTGTTGACCCAGGAGCCAAGTATACTCGACATCAAGGTGGGTAGAACATTCCAGAAGAGTGCTTTGCTCCAGGCTATTCTGCGTAAGGTGCTGAAGCAAATGAAAGAAACAAAAGTGAGAGACGAGTGAAGGAAGCATAGAGGTGTTGTAGCTTTTGGCAAGGAAGGTTAGCAAAAAACCTACATACTCGTGGGGAATTACCTCGATTGATTAAAGACAGATGCCAAAAAGCTGAATGTGATTCAAATTAATAGTCCCTAGAATCACTCCTTTATGGTTGTTATTCTCCTTGGCAACGTATATTTGATGTCAACAAGAATTGATAGTCAACTGAAAACCATATTTTGTAATATATATGTACACATGTATAAACAACTACATGTAGATATATAAGTGTATGTATAAATACATGCGATCTGTGTATACTTGTATCTATTTCAGGAGGAAATAATATATAGTTATATATAAATATGTAACAATATATCATCAAGTAACTAGATATATTTTTATTATAGCTATGATTTGTACATCTACATGATAAATATTTAACAATATATTCTAAAACTATATGTGCAGATGGAGAGATTCCCTCTTGGAAATTTCCTGCTTATTCCAGAGGCTTCTTGTTAACTCTTGAAAATGGAAATAAGTGTTTTCCTTTAGTGCCCGGTGCTTTGTTCACGCCTCTGTTCTAGAAGGCGGTGCTGTGGCAGTCTGACCGGGATATCTGTGGGTGTGGGGACAGTGCTGTCCCTCCAGCTCTGCCGCGTTTGTGAGGCACGCCATTGCTCCTGTGAATCCACACCCTGCTGGGCACCACCTCTCAGGTTCTTAAATGAGCAGATACCAGTTGAATGAAGGACCAAGAGGGTATGGGTACATTTTGAGACGTGCCCACTGGATACGACTGGAACTTGTCTTGGCAATGTCCTAGCCTTACTCATGAACTTCCCGTGCTTGACCCCTTCCTCGCAGTCCGTCTATGATGCAGACAACCCAGGTCTCATCTCCATCTGGCAGATGAGAAAACCGAGCCTGCCTTAGGCCGGTAGGTGTGGCGTCGGCCCTGGAAACCTAAGTGTAAGGAGGAAGCTTGCAGTGGTCTCTGGTCTTGAGATAAAGAGGGGTCAGCAGGACCGCAGGCCCAAAGCCCTCTGGAGAGCCCTGCCACGCTCGGGGGTGTGCTCTCTGGGCCACCTCACTTAGGAGCTCTTGCCTCGGCAGGTGCTGCATCTCTGGCAGAAGCCTTTGACTCAGCTCTTCTCTCCATTCCCAACAAAAACTCCACTTATACCAAGTGCGGCGATGTAGGTGAGGCGGGAAATTGGGTGGAGGATGGGCACTCCAGACAAGCGACTCTGGCTTCCTGGTGCTTAAAATGTTTGCCACCCACACCAGTGTGGCCTCCCCCATCTCTGCTCTTTCCCGCCCCTGTCCTGGTCTGGGGCAGAACACAGCCCTGTGCAGGACACAGGCAGCGGAACCTGGCCCCTCTCTTTCACTAGCTTGGCCCTAGGATTGGCTGGCTTGGATAATTTTAGGGGCTCTTGGGGGGTGCCGTCCTAGCTTCCTCTTCCATCCCTTCCATGGAAATCCCAGTGAAGGCTCCTGCTGGGACCTCTGTGCTCTCTGCCTCCTGACCAGTGCTGGCGCTCCCTGGGTGACCCCGTGGTGTGCCACGCCACCTCCTCGTAGGAACTCGAACAATGCAGCTTTTCACTGGCAGTCATTTCCCCATCTGTCAGCTTATCAGATCTCAAATTGTGTAGTAATACTTGACATTTTAAAACACCTGGGCGGGGGGTCTGTCCTTCCCGCAGACCCCAGTCTCCTGGTCTGGAACATGAGTCATGGTGGAGGTCACGGGTATGTGCCTCACTCGGAAGCCTGTGATTCGCACCATCCTGGATTCACTTTAAAAGTGTAAATAATGGATGTAAAAAGGAAGTTTTGCCTAAATGCAAAATCAATATCTCTGGCCATGCATAATAGGTAATCATAAAAATGAATATAATGGATACAGTAAGTAGACTGAGTTGGGGACCACTCTGCGGAAGGCTTGGTGTCTTTGTACCAAAGGGAAGTGGAGGAGCTTTGGAGAGGTTTGGGGCTCCACTCATACCAACCTGGGCCTTTCTTCCAGAGGACCAGAGACGGGGAGGAGGATGGAAGGGAAGGACGTTCTGCATCGTGAGCTCCTCTGTCTCAGGTGCCCATATGAAACTCCTGTGTGTCCACTGCACTCCCCAACCTCATTGCTGGAAATACTGAACTCGCTGACCTTCCACTCTAACTCCTACACCATATCTAGGAATAGGGACAAGAAGGTCCAGAAAGAAAATAAGGAAACCCAGCTCCTGATTCATTACCAAGACGCTATGTCTGCAAGACCCCAAGTGGTGGCTGGCCTCCCTGAGGGCTCAGGCAGCTTCTGGTCTTCCATACGATTGCACCTGAGGCTCGACCCTCTTCACTCTGCCCATCAGTCAACGGAGGAGAGGTAACCCCCATAGTCCCTGCTATCCAAAGGAGACACCTGAGTCAGCCATGTCAGGGTGCGGCCTCTGTGCTCCCCGGCTCTGTCACCTGTGCGTGCCTGCGCAGGGACCCACGCACACGCTTTCTCCCACTGGCCTCAATTTGCCTGGGGGACATGGAACAGGAATTGCATTTAGTAATCAATTGACTCCCCTTGACTTGGTTTGGTGCCTTTTCTAAATAACAAGAGCCTGGCAGCATCAGCACCTCACAACGATCTTTATTAATGAAGCTCCTGGCACCGTGCGGAGAAGACACAGGCAGCATATGCAAACGTGCAAAGGAAATTATTTCTATCAGCTCCAGCTATTTGAAAGCAATTGAAAAGTTTCCATTTGAAGAAAAAGTAATTTTCCTGATGTGAGTTTCGAGAGCTGTTTGTCTGCCCCCACCTGACGCGGGCTTCCTCGGCTCTGGGCTTTCTACATTTTATTAAACCACAGCTAAGTGGAGTCATGCTGTTAAAACATTGTGTCGCTTTTTAAAGTGATATCATTACCTAATAATTTTGAGAGCTTTACTTTTTTTTTTTTTTTTCCTTCTTCTTCTTTGCCAGGAAGGGAAATGGACCAAATCGGTCAGCAGCATCACAGTGGCCAGGGACTAGGGCCCAAGAGCAAGGAGAACGGAGCTTCAGAGGTCACAGAGGGAACCGGCACGTGAATTCCTCCCATCCTGTGTACACAGGGATGGAAAGACAGGGATGGGGCACAGGCAGCCACAGCAAGTCCCACAGGTGGGTTGTCCACAAGTGTAACGTCCCAGGCCCGACTTTAAACCCACAATTCTGATTCTTCCCCTCGGAGTGTGCTTGCTTTCTATCACTGCATAACAGTGATAGAAAGCAGCGCCATCTTAGGAGCTTAGACCCACACCGGCTTATGCGCCCCAGATCTGCAGGCAGGAATCTGACTCAGTGCCACCAGGGCCTCTGCTCAGGTGTCCCAGGCAGGACGCAAGGTGTCCGTGAGCCACTTCTCATCTGGAGACCATGGAGGGAAACTGCTTCCCAGCCCATTCCCCTGAGTGGGACTTGGCTCCTTATGGTCGTGGGACCAAAGTCCAGTTTCCTTGCCAGTCGTCAGTGGGGGCGGCTCGGCCCCCAACCACTCATCCTCCTCCGCACGTTACTCCCTCCTTCAGGCCTCTGGCAGTGCTTCCAGTCTTTCTTGCTGATTCTTGGGCTTTTTTCCCTTCCCCTTCCCCTTCTCCTTCTCCTTCTTCTTTCTTCTTCCTACGACCAAATGGAGATGATCCACTGCTTTCAATGGACTAGCGTGATTGGGTCAGGCCCAGCCACGTCTTCTTCCTATCTGAAGATCAACTTTGCCATACAGCACTCCAACCACAACCGTGACATCCTCAGGGACACAGCCCAGGTAGGCCCAGGGCAGGCGTGGGATGTCTTGGTGGGCCATCTCAGAATTGTGCTCACCACAAAGACTTGCCCCGATGTGTACAAGCTCTGGCCCACAGAACTCAGTCTGCTCCTGCCTGAACCCTGTGGTCCTGGAAGCCCCCAGCTGGACCATTTGGTCTTGGTCCTTTAATCTCCTTTTAGACCCAACTGTGCCTACGCTCACCATGCCCTTCCTCCCCAGCTGCCTGCTGTAAGGTCAAATGGAGTTACCTGTGTGAGCCATGCGGCCAGGTGGACTTCCTGCCTGGAAACCACCCTCCTTCTCTGTGAAGAGTCACCTGACCTTCCTATTAAACTCCTCTCCCACTATAAGTCCTGTGCTTCCAACCAGGGCCAGCTCTGGGTGCTTGACCGCCCAAGGACCTTTCTTGCCTTAATCAGTGCAGAGGATCAGGATGCTCAAATGACCCAACTAAGCCCCAGGGGATGGACCCAGTGAGTGGGCAGAAGTTCCCAGGAAGGAGTGTGTTACCCGTCCTGGTCCTAGCCTATCTGGGAGGCCTAGATAAAATCATACCCTGCCATATCTTGCTTGTCTTTGAGGACAGGATGCCTGAGGTCAGAAGTCCCTCTTCGGGAACTGGCAAACCCAACTGGATCGAAGATGACTGCCAGGTGTGGCCAGACAACCTCTAGCTTCATTATAGTTGTAATAAAAGACATGAATAGTCCTCCCTCCAGTAGCCTATGCCTCCCCCTCATTTCTTTTACCCTGTATCTAGGAACTCCTTCCTCCAAGTGGAAAGTTGACGATGAGCTCATCTCTTATTTCTCCTATTCTTGACCTAAAATAAAAGTCTCTTTCCCTGTCCAATCAGAGCTCAGTCTCGCTGCTGGTTTCACAATTCTGAGAGGGAAAAAGAACCCAGCCTATGGGGTCAACATTTGGTAGCATAACCAAGTGGAGCCCAGTAATGAAGCCAATCTAGAAGGGCAGCTCTGAGAACAGGGAATAAGAAATGTGTCCTGAGGGGATTGGGGTTGTGGCTCAGTGGTGGAGCACTTGCCTAGCACGTGTGGGGCACTGGGTTGGATTCTCGGCACCATAAATAAATAAATAAATAAATAAATAAATAAATAAATAAAAACAAAGGTTTGTGTCCATCTTAAAAAAATGAATCCTGACGACATCATTTGAGACTTTTTGATCCTACTTATCCTGAAGTTTGATTATCCCTGGATAAATTAAGATCAATTCATTATTTCATTTGTCTGTCATTTATCCATCTACCCATTCATCTATCCCATCCATCCATCTATCACCCATTCACCCTTCCATCCACATGTCCATCCTTCTTTTAAGCTATTTGGTGTTGTTTCTGTGACTTGCAATGAAAGGACTAGCATGGTTGCTCCGTGGCCAACCTCCACCCCGTCCTTCCATTCAACATCTCCCAAGGGCGACCTCTCTACTTCTCCAGCCAAACTAACGTGCAAGCCAGTTTCCGGGTTTCCTTCTTCAATCATGACCTCCCCAGTGGCATTCCTCCCCCTCGCTGCCCAGCCACGTTGAGCCCGGCTGAAATGACACCCTGTTGGTAAAGTCTCCTCCTACCTGCCTCGATTCAAATTCTAGGGCTCAGGTCAGAGTTCAGCAAGAGCACCTGGGCATGAGGCCCTGGGTTCCATCCCCAGGCCTGGACTTCCAGGAGAGCTCCTTTGTGTCTACCTGCCTTCGAGTCCTGTCCCTTCTGCTTGTTTTTAGCCTTCTCTGTTCACCAATTATTGCAGCGTGTGCCTTATGCATGTGCACTTGGTTATGGCGGGAGGTCTAAAGCTATCAGCATTCTCGTTTTAAGATAAAAGAAGTTCCACGAGGTTCA
Organism: Sciurus carolinensis; assembly: GCF_902686445.1. Taxonomy (NCBI): domain Eukaryota; kingdom Metazoa; phylum Chordata; class Mammalia; order Rodentia; family Sciuridae; genus Sciurus; species Sciurus carolinensis. The sequence continues at coordinate 37,025,012 of NC_062230.1, forward strand.
GTCAGACCCAGCTGACTTTGAAATCTACATTTTTAACCATTAGGACATCTTACACCTTATCATTATATTTTATTTAATACTGTTGTTAGCATTAACAGCAAGAATAACTACACATTAGTGAATTTTGAGTCTTTGCCTTACAAATGTAAACAGATTACATCCTTTAAGCTTCAAAGCAGTCTTTTAAACCATGTGGTAATGTGATGCTGTTGTGCAGGTAAGGAAACTGGAGACTGAGTCCCAGAGAGCTTGAATGACCGCCCAATGTCACACAGCGGGAATGTGAGCCCAGTTCTCCTCCTGCAGCATTGCTCGCAGTCATGGTATTTAAATGCTTGGAAGGAGAGAGATTCGGGACTTGGATGTGAACTTGCTGGGGACCCCTGTGCATCCAGTCTCAGAGACCCCACAGAACAGAGGCAAGATGGCCCGGTGAGGGTGAAGAGGGCACCAGGAAGCAGGGCCTCCCTCCTGCCCCAGTTCTAGGAAGGCTGTCCCTGAAACCCACCCAGTTCAAAATCTCCATTTTCAATCACCCAAGCGAGTTGGTCTAGACTGTGTATTTAAACAGGATTTTTGGTCCTTTTTTTTTTTTTTTTTTTAATTGGAAGGGAGCTTTAAACACTTTGAAAGTGGCCTCAGGGACCAGCTCACAGCATGAGCCGCATCCCCTCCTTTTGAGGCCGGCCTCCCTGCAGCCACATTGCAAGCTCTGTTTTCAATTACAAAAGCTTGTTTGAACACAGGCTGTCACAGAGGCTGTTCAAACAGGCTTTTGTAATTGAAAAGGAGGAACAACAAAAGATCCCTAACCTTCCAAAGCCAGGGTGGGAAGGAGCTGGTTGGACAACTGTGGAACCAAAAGGCACCCACAATAAGAGGGCTGGGGCCAGCCAGGAAGGCCCTCCAGGGACCTTGGACTGGCGGAAGCAGCACCAGCAACTGAGGCAGCCAGCACCTGGGACAGCGTCTATCCTGGTGTGACAGTCACAGCAGGGAGGACTCAAGGGAGAGTGGGAAATGCAGTGCTCTCCACCCTACCCGAGGATGTACCCAACGCACCCCACGCAATGGTTTGGCTTTGAAACGGCAAATACAAATTTACGTATTATGGAGTACAACATGCGGTTTTGATAGATGGACACATTGTGGACTGACTGAACTAAGTTAATTAACATATCCATCACCTCCCATACTAATTTTTTTGTGTTGAGACATTTCAAATCTATTCTTCCAGCTATTTTGAAGTACGCGGTACATTATATTAAACATCATCACCCTGCCATGCAGCGGGTCCCGGACCTTGCTCCTTCTAACTGACACGCTACCATCTTGCTAACCTCCCCACTTTCCTGATGCACCTGACCCAGCCTCTGGCAGCCACCGTCCTCTCTACGTTAGCGCTCGACTCTTTAGCATGTAGTACTGTGTTTCTGAGACTGGCCTTCTTAGTACGGTGACTTCCAGGTGCATCGTGTCATGTTGTCCCAAGTGACAGGATCTTGGTTTTGAAGGATGAATACTATTCCACTGTGTGCCCAGGCCACACGACCTTTACCCGTCCATCCACTGATGAGCACTTGGGTTGCTTCCATGTCTTGGCTACGGTGGTGGCTGGGCCCACCAGACTCTTAGGACTTCCATGCTGCAAAGGGCACCGAGGTGCAGCCAACCCTTCAACCTACTGATTTCACAGACTTGGGATATGCACACAGGAGGACCGCCACATCAGAAAGGATTCTGGTTTTGGCTCTTTGAGGAAGCTCCACACTGTGTGCTGTGATGGCTGCCCAGCTCACCTTCCCTCGACAGCCATGCCAGGAATTCTTTTTCTCCACATCCCCACCAACATTTCTCTACTTTTTGGTATTAGCCTGAGTAATGCTTCTAGATCATTCAGGGTCTCAAAGCCAACAGAACTGGGAGTAAGGAAGTCACTTCATGTTCTTTTTTTTTCTTGCAATATTTTGGGAATTCATCAAGCAAAAAGTTTCAGTTTCCTAATATATAGCTTTAACTCCTACTCCTTTATCTCCCTTTATAACACAGAGCAAGCCTTCCACTTGGGGCCCTTTAGGAATCTGGTTTGAATTTAGTAACATTGTTTTTTGTTTTTGCTGTATTTTAAGGAAAATGATCACAGTTTCTAATTTAAAGAAATTTTAGTTAAAATGGAATGAATTTTAAAATATGAAATGAATAACAGCTAGAGTATAAAATAGAGCAAAAATCATACTGGTGTGCGGGTTATGCAAAATTAAAGAGGTTTGGGAAAAGCAAATTTTGGGACGCTGGTTTGGTGACTGAGGTTATGGTCACATCCAGACTTTATCACCCAGTGCTGACCTGCCCTGAGCAAACCCAGTGCTTTCTCTGCAAAGCAGAGCTAACAAAAATAATCCACCAGAGAAGTTGCCCTGAGACTGACACCGTTAGCAATCACGCAGTGACGGCTTTGTATTATTGTTAAAAATAAACTTAATGCTTCTAAAACTTTGAAGGTATTTGGGCTTCTGTTAGAGGGAAACAAGTCTCAGGGTTCTGTGAGTGCCGGTGGACATTTTGCAGACCCGAGTACATGGCTAAGGACTTGATTTGTAAACCATGGACCTAGGCACTGGAAAAACAAAAGCGAAGGGACTGAGGTGTAAGAGGTTCGCCTAAGGTATAAGAGATGTGTACCTAAGTCAGGACATGGTAGAGTCCAGCAGGCTTTCTGCTAATGGGCTTCAGACAGGTTGGGAGGCGTACTGGTTGAAGGTTCATCCTGCCTGCTGCAGGGCTCTGGCGTCCCTGTCCACTGCTCACATTTGATGCCCAAAGCACCCCAGCAATGGCACAGCCCAACTTCCATCAAGTCTTCCCCAAGACAACGTACGGAGGTGTCATTGCACCCTGGCTAAGGACACAAGAGGTCCCTCTCCCCTTCCCTTGCCCTGCCTACTCTGCTGGCCAGCAGCACTTCAGAAGTAAGGTTTCTAGTAAAAGAAAGTGTCTGTGCCCACGGGCAGCAGAGTCAGGGCCTGGGCTCTGCTGCAATGTCACGTGACTGACTATTAATTCTATACAGATCTTATTTGAAATAGCAGCAGATTTGGAAGGAACGCATCCTTCTCAAACTTCACCCTCTGCCGTCACCAGGAGCCTGGCGCCTGTCTGGGGTTGGCCTGATATTTGCATAATGGTCTCCTTTGTTCCTCCACCTCCCAGCTGAGGGAGTCAGAACACACCCTGTCTCAAGGCCACTCCCCCAGCTTGAGGACCCTAGGAGGAAAGGGGGCTCTCCAGACTCCTGGCATCAGATGACCTGAGGAAGATGAGCTTGGCCCACCAGACTCAGGATTTCCCCCGGGGGCAGAGATGCTGCCCGCTGGAGCTGTGCCAAAGGGCCAAGGGGGCCATTTGGAAGCACTCGGGGCGCCTGCATAGGGGAAGCCCTCCTCCAGGAAAGAGGCCCTATCTGAGAAGGAAGGCTGGTTCTCCGGCAGGGGTGGAAGAGCTGGGTGAGGCCCCTTTCCTCCCCACCCTAAGGGTCACGGCTGGCACCCCTGTAGCAAGAGACAGTGAGGAACTTACCTGATCCTAGTTTTATGGGACGCGGGCACCTTCAGGAGGACGGCTGGGGTCATGGCTCCATGAAGCGGAGCTGCTGCTGCGTGGAAATGTGCCTGGAGGTGGGAAGGGCTAGCTGGCTGTGAGGCTGCTCCCTGCTGTGAGCACTCCAGGAGGGGGACCTCCTGAGAGGGGACGGGCAGACCGTGAGGTAGCCAGTGTGACCCGGGCCCACTGTGCTGGCCCACAGCCTCTCACGTCTACAGAGCAATGTCCCCGCAGCCCCGCCTGGCTCAAGTCCTAGCAAACTGCCTGCTGTCTGCAGGAGAAACGCGAGATGCCCACAGGAGAACAGGACTCACCCGGAAGCAGGTGGCGGGGACGTCTGTGACCCTACACAGACCAGCTCCCAGCACTGGGGAGATGAGGGTAACTCCCCCTGACCATGAAGCCTGAAAGAACAGGTTCCAATTAGAGCCCGTCAGCCTGGGCCAAAGTGGCCTCGAGTTGTCACTCACAGTGGGGTCTTGAAAGTCAGATGTCACCCTGCTGCCAGTCAAACGTCAAGAGGCGGACCTGGGCAGGATTCTGGATGCTTACCTGGAACCCCCACTAAAACTGAGGGCAGGTGGGGCACGCTGTCCTCCTCCTCTCTGAGGGGACCTACTCTCCTTTAAGACTGTTCCCTCTTCTCCTTCACGTCCCCGTTACTCTGAATGACATGTCTGAAATCTCTCTGGCCTGGTCACAAGAATCAGGGTTTGAAGGGCAACCTCCAGGCTGCCTCAGTTTTGCAGAAGGCCCGGGTCCTGTAACACTTCCCCTGGACAACGGTAGGCCAGAGAATCCAATCATGGTGCTCCAGGACAGAAAGATGGGGAAAGACTGCAGTAAGGGATATTTTAAACACCCTTATGTGGCAAAATGCACACAAAATTCACCATTCAGCGCGCTTAGTACATTCACGGAGTTGTATGACCACTGCCTCTATATGCTTCCAGAACACGCTCATCCCCCAAGAGGAAATGCCACACCCATGAGCAGCGGCCCGCCCTCCCCTCTCCAGCCCTCTGCATCTCTGTGGCTCCCTATCCGCCTGCTCCCTGGACATGGAATTACAGTGCACGACTTTGGGGTTGGCTTTTCCACCTGCACGACACTGTCAGGGTCCCACATACTGCAGCATGTGGCAGAACTTCGTTCCGCTGTGAGGGTGGGTAACACCGGCTGTATGGGTAGAGCCCACTTCCTGAGGCTGTTCACACCCTGAGGGGCTCTTGGACTGCTTCCACCTTTCTCCTGTGCAGGGTGCTGCTGGGACCTTCCTGCTCAGTCGTAGAGACTATGGAGGAAGGCTTAGCTCAGAGACGTCTGTCTGCAGAGACACCTGGGCCTGGGCACCTGCACTGAGGGGAGGCAAGATTTGGATGAGTGGCTTCAGTGGAGTTGGTGGATGGGGGTTAGACGGCAGGACGGCCCCAGACTTCCAACTGGAAAAGCCGAGGCAGAGAAAGAGTGTCCCTGGCGCTGATGCAGGGGGTTACCTCTTGGTGCGTATGATGTATAAAACTGCTCTCCCTGACCTTTCTGGTGCAGCCATTTCCCCGCCTCCCAACCACTTGTCAATCTGTGAACATCCTAGCTAGCTACTGGTTCATCAGTCAGCTTGCAAGTATCCTTCTCCGCTATTGGTCCCCTGTTAGCCCGGCAGAATTCAACTGCTTTACTGTAGCTTCCCCGCCATCTTTCCTCTCTCTCCTCCTCACTTTCTCTATCCTCCTCACTTTCACACTTTCTTGCATGTGCCTTTTCTCGTTCCCTTTCTTTTCCTCTCATTTTCTCTCTTACCCTGCAGGGAGACACTCTGTTTGCTTAATAAACTCCCTTGTGTGATTTCCCGTGTCTAGTGTGGTGTCCGCGGGGTCCCTTACAGTGCGGCCTAGGGAAGGCAGGGTCCTTGCTGAGCTCTGGTCTCTGGAGCTGGCCAGATGCTGCCCCCCTATCCCTGTGACCCGCGGAATCATGCCAGCCCTGGGAAGGAAGAATGATACCAGCGAAGGAGAGGGGTAAAGAATGAAGGAGGCAGTCTGACATGGTCAGCATGCTCCCGGGGTGCTCAGACTGCCAGGCAGGGTCCCTCAGGGTGACGGCAGAAGCCATGATAGCTGAGAACTGGCTCTGACTTCACCATCTGCTACCGGCTCCTGTGCCCTGAGGGAGACCTAGGCCTGCATGCTGCCAGCTTGCCTGGGCTGGGACTGAAACCCAGGAGCAGCCAGCCCCCTGCTCCCTCCCTCCCATGGAGCCCCAGCTTCACCTGCCTGTGGCCCTACACCGTCCCCCACCCCTGCCCCACCGCTGTAACAACCCTCTCTTTGTTAATTTAGAGTTTATTATTTTTCTTATTTAAATTGTAAATTTCCTCCCCTGGCAGCCTCACCTAAATCGCCCTATTACCACTGTATTAGCAGCTGTTTCTCCCTCCGGTTCCAGAGTTTCTGATCGCTCCCACACATCGTCCAGTGCAGAGTGGGATTATCAGCAGCTCCAGCCAGCGGAGGCAGAGGTTAATGTGGGAAACGCAGGAGGCCTCCTGGGGAGGCCGAAGCCAGGGGACCTGGGGCAGCAGGCTGTCCCTGCTGGCCACTAGAGCTGGGGAGGAAGGAAGGGCCCACCCAGCGGGGAGCCCATCCCGGTCAGCGGCTGCCTGCAGAGCCCAGTGCTTCGCCCTCCCCGAAGGGCGTATGAACACTGCGGATGAACATGTCGCACTTCCTTCTATGGCTGGGCCCCTGGTAGAACGGAAAGGTCCACCCCTGAATTCCAAATTTACTTTAAGTAATTAAACTCGCTTGTTTCCATCTGAATACACTGTGGGGCGGGGGAGTTTACGGAGATCTGGATAAGGAGAACGAGTTGGTAAACGGACGGGATGGGGAGGGGGCTGTGCATGGCCGGAGCCCAGCCGAGGCTCTGCACCCGGGGTACCTCTGCACTGGCGCCCATTCTGCCTGCGCCTCGAGACCAGGTGGAAGCCAGGCACAACTGTCAGGCACGCAGGGAGAGATGTGGGGCGTGGACCCGCGACACGGGCCCTCTGTCCAGACGCCATTCCCAGGGCCTGACCCAGGTGCACGTGCCCCGCAGGGTGCCGAGTTAGCCCGGGCCCTCCCTCCTCCTTCCTTCCTTCCCGCCCAACCCGGCTCCCTGCGGTGGGAGAAGAACCCCCGGGGATTCCCATCTTGGCCGGGATCTTTGTCGAGTCTTGGCCAGCTGGATGATCTTGAGAAAACGGAATATTCTGATCACTTAACAACAATGAGTGCTGAGAGCACCAAGTCTCAGGCTGCCGGGAGCCTGAGCGGGGAAGCCGCGTGCGCTGTGCAGGCCTGGGAGCTGCGGCCCCCCGGGTGCGCGCGCCAGGAGCTTCCCTCCGGTCACCAAAGCCGGGTTTCCGGGCCGTGCTGTACAGTGGCCGAGGCCTCGGTGAAGCTCGGTCTGCTCCTCCTGGGCGCAGGCTCTGAGGGCAGGCGCTGCGGGCCAGGGGCACCCTGTGGCGCTCTGTCCAGCATGGAGACTGACCTGCAGCGTACAGCAGGGCAAGGCAACTCCCGGCGCTCCCACCTGGCACACAGGCCTTCAGGGCTCGCACAGGCTGCGGCTCGCCCTGCTGGGCACAGCCCAACTGGCCCAGGGTTTGGTCCCCAGCAGGGGCAGTGACACCCTCTCCCCCCAAGGAGGGGGCTGCTCTCCTGGCTGAGAGGGTGCCCTCCTGCTCTCCCGGCTCCATCCAGGAGCTGCTCGGAGGAGAAGTTAAGCTCATAAAGCAGCAGCCGCAGAGGCTGCGATAAGCGGCTTAGCGCTGGGGCTGGTGCTGACCTAGCGGCTTTCTCACCTGACAACCACTTGTGGGGCTTTTGAGAGGGAAGAAATGAGAATTATCTCTCCCTTCTGGGAGAGCCTCCTCTTGCTGCCTCTGAAATTAGTTCCAGGGCCAGGGTGCTCTGGGGATTGAGCACTTTCTAATTAAAATGGGAGAATGCTGGGCCCGCGCACCAGGGCCCCTAAGCAGGCTTAAGGCTAGCGGCAAATGGCCCGAGTTAGATAGAAGTAATGGTCACCTGGAGGCCTCTGCCCTGAGACTCCTCTCTGAGCGTGTCCTTCTAAGCAAAGAGATGGGAACAGGAAAAGAGAGAGGGATTATGAGCCAGGGAGACAGAGAGAGAGCCACCTCCAATGAGGGAGCGGTGAAGAGCAGCCAGGGCGGACCTGGACAAGGCTGTCTAGCTCGCTGTGGTGATGGGGAGTCCTCCTTTGTCCATGTTGGAGGCCAGGGGACCTGGGAGTCAGCTCAGGTACCGTGCAGATTCTCAGGAATGGCCTCGCCCTATCCAGGGCCTTCCACTTGTACTCCAGAAAGAGGTTAAAATCCCGACATGGTCTGTAGGGCTCTGCACAATCCAATCTCATGCCCAACAGAGGAAAGGCATTATTAGCTTCTGTGCAGGTTGGAGAGATAAGACGGCTGTGTGCAGTTCATAGCGTAGCACACTGAACAATGCTAAGGAACATCACCCCCAATGTGGAGATCTTGAATTTTTTCTTTTTTTTTTTTTTTTGAGGTGCTGGGGACCGAACTCAGGGCCTTGTGCTTGCGAGGCAAGCACTCTACCAGCTGAGCTATCTCCCCAGCCCGAGATCTTGAGTTTTAATAAGATGACACTTTTTTTTTTTAGCTCACAATGGTCATGTGTCATATTAATTGTCTTCTAAAAACTGATTATCTGCTAAAAGTAGGTCTTCCCATTATTCAACATCATATCATTTTTTTAAACAATTTTGTGATACTTTGTACGATCCAAATTACATATTACTATTTTATGGGAGTCTTCCCTACGGGAATGTGAGTCAAAGCCCTGGTGACTTTGTAAGTCAGCCTCTTTGACTCTTCCTTCTTAACCCCTAAGGAATAAGTAGGCACTGAATTGTTGGTTGAGTGGATGAACGGATATCCCAAAGGTAAAAATTTTAGGTGGAGTTTTCATCCCTGGGGCCCTTTGGCCTTCTCTAGAATCCTGCAACAGCCAGTTAAGTCACCTTGACCCCGTCTGAACCACAGGGAGGTAAGCGGACAAAAGGGGCAGATGCAAGCCAGACCAGCGGTACCCCTCACTCCTAGGATTTGCAGCTCATGAGCGGGCGCGATAGCGTGGCTCCTCTTCAATCTAGATGCTGAGAGGAAACAAAGGGCGGCAGGACAAGAGGGTGCAGGGGACAGTCTCTAAGGTGTCCCCCACTTAACCACACCTCCTGGCGTCCAATCTCCTGACCTTACGCACAGACTCAACCGAGTGATTCACGTTCATGAACAGAATACAGAAAAATATTGGCATGTCACTTGTTGGTCAGGTATAAAAAGACGGTGGCTTCCAACATGGGTACCCTTGGGCTGGGGTGACTGCTCTTCTGTGCTCTTGCTCTGTCCACCAGCTGCCATGCAAGGATATCAAGCAGGCTCTAGGGGAACCGAAGACTGACCAGCCACTCCATGAGTGAGTGCGGCAGTAGGTCTGAGACCTGCCATCAGCCACGTGACGGGACTTGGAAGTGGATTCTCCAGCCTCAGTCACGCGTTCAGACAAGACTCCAGTCCAGACAGTTTCCATGCCCCCTCATGACACAGCTTGGGCCCAGGACATGCACTGTCTTATTCCTAAGGCAGAAAATGTGTGGGGTAGTAAACATCAGTTGTTCCAAACTGCCACGTTGTTACACAGCAGGAGGTTACTAGTGCTTGTGGGAAGACATCACACAGATATGGCTAACCCAGAATGAGGAGAGTTTCCCACATTTTTTTTTTATTCAACTCTTTCAGGGCCATGACTTCCTTTGTTCCTGGAATCCCACCAAATGAGAAGATAACAACTTGGAAGTCTCCAAGGGACCTCATTAAGATTGGGATTAGTGTCTCATCTCTGAATCAAACCATTCTTACTTTAAGGGTGCCTCTGCCAGCTGTGAGCTGTGAAGCCCTGAACAAGTTAATTACCACCTCTCAGCCTTGGTGTCTTTAGGAGCAAAGGAGGGGAACGATGGACCCTACCTCTTAGAATTGGCATAAAGAGATGGTGTTCACATATGCGGGGTGGTCAGTGGGGTGCCTGTTACATGGCACGTGCTAAGACAACCTGAGTTAGTATTTATATCTTTCTTGGTTATTTACAAAGCTCAAGTACAGAATTCTTGTTATTTTGACTGAGTTGCCAGAATAAGGACCTGTGTAACTTCAAACCACCTCGTAAATGGTGGGAAGGAGTGCAAAGGGAGACAAAATAAATACTAATCAAAATCGGCGGGAGAAGCCAGATGGTAGCCATGCCCTGGTAGGGCTTTCTACCCAACAAGCCCGGGCACCCTCATGTTATCCTGGTACCACCTCCGTGAAGCTAATTTCTACAAAGACAGACAAGTCAAAGCAGCACATAGCTACTGAATGAAGCTCAGGTGCGCAGAGGGCTTGTCTGAGCTCGCATGCCTGGCAAAGCTAGGAGAGTCTGGATGTGGACCTGGGCCTTCTGACACCAGCACAATGGCTGTTCCCGAGTGGTTAGCTCCGTTACAAAGCCGGCCACCCCACTGAGCCCGTGGTCCTGCCTCCCCTCTGTTCTTGAGTTCTGAGGCCAGAACCGGACAAGCTCCTGGTACGTTCCCCACGGGCTCTTCCCTTTGTTATCCTCTTGCTCATTAGAACTTCACTTTCAATGCCAAGCCAGCTTCCCTAATCTCGTGTCAACTCTGCCGCCTCTAATTATTTCACTGTAATTATTTTTTCTTAACAAAGGAGATAAAACTAATCATAACATCTTTTTGTAAGCCTCCAAGAGTCATGCTTAAATTACTGCACTGATTTGAAAACCCCAGCAAGCAAATAGGAAATAATTATACTTTTATCTGGGTTTTGGCTGATGCTCCACCAGATACCTACCAAGTTCTTGAACAAAAACAAGAGGTCATGGGTAGAAAAATGACTTTGTTGTCAAAGTCCTTCAACTTGAGGTGGATCCTCCTCCTGTACAGCCATGGCTTCATGGGGACAGGGGTCAGCTGGGAGTGGCAGGAGGATTGCTGATGGTCCCAACATGTCCCCTAACCCCAGTATTCCCGGGGGGACCCCGATCTCTGAATGGTGCAGAGGTGCTTTCTGGTCAGCTCCTCCCAGGAAGGGCTCTGTGTGTGCTCTGATGGGCTACAACGTGAAAGCAACCACTCACCTTTACTACTCGCTTGCTGAACCCTGAGTGCTGTTCTCAGAAATGGATGTCTTTTCTCCTTTAACCACTGCAATTGCCTAAGAGGTCATTGCCTGCATGCTCATTACCCGGATGAGAAAACAGGCTCAGAGAAGGCAGGTAACTTAAGCAAAGTCACAAAGTCACAGAGCAGGGATGGGGCGCGCATCTGCCTGCCCCTGCAATGCTTGTTCACCCTCCACTAGCATCTACTCCGTGCAGCACCTGGGTGGGGAGGTGAGCACAGAAGAGAGTAGCCAGACCCTTATTTTTGAGATCTGCCCACAACCTCCTGTCTGTGAACTGCTCCTGGGAAGTGACTGCTGGCCGTTAGGCTCACATGTTGAAGTCCTGTCCTCCAAGAAGACCGCATTAGGAGGTGCCATGGAGAGGTGATGAGACTGTGGTGCCCCTCACAAGCAGCACCAACACGCTCACAGAAGGGCCCCCGGGCTGCCCAGGCCTCCCACCATGCAGGAACCCAGCTGGAAGGCACCATCCATGAACCAGGAAACTGGCCCTCACCGGACACCAAGTCTGTGGGCAGCTTGGTCTTCGTCTTCCAGCTTCCAGAACTGTGAGAAACGACTACCACCGTTGACAAGCCACCCAGTGTGGGGCACACTACTACAGCAGCTCCTCCCCTGGAGACCTTGATGGCTCTCAGCGCATGGTACTCTGGTGGGTGCCTCGAAGACCCCAAGCACGCCAGCTCCTTGGCCAGCTAGCCCTCTTCTTAGCGAGGAAGTGAACACGTCCTAGTCCTCCAGGGCTGGAGAGTGAGCGATGAGGACAGAGCCCTGGGGAAGCCCACTTATCACAGCAGACGAGAGGTCTCTGAAGATGTGACGGATAAGGGAACGGGAACGTCGGTGTTTCGGATCTTCCACAAGTACCCAGAAATCATCGGCATTAGCGATAACTCAGGAGGTTCTTCTGGGGTTGGAAACAGTGGAGCCTGAGGGGCCGCAAAGCACAGGGGTGATCCATCCCATGGGCTGCACGATCCGGCCACAGGCAGGACCCCTCTGCCAACTCTGTTGTCCTCACAAAGCCAACGGATGGCACCTCTTTTACTAGAAGCAGAGGCTAAGAAGACCCAGGCGTAAGTGCCTTATTTGACAGAAGACTGCAGGCAAGGGAGGTAGAAAAGAGACGCAGTTTGCATTAGTAGCTAATTACCACTGGGTAACTGGAACTTGGTCCCATGGGGGTGCACAGGAAGCCAGTGTCAGAGCTACCAAGAGCAGGAGGGGCTGGTGCTGTACCCCAAGCCCCCACAGGGAGCACCCCCACAGGGCTGTGATGTGTACTGCACAAACAGATGCTCAGAACTCAGGAAAAGAGAGGTTTTCAGGCAGAGATGCAGATTTCGGCAGCCTGAAGCTGGGTTCTGCTCACCCCTCGGTAAAGCTGCGGGACAGGAGCAGCGCATCAATGGAAGGACGACCCCAGGACTGCAAACCCTCTGCTCCTCTGAGCAGGAAGCCTCCCCCTGTGCATCCCCCACCCCTTGACCAGCATCCAGGTGTCCTGAGTCTCTCCACCAAGGCTGCCTGACCTCCCAGGTCCCCACTCTACAGAAGAGACTCACAGTGGCCATGCTCAGAGTTTCCCAACCACCTTTTGTGTTCATGGGGCTGGAAGGCTGAGGGATGGACACACTGGCTCTCAGCGAAGCATGAACTGAAGAGTTGCCTTCAGCTCAAGAGGGTTCTGGCTCCTGCCAGACACTGAGTTGAGGTGCTCTGGAGCAGGGACTGGGAGACAGTACCTTCCCGAGTGGTGCCAACGGAGACTGTCCCCCAGACAGTGGCCAGCCCAAAGGAGGAGGGACAGGGACATCCCAGCTATGTGCTTCCCTTCGTATTCTAATGGTCTGGGGGACCTCCTAGCATGCTAGGCAAAGAGTTTCATGGGCCCCCTGTGGTCAGGTTGCCATTGAGAACATTAGTGGGGTGACGATGGGGCTGCTGGAGATGCCAATGCTCTGTCACCGACCAGGCCTGCACTTGGGCCCCACCTTTATACCGTACTTGGTAAGGGACCCGCCTGAGCGTCCACTCTCCAGTAACTGAACTGTCAAGCTGACCTCAGGTGGGGAGGGTGGCAGAGGGCTCCCCGGGGGTTTCACTTAGACCCAAGAGGGGTGCCCCTGGTAGGCTGGAGCTGTGGCTTGTAGACCACGCGCCTGGAGCTCTCAGCGTGCAGGGTCTGCGGAGCAGCTGAGGAGGTGGGAAGCAGCCAGCCCTTCCTCAAAAGGGGCAGCCTTTCTTGTACCTGCCTGATACTGGGCTTGTCTGTGAGATTATTTTGTTTTAAAGACAGGGACTGACTGGTCTCTTTGCACTGACAGAAGTACAAGATCACACATTGGGCTGCGACACACAACAGAAACCTCTCTCAAACGTTTGAAGGTTTAAGTCCAAGCTGGAGTTTTTGGTGATTCGGTTTCTGGTGAGGGTCCTCTTCGTGGTCCACGGTCAGCTGTCTTCTTGTGTCATCACAAAGCAGAAGGGATGATGGGCTCTCTGGGTCTCTTTCATAAGGGCATCAATTCCGTTGGGAGGACCTGCTGTCACGACCTGACCCTCTCACACTGGCTGCACTTCCAAACGACCTCCCACGGGGCTGCATTTCAACATGAGTTTGGGGCAGGAGGACACAAAGGTCCAGGAGATAGCAGGGGACGCTGTGCATCAACTGCAAGTTAAGAGTCAACAGTGTCATGCAGTCTCGGGTCCCTGGAGGAGTCATAGAAGAAGGCTCCCTGAGTGGACATCTGAGCTGACCGCCCACTGGGCAGGACCTGAATCCTCTGCTCAAGTGCACTGTGGGACCTGCACCTCATCCGGCTGCGGTGAGCTCAACACAGGAGCCAGCACCCAGCACACACCAGTGCAAAACCCACAGAGCACAAGCCCTCCCTCAGCCCCAGCCTCAGAGGAGGCGGGTGTGGATCCTCCCAACGCAGAAACCGTTAGGGAATCACAAATGCGCCACGAGATCTGAGCAGCCTGGGTCGTGGGAACCAATCAGATGGAACACTGTCTGTTTTCTTGCCTCCTCTTCACACTTAGGGGGACTGGGGCTTGTCATCTGGACACAGAGGATGCGGTGGGGTGAGGAGGGACACCAGCAACTGGATTGCAAATCCCACACTCTTTCAACTGTGCCAAGTCACTGAGTATATTCATGTGGCCCTGAAGCCACTGCGGATTGCTAATCTACAGTTCCCACATTTTAAGGGATCATAGAAATCACCCAGCAAATGCATGTACCTGCCTCCACATCTCTGGGGCGCTGTACTCCTCCTGTCTGAATATCCCCAAAATGGCGGCATGCTCACCCTTCTGAGGAGATTCAACCTCAGAATCAGGGCACTGTTGCTTCGTCACCCCAGCAGCAAGGAATGGGGGTCAACAGGACCCTCAGCACCAGCCCTCTCTGGGGATGCCCCAGCTGGAAAGAGCCCTCTTCCTAGGCTCTTGCTGGGGAGTAGAGATCTGCCCTGGGGCCCTGCCCTGGGCAGTCAGGGGTTACGTGTCTTCCAAACTCCCCACGTGGGCAGCTGAAGCCTCTGGAGATGGTGCCGTAACTCAACTCCCCTACCCACTTCCTGCCACCATCTCCCCTCCGTAGCTATCAGTCCGAACACCTCCTGTGTATACTGGTCACCCCGGAGTCCACTTCCCTGTGTCCCTTTTCCTGTGCTTGTGTGGTGCTGGTCTTTGCTGTGTGGGGTGGAAGCCAGCGCTCACCACTGAGCTCCACCCCAGCCCTCAAACGCACTTCTCCAGAAACCCCGCCTGCCATACACCCAACTCAGAGGAGGGTCACATCCAGGGCCACACTCCCAGCTCAGCAGCGTCCCGTGAAGAGAAGAGTCCTGCTGGGACGTGCCAGGCAGGGCTGCCAGGACGAAAGGCCACGTCCTGGGTGCTCGGATCACAGAGGTTCAGCGCTCACAGGTCCGGAGGCTACGGTCCTGAGCAAGGCGTTGGCAGGGTTGGCTCCTTCCATCAGGAACAGGGGACAGAGCACAGCCCCTGCCTCTGTGCTGGCTCCTGGCAGGAGCGATCCCTTACTTTCAGGTGCAGTCCCCAGGGGCCATGTCTGTGCCCACAGACACCAGTCACCCTGGACTAGGGGCCCTCACACTCCAGGATGACCTCGTCTCAACCAACTGCATCTGCTGTGACCCAGTCCCCAAACAGGGCCACAGGCGGGGACACCGGGACTAGGAGTTCCACATCAGAGTTTGGGAGGTCACGAGTCAACCTATAACTCATTTCCTCTCAAGGGACACGTGAGTTTGGTGCTGGGTGCAGCTAAGAGACACAACAAGCAGGGTGCCTGGGGGCCACCCTCTCCCTGGCCACCGCAGGCTCATGTCTAGGGGCCGCATCCCTCCCACCTGGGTTCAGACCCAGAGCCCGACCCAACGCAGGGCTTCGGGCAGCCACTCCCCACGGTGAGAGCTGACACAGGGATGACCCCACTGGCCTGCCTTTAGGGGCAAGGAGAGATTCATTCCAGACAGCCCTTGGAAGGTCCGGAGAGTCATTTGGGGAGCGTATTAGTTGGGCAGAGGTGCTGTAACAAAATCCTACAGAGCAGGAGGGCTTAGATAACAGATTTTTTTTTTTTTTTCTCACGATTCTGGAAGCTGGAAATCTGAACAGGAGTCAGCAGGGCAGGTTCTTCTGAGATCTGCCTGTAGATCTCCCTGTGTCCTCACATGGTCTTCCCTCTGTGTCTGTGTCCTCGTCTCCTCTTAAAAGGACAGTAATCATATTGGAGTTGAACCCACCCCAGTGACCTCACTTTATCTTAATGGCCTCGTTAAAGACCCTGTCTCCAAATTCAATCCCATTCTGGGACCTAGGGGTTGGAACGTCTGTATACGAGCTTCGGGGGACACAACTCAGCTGGCTACAGGGAGAGACCACACCATCTTTGAATGTACCACCTGCTTCCCTCCCACCCATCCAGCCTCTCTTGGGGGGGTTTCAGCTAAGAGCTTTCCTATCCTTCTTATCCTGAGGGTAGAGTGAGAAATACGCACACCCTGAAACAAAACCAGCCCCTAAACACCTGTCCCCAAATGATGGAGAAGCCTCTGCTGGAAACAGGCATCAAAGTCGAGGGGAATCTTTGTATTCTGCTGGCCTGACTTACAAGGTAAAGTGGCATGCAGATTTCTTATTTAATAAATTCCCACAGAAAATTAGTTTTTCACAGTGGGGAGAATTTCAAGGCTTGCTGAGACGAGCGGGCAGGATCTAATCACTGTTGAGGCTTTGTACATACAGCAGGCATTGCCGATCTTGGAATGATCCAATTACTCTGCAGAGGCCCATTCGCCTTACCTGCATACTAATCACCAGACAGGGGAGCAAGAAACATGCTGGCCTTTTCGGGAAGCTCCAGACGCACATGGCTCCCTTGCTGACCTTCTGCCAATTACATTCATCTCAATTCTATTAGCTCATCTTTTGCCCGAAGGTGACATATGCCCGGCTTAGAGGGGAACGTGCCTCCACCGGCTCCCTCAGCAAGGAGGGAGGGCATCTGCCCCAGCCAGCACAGCAGGCTTGCCCCTGCGGTGTCCAGAGCTGCCCGCGTCCCTGCAGGGAGGACTGGGGAATTTAGGAGCTCACCCTCCTTAGGGGAAGGAGTGACTTTGCGCTGGCCTGGACATGGCAGGCAGCATTCTCGGGTCAGACACAAGAGGTCAAGTACAGTTTCCACCATCAAGGCGACAGGGACCAGACGTGTGGACCTTTTGGAGCTTCTGAGGTCTCACAGGGGAATGGCAGTGGTTTCTCTTCCGCTGCTCAAGAGGCAGTGTGTCACCGGCCCCTCCCCATCTCCTCCCTGTCCACCTGCCTCCACTCTCTTCTGTGCAAGGAGCTGAGCTGCCTCATGGACACGAGGAGAAAGGGAAGTAGAGCTGGGCACCATGGCTCAGGCCCTGATCCCAGCGACCTGGGAGGCCAAGGCAGGAGGATGGCAAGTTCAAGGACACCCTCGGCAATTTAGCGAGAACCTGCCTCCAAATAAAAAGGGTTGGGGATGTGGCCCAGTGGTAAAGCACCCCTGGGTTCAATCCCCAGTGCCAAAGGTGGTGGGGAGTGAACAAGAGAGAAAGGGAAGCAGAGAGAAGGTGAGGCTGACCTCTTGTAAATGAGCCTCTCTCATCAGCCCCCGTGCTGAGGGCTCTGAAGGACCTGGGAACCTCAGGAAGGGCAGGGCTGTCAAGCTCAGCTCCTCGGGAGCATGGAGAGACACCAAGCACACATCACAGGGGCGTGGTGGGAAGAGGAAAGCCACTCTGGAAAGATGGAAGGGAGGTGGGAGGAATGGAGGCTGTTCCACCATGTGTTTATCTGGGGAACTTCTTCCCAAAAGCTGGGTGTGTTTTGTCGACATTTTCCAGTAGAGAACATGACTCTCCCGAGACACACACACACACACACCCCTGAGATACAAGCGGTGAGTCAGCCCGAGCATGTGCAGAAGGAGTTGGGGGCCCACATCCAACTCTGGGGGTGGAAAGGAGGGTGCAGGGGTCAAGGGGTGCAGCTTAGGACCAATGACCTGAGCTGAGAACTGTAAGAGACAAGGGTGACCATAGCCACTTGGCAGTACGGTCACCTCCAGACTCAAAAGCCTGCTTGGGCAGTTTGGAGCTAAGCTTTTCATTCACTGTTTAAAGAGCGGCCGTGACATGCCAGCTTCTGGGCTTGCAGTTGAAGAAGGGAGGGTGGGCAGGAGTGGGAGAGAGAGGGTAAGAAGCTTTTCTTCACCCATGATAAAGGGAAGGAATGTTGTTTCAAAGAAAGGCAGCACACTCTACCCTGGGGAAACAGGCCTATGGTCATTCCAGCTTGGAGTCCAATTCTAGCTCTGCTCTTGGACAACAGTGACCTTGGGATGGAGTGCCACATGGCTCTGAAGCTGGGTGGACCCACCTATGCAGGGGGAGTGCTGGCTGTCAGTGGTCTGCTGTGAGGCAGAGGCGCTGTAAACACGTCCTAGTGTGCTTCAGACTCACGGTGGGTGAATAACAGGGGGCATTTGTCAGGACTCGGGGCTTATGGTCCAACAGGGGAGAGCCGTTTGTTCACTCAACAAACACCCAGGGTGCCCTCTCATGTTATGGGCACTGTGACAGGAGGAACTGTGACCCATCATGGGAAATTACAAGTTGGATCAGAAGCACCACCCTGAGGCCTTAAAGGGGGGGCAAGTCACTCCTGGTTGGAGATGAGAGGCAGGATCCCGAAGGAGTCCAGGTTTGGGAATGTCTGGGCATGAGCAGACTGAGGGAGGGGTTTCCAGTGGAGGTGAGACTGTGAGCCACAGCACCAGGGTGGGGATGCTGAGGTTGTGAGCATTGGCAGAGGAAGGTCCATTGGGGTGGGAATTCCCATGTGTGGAATGGTGGCCCAGCAGACACTTCTGTGGGTAATGAAAATGTCCTGAATCTTTACAGTCCAGTGTGGTAGCCAGGAGCTCTGTGTGGCCATGGAACACTTGAAATGAACTAACTTGGATGTAGTCAGTGGCCGCCATATTGGTCAGCACAGGTGTGCAGGACAATGATGGGCAAACCATCTGGACAAATGACTTGAGATCAGACTATGGAGGCCCTTGAACCTATGCTAAGCACTGTCTTTGTCCTCAGATTATAAGACATCATGGTTCAGCCCCAGGAAGACATTGTGAGATGAATTACAATAGTTGGCCCCAAAGGCAAGGGCCTTGGTTAGTTAACCAGGCCCTAAAAATTTTCAGAAGAGGAGTAATTAGAGTCCACCTAAATCAGCAATGGTAAGAAGCAGGAGAAGAGAATGGAGCTTAGGCATGGCCTCCATATACAGACTTCGAGAGCAGGTAACTCAGGAGGGTCACAAAAGATGAATGTGACTGAGGAGAGGCTGAGGTACAAGGCTTAATGTGTGCCTCAGTTTCTCCTGCCAGCAGAGGACAGTCACGAGAAGGTTTGCAATCTGCAGCCATGGAGACGAGCAGGCATCTCTGGGGACAAAGACAGGGACCTCCTCTCTTCTGTTTCTCATGCACCTCTCAAGAATCGCCAGGCCCTCCCAAGGGGGAGGATTTCCCTTGACTTAGTTTACCCACGTGGTCAGAGCTCTGTAGACATGGCAATCGCACTCATGTCCCCCAGGCCTGGAGGGACTCCTGCAGTCTCCCGGTCCTCTTGATGTGGCTGTGGTTTCTTCCAGGGAAGAGGCTAATCTGGCATTCCTGGCACTGCCCACTCCTCTCATGTCCTCTTGGAGCTGGCCTCCAGGTCCCCAAGAACCCGGCATGACTTGCCAAAGAGCGGTGATTTGTTTTTGTCCTATTAGCTTCTTTAAAGGACAGAAACAGATTGCTGGGCTGGAGGGATGTCCTGGGAGGAATACGGATGAGAACCTGGTGCGTGAGGTGGGAGCAGGGAGGTTGGGATGAGCGGGTCTATTCAGAGGTCGCCTCGTGGATTTCTGGTCTGGGCAAAAGGGTGAGGGAGGAAAGAGAATTTCCATCCCTTTACACACAGCTGCTGGAATACGTCTCTTTGCAGAAACACAATTGTTGGGGGAATTTTCCCTCCCCGAACCCCCCGCTTTGATTCATGCTATTCTCTTTGCTTGGCAAACACGCTCTTTGTCTCCTCTGCTTTCTTCATTCACCTTCACACACTCATGGTCAGCGAGTGAGGTGGTACTGGGCACTGACTATGTGCCCATGAGTGTGCTGGGAACTGAGTGCATCTCTCTGCACCCACCACCCAGGAAACCTAGAGCAGACATTAACCAGCAGACTGCCCAAGTACAGACTTAGATAATGCTGTTGAAGGGACCCGGTCACGCTTAGAACTTGGCCATTTGGATGCAGCTGGGAGTGTCCCCAGGCTGATTCCAATCT
Organism: Sciurus carolinensis; assembly: GCF_902686445.1. NCBI lineage: Eukaryota > Metazoa > Chordata > Mammalia > Rodentia > Sciuridae > Sciurus > Sciurus carolinensis. The sequence goes on from NC_062230.1 coordinate 37,044,793, forward strand.
TCTGGGGTGCACACCAGCATGGCGGACCCCAGACTCCCCAGCATCAATGGTGCAACCTGTCCCTAGGGGTTTCCAACCCCTTCAGAAGCCTGACTTCAGAATTGAGCCCAACTTGGTGCACTTCTCTTTTCTGCTCAACAGCTCGCCATCTTGGTCCACTCTGGAAACCCACTGGACTTGCTGACTGGCCGGCCTCCCCTCATGGGTCGAGTGGCGTGTTCAGTATGTTTCAGTGTGGCCTGGCGCGCCTCATTCATTTCCTCTAAACTGTGCCTGCGCGTCCCTGGATGCAGCCTGCCACTGTCAGAGAGCCACCTTGACTTCCCTCATCACGGTGACTTCAGCAGGACACCATCTCCACCAAGCTCCCAACCATGTGCTCCCACATTCACTCCTGTGACCTTCTGATGAGCTCTCTTGCCCCTGGGCCTGAGGACAGGACTGAGTTCATAATTCTCCCACCACATATCCAGCACCAGAACAGCATCCTGCTCACAGTAGGTCCTCAGCAGCCACGGATTGATAGGAATTAACGAGAGGGTTGTTGCAGTGCAATAGATCACGGCCATTCAATATGCTGTCAGTGAAATCACATGCTTGGGCTTAAATTCTGGATCCACGGCTCACACTGGCTGGGTGATCTTGGGCAAGGTGCTCAACCTTTCTGTGCCTCAACGTGCTCATCTGCAAGATGATGTTGAGAAAAGAACCTACATACGTTTGGAGAGTATTAAATATGATTTATAGGCAGGTGCCAAAAAGATTACTTGCCCCTATTGGCCTGTATTATTGTCCCTCCTCCCTGAAGGTCAAACAGGACAGCAGGTGCTGGTGAGGGTGCATCAGAGACGGTTTGGTGTGTGAGTAGGAGGCCCCAAGGGCTTTCAGAACCACACGGCCTTGTTCTCTCCCTGCCCCGGTAGCCTCGTGATACACGAGGGCTGTGTGTTAAGTTCCTGGCCTTCCCGGAGCTGTGAACAGCCATCCGGAGCCACTAAGCTCAAGCTGGTAACGTTTCAGAGTGGCACCAGTCTGCTCAGAGAAAATCGGATGAACAGCAGCAGAAGGCAAGATTTACCGTCATCCGTCTTGGGACATGCGCTCACAGAGATCAGGCTGAAGAAATAAGTTGTGGGGACACCAGTGGACGCTTTCGAACCGAACGGTCGGTCTCTTGAGAATCTGGCAGCAGGCCTGAGAAGGTCCTGTGTCTGCAGCCCAGCGAGGAGGAGTGGCCCTGCGCTAGCTGTCCCAGGGGCCCAAGCAGCTCCTCCAGCAGCCTTTCTTTTCTGGTAAGTGGAGCAAATCTCGGGGGTGGCTACTGTGTGTTTCCCCATGTGTTTTTGCAGATTCAAAGCTGATTTTCGAGAATAACATTGATCTTACCCACGTTTCCCATGAGGTGGTGATGATAGGAATATGAAATATTAAAGATTTAGTACCTAAGAGTCTTTGAGGGGGGTGGATACGGAAACAAGGGGATGCAGTCATTCTCTTTTGGCAGGGGGAGGGAGGGAAGCCTGGGGCTTCAGGGAAAGGGGCCCCGCGCGCATTGCAAAGGGGGACTGGAAGGAGGGAGGGAGGGAGGGGAGAGATTTGAGCGGCTGCTGAAAAGAAGAGGAAATGGGGGATTAAGAGAGGACGGTTAGGAAGCACAGGGTGCTGCCAGGCCTCACCAAGACCCTGTGACCTGCCAGAGCTCCCGACCCCAGACACAGGTGTGTTGGCTCCCCCTCTCCAAATGGAAACCTGACTTGGGAGGCGGCGCCCGTCCTACAGCACCCTGGATGCAAACCTCAGCCTGTAGCATGGGGGGGTATATGCCCCTGGGTGGGGCCAAATTTGTGGTGCTATTCAACGTCCAGAGCCCCCCACCCAGGGGATCCTCCAGGGACTGGATTCTGAGTGGATTCCCTGCCTTTCTTGGTCCTTTCCTTTCCTTTTCCTCTGTCTAGTGCCTCTGTGGCAGAGTACTACCCCCAAAATCTAACAAGAACCCCCTCTCTGGCTGTCTCTGGGGTACCTGAGACACACCAACTGGTTTGTGACGTTCCTCCTCCCTGCCCTGGGGGGCCTCAGGAATATGGACCTACTCCATGCATTTTTTAAAAATTTAGCCATGATCCTTGTGGGCTGTGATAATACTCTGGGGTTAGCTCTAAGGTTCAGCAAAAGCAGTTACGTAGCTTTCAGCTCACAATTAAAATCGCCAGAGAGCCACGGTGCATCAGTGCGTGGGCGCTACGCCCTCCTACGCCACTGAGTCCCCCCAGCGGCCTCAGGAGACGCCCGCTTTCAAGCTGTAAATGAGCAGGCTGAGTCCACAAGAGGCAGATTGCCTTTCTCAGCATCACCAAGCATGTCCAGAACAGAAACAGCAGGTTTCTGTGACTCCAAAACCCATTTTCTATAGGTTGTGTCACCCTGGCCTCTTCCCCAGCTTCATAAGAATAAAGATGGAGCCACCACGTTATCATGTAGGAATACAAAGAAAGAGTCCCCAGCCCTGGTATTTGAAGCACGTATGTTTTCTTCTTCAGTCAATGACAGGGAGGTTGGCATTCACTGGAGAGTCCAGCTAGGAGTTGACTGAAATCCAGCTCCTGCTTCCAGAATCTCATCTGAGAAATCTAATATCTGAGACAGATATAATGTGATGGGCATGTGAGTCATCGCTTCCTGGGATTCTCTAAGCTCCAGCCTTGTATTAAGTTAGAAAGACAGGCACCTGGACCACATTATTCTATCTCCCCCCACGAACCTGCCGTAACTAAGTTAAGAGCTAACACTATGACCTCAGCATTTATAGCAGATGGGAGCAAGAAATGTTGACGTGGACAGTCTTCCTGAAGACATTGCCTTTCTGTTCTAAAATACCCCTGAAATGTGGATCCCAGTGTATAACTCCCTCTCAGAGGAGCGAACCTGTGCGACCCTCCCTTCTGTAGATGAATTTCTTGTTCTTCTCACCACACAGAACAGATGACATGATTTGGTGTGTTCCTCATTTTGCCTTTGCTTCCAGGAAGCTCAGAGATGAATTCAGAGCTCTGTTGCACGTTTGTTCTTTCTCAGTGTTTTGGGAATATTTTTAGGCATTTTATTTTAGGCAGGCTTGACTGTATCAGCTCTCGTCCACGTGATGCAGTGAAAGACTCAAGGTAGAGCATAGCAGTGTCACAGGGAGCGATGACGGAGCTCACAGACTTGGTGGCATCTTGTTTACATGCCCCAGTGCACCTCTGTCCCCACCATCCCCTGACCGTAAACTGGGCTACCACCATCCTCATCGGGATGACTCAAGCCCTCCTATGGGGTCCAGTCTCCAGTCTGCCTTCCCTTCTCACTTCTCAACTCTTCATCTTGCAACCAAACCTCTCACTGTACTGACAGACAGTACACCTGCCACCAGGTCATCTTACAGGCGTCAAAGGTTCCCACAGATTTACTCAGACAGGCTTCTAAAACTGGATGCAGGCTGTGGGGAGAGCCCTGCCCAAGGTCAATCAAGGTCAATGAGAGTGTGGAGCACCTTTCTGAAGCACTGGTCTAACTCTACTGTGAGTGACTTGGGACATCAACTTGCTATTTCAAAATGTCCTGTGATACAGAGTGAAATGCTACATGTGCACCTGCAGCTGACATGGACACAGGTCTCCCCACTGGGCTGGTCAGAGAGACCCATCCTGCCCCAGGGCTTGCTAACTCCCTCTCCTCTACCAGCCACAGGACGAAGCTCAACTTCTCTGGGGCCTCCCAGCCGATGCCGACGGAGCCACCGCCACACGCTCAGCTCAGGCTGTACGTGGCCTCTGCAGGTGCTGCTCCCCAGCGGGGACACTGTCTCCTCCCCACTATGCCTGGACAGCCCCTTCCCGTCCTGCAGAGCTTGGTCACTGTGGGAAGCCACCTTCAGTGGGGTGGATGGGATCACCCTGCAGCTTCCCCAGGATGCTGTGCTGCACGCCACCCCTTGGTGCCTCTCATGACAGATGGCCAGTGCCCCGCTGATTCCCATGTGTCCCCACTGATTCCCAAGCACGTCCCTCAGAAGCCTATGAGCTCCGTCATCCTCCCCGTCCTACGTGCCAGGCACTTTATAAGCGGTGGCCACTGGAAGGGTTGAGAACGCTCTTACCACGTGGGGAAGAGAGACCGAGGCGTGCGGGGCACAGCCCAGGCACAGTGCCCCAGGGAGTGAGCGGTGAACAGAATTCCCACCCAGATCTGCTCCAGCAAGAGGCAGGGCTTAAGATCACTACAGATCACACTTGGTCACCACGGTCCTCCTTGCTAACCCGCTCGCCTCGGCCGAGCCTTTGCGCGAATCTCCCTTTCTCCAGGACGGGAGCCAGACCAACCAGCCCACGCAGCTGCACCCGGCGCTCCACCCCACCCCGTCACGCTCTTCTTCCTGTTACCCTTCAGCATCGTGCAGAATGCATAGCTCCTCTCTTCTATCTGTTCACCTGCTGGAATGCAAGCTCGGGGGACAGGGAACCATAAGAACAGGACACTGCCCTCACCGACAGGTCTGACACAAGTGCGGCAAACGCATGCTGAAGGGTTGCACAGATGCTTATGTCGCCTGCACGCTGGATCAGCTGCCCTGCTGGAGCCCAGCACATCCCGACAGAGGAGGAGGTGAGCCAGGGTTTGTCCTTGAATGGAAGTCACGCTTCCTCATCAATCTCACTGGGGAAGTGGCCTCCAGCCCTGTGCCAGCCTGTGCTTTGTTCCTAGAGCCCCTAAAACCAGGGAGGAGGAGGGCCTTCGAACCTCCGTGGACTGAGGGGACATTGTGCCAGTTCAGCCTCAGGAATGGTCTGTCACCTATGGCTCTTCCTGGCTGTTTGCTCTGGCTGGCGGCCTTTCTTTCCCTCCCAGGTGCCCCTCGAGCGAGCGTCCAAACCCGACCCTTCCTCAGCACCTGGCCAGACCAGGAGGTTTCCCGGATGCCTTGCGGGACTCCCCCACCTGGCCACGGTGGGGAAGGACCCCCTCTGCCACCTCATCTATCCAATTAAGTGGGCTTTCAGGGACGGGGAAAAGCGGGCTGTTTCCTTGACAGCAAATACCCAAAGTGACTGAAACAATTAGTTTGTCTATTTTAAAACTGAATTCCAATGCTTCCATGGCAACCAAAGTTATTAAAAGATGTAAATTAAAGTGTTGCATAGGAAAGATGGCTTGGCATGGCAGGCACTTGTTTTGGGGAAAGAACACAAAGAACTTCAAACCGAGGGCATCCCCCTGCCTGGATGCACACTGCAGTCAGCTGGAGGGACACAGCTCCAAGCGACAGCTCCTCCCGCTGCCCCTGGCTTTTGTCACTGCCACACCAAGCACACCCCTGCCTCTCATACGCGGGAGAGAGATGAGGGGCTTTGCACTGTCTGAACCCCTGGTGCCAAGAAGGAAGCCTGGGAGGTGGGGAGGGGGCAGAGCTGGCCTTAGCGGGCTGGCGCTGTGCTCAGAGGCACAGGCATCGCCTCACTGGATGCTTCTTCAGACCCGGCAGAAGCTCAGTTTGTTCCCATTTTGCTGAGGAGAACTTGAGACCCAGACAAATGAAGCAACTGAAGGAGTCACACAGCCAGTGAGAGCTCCCGCCGGGATGAGAAGCCACACGTCCGACCACATCTGACTTTCTGAAACCGTGCCAGACACAATGGCACGGATGGCTCATTCTACCTCATTCTTTTAATAATCCCAAAGGGCAGTATGGTGTGCGATTAAGATCTCAGGCTCCGGAGTTGGACAGACGTGGACACTGACCACTGTTGTGCACGGGGGACTCTACGAAACACAGAATTCATGAACGGAGTCATCTCTACAGTATTCTTAGAACTTAAATCGTCCATGAATCCACCCACAGGTGACATTTCACAATGTCTGGAAGCATTTTTATTGTCCCCGGGAGAGGGGAAGCTACTGGCCTCTTGTGACTAGAATCCAGGGGGACAGCTCAAGATCCTGCTGCATAGGAAAGCCTCCCACAGTCAAGAATGATCGGCCTCAGTGTCAGCTGAAGTGGGGTGGAGACACCTGGTCTGCAGGAGGGAGGGAAGGAAGGAAGGAGTGATTGACTGGTTGGTTGAATGAAGGGGCAGTTTGAATGAGTCATTCCCCAGTTAACAACCAGTGGTTTTCATTCACACAAACTAACCAAATGTTAGTCATCACTGCTTTAATTAAAACAGCCACCGTGAACCCAAATGACCCAAGACAAAACGAAGCCACCATGATCCCGGAAGAATGCATGGACCAGTTCTAGCTCTTTCCACAGAATTTCCCTTTGTGACTTAAAATAACCAATTTTTTAAAAAGCCTTATTTTGCCAGGTCCTGGGATCAGCACTTTATGTACATTAATTAATCAATCAATCATTATTATTATTATTATTATTATTTGCAGCACTGGAGAATGATCCCAGGTCCTCACACATGCTGAGCAAACCCCTCTCATTGGGAGGTAGGATCCTGCTAAGTTGCTGAGGCTGGCCTTCAACTTGAAATCCTCTGGTCTCAGCCTCCTGAGCACCTGGGATTCTGGACATGAGCCACTCTACCCAGCCTGTGCATTAATTTATTTACTCCTCGTAACTGACCCCATTCTACAGATGAGGAGAGATAGATGCAGAGATGTCAGTTACCCTATCCAAGGTAACACAGTCAGTAAGCAAGGGTTGAGAGCAAGAGTTCCAGGGCCCATCAGAGCACCCAGAGCACATTTGTCAATGAGTGTGCAGGTAAGAAAAGCACTTCCTGCCCTTATTCCATGAGTAAGTATAATGTATTTCTTTATTTCAACTTTTGAAAGCAATGCCTCTGGGAAACATTAGCACAAAGAAATTCTGAAATTGAGCACAGAGTTGAGAACTCAAGACAGGAGCCTTTAGGGGCCATTAGCTACATCCCAAACACTCTGCCCATCACTTTGAAGAGGGAAGCGGGATTCTGGAGACTCTACCCGCACAAGACGTGTCTACCCTCGGACTGCATTCCCTAAGCACAGGTTGCAGAAGTTCACATTTTTAGCTAACATTTTGGGTGATGCTTTTCTTAACCTTGCAAGTTGCTATTTTACTAGCAGCTTCCTTTTGGGGCATCAGATGGCAGATTGGATGATTTAAGGGGAAAAAAAATATGGTTGTATTTGAAGTTTATTTTTTAAAGCCTCCGGGAGTCTAATGTGACATTCTGGGTAAGAACACAGCATCAGTTGATGCATATGACATCTCTCTTAATGATGTATGAAATCTCTTCGTGGTGGCAGATCACTGAGGGGGTGGAGAGCAACCTCGCAGGAAACCAGCCTCAGCCTGGTAAGACGTGCTACCACTCTTATCTCAGGAGTGGGAGAAGCTCAGAGGTCTGGGGGCTTCTCCATCTGCAGAGTCCTCATCCACGAGGGATCCGGAGACCATCTGACCTCAGCAACCAGGACATAGGTGTCGGGGTGCCACTAAAATGCAGGTTGTGGGGCAACTGTTCTGAGTGCCCCCATCTCTGGGACAAAATGGGCTACCCCCACAGAATCCACATACACGTGTGGGAGACTTCAGAAGAATTCCGTGTGCACCAGGGCATCAAGAAATGGGGTAAATGCTTCTTCCCCAAGCCAGTGCCACGCAGAGCTTCAGCAACATCAAAGTCCCCTCACAGAGCCTCTCACAGGTGCCTTCTTGGATCCCTCCAAGGTCTCCTCTGATACACTCCTCATTCCTCTACCCATTAGGACTAAAAGTTACAGGCAGGCAACTGAGGCAAAACTCACGGAGACATTTGCCTTAGAGTCTGCTTTCTTTAGCTGGAACACAGAGAAGGAGAGCCCACCACGGAGCAGGGGAAGTGTTCATGGATGATGTTGGGAAGAGTCCTACATAACTTCTGCCCATTAGCCAGAACTCCGTCACGTGGCCCCATAAACTGCAAGGGAGGCTGGGAAATGTAGTCCATATGTGTACCCAAGGGGAGAGAGAAATGGGTTTTGGGGTAATCAGAGCTGTCTCTACCCTAGGCATTAGCCAAAGGCCTGGAAGGCTCAACTCAGCCTGGGGAGCCCGGCACACTCACTCACCATTGTCTTTCAATCACCCATCACCCAGCCTTGGAGTTACACTAAACTCTCAGATGTGTCACTGGACAATGCCTTGAGGGGAAGGCATGCAGAAGAAAGCTACCTTCAGGGTTTTGCCAGGAATGTCACTTAGATGTGAAAGGGAGGTGCCTCTTGATGACAGCTTGGGACGTGCTGGCCAGTGTACCCCATGCTGCAACTGCCTGTCCCTCCTGATCCCCACCCCGAAGGCACTGGTAGTGACAAGGAACACCCACCCCGTGGAGATAAGATGCTGAAATGCCCAGAGTTGGCATGCACAGGTCATTGTGACTCAGAGTTCAAGTGCTTCACTCGGTGGCTTTATGTGCTGTCCCTCAAGGGGCGAGTATCAGGGTTCCTACTTTCTAGAAGTGTTATTTGAACCACAGCAATAGCTTGCAGGGAAAAGAAAACATTTTCATAAAATATTCAGAATGTGAAATATGAAGGAAAAGACATATCCACAGGAAAGTCACTAATCAAAGTGATTTTCTTACTCAACTGCCATAGGAGTCTGGTGTTCCATCCTGAACAACCAAGAAAAAGAGGGGAGATAGCAGAAGACACCTTGCTTATCAGGCAGAGCTGCAGCATGCACTCAGCTCCAGGCGGACAGGGTCCATTCTCCAGAAGCAGAGAGACCCGTGTGGTCAAGTTCCTCATTGCAACAGTGTCTGCGGTCCAACGCCAGACCATAGGTGTTCGTCGTGCATATCAAAGCTGCCTCTTCCTCGGGGTGGTTTATTTACCAATATGGCAGGATGGAATGCTGAGAGATGGATAGTGATCAGGCTGTTGCAGAGTAGCCTTGTTTCACACTTGGAGAATGTGAGGGGAAAATGATCAGAGACGGGATTATATTTGTGTTGCTGTTTACTGTTATGTTTTTTTTTTTTTTTTTCTTTTGGGATCTGGAGGGATTTTTCCAACATGAACATGCACATGTTTTTTTAAAAACAACTGAAATATAAATGTGCTTTGAAATCAGTGTGTACATTTAATGTTGTGTTGTATTTATATCCTCTCCACTCCCAGCCCTGAATAAACCATATTAAAGAGAGGCTGGGAATTATAGCCCACGGTGTCTGAGAATAGAGAGAATATAACACATGGTTCTGAATGGGACCTGATTCAAGTATCCATTTCTCTCACCCTGTGGACTTAATCCCTGTGACAATAAACTGGCTACTTGTAGAGGCTTTGAATAGAAGATCCTAAAGGCAAGGGTTGGGTCCCTCAAATTAAAATACAAATCGAACTAAAGGGGGACAACAAGTTCCCTTAAAAAAAAAATAGGACAACATTTTAAATATTCATTTAAATGTATAGTAATAAAGCATTATGCAGTTTAATCTGTTTTCCATTTGACAGTATTTCATTTGCAGACTCTCCATGGCTTATAAAAATAGACCCAGAGTTCAAATCCCCACAGCATGAGATTTTTCACATTCTCTAATTTGCAGTAATGTATTTGTGTCAAATTCAGTCTATAAGCCCCCAGAGAACAGCATTGGCACTTAGGCCTCTGAGAAAGCAGGCTGAAGTTTGAGTCCAGGCCCCATGAAGGGCTGCGGACCAGGGCTGTGTGGGGACTAGGTACCTCCCCAAATGCTGACACTATCCCTCTCCTGCTGTGGAGCAACTGAGACCAGGAAGCATGAGCCCTGGGTCTCTATTTAGTCCCCATAGTTCTGAGCTCACCAAAACCTATTTCTCTCTCCCCTTGGGCACACAGCAAGACTACATTTCCCAGCCTTCCTTGCAGTTCACAGGATCATGTGACTGAGTTCTGGCCAATGGAAGGTGGTGGAAGAGTCTGATTCTTCTAAGCATGGGCTCTAGTCCTTTCCATGGCACGGACATTTCCCTTTCTCCTATTCCTTCCTGGAGCTGAATAACTCAGACTTCAAGTCCCTTAACCTTTCTGTGCCTAATGGAAATAACTAAGACTGACCTGACAGGAACATGGTGGAGAATAACTGGGATTAAGTGTACAAATGTACAATGCTTGGAACATGATAAACCTGGCCCCCAAGGAATGCTAACAAATCATCACTGCTACCGTTACTACTGCTGCTATTACAACAATAGTTATTATTTTAGTACCCATGTGCTTCGAAGAGTGCCTGGTGAGTAGTATGCTGACATAGCTATTAACTACCATTATTGCTTTCTGCAAAATATGTCTAACAGTGAAATCTACCATAACTAGTAAAATAATGGGTATATGTTTCTATCATATTACCTAGCACTAGGAAAAATATGAGCTTTTAATAGATTCTGGTCTCAAGTGCCACATGTACTATGTCACAAAAGGCAGTAGAGGCCAATAGATGAATACAACAAAATCAGACTTCACATTGTCCATGACTCAACCTTGGAATCGAGGTCAAATTGGAAACCTTGGGGTTTTGACCCAGACAGAGTCAAGAAGCAACCCAGAAGTGAGCCTGGCCAGGGTTCTTAATGGGTGCTCAGGACCCTTGAGGATCTCAGATAGAACTCAGTGGGTCCAGGAGCTTAGGTTAATAGTGAGAACTTTATTTCCACTGGCCTTTAGCCATAAGCTTGATGCCCTTCCCCTACACCTGCTGGCCACACAATCACACAGCATGACCAGGACCTGTGACTTTGTTACCAACAGAAATCACTTTGTTGTTGTTGTTGTTTGTTTGTTTATTTTAGTTGCACTACATTAAAATCGGCAGAGATAACTCGAAATACCATAAGGCTTATGGCACCTCCAAATTATGGCAATTACTAGACTTGATTATTTAAAATGTTAACAATGAAAACAAAGATTTGACTGAATCACATATTCATTTTTTGTACTAAATGTATTTCAACAGAGTTTTCTTTGTGATCCTAAGTAATTTATATGATGTATTTTAAAACTTTGTCCTTCAGCGAGGCCCACAATTCTCCCTAGGTGCCCCAGGGGCTCAAGTTACAGAAGCAGTGAAGGGGTTCTGGTCTTGAGGCCCCTCACTGCCCCACACACAGGAGCTAGGAGTGGAGTCCAGAAGCCCATTGATAGTTAGCCAGGCATCTTCTGGCAGGTCTTTTAACTTCCTGGGCCTTCTGATATTGCACCTATAAAGAGGAGCTAATAATATTCTCCCCAAATCCTTCATAGGATTATTGTGAGATTCAAATACGATGCGGCAGGTGAATCTGACGGCTGAAAGTAATAGACTCTGCACAAACTTGGGGCATCAATCATATCATCCCTTGGAGCAGTAATAGATCCTTATCCTCTGACTCTTCAAGCGTGTTCTCTAAGTGTTGCCCCAGGTCCTCCTAGGACGCTACCAAAAATAAATAAATAAAACCATTGCCAAAAAGAGTCTTGGGGGCAAACCCAGTGGAGATGCTGGAGTCAGATTTTGGGTTGAATCCTGGCTGTGCCCTTCCTAACAAGTGATGACTGCTCTCACGACTACTTACTAAACGCAACTGTGGATGCCACACCTGAGACGGTTTCCTCTTCTTTAGAGTAGACAGAAGGACAGTGGCATGAGTGTCACTGAACAAATGCATAAGAGAGTTCCTGGCCTGTGGGCCACAGTGTGGCGCTTGCTGAGGCCCACAAACAGGGATGGGAACGGAGGTGACTCATCCCGGTTACAGCTGTCACTCCTCTACTGTGGAAGGCACTCAATTCCCATGGGACGCCTGCGTGCCCCTTACCTTTCCCAGGCCCCAGTCATGGGTGCCATGAAATGTGTCCTAGCTGGAAGTGATGGAGGACAGCACCTGGTTTGGGCTGTGGACGGAAGGGCTGTGCTGGGTCGAGGCAAGGGAAGCCTCCAGAGAGAGCCCCACTCTGTCTTCCTCTGCCATATTGATGGTGGGAGTTGGAGAGGAGCCTGGTGACACAGTGGAACCAGGAGATGGAAGCTTAGGTACCGGCCCCTCACTACCCGGAGAGAGCTACCCTGGAGTCTCCCAGCTCCCAGTGGGATGTGCAGCAAGTCCAAGACATCGACACCCCTACTGGGTGGGCTACTGAGGTTTCATGGCTGGGTTGTACCTCCGCTCGGCCTCTCCTTCCTAACACATTAATTAAAAGGGAAAACAAAGAGGCTGGCAGCACCTCCTCGCCATGCTACTGCTACATCCTCCATGAGACACACCTGAGACCTCGCTCCAGGGCAAGAGCCAAGAGCATGGCATCCCTTTGCAGGGAATCTAGTCCAGGACTGAGTGTGTCCAGGAAGGAAGCTCAGCTACCATCAGAAAACCCAGCACCTTCCCGGCTGACTGCATCTCAGAGAATGGCCTTTGCAGTCAAAGCCACGTAGCACAAAGCACTACCACGCTGTTCCACGCAGCTTTCGCTCTCCTGCTCTCCAAAAATGCGGTAGCTCTGAGCGTGGAAGGGAGCCCCCACGGCCTACCTGGCTGCCGTGTTTAAGGACGGGTATGGGACCAGATTCCCTGCCTGTGCCACTGCTGAGGACAGCACCAGGGCAGAGCACAAGACGTAATTAACACATTTCAAATCAGCATGTAAAACGTGTCAGATGTTTGAGTATTAATTAATATTTTTTGCAAACTAATTACATTAGCATGACAAGGCCAGAAAGACACTAAAGGAGTTTACTCATTTTGTCTCACTCCTCTTATTTAATGGCTGCGTGGATTACCACTTTATTCAATTTTTAGTTTTTTTTTTTTTTTTTTTTTAATTTACCAGAAACGATCTAAACACCACACTATTTCACAGCTATCATCATTTATTCATAGCTCAATAGAGGAAGCCGGAATGGCAATAACTCTCTTCTTCTCACCCCCTAATTGTCATTCTGGTGAGATAAGTGGGATCTCAGCCCCACGTCAAGCTACATTAGTGCTGAGAATCAGGCACAGTCACCAAGTTTCTGCAAAGTGTGTGAGCATCATTTGTCAAGAGAGCTTTGTGCTGAGCAATGCAGGCTGGCGCCCACGGGGTGTGCAGGCCTGCTTCTCCCATCTTAGCTGGTTGAGAAGGCAGAGTGCGTAGAATCAAATACTAACTTTGCCTATAGCCATATGGCCTTGGATAGATCCACAGACTCTTCTGAGCTTTGGTTTTATCATCCGTTAAATGAAGGTCATATTAATACCTTCCCAAGTTTGTTGGAAGGAATAAAAGAGGTGATCCACATAAAAGGCTTAGCATGGTGCCTAATGTCCAGGGGGCACTGAATAAATGCTGGCGGCTCCCACCGTGACCACCACCACCACCACGGGCACCATCACAAAGTCACCTTCAATGCCCTTCATCCACACGTCCAGCTGAATCCCCAGCCCTCCTGACCCCATCTGCCCCTCACCGTCACTCCAAAGCCATCTCTTGCTTCTGAGCTATTAAAACATGCCATGGAGTGTGGTATCCAGGTATACGGCCCTGAGCACCTCTTCTGGGCCTGGAACAGGGTGTGGGGGTGAGTATGAAAGACCCAGCCCATCCGAAGCCTCCCCGGGCCTCCTGGGGGCCTTGAACATGGAGGTGCTGGCTCCCTGCCTCCTGAACCCACCTCTGTTAGAAGCATCTGTCTGCCCATCTGTACCTTACTACATCACAGACTCCGAGAGCAGAAAATGGTGTCTTCTTCATATGAAGCCACCAGGGCCTAAAGAGTGGCAACCGAACAAGCTCCCCCAAAGAGGTCCATCTGCTAATAAATACGCAGTGCACTCTGCTGCAGATCCCCGAGCCCAGCCTGGATACCAGCCCCAGCCCCTCCTCTCCTCTGGCTGGAACCAGTACTTCCATTATTTTCTCAGGGGCCCCCGGGACCCCACCCGCACCTCCTGTTTCTTCTCCCACCCTTTGTAAAGCTTTGCTCCTGACCTGGGGTTCCCACAATCAAACCATTTAACACCCCACACCCAGTTTGTTTCTGAACAGTCCCAACACCCTCCTTTACCCCTGGAACACCTAGGCCTCCATCCACCCTGCCTCCTTCCCAGAAGCCCCACCCCCGTGGGCGAGTCCACTTCTGCTTTCGCCATTGATAAAACACGCTGGATCCTTGGGATCATGCACCGTCGCTGAGGATGACAGGCTGCAGCCTCCACTGCTCAGCCTCGTTCGGTGCACAGTCTGAGCACGGAGTGAAATATGAGCCTGGGAGCACATCTTTTGATCTTAAACAGTCAGAAGGTTGGAATGTATAATGCTATGGAAATAAATGGTGTCAAAACTGTAGGAAATAATTTATGGTGTGGGAATGAGTTTTGTGATCACAGAGCACTCACGAAGTCTTAAAACAGAGTGTCGACCGGGCTAGTTGGGCTACAGTGGGGGAGCCTCAGGAGAAGAGGGTTCAGAATATGAGAAACCTGGTTTCCTGGCCAAGGTTGTAGGACCCAGCCTGGGCCCGAGCCACACTGCGCGAGTCCTGGTCTCACCTCCCAGGCGGGTAGCCCTGGGGGTGATTCCCCATCTCCCCCTGTTACCTCTGACTCATTAATTAGCCATGTGACGCCTCAACCTGCTCATCTGTAAGGTAGGGAAAACAACCGTACTGCCTCTGTAGGGTTACTGTGGGGATAAAACTAAATAAGACAAGGTAGACAGAAGGACTGTGCTATGCCTGGCACACAACTCCGACGCTGACCCAAAGTTATTTCCCTTTGCCTCCTTTACTTCTTTAATCCCGTCTATCCATGAACTTGCAGTGTGCAAGAGGTGGGTCCTTCTAACTCACCCTCAACATCTTGTGGTAATGGAAACCCATATATATGCATAAGGAAGAAATAGAGAAATTTGATCAACTCCTCACTTTTCCAGGGATCCTTAATTCATGTCCATGGAATAAAGGGCTTCTGGAAGATTCTAGGCCTGATGTTCCCTTTGGGCTGAGAGATCTGAGTTGGCCCCAGTTGGTGCTTCAGCTGTGTCCTGTGTGGAATGAACTACCAAACACACGAACAATGTAACAGCTCCAGGAACAACTACGAGCGACATTCCGGGCTACGATGCACCAGGTGATAATGTCACGTCGTCCCTTCTCCCTTCTCAAAAGAGCTGTGCTGTACGGCTCAATCTTTATCCTCCCCCTTGGAGGGCGAAGGAGGTGCAGAGAGTTGATGGGTCACACTGGGGAGAGGGTGCTGCTGCTGACAGCAGAGAAAGCGGGCATCACAGCACACACGCCAGGTCACGTGCAGGTCCTGGTCAGCCTGTGTCATCTCTCTGGGTCTCGGTTTCCTCACCTGTGACATGTAGACACTTGTAGTCATTTTGAGGATCTGTGGCGCTGCCTCAGTGCCCGGGACTTGTGCACAGGTGGTGACGTGGTCACCCCGTGGGTGCTGCTGGGGAGGCTCTTGCTCCCCGCTCCCCACGGGCGCCTCTGGTGTCCGTCTGCTGGCCAGGCATGCTGGTCAGCGCTGTCCCGAGCTCCTGGTATCTGCCCTTCCTGCTGCTTATTTCCCTGCCCGACTCCCATCTCTGCCTCTGCTCCTCTTATTCTTAGCACATATATTGCCCTCTGCTATTTACTAAGAAAATGAAGGCCGCCAGGCATAACCTCTTTCAATTTCTCTTCCTCTCCTTCAAATGTACTCTCCATCCTTTTCAATGTCACACAGAAAAAAATGTCCCTTCTCAGTCATCGCCATTGCTCTCAGGCAGGGTGCTAAGCCCAGTGATTCAGTGGTGAGCAAAGCCAGGACCCTCCGGGATACTCTGGCCACCCTGCCACGGGTGCACCACCCTGGCATCCTCTGAGGCCTCCTCTCCAAGTCTACAACACACCCAAGCTTCTGCCACCTTAAAAATTCCTTCTGAAATCCTGTCTTTCCTTCCAGGCAGAGGCCCACCAGCCCCTGGGCCCAATCCTGGCCAGTCTCCTCTGTGGCTTATGAATCCTGTCTCTCCGCTCTCTCCTTATGTCCCCTACATCTAACTTCTCTTCCACTGCCCACATTGGCCAGGCTGCTGCCGAGGACCTTCATGGTGGCACCCTGGTCATGCCCAGTGCCACCCAGTCCTCTCTTCCCCAACCTCCCTGAGTCATTCAGTACCCCACCTCTTCCTTCTAGCCTCCTGCTCTTTGGACACTTGGCCTGGTTTTCCTGTGTTTACTCCAGTCACTTTGCTTTGGGGATGTGAAGGAATTTTGACACTTGGGTGAATGCTCATTCTCGGGGCAGGCAAGCTATTCACCCCCTCTCTCTCTGCTCTCATTTTTGTTTAAACTTGGTGACAACCTAACCCATCCTCCAGGGCTCCAGGCTGCCCAGAGGATTCTCCCCAGACCACTCTGGAAGCCCCTATAAAGACCCCTCCTCTATCTAGGCTCACTTTTGTTCAGACTTGCCAACTGTGGGGAGGGTTTTGTTTTTAGGGGAGCCTTGGTCCTCAAGGACCAACGGACACTACAGCATTTATAATAAAGCCACCTGCACGTGCTCTTTGAGGGTAAGACTGTGAATCCAAGTCATGTGTGTGTCCCTAGTGGCTAGTACTGGGTTTGGTATAGTCTAAGTTGTTGCTTTAAGGTCCATCAAGTCAAAACAGCATCACATCTCAGCCAAGAATTCCAGGCCCTTGCAGCAAAGCCAGATGATCTTTCAGGTTTCTTTAAACACTGTTTTGTGCCAGCTTCAAGGCAGAGAAGACCACCAAGTACCACCTGGCACAGAGCGCCTGTGGGAGAGAGTTGCTGGTCCTCATGTGGGTCATTCATTCCGAAGTGAAGTAAGCTGTCTTATGAACTTCTGCCCGGTGAGGTTCAACATAGCAACAGTGTGAAGTTATCACAATGCGCTTTCAAAGCCATGGACCTCAAAATAATTTCTAATTAGGTAATTTATCGTTTTGCTTTATACAAAATAGAAAAGACAGGGGGTTGTGTGGGAGACATATAATAGCTGTGGGACACACACTTAGTGCCAGTAGTACGCACTTTGTACCAGTGTGCTCACATGAAGTTCACAACACCCTTGGGGATGTTCAATTATCCTCACTCTGCAAAGGATTCATTGAAGCCAACGAAGTGATTGGACCAGTTACATAACTCATGAGCTACGGGTTCAGGACTCCTGCCTCATCTGTTCAACTCGGAAGCTCATGCTCTTTCTACTCTCATGCTCTTTCTACTGTACCGCCCTCAATGCAACAGCTCACTTGCCCCCTAGGAAATACACAGGATTCTCCAACGATAAACAAAGTCAGGGCTAGTCCACTCACAGTGAAGAAAGCTCAGCCCCTTCCCAAACACACCGGTTTCTCTTCAAATGGGCCAGAGTGCTTCTAATGGGCCCTGCAGAGCCTGCTTTGTTTTCCTGAGAATCAGGCTTGAGACAGGAGAAATAAATGATTCCTCAGCCTGGGATAAAGTTTCCTCCTGGAAGGAAAAAAAAGAAAATCGGAGGGAGGGAAGTTCCACCCACGTTTTCCCAAAGCCACTGGGTTTTACCACCTGTGCCGTTTGCCATTGCAATTATTTGGGATAGCAAAACTGTAATATCAATCAATCTCAGTTCGATTCCTTTGCCATGAAATAGAAGCAGTTCAATTTATCAAAATTGAGGCCCTCCACTGGGTTTATATTGCCATTAAACTATCAACGGGAAATCATTAAGGTGAGGCAAGAAATCAACTGGTTACTGAAAAGAAATGCTTTCTTCCAAGCACCCTGGCTGGCGAGCTGCTTTGTCTGGCTGTCAGCATGGCCGTCGTGGGGCTGGGCCTCGGATCTCTGTGTTAATTTGCAGTTGGTGGTGGAGAGAGCTCAGATGTAGACATTTGCACTCCAACAGCTGCGCCCAGGTAACTTGGTTCTCTCTCAGCAAGGCAAGCTGCGTGACGATAAATAGGGGGAAATGTGTATGCATTTGTGCGATAAAACAGGCTTAATGATTCTGAAGGGGAAGGAGTCCACGAGACACACAGTAGCAACTGAGGAACAAAATGGCACCATGCAGGGCCAATTAATGTGCAAATATGTGTGTGCGGACTCGCATTCCATTCATCATGTGGACATGGAAATTGGGCCATTTATCTGTTATATTATGTATGTGACATCTTAGTTTGGTTCTTACAGGCTGCTTGGGGACAAAGGGCCATGTGCTTTGCGGCTAGCAGAGGGAATTTAAGATAAATTCTTCAGCTGTCATAAACATTGCTGGGCAGAATTTGGTCGGAAGATAAAGCTCTTTCCTCTGCAGGGTTTTAACATTTCTCAATAGCCTGTGTGCCATCTTATTAAAACCGTGTGTGGTGAGGGAGGGGTGGCATATGCCATGAAAAATTATTGGCACAAACAGCTTGCTGTCATGTTTTCAAAGTCCAGATTTAGCAAATGTTATTCACATATTCACTGTCAATCTGCAGAGAGAAAGGGAACTGGCAAAGCCATTCCTTGTCACTGATTCTGTGGATTATAATTCCTTTTGTCTCCCTTTAACCAGCCTCTCCTCCACAGGTGGGGTCTATTCTCCTTAAATTACAACTGTCTACACTTAGGGGAAAAAAAAGAGATTTCAGAAGGAAGAGGGCCTCGGAGAAACCCGTTCCCCGAGCCACTATTATTTACCTAACAGTACATGCCACGCATATGGATCATGCATTAAATAATGGTCATGGCTTGCTTTGATGAATTGGCATTAAAAATTCAATTAATAAAAGGCTACCTCCCTGCAGTTGTGCAAAAAGTATGATCTGGCTGCAGCAGTAAAAATGAAACGATGGTCAAGAGAAAGGAAAAGAAAAAACTTGTCCATCTGGGAAATGGGCATCTAGAGGGGTGAATGAAGGAAGGAAGGAAGTCCACGTTGATCTAAAGTCTGGCTGTCCACTGGGAGCACGGTCACGGTCACGCTTCCTAATCCCCTCCCTCCCGCTGCCCCACCCTGATCATCTCACCTTCCTTTCCCCCAACTATTCTGGTTTATCCTTTTTGTGTGTCCTTCCTCCCATCCTTGACCTCTCTTCTTCTCCTTCTTCCTCCTTCCCTTCTTTGGCCCGCCCTCCTCTTCTTCATTCTTCCTTCCTCTCTGCTCCTGCTTGTTCTCACTCACTCACTCCTCCTTTCCTTTACTGCCCAGTACAGGCATTTCCTACTTATATAAAGTGCACACCCACAATGCAGAGCTCCATACCTCTTGCTCACAGCTACCGGCGTGACCACATCCAGATGGGAGTGGGGAGTGTTCCATCGCCCAGCAGGTCCACTGTGCCCCACCCTGCCAACACCTCCCAGAGGCAACCATTCTTACTTTTATCCCCAAAGATGAGTGCTGTCTTTACATGGACATAAAGTAAATCACAAAGGACACATTATGTGTTCTGATAATTTCCTCACTCAACGTTATATCCTCATGATTCGTACACACTCATCTATCTACAGACAGCTCTTTTTGATTGTGGTCTTGTATTTCATTGGATGAATATACCACTATTATGCATTATTTGGTTAATGGATATTTGGTTTGTTTCCAGATTTTGGCTATGATCAATAGCCAATAAACTCTAAGAGCATTCTTTCATGTCTTTTAGTGAACATATGTACTTGTTTCTCTTGAACACAGAGGCAGAAGTGGAATTGCTGAATCATTGAACATTATTTTCATCAAAGGATTAACTACTGCAATTTTCCAAACCTTCATGTTTTAATCTGTACAATAGTGATAAGAAATATCCAGCCATACATAGAACATAACCCGGCTAGCTATACCACTCCTCAATATGTTCCCTGAAGAATAAAATTCATCATGCTACAGTGACACATGCATACCCATGTTTATAGCCCCACAATTCACAATAACCAAACCATGGATATAATAGCCTAGGTGTCCCTCAATAGATGAATAAAGAAAATGTGGCGTATATACACATGGAGTTTTATCAACCATAAAGAAGAATAGAATTATGTCATTTGTAGGAAAATAGATGCAACTAGAGACCATTATGTCAAGCAAAATAAGCCAAACTCAGAAGGTCAAGGATCATGTTTTCTCTCATATGTGGAAGTTAGAGAGGAAAAAAGAAAAGGCAGGTGGGGAGGTCTCATGAAAATGAAGTGAGATCAATGGAGCAGGGGAAAGGGGCCAGGAGAGGGAGGACGATAGGGCGGGAGGAGGGGAAGAAGTGCCGGGGAATGCTATTGGCGGTATTATATTGTTATATCATGTGCATGCATGAATATGTTAAAAAAAAACTTGTTTTCTAGTAAAGACAGACCATTTTCAGTAATTATTTTTTCTATGAGATATTCAAGCAATATGCCAGTAGAAATGTCCAAAAAGTAATATTAAAAATCAAAAATATCTGTTTAAAGACCAAAAAAAAAAAAAATGAAAAAAGGAAAGCAAAGGAAAAACATCCTGCCATATGTGATTGCTGAGAAATTGAGAAGGGCAGCATAAGTAAAGGTGTCCTGGTGTTTTAAACTCTCAAATGTGGCACGAACGCGACAGTGTGCCAGGAAATGAAGGAAGATGAAGAGCCAGAGATGCGGGTAGCTGTCTGTGGTGCTGACCGCGGAGAGCGGACTCCTACGATCCAGCATGGAGAACTGGCCCTCAAGGAGCAGCGAGCCAGGAAGAGTCAGGAATCACGGAATGTCCACTGTGCACCACACCTCGGCCTCGAGGCTCTGCGTGTCCTGGAAGCCAAGTGTCAGCACCGTGTACACTGGCGGACACGGCTGTGAAACCCACTCTAATCACACAAGAGTTGAGGGGCCCTACGAATGTCCCCCAGCCTTTCTGAGCCTCAGTTCATTTGTTTGTAAAATGGACACTATGACAGCTCTGCATCACAAGCTCCCGATGGACATCTCATGACATGACCATGCAGAGCATTCACATGATTGACCATGCAGAGCATTCACATGATACCTGAATGTACCAGGTACCGAATAGAAAGGAAACCAGTGTTCCGTTCCCAGAAACCAACAGCCACCACCACTGCCATTGACACCTCAATGTTCTCAGCAGCCTTGAGTACTGTGCATTATCATTTCCATCCTCGAACAGGCGAAACTTGGTTTGCATGTACAAGCAATGTGTTCAAGCAGTTGGTCTCAAGGTCACTGGGAAGCAGGCGTCCCAGAGGCTCCTTACCTCTGCTCCTTCTCTGTGATCTCTGCCCTTTCCCTCTCACTGGTTACTCCCCAAATACCCACCTTACTAGGATCCAAAATAAGTTTATACTTGTGAATGGATTACAGTCACTGGAAAAGGTTTGTACACCAAGCTGTTATATCCAGGGGTATCAAATATTCAAACTGGAGAGCCCGCTCTTTGGTAACAATCACCCCCCCACTTCACAGAACCCTGCCAGAATCCATCTCCAAAAGCTTTATTCCACCATTCCCTCCTACAACAACAGAGCAAAGGAAGGTACAATTACTCCCCAACACTTGAAATGATGCACGACGCCACACAGAACCCAAGGCTTCTAAGAGCCAAGTGACTCTTCTTTGCTCTATCCACACAGTGACCTGGGAATAGGAGGAGAACTGCCTCTAAGGCACGGGGTGCATTTTGGAGGAGCCCATTACATCATGGAGGATTTCCAATGGGTGGACACCTTCCTAGGGACCTCTAACAACTTCTCTTTTATCCTTTCCCAGTGTTGTCAACATCAGACAGTTTCCTCATGCCTCAGAGGATGAGCAGGGAATGGAAAAGAAGAGTATTTGCAGGATACTGGCTTCAAAGCCCCAACCTTCTTTTCCAGGCTACTTGGAACACCCTCCATGAAGAACAGCATACCTAACCTGGTCAGCCCCAAACCCAGCTCCATGGAAACCACTTGACAGACAATACACCGATCCCAAACTCCAGGAGACTGCACATAGAGGAATCACAACTAGAATACTCATTCTCTCCACCACAAAAGAAAACCATTTCAGAATGTCTTTCAAAAAGACAGCAGAACCATGTTTCCTACCTCAGTGTTGCTGGTAGCCAGACTTGACGAAACCTGCAAGTTAAAGAGAAAAAAAAAAAAGACATTAGCATTGATTCAACAAGAAGGTAATTGGATTAATTGTCTTTTTTAAAGGAACTGGCATCAATAATTTGTTATGACCTGAGGGGACAAGGGGACAGCGCACGCACATACACACACACACACACACACACTTACACACACACACACGCACATACACATACCAGATACTTTTTCTTCCACCAAGCACAGCAACAGGATTTGTTTTTCCAGTCCTGTTATAAGGTGAAGAGGATAATTAATATTTTCAACACATTATATCAATCTTGCCAGGAGAAAATAGGGGGAGGGCTGTGGGCAATGCCCATGCAAGGGATAATGATCACAGGCGCACAGGCAAAGCAAAGGCACCAAAGACATTTTTGAGTTTTTTTTCTCCTTAAAGTTTCTTCAATGTTATGAGAAGTTGCAAGTAAAGCAACAACAGAGCCCTTATGTTTGCAGAATGCCTCAAAATATTGTGAAAGAAAGGATTGTGCCAGGCACTGTGCCAAGTCCTTTACATTTTTTTGTCTCATTTAATCCCCATAGCAAGTTTTATTATCCCCCATTCACTGCTGGGTTCATGGGGCTTAGGAAAGTTAGGGAACCTTTCCCAGATATGAAAGTTATTAGGAGATGGAAACTAGAATGAACCTCAAGACAGAGGCACACAGACTTCCTGGTCACCACCCCGAGCCCACTGTGCATCAGAGGGTCTGATTCAGATACCACCCCTCCTGGAACTGCAGGCTAGGAGTGACATTTCTTTTTGATTATTCCTAAGCATTTTTCTACCCTGCAACACTCTCAGTTGACTTGGGCAACCTCAGCCATATCTTCTAATCAGAAAACAGGACTGTATGCACTGAATTACATCCTCCCAATTTGTAAGGTGCAAGCTTGACCCTCAAGGTGACAGTGTTTGGAGACGGGGCCTTTGGAAAGCATGTATGCTTAGGTGAGGTCTGCGGAATGGACATCTCATTGTGGAGTTGGTGGACACTAGAAACACAGCTTCCTCATCTTCCACCCAACATACACCAAGGGAAGGCCATGGGAAGACACACAGAGAAGGTGGCCATCTGACCTGAGATGACATCTGCTCTGCTGGCACCTCATCTTGGACTCCCAGCCTCCAGAACCATCAGGAGCAGATTCCTCCATTCAATCCACCAGTCCATAGCACTTTCCTAGGGCCGACTAAGGTATCTAAGATACAGCCCAAGACCAGCTCAGAGCTGTGGATGCAGCCAAGTGCTGAAGGACTCATGGCTTCCTGAGCTAGCTGACCAGCTCTGCAGCTTGCACAGGCTCACCCCCACGACACAAGTCCCATCCTCCTCTGAGTCATTGGCCCCAGACAGGGCTCAGCAGAGCCTGCCGCCCACTGAGCAGCTTTCATGCATTATTAGCTTCCTAAACCAGAGGCCAGCCTTCAGACTGACCTCTGCCAGAGTCCATTAGCCGTGGCGGAAGGCTTGCCAAGTCATGAACCCAGGAGCTGGTCTGGAAGAAACACCACGAGGCATGACCAGTGTCAGCCTGGAGTCCTCCCTCTCCTCTCTCAAGCCTGTTCAAGGCTGGCACTGGGAGAGCGGTTAGTATTCTAGCCTCAGCCACATCCCTACAGTGCAGGAAGATCCCTTGATTGAATAAGCTTGTGTGTGCGTGTGTGTGTGCGCGCACATTTCTGTGCTGAGACCCACGAGTAGGTGAGGGATGAGTAGGACCACCAGCAGCTGCAAGCCTTAACCATAACTGTGTCCTCTGCTTCACCCAGCACGTGGGCAACACAGTCCTCCTCTGACCTCCCTGATTCCTCCACTCCATCATCCTACTATGGGCTGCCTTTGTGTAGTTTATGCATTTAAGTCCCTTACCCGCTCCCCCATAGTTACACCCCACTACCCCACTTCTTGCATCTACCTTAAATGCACAAAGGCATTGGAGAAGCACATGCCTAGCTCTGGTCAGAGCATCATTCATGATATCAACTCATTAAAAAAATAAAACTATAGTGGGCAAAATACAGAGTGGGACTCTCCACTGTTGATGGGGATAGGCCAGCTGGGAGCGAGGGGATTCAGAGACGCTAGAGATTGCCTGCTCCACTTAAAGCTACTTGCATTCCAATTTTAACAGGCAAAATATGGATCCAGGCCAACAAAACATACAAGTAGTCTGAATGTGACTGTTGGACTTTCAGCTGACAGTCCTTTAAGTCAAATCGATTACTATGCATCGGTGTTATAAAATATCAATGCAGCATAGGAATGATCCTAATGTCCTGACATTAAAAATGCCATGGCATGTATTGTTAATGAAAAAGAAAGATGCGAATGGCATGCACGGCATGGTACCACTTGACAAACAACTCAAGTTCACATACCTTTTTTCCAATACATGTCTGAAAAATGTATGGGAGGATACACACCAAACTGACAAGAGTTTTACCTATGAGGGGAAGCCTGCAACTCCACTGGGACTTGATATGTTAAGAAGTCATGGGGAACATTCCCCTTTTTGAAATGTTTGGAACTGTACTTACAGAATGTATCCATTTATAAAATTAAACATAAATTTAAAACATGATAAAAATAAAGCTCTGTACTGCCTTGGTGTCAATAAGAGACCTTATAGAAATGCTGGCATTTCTTTTTCATGCTTATTGAAGAGGAAACCGAAAAGAACTTTCTCACCCATTTGTATACGGTGGCACACTGCAGAAGTTAAACCATACGGTAATGCAAAAGGGAGTGGCAGGGCTTGTGGTCAACTGGAGAGAAATCATACTTTATTTGTGATTTGCAATTCCACATGCTGGATGAATACATGAAAAGTGAATGATGAAAGCTACTGAAGACCCTTTGGGTAGCTGGAAGCCTCTCCACCCTGCATTCAGGGTGGATTTTATAGGCATGATTTTGCTGGTTTCAGGTACTTTCTTCCATGCCCATGGCTCGGGGCCTATTCAGGAATGGGCACCCTCAGACCTCAGGGCTTGTCTGTACCCTGCTGTGGTGGGAGGGCACGTTGGCCAAGCTAGAATGGACTGCAGAGGCCATCTGGATGAGTGAGGGCTCTTTAAGGGTTGCTGGTGCCAGGCGCTGGTGCTTGGCTTTTATCTTGTCAGCGCAGCAGCCTTCAGAGCGCGTCCAGTGGGGGGCTGATATGATTAAAGCCCCGTTTGAGGTGGGTCATTCTGTGGACCGGCACAGGGCGCAGAGGGACACAGGAAACTCCCAGCAGGACGCACTTTAAAGCCTTGTTCTAGCTCTTCCGCATCCTTTAATCATTCCCAGCCTCTCCTCCAGTTTCTCCGCGTGTGTGCCTGAGACACCCGCAGTAAGGCTGTCCTCAGGAATGCGACGTGACGATTCCTTTTCAACTCTCGCCTCGGCCTCTGCAGCCGACTCTGGAGCCACTTTTTCAGAAGGGGAAACTGAGGCTGGGGATGTGAAACACCTGTCCTGAGGCCACACCAGGAAGTGTCAGAAGGCATGTCTGGACCTGAGTCAGACGCCCGGCAGGCCTCTGCCCAGGCCATGGAGACTCCTGTCACTCACAGAGGCCAGGGCTCACGGAAGCAGGCCAGGCTCTGGCTGGGCCGTAACCACTTGGTTTCCCCGAGTACCTGTCTGAGATGCACAAACACCATCTGGGGCCCTGCTATTCCAACCAGGCCCTCTGTTGCCGGGAGCTTCTGTGCCGACCAGTTGGGGGTGCTGCTCTCTGATGTGCACAATTATGGTGGACACGACTCTTTTGGTGGCGTGGGTCAGAAATGACGTGGAAGGGCCAAAGCACGCAAGAGAATATATGAGCTTGCCGATGGCTAGAGCTCACTGCCAGGGGTCCTGATCTGGATCCAAGGGGTTTCGCTTCTTCTCTGGCAAGGGTGGGGCTGCTCTGGTTCTGGGGGGACCCAGCTCTCTGGGATGCATGCTGCTGCTCTCCACAGCTCTGCTCACTCCCAGCCCAAACCCAGACCCTGTTTGCTGTTCCCTAGCTGAAGGTCACCCCAACCCATCTTGTGGACTGGTGAGTGTCCTCAGCCCTCTTTGCTTCCTCCAGGACTCATGTTCAGGTCCCTGTGGCTTAGCCAGTGCTGCAGCAAGTGGTCCCCCGGAAGGAAGGCGTAATGCTGACCTCCCTCCTTCAGCACTCTAGTGGGGCCTCCAGATTCCTGTCTCCACCAGCCAAGGACACCACTGTGCTGACAAGGGGACTCCTTACCTGTGAAGTCATGTGTCACTTAAGCACACATTCCAGGCAGGGGCCCATGAGGACATTACTCATGTGACACTGTTTATGTCATCTCCTCTATGGAAAGTCAATCATTCAAATGAAAATGTTGACTCTCCACACCACGAGGTCTACCAGTGATCTCTGCCAGGCTGGCCACTGGCTCTGGACCAGCTTATGGAAAAGGGCTGACACCATGGATGGCACAAACAGGAGACTTTCCCTTCCACCAGTGATGCAGCCTGGCTTCCCTTTGTCTCACTGTGAGGACACCCCACAAAGACCTGGGCAGCTTCTCAGTCCCTCTTGCACCTGAGAACCTCAGCCCACTTGCATCCAGCCAAGTGCAAAGCTTCCATCAAACATAATCTAAGGTTCATCTCACCAAGCACCCCCATTCTAGTCAGGCCTCAACCAGAGGGATTAACTGGGGGGAATTCAGGGTCCTTTCTCTCACACCCTCTTTCCCCTTTGGTTTCCTGATTCTAACAGTGCTGCCATTTTGTCTAAGAAGATGGATTTTGGAGAAAGGGAAAAATCCTTTCTTCCTGAGCACACAACCCATGAACTCATCTGCCATCAGTACTGATTGCCAGGCTAATTGCAATGGCCATAGGTGTACTCTTTGTGAAAGGTCTCCAAATGCTGATGCATTTATGGGGTACAGGTGGGTTTGGGGGAGTCTTGTGAAGATGTCCTATATCTGTCAGTTACATCTAAGCTGCAGTGATAGAACCAAATGAATAATGGATCAACATAATGGGCATTCATCTCTTGCTCACTTTAGAGTCTGAGGCAGGAGAAGACATTAGATGGTGGCCCTCCACCACAGGATCATGCAGGGACCCAGGTTGGAAAGGGCTTCTGCCACCTTCAATGTGTTGCTTCCAAGGACTCTACAGTCTTCTTCTCCCCAGGCAACCAAAAAGAGGAGAATGCGTGGAGGACACAAGTGAAGGTTTTGAGGACCAGACCCAGAAGTAGCATGCACTACACCTCACCTCATTTTCTGTTGACCAGGACTTGACTATAGATGGCCATCTATAATGTCAAGGGGGTTGGGACAAGTAGTCAAGTTGTATGTTGAGGAAGATGGTTTGGTAGACAGAGCTGGCAGGCCTGGTCACCCCTCCCTACTGTAGCACTACCTTTCCTGAGATTCCTGGTCCTCTGTTGGAAAATCTGCTGCTCCACCTCTTCTGCTTACTGGAGACAACATTCCGGTGGCATAATCCACTGGCTCTTGCTGCTGAAGTCCCCTCACCTACAAGCTGATCTCCTTGGCTGCACCAACTACAGGGCTCAAACCCAGCTCCTCCATGGTATCCTTTGAACCCTAGGGAAACTCACCAGTTCTCACCTGCTAAGAGGGTCAAGAGGAAAGCAGAGGCAGAAGCCACCCTGTTCCTCCATGTGTTCCTTTTCTTCTCCCTCTGCTCAGAGACACCCAAAGGATGGTCACCATAGAAGATGCACGAGTAGCCTGAGTGTCCTGCTGCTGGCTTCCCAGTGTCTGCAAGGGGTTCCCTAGCATTTGGCTTTGCTTTAGGTTGACAGGGTCAGCAGCGGACCCATGACTCCTCATTCCTTACGCTATCCAGGAATCCTCTCTGATCTTCTGCTGAAGCCCATTTGTAGATATTGGCAATGGCAGGGCAGGCTTGTCCCCTCAAAGAACCCTGAGGAGACATCTGAACCCCATTTGGGGGCCCTCTTTCAAATATAAGAGATATTCAGCACATCTTTGTCTTCAACTTTGAGTTCTAATGATCCATTTAAAAATAACAGGACAGGTTTGACTTCCCATCCCCTCTACACCTTGACCAAAGGGACCAGGCACCAGGATGAAGCTCCTCATCAAGTGGAGTGTTCTCAGTGCTTGGCTGATGGGAGCTCTGGGTTGTTGACACTGGTCTAAACATAGTGCTCTGAAGCACAAGTCCAGAGTGGAGAAGCCAAAGAAAGCTTGGCTTGTGGAAGATGAGGAATGGGGCTCCTGCCACTCAGAAGCTGGGGACTTTAAGGAGGGCATTGTCCTGTTCTGAGAGTTCACTCCTTTGGGAACCAGGCAGCCACTCCCCACCACGTGTTGTTGAACCAGCACTCCATTGAATGGTAAGCAGCAGCCTCTCCAGTGGCCCACAATGGTCTCATTAACTGGATGTGGAGCACCAGAGCCAAGTCCCAGATTCAAAACCAACTCCTACAATTTTCTAGATATGTACTCTTGAGTGAGTATAGAGAACTAAAGTGGCCATGAAGTCTTTGGTGGTTTTCCCATTGAGCAGTGTGGCCTATGTCCCCAACTCCTGCATGTGGAATGACTCTAACCATCTCAACCTTTACCAACAGGTTGAAGCAGATGGAATGCTGCATTACCTTGAAAGACTGGAAGCTTCCATGGCTGTCTCCTAGGGCACTCAGAGCTGAAATGTCTGAAATCCAACTATTCTGAGACAGACACACTGAAGAGGCCACATCGAGGCACTTTGAAACAGCCCCAGCTGAGTTCAACATTCCGGCTTCCCTGAACAATGCTCCAGGCACCTTGAACCATCCAGGCAGTCCATTTGAAACCAGGTGACACCATAACAGCTCCATCAACCTGTGCCCAGTGAGCCTTTTCCTATACCAAAATAGATAGTCACCATGATAGTCAGTTTTTTGTTGCTCTGACAATATACCTGAGAAAACCAACTTCAAGGAGGAAAGATTTACTTTGGCTCACAATTTCGGAGGTTTTAGTCCTTAGTCACTTGGCCTATCACTGTGGGACTGTGGTGAGGCAGGAAGCATATGGCAGAGCAAAGCTGCTCACCTCATGGCATCAGAAGAATCGGTGGGATGGGGAGAGAGGCCAGGGACAGGATATAACCTCCAAGAACATGCCTCCAGCAATCTACCTCCTCCACTAGGCTCCATCTCCTCTGGCTTCTACCACCACCCAGCAGTACCACCAGTTGGCGACCAAGCCTTCAACACAAGAGCCTTAGGGGAACATTCCAGATCCAAGTATAACAACCACACAAAAGGTACTTAGCCTTGCTAAGCCTATGATTTTATACTTGTAAAACAGGAATTGTAATATTTTACAAGGTTTCTGTAACCATGGAGCAAAATAATATGCTCTGAGTGGTTGGTACAGCCCCTGGTACACAGTAAGCTGTGGGTTTTACCCTCCTGCTCACACGACCCCGAGCACCCTCACTCTTCCTCGTGAGTTTCCACGCATGGTGGTCTTTATTTACTGTCAGGTGGTGGCTTTCAGAGCGCTCAGGCTGATCTCAGCCAGTGAAATGCGCATGGGTTACCCCGGAGTTAGAAATACCCCAGATTTCTATGTCCTTACTCTACCTCCTACGAGCTGTGTGCACAGCCACACAGGACGGTTACCTCACCTCTCTGAGTCTCAGTTTCTGCATTTGGAAATGGATACAAAAATCTCTTTCTGCTATGGTGGTGCGGATTCAGTGAGAAAGTCTGGCCTGGAGTTGCAGATGGAGAGTGGCCAACGGCGGCTTCCACAGGTTTGTGTCTGTCACTGTGATAGTGCTGGCAATCACTGGCACCCGAGGTATGGTCCCCATTGTATTTAAGGGAGCAATGAAGGAGCAGTCCCCCTAAAGGAGGATGTCTGGAGGCATCCAGCCTCCCCGCGCCCTCACCCCGCTCGCTGGGGACTTGGATCCAGCCAGA
Source organism: Sciurus carolinensis (assembly GCF_902686445.1). NCBI lineage: Eukaryota > Metazoa > Chordata > Mammalia > Rodentia > Sciuridae > Sciurus > Sciurus carolinensis. The sequence continues at coordinate 37,074,776 of NC_062230.1, forward strand.
GCCGCCAGAACTCATCCCAGATCTTAAGAAGATGTAAATTTAAAAAAGGAAGGAGCCCATTCATGGAGAAGAGTCATCTCCCACCTCCACCCCCACCAAATTCTGTAGGCTCCAGACACGTCCAATGAATACATATCTCTTAAAATTCTTCTCGAAAGCGCACAAGGTTTCTCTTAATAACTCTCGCTTGTCAGAAATGAAATATTTACATGCACTTGCTTCAAAATTCTGGCAGCTTGTAACCTAAGAATAGTTTTACTTATGGTGCTGAACAACTGTCTTAGGTCTACCTCACGGACGATGCTGAAAGGAGCCGAGGATGCGGGGGGCTAGGAGAAGGAAGGCGAAGCCGCGGGGAGTAGGTGCCGGCAGGGAGCCCCACGCTTGGGCTGTCCTTGAAGTTGGTGTGTCAAGGAAGGTTAAAGCTGTTACAGCACTGGGTTGATGGGTGTCTAAGCTGTGAGGAGCCCATCAGTCACCCTGACACCTGCTGGAAAACACCAGGAGGTTGCAAACATTATCTGAAGCTTAATTATGAGGCAGGAGAAGGCTGACCTGGAGTGAGAAGTGGATGCTAGGCCTGCCCGCAGCCCTGGCTGCTGGACACTGGAATCTCAGAGAAGATAGTGGCTGTGCTGGGGGGTTTTATCCCTGGTGGCTCCATTACTTTTTGAAGCAAGGATGTAAGGTTTAAAAAAAAAAAAAAAAAAAAAAAAAAAACTTTTAAGAAGGTTCTGTTTTCAAATTTAGCTCAGCAATCTGGAAATATGGATAAAGGTCCTTGCAAACCCTCTGTCCCTTTGACTCAGTACCTCTGCTCCTGGGAGTCTGTCCTACATATTTATTGCAAATATAGTAAAAGGATCCTGGCACAAATTCTTGTTTTATAACTTCTTTCGTAATGAAAAATCTAGATAGAAAACAACCTCGTTGTCCAACAACAGGGGATTGGTTCCATTTGCTCATCCCTGTTTCATGAACTGTTTGTTCTAGAGTGACTAAAGAGATGATCAAGCAAAGTCTGAAATAACATAGGAAAATGCTTCTATTAAGAAAACAATACAAATGACTTATTTGATCTCGATTATATTAAAACACGAAAAGAAGAAATGTGGGAAGGAAATATATTTTAAAAACAGAATTTCTTTAGAAGGTAAAATTGGATATTTTCTTTCCTTTTCTCCGCTTTCCAAGTTTTCTCTAGGATGCAATTGTCTAGACATTGCTTAGTTCCTACTAGTCCTTGCAAAGAGTCTGCACCATCCTCATGCTGTCTTCCCCATGGGTTGGTGGTCCCGGGCAAAGCTGGACTGTGTGACTCCAAATAGCTCAAAGCAAAGAGATGAGAGAGTGACCACGGCCCCTGCATTTTCCTGTCAGGCACTGCGTGTGGGCTTTATTTATGCTCTCAATCCTCAGAGCCTGCAAGGGAGGCACCACTTCATCAATGCTATGGAAATTAAGGGCCTGAAGGTTAGAAAACTTTCCCAGGCAACATAACACTTAAAAGTCAGAGTGGAGATGTGAGCCCAGGGTAGATCGACCCTAGTCTTGTTCCTTTCCCTCTTCGCCATCAGCTGCTGGTAGAGGGAAGCACGAGGTGGTATCCTCGCTCTAGCAGACTTCCCTTTGCAAAGGCCTTATGGTAGAATTTGAATTTCTATGGAAACAGCCCTGCAGTTCCAAAGTTTCTTCTTCCGTTCACAGGTACAGTGCCTGGAATCCATGATTGAAAATGCGTTCTCTTAGGCTAAACAGCTGCAACTCTGACCTCTCTGTCCTCTTTGGAAAAACACAGCCCTGGGACAGGTGGCAGGGCATGACTCCTGGAGATAAATGGGCAGAGAATGGAGAGGACACCAGCCTGGGGTGTTGGATGCCAGGGAGAAGGGTGCAGGGTGCCATCTGTGGCCCAAGGTGCAGGCTAAGAAGGTCACATTGTTCCTTCTTGCTGTCCCCTTAAAAAATAGCCCAATTCCCTCTCTCAGGACTCTTCCCTCTGCCCTCTTGTGGGTCTTGGAGAGAGTGAGTGGAGATGCCCAGTTTACCACTGGAGATGCTGAAGGGGCAGGCCACTGCTGCAGGCTGCACATCAGGGTCACAGCCGGGCTAAACCAGAGCAGCTGCACAGGACGGACCCCAGGCAATTTCTTGTCACTGACCCAGGAAGGGAACTGGACGTGGGCCTTCCACGGGAGCTGCCCTGGGGAGTGTGGCGAGCAGACAGACCTGCGGACAACTGGGCTGGAAGCTTCTGCCTGGGTTCCTGGGGCAGGCGTGGCCCGTGCATGACGGAGCAGCACCCCCCACGGACATCAGGTCTTGACTCCTGAGCCAGGGACAAAGGATGTGGGCAGATGGAGAGAGGGCAGGTGTCCCCTGGTGGTGGGTTCCCGTCAGACCGTTCTGCTGAGGATTCCTGCTTCCCGGAACGCCGGCACTGACTTGCTTCCTTGCACTTTCCAGCTGCTCCTCTGGCCTTCCTAAAGGTTCTGGGAACCCCAGCCTAACAGATTCCTGTCTGGTTAAGGAACCCAGGAACAGTAGTGCAGGGACATAGAAACGTGAACGCCACACAGAGAGGCCAGCGAGTGACTGGAAACGCTGGCTGCTCTTGTTAATGGACAGCAGAGACGACCGTCCACTCGGGATATGTGCTCCTGGCCACCACATGGAGTTGCCACTGGGAAATAGCCACCCAGTCAGGGACTGAGCTCCCAGGCTTCCCTAGACCTAGATGGAGCCCTGTGACTAGTTGTTACCAACCACGTGAGACCGAGGGCAAGGTGAGTCACTGCCAGGCCTATCCCCCCACAGGAGGCTGTCAGACCCCAGCAACCCCTCAACGGGCTGAAAAGGAAGCAAAGAATTACCTTTGTTGTTAAAGGACTGAAATTCAAGGTTTTTTTTTTTTAACCAGAACTGGCATTATGCTCCCTACTGCATACTGTCATTAATGATACTGCTGATGCGGCAAAGGTAACCAGTATGGCCCACGCACGCCTGAGAGTTTAGAATATCTGAGGATTCGTTCCAAGGGCTTTATGGGTAGTAGCTCAGTGGTTCTCAGCCAGGGGCAACCCCACCACCTCCAGGGACTTTGGCAATATCTGGGGACGTTTTTCATTGTCATAACTGTTGTGGGGTTTCTTCCAGTCATAGATGGATCAAGGCTGGATGATTTTCTTCCATCACAGGAGACAGATCCCCACAGTAGCAAATGATATGTCCCCAAATGTCACAGTACCATGACCAAAAACCCTGCAGAAACTCATGGAAAGTTCAAGACCCTCGAGCTCCATACCTCTGTGACCTCTGGTTTAAAGACACAGCAGTTAAGGGGAGCGGATGCCAGGTAACACAGCTGGTCGCAGCCAAAGCCAGGCCTTGACCGCAGTTCCTCTTCCAAGGCTTGGCAGAATTCACTCATCAGCCAACTGACCCTGGCTTTTCTTTGCTGGAGGGCCTTTGTCCGCTGAATCCCGACCTGTTACGTTAGCTGGGATGGATCTCCTGCTTCTTCGGTTTTGGTAGACTGCATGCTTCCTGGGCTTTATCTACTTCTTCTAGGTTACCAGCTTGTTGGCGTACACTTGTTTGGAACAGTCGTTCCCGATCCTTCTCACTTCTGAGTGTCTGTTGTAATGTTTCCTTTCTCCTTTCTGGTTTTATTGGAATCTCCTCTTTGTTGTTAGTCTGACTCAGAGTTACTTGATTTTGTAAATTCTGTTTATAAAAACCAGCACTTAGTTTTATTTGTTTTCCTGTTTTCCAGTTTTAAATTTCTGCTCCAACCTTAAGCTGTTCCTTTCTTCTGCTAACCTTGGGCTTAGTTTGTCATTCTTTATCTAGTTCCCCAGAGCATGATGGTAGCTTACTTGAGACCTTTCTTGTTTTGTCTCAGCATACTACAGTGATGCAGCCACATCAGTGTTCATAGCTAGATACCCTTCAATTGATGAACGGATAAAGAAACTGTGGTATATATATATATATACAATGGCATATTACTCAGCCATAAAGAAGAATAAAGTAGTTATTTATTGATATTTATTTCCCTTTTACCACTGTTACTCCTGAATCCTACAAGTTTGGGTATGTTTTGGTCTAATTTTTGTTGCCTTGAGATATTTTTAAAATTCACTTTCGATTTTCTCCTCTATCCAATGGTTGTATCATTTAATTTCCATATACGAACAGTGAACGGTTCACAGAGGAAAATAGTACAGCAAGTCCATCCACAATAGAACCAAACAGAATTAAATACTGAGGAGTGAACCTAACCAAAGACTGGGAAGACTTGTGTGCTGAAAATTATAACACATTGATGAAGAAAATTTAAGACATAGAAAAATGAAAAGATATTTGTGTTCATGAATTAGAAAAATAAGTATTAGTGAAACATCCATACTATTCAAAGTGATCCACATATTCAGTGTGATTCCTACCAAAATGCCCAGGACGTTCTTTACAGAAATAGAAGAGACAATCCCAAAACTCATATGGAACCACAAAGCATCCCAAATGGTCAAAGCATCTGAACAGGAGAAAAAACTGGGGGCATCACAAACTTCCTGACTTCAAAACACATGACGAAACTACAGTAACCAAAACAGTATGGTACTAGCATAAAAACATTTAGACCAATGCCCACCTACAGTCAACCTGTTTTCCACAAGGATGCCAAGGACATGCTGCAGGGACTCATCTCTAGTAAATGGCACTGGTAAAACTGGATGTTCACATGCAGAAGAATGAAGCTGAACTCTTATTTCACACTTCAGTCAAATATCAATTCAAATGGATTAAAGACTTAAACTAAAGATTTTTAAACTACTAGCCTTAGTTAGCATACCATCCTGCCTTCCACCTACCCCCATGAATTCAACCCTAAACTCTCCGTTAAGTGGGTCCAGCTCAGATACTCTTAGGTTCCCCCCTCCTCGCTCCTTCCCTCTCCCTCTCCCTTTCTTCCACGGTACTGGAGCTGGACCCCAGGTTCCTCCTGAGAGGAGTCCTCCTCCAATATTCACTTACCAGGACTTGTACCTCAACTCTGCCCTTACAGGACTCTGCCTGATTCAGGATGGAGGTGTTCCAGACAGAAGAAGGGCATGCTCAGAAGTTTGGTGGGATGAGTGGCCCTGATTTGGGAAGGTCAGGAAGGTTACTTCATACTCTCATTAATAATGAGAAAAGTTGACATTTCCAAATGGTGATTCTACGGGTGTGAAACACTCCGCTTTCAGTATCTTTTGCATGTCATGTCATCACAACCCTATGACATAGACTCATTTATTGTCCCCAGGTTTAAAAACAGTTGGCCAGAGAGGTGACTTAGCCCCAGCTGGGATGGCAGGTCTTCGGAGGACTGGTGATTTGAGTTCAGCACCTCCGGTCACAGCAGTGTGACTGCCCTGCAACCATGACACCCTGGGCATTCAGAACTCGCCAGCCCCGGGGAGACGTCTTCCCTCCTTTACTCCCCACCTTACCCAGAGGCACCAACCAACAGAACGCTAAGCTCCTGGTTTCCCTATGCTCTCCGAACAGACATGAGCAATGACTGAAAACAGTCTTTGCGGAGCTAAAATGAGAAGGACAGTAGGAAGGGTGCTCAGGACCTTGGACAGCAGAGACAACATAATTTATGTTCCTCCTCCTGGTGTCTCTGGAAATTGTACAGGAACTTGGTGACAGCTTGGCAGGGTCCGGCCTGCTGGTGACCATTCGCTTTTCTTATTACCTAGTGCTGCCTGGTGACCTCTGGGTGCTTCATCTTCTTTGGCAGGACCGGCCAGTCTTAGGACATCTCAGGCAGTGGGAAGGAAGACACGCAGAGACAGGCAGGGCCTGTCAGGAAGAGCTCCCTGGGTCAGTGGAGCCTCCTGCACTGTGTCTGAGGGACACAGGTAAACAGCTCGCCGTGCTCCCGAGACAGCAGCTCGCCTGATTGGGATGTGGGCTCCACCACCAGCCAAGCGCATCCTGATTCCCCTCTTGCCCAGTACTAAACGCGACTTAGAATCATGTCAATCATTAGGGAAGTTATTATCGCGAGATTCTAGCTCACAGTCCAGGCTTTCTGGGGTAATTTCTGGGGGTAAACCCACATGTGACATGGAGAAAAGGATGTAAAAGCCCAGAGACAGGGAAGTGGGCCAGCAGGTGCATCCTGCTCAGGGCAGTCGCCATCGACCTAGAAGCTTCCCAGGTGCCTGCAGGTCAGCATGGCTCAGAGGACACGGGAGCCTCTGAGGACACAGCCCCACATGCCTGAGGCCTGGCCTTTGACAAGTCCCTTTCCTGGCTTCTCCTGTGGTGAGCGAGCGGTCTCCCTGCCTGGCAGCTCGAATCTGAGTTCCTAACAATGATAGGGCAGGTGGAGGAGATGCAAGATCAGGCTCTGGAGCTGTGCTCCAGTTTCATCTCTGCCCTGCTACCTACACCTGAGGCAGGTCACTCACCTGCTCTGTACCTGTTTCCTCAGCTGTCCAATGGCAGCCCCACAGGGTTATGTAAGGAGTCCATGCAGCAAGGCACACAAAGCGTCTGGAAGGTTCTTGGTGCAGAACCATGTGAAACGTGTTGTCTCACATGCACTGAGGTTTTGTTTTTATTTCCATAGTTGCTGCCGTTGCTACTTTGTCAAGGAGCCTAACACAACGCTTGGTTCACAAGATGCCAGCAATGGACAGTTTGTTCATTTCTTCTTTCTCCTTCCTAGAAATAATTCCAAAGAGTGGAGTTTCTGCTCAAAGGACATGACTGTGTATGCATGTGCACACGTGTGCATGTGTACGTGTGTGCATGTGTACACAAGTATGTGCACATTTTCTTAAGTTTCACAACATTGACTCCAATTTCTTTCTGGAAGGTAATTTGCAGCCTCTGTCTCTTCCTCTACTCCACCCACCGCCTCTAAGTGCTACCTGCATTCATTCATTTGCCTCTGCTGCTGATTCAGGTAACAGCAAGCACACTTCCCTCCTGTCTGGATGAGAGGGAGACTTCCACTTAGCCTGTTAATTGAAGCCCCTGGCCCCTCTTAGCCACTGGGATGCAGAGCCATTGAGAGCTGGGCTCTAAGCCTGGGCTCAGAGTAAGCAGGATTACCTGGGTGGCTGGAACTGGTGGAGACAGAAGGTGTTTCAAAACTTAATCAAAAATTAATTAGCAAAAGAAACAAGCCGAAGGACAAACATCTGTGAGCAGATGATGCGCGGAGGAAAACAAATCCGATATATAACATTCCGTTTGAGTTGGGAGCAGGCGCCTGCTGGGCTACACTGGGAGTCGCTTGAAGCAGGCTTTGAAGGGAACAAAAAGCCTCCGCGTGTTTACTTCTCAGGAACAAAGGACAGTGCTGCTCTGAGTTCCAAAGACGCAGGAGGACAGGGTCTCCGTGCAAGATCACATGTGCGGAGGGAAGCGGCCACGGGAGTCTGAGGGTCACCTCAACAAACGCGAGCCGATGCGGGGCAGCCAGGCAGGACTGCTGGACAGCTGCTCCTACACCGCAGCCACGCCCAGAGGACATGAGGTGGAAAGCAGAGGGCCTTGGCCACCAGATGGGTCCCAGAGAGCAGGGAATGGCGGGAAGCCAGGGAGAGACCACTTTCCACGGCAGGGGACGGAGGCCAATCCTCACTCACTGCCCACACGCCCACTCCCCATTCGATGCCAGCTCTTTGGCTTTCCTGGATGGCCTTCTGGGACAGTAAGTAGCATGCTGTGGCCAGTCAGAAGGGTGTCAGCTAAGGTTGCAGGGCAACCCTTAACAGATGGTGGCACCCCCTCCCCTTGGCGAGACCATTCTGAGACACGTACACCAGGAAGCCCCCTGCCTGGCCCACCGCACCAGCTCCCAGGGACCCCTCCCAGTCAGCCACTTCCATTCAGATCTCACCTTGGTTCCTGCTTCCTGGGCTTCCACCTAAGACAAGGATGGTGGTGGGGATGGAGGGGACTGAAGGTGGACCAGGTGGATGTGATCGATGGGCAGCGTCCACGTGTACGAAAACAGCAAAGTGGAGTCCATTGACGAGTAATCAATATGTGCTCATGATTACAACAGTGATTAACATGTTTGAAAAAGAAAGTGGTTAGGGCCAATGACTCCGCTGAGTGAGGGACAGTGTGCCCTGACTACCCCAGGTCAGCATGGTCCTCATGGTGACTTTGGTCACCTCACGTCTCTATTTGGATCAACCACTCAGTGACACTTGTGACTGCCATCTTTGAAATCCACAAAACCCCTAAAATCAGGACGCTGAGACGTCCTTAAAGTCAAGGACCTCTTCCATGCAGGACACTAGTCAGGCATAGGTACTGCAGGTGGCCTTACCTTTGACCCCAAGGAGACTCCAGTGGACCCTACTCTCCTTTCTTGACTGGAGATAGACTCAAGTGTTCCCACTTGAGTTTCCTAAAGTACTAAAGGGGCGAAACTTGACTGGACCATGGAGTTTAGAGGTGGGCTTTTAGGAGGTGAGTAGGGTCAGGAAGGTCACCAGAATGGGACCCTCCAGACTGAATCAGGGGAGGGAGAGAGACTAGGAGAGGCACTGTGCTCCCCGCCTCTTGCCAGAGTCTTGGGATTCTGCCAGCACAAGGCCATCACCGGATGCACCCCTCGACCTTGTACCTCTGAAGCTGGGAGCCCAAATAAGCCGTCTCTCTTCATCAGTCCCCTGACTGATACAGCCTACCTCCTGTGCTCTGGGCTCTGTATGGGGCTCCGTCCCGCCCCCACCCCAATTTATTTTAGTGAGCCTCTTGTTCTTCCGTTTTTAACAGGTGCCGGTCGCTTTGGGACGCCTGCCCTGCTCTCTTACCAACCCACTGCTCGCCTGTGACAGCAGGGAGCCACCCAGGCTGCAGGCTCAATTCACCTCCAGTCCCAAATGAGACCAATCTCTTCACCCAAAACCTGAAACTTGTGGGGTCTGGGGGGCTCATATTTGTGTGTCTGTTTCTCAGAAGACCTTCCCATCCTGAGAAAATGCCCAAGCCATTGCACTGGACTGCGAATTCCTCAAAGATCAGGCATGTCCCTGCTTCTCGCATCCCCCAAATCCAGCGGCAGGCCAGGACAGTCACAGGCCACTTCTTGGGCAAGCTAATGGCTAGAGTAGTGTCTAGTCTGAACCGAGAACGGACCAAGCACTGCAAAGGTCTTGGTGCCATCCACCTGCCTGACCACCCTGAGAGGAGGCTATCACACCCTGGAATGACCAGTGGGACCACGGGAGGGTGCCTGGCCTGGGCCCCACTGGAAGGAGTGCTGCTGGGACCTGCAGCCCGGTGAGCCAGGCCTGGAGCATCGACCGCTGTACTAAAGTCTCAGAAGCAGCAAGCGCGGTCCCCCACCCACCCCAGAGCACAGCCACTCCCGGCAGGCCCGGGACCCACCACCAGAGGAACCTTGGCCTTTGGGAGGACGTGAAAACCAGCGTCCACCTGCCCTTCCTCACAAGCAGTGCCGACACTCCTGCAGGCAGGTGTGCCCTCCTGGAACACTGTGCCAGCCTGTTAACCCTGGGAGGCGAACGAGATCTATTTTAGACCTATTACAAATAAAGAAACTGAGGCTGGGCACAGTGGCACTTTCCTAAAATCCCAGTTACTTGGGAGGCTGAAGCAGGAGAATCACAAGTTCAAGGTCAGGCGCAGCAAATAAGTGAGACTATCTCAAAAAAAAAAAAAGGTGGAGCGGGCTGGGGTGTGGCTCAGTGGCAGAGCATGCCTGGGTCCAACCCCAGTTCCAGGAAAAAATAAGGAAACTGAGGCTCAGAAGGGCTCCGTGGTGTGCTCAAGGCCACCAAACAGGAGGCGGGCAGGGTCCTTTCTGCTGCTCCGGACGGCAGCGTCCTTGCCAGGACGAGGCTACTGTGCTCCCTGACCCACACGCTTCTCACTCCAACCGGGTTCCCTGGTCTGCCACCAAATCCAATTTCGGTCCTCAAATGACCTTCCGGGGACAACCTGGTCCCCACGAGGCCCTTTTGGGATTCCTCATCTCCTGCTGCAGGGGATGGAGGGCATGGATGGGTCCTGGAGGCTGCTGTCTTCCTCACCCTTTTGGCTAAGGCCATGGGGACATTCTGAGGGCCTCCACCAGGGCAGCCCTCAGCAGCCTGGGCCAAATGACTGGTCACTGAAGCTGTGCTTCCTGGGCGTGTCAGGGCTGTTGGCTGGGCCTTCCTTCCCCAGGGCTGCTCTGGAGGACTTCCCTGTCCCCAGGGCAGTGGTCAGCACAGGGAGGGCCTTGTGGGGCCCTTTCGGGGACCCATGAGGCTCTTCCCCAGTGTCCCTGGCTACTTAGACTGCTGGCGTCCCCAGCCCTTAATCGATCACCTGCTGGGTCTCGGGTTCCTCAGCACAGCTGCGTCAGCCCCTGGCCTGCAGCCTCAGGCGGACCCCTCCCCTGCCCCAGCCTCCTCGAGGGGGAAGGAGGTCCGCCTCGCTGGCTGACTTGAGGAGCGCCTGAGACAGACGGCCCGAGCCGTCCTCCTGCTGAATCAGAACTCAGAGGTACCAGGCCCATAAAACGTGCCCAGCAGGAGTCCCCTCTCTTCCGTGTTCTCCCCATCGTGTCAGGAATGGGAAGGGAGGAGGAGCCGAGCGTGGGGTCCCTTTCCTTCCTGCCCAGCACAGATGCTGTCATGGGGCATCTGCCACTGTCACTGGCTTCCTGGGCACCTTCTCCCTCCACTCCCACTCTCTATCCCTCCAAATCTGGGTGACTCGGCCCACTCTATAGGCCAGCACCGTCCTTAGTGCCCTTGGGCTGCGTCAGTGCCACCCGGGCGCTTGACCCTATGAAGGGTGCCTACTGCAATCGAGGAACCGGATTTTTAGTCCTATTTAATTTTAATTAATTAACCTTAGAAGTTACAGGTGGCAGTGGCTACCAAATGGAACAGCATTGTTGGGGGTAACAAAGAATCACATACTGAAGTTTGAAGAAAGTCAGCCACCTTGCCAAAGTCTCTACCCTAGACCCAGGTATCACAGAGAGCTGAATCCACACCTCAGCATCCCTCGTACGGCTCCAAGAGCTAAGGCCAGCCTGGCTGAGGACTTGCACTTACTCAGACAGGGAAACTGTGATCTGAAACTCAAGACAGGCTGGGAATAGGCCCAGAGGAGGAGGCATGAATATTCAAAGTGGATCATGGCTGTGGAAACACTTTGCAAACTGTGAAGTGCTGTCTGAGGGTGGGGCTTGTTAATAACCCCCTTGGCACTGGCACTGTGGCAAGCTCTGCTGTCCTGCTCTGTATCCCTCTGCTCTGTTAATCATTAATTAAAGCTTAAGGGATTTGGGAATGCAGGCCTCTGAAATTTGGACTAAACCCTCCGTGTTATTGAAAAAAAAGAAAAAAAGAATCTTGGGTAATTAGCTTTTCTTTCCCTAAATGCTTTCTGGGTCTCATTACAAACAAAGTGCTGGGCTAATATACCTTGTGTTGTGAGTGTCTCACAATTTCTGCTAATTGAATTAAACCCCAGTCTCTGCAAATAAACTCTTGGTGTTCTTAACAGCAAATAAGGAGCGGAGCCGTTTCCTTTTGGAACGGGTCATTACCAGGCCCTAATTACTGGGATCTCGATGTGTAACGCAAACTGCCTTTGTGCGGCCTCCGACAATGACGGCTCTGTTCAGATCAAAGTCGCGACGTGCCCTTGGAATCTTCTCCCGTTTTTCATTCCACTTCAAAATGTTTAATAATGACTAATCCAATTTCTAAGATGGCAGAGAAAGGACAAGAGAACAGTGGTCCTTTTTTTTTTTTTTTTTTTAATTCAGGACAAATATTCTGAGCTGACCCATTGCTAATTCCTCTCCCTTTCTTTTTCCCTTGGACACCACATGTTGAAGTTGCCAGTGGATGAAGGAATCTTTGCGGCTAGAGCTCTGCGCATGCCCAGGGTGAACACCGGCACCCGGTGGGGTGACCGGGTGTCACAGAGGAGGAGGATTCATTATCTGTCCGCGGCCCGGCACCTTTATCAATAATGTAACGCCAATTACCTCGGGGACCATCCTTTACTCTTGCGGGATGGGAAATGCTATTCTGAGCTGTTTAGAACAGCATATATAATCAGCCTGCCAATCAGATCTCGGAATGCAGCAAGCATTATTTCTTGCTCGCAGTTCTGCTCTGATACATGTGCTATTTCCAAGTTTGACATTTCTGAGTCAAGTGAACGGGAAAAAAAAAAGAAAATAACATCCTGGGTAACTAACTGTCCTTTGTGAACTCGCCAGGCACCCAAAGGCCCTGTGGGTCAATATGCAGAGCTGCCACTGAGGAGGAGACCGGGCTGGCCCCGCCCCACAGAACGAGCCTGCCCAGACCACCCTGCGGCCGGGCTGGGGTGGGTCATGCCTCCTCCTCCGAAGCTCCCCCATAACCCCCTCGGTGCTCTCAAGACATGGAGGCCTCCTTCCTAGGAAAGCTCTCCCGCCTCTTCCCCGTTAGCTGGACCCCCTAGTCCAGCTCCAGAGTCCACTCTGAGGACTCCTGGAGCTGCCACTAGCAGGCTGGCTCAGACTGCATTTGCTCTCCCGGGCGCCTGCGCACCTTTGCAGAGGGGCAGCAACTGAGCTTTGGGGAGGGACAGGCCCAGGTTTGTGTCTGGGTGCCATCTGTTCATTTCACCTCCAAGAGACTCTGACGAGGACGGCGACCAGGTTCAAGGAGCAGCTTGGGTGCCGTGCATTCAGATGATCATGTGAGTGAAGGGACTGGTACCCGCGGACATCCAGGAAAGGGAGCCAGCCCTGTGGTGGCACAGGACCCACCTGCTGAGCTCTGGTTGCTTGCTGAGATGTCCGTTTGCCCCATCCTTGGGGGAAGAAAACTGACCTCGTGTTGTCTTGCTTTGAACATCCAGGAGCTTGGCTTGGGAAACGGTGGCTTAGTACATTAGGGATGGAGACACAAACGTCCCCTGCAACAAGCACTTAGGGACCGAAGTTAAATGGCACATGGCATGTAGTAGGTGCTAAATAAATTGTTTGCCAATGAATGAATGAGTCGCTACTGTTTCATCCAGAGACTAAAACAGAAAACAAATTGAAGGGCTTTGTGGTTTCCCAAAGAGAAAACTATGTTCCCTACACCCTCCTGCCAGAAGCAGCTCGAGCCGGCTCAGGGAGGAACAGCCACATTAAATCATCCCCTAATTTGATTTCTCAAATGCTGGTCCCTGTGTCTCACCAGGAGGATCTTCACCATCCACTCAGTGTCAAGGACAGCTGCAGTTAGCAAGTCTGGGTACCTTAAACAGGGTCCCTGAACAAGTCTGAGCTTGATTTCAGTGGCTCCTTTCCTTGTCACTCTGGAGAGCTCTTTCCAGGAAATTGACAAGCGAAATCCACACTCCAGAGGAGAGGTGTCTACCCGCAGGCAGGAGGAGCCTGGGTGGGCTCTGCCGGAGGTCGGCGGGGTGGGGAGGCGTGGGACCAGGGACTGAGAGCACCCAAGTCCGCCCCCGCAGAGGCCTGGCCGTTTTGATTTCAGGTCAGACCCTGCACGCTTGGCTTTTAGTAGAGCAGGCCAGACAAATGCAGCTGTGAATTTCAAAAGAGACACATCTATTTATGATTCTCGTAGTCTGCTGGCAGAAAGGAGGCCCTCAATGCTGAGGGGACAACCAGATGACACTGACACTGGACCTGGTCAGTGGGTGGGCTGGGAGGTCACTTGTCCCCAATGTCATGCAAGTTTGGTTGGCAGGTCCAATACAGAATCTCCACATACACTTGAATTTTGGACAAACAAAACAATGTGGCAAATGTTCACTGATACATAGAGAGAAATAATTTACATATAACAATGTACATACTGATATATTCTAGCAACAGTTTGTCTATGTATATATACAGTTTGTCTATGAACTGCTGTGAGTATATCCCAAATGCTATTGAGATAGACTGAGCACACATCCGCTGTGAATCTGAACGCTTGGTGGCGGGTGTTCGTTCGTACCTTCCCACAGGAGTGTGGCCTCTGGGTTTCTATCTGCCACATCGGGCAGCCTTCTGCAGGAGGGACGAGGAGAAGCAGTCACTCTCTCGGGTGCGGCCTTGCTCTCCAGGGGAAGATGCAGGGAACGGGAGGCTGGAGGATGGGAGGTCCTGATCGGAGGTCATCGGAGTAGCCGCACAGCTGTGTGGTCGGAAGGATGTTCACTGGGTCCAGCTGTGTGGGGTCAAACCTGGGCTCTGCTGCCTCTCAGCTGCTGGATCTGGGCCAGTCACTTCACCTCCTCGGGTCCCGTTTCTCCAGCCGTGGGCAGGACTGGCAGTGCCGTGGGACCTGCTGTAGACAGCGTGTGGTGTGACACCCGGGGACCGCGCCTGGGTGCTGCCTCTTCACCTGCTTCACTCCGGGCCTGGGCTCAGCCAGAGGGCCACCGCCGGCCAAGGCTCCTGCAACACCAGGCGACCGGCCTGCTTCTCCAGCCCGGGGCTGTCTCAGTGGAAAACCCCAGGCCATCATCCACACACTGTCTGTGGCAGCTTCACGTCACCAGGGCAGAGCCGAGGGGTCCTTGTGGAGACCACATGGCTCGAAAAGGCCAAAACGTTGACAGTGTGCCCGAGACTGAGTCTGTGAGCCCCGCTCCAGCCATCTGCTTTACTTCCTGTGACAGACGACCTCAAACTCAGTGGCTGAAAACAGTAGATCGATCCCTGACAGCTCTGGAGGTCAGAAGTCCAAAATCAGCCTCCCTAAGCTACCAGCAAGGTGTCTGGAGGCAAGAAGAGCATCCTCTCCCTGTGAAGAGGTTGGAAGACACCTGGACATGGGGGTCCAGGAGGCCCAAGGCCCTGCCTGCAGGTGGCCTGAGGGCAGCAGGGGTCACCTCTCAACAACTCTGAAGGGGTTCCTCTGGGTCTGGCACCATGGGGAGTGTGCTGCCAGCCCAGGCGGACAGCCCAGGCCATGCTGAGCCCGTGGCTCCTAGAGGTTCCTCCTCTTCTCCTCCTCACACACCCAGGCCATGCTGAGCCCGGGGGCTCCTAGAGGGACCTCCCTCTTCTCCTCCTCACACACCCAGGCCATGCTGAGCCCATGGCTCCTAGAGGTTCCTCCCTCTTCTCTTCCTCAAACACCCAGGCCATGCTGAGCCCGTGGCTCCTAGAGGTTCCTCCCTCTTCTCCTCCTCACACACCCAGGCCATGCTGAGCCCGTGGCTCCTAGAGGTTCCTCCTCTTCTCCTCCTCACACACCCAGGCCATGCTGAGCCCGTGGCTCCTAGAGGTTCCTCCCTCTTCTCTTCCTCACACACCCAGACCATGCTGAGCCCATGGCTCCTAGAGGGACCTCCCTCTTCTCTTCTACATACACCCAGGCCATGCTGAGCCCGTGGCTCCTAGAGGTTCCTCCTCTTCTCTTCCTCACACACCCAGGCCATGCTGAGCCCGTGGCTCCTAGAGGTTCCTCCTCTTCTCTTCCTCACACACCCAGGCCATGCTGAGCACGTGGCTCCTAGAGGTTCCTCCCTCTTCTCTTCCTCACACACCCAGGCCATGCTGAGCCCGTGGCTCCTAGAGGGACCTCCCTCTTCTCTTTCTCACACACCCAGGCAACCAGTGACCGGTGACCTCCCCTCTAGCTACCGTAAGTGCCCGCACTCTGCCATCGATCCACCCACGGGGCACGGCGGCTCCTCCAGCACACCTCTCCTTTCAGGGCTCTGTGCTCACGTAACTTTATGAGGAGCCCTGATCCTCTGCAGGCACAGAGAGGGGAGCAGAGCAGGGCGCCCCAGGCCCACTGAACGTGAACACCGCCTGATCCTTTCTCCCCGGCAGCACGCAGCCTTCCCTGGTCCCCAGCCTCGTCCCGCGCAGACAGACACGGGGAGCGGGGGCGGCCTCTCTGGGGTTGGCTTTGTTCTTCCAGACTCCTTAGAAGTGCTGTCTGATTCACTGCTGTGCAGATGTGCTGCTGTGGTTCAAGTAAGGACGGAACGTGGGGGAGGTGACACAGGCTGGGCCTGGGATCCCTGAAAGCTGTCCTGTGTCACCTGCTCCACGACAGTGTCCAGGTCAGTTCCTAATACACAGGAGGCACCTCGTGACTCTTTGCTGACCACAGATGTGGAGAAACAGAGGAGGGCCTGTGTTATTAAGATGGAAACTAATGGACTGGAACAATGGGCCTTGGTCACATTCACAGGGTCCACCAGCGCCTCGGGCACACTGCAGCACAGTCTGTCGGGGTGAACGCTGTCAGAGGCAGAACCAATACCCATTCTCAGTCATCTTCTCCTTAGTCTACCTTAGGCTCTCTGTCTTGATCACCTCTTGGGGTTGCCACAAGACTGATCCTGGGCAATGCGCTGCGAGATCAATACTGGCGGGGGCATCATCTCAGAAAACAACTATTTCGATAAAAAGAACCTCAAGAAAGAAAAGTTTCCATTTATACACTTCCTGCCTTGAAATATAGTAGGAGATTGGAATGTCTGAAGCTGTGGCAGCCATCTTGCAACCATGAGACCACAAATAGGTAAATGAAAGTGACTACATTAAAGGTAGTGAAGCAAAACTGTGGAGCAGAGCATGAGTTCTCAGAGCTGTGGAATGAGCCCTGAACCACCTGACTCTGGTCTTCTTGTTGAGTAAGCTATGATCAATAAACTTCTTTTGGCCAGGTATATACATCATTTGCAGTTTGGGGCACTTGGGTTAATGCAACCCTGGATATGTGAACTGGGAAAGCTTACAAGATGACCTGATCTGGTGAATCAGGACCAAATAAAGCCATTGGGATATTTAATGACTGAGGAGAAGGCTGAAAGAATTAGGGCCATTAGCTCAGAAAACAGCTTTTAGCAGAAAGTGGGTCCCCAGCAAAATAGTTGGAGACCTATAGAAATATTAGATTTCTGGTTCTGATTCTCTGTGAATTTTTGGTGAGACTTTTTCTCCCTCCTAAGTTCTGAGCACAGGGTGGAGAAATGAGCCAGGGACAGAGGCAGCCAGAACATGGTGGTGGGGGGCACGCTCTGCTTCTAGCTCTGACTCAGAGCTTCTTGACCTCAGAACCCTTGCAGTTTAGGGCTAGGGAACTCCTTGCGGTAGCACCCACGATGTTTCCGGATACTGTCAAACATCCTCAGGCTGCAAACTTCCCCCAGCTGGAAACACACCTCTGAATCACCCTGGGAAAGGACACTAACTCCTGAGGGTTCCCTCTCTTCATTTGTAAAACGGGAACAAGAGGCCACTCTGCAGAGCAGGCGCGAGTACTCGCTGGGCAGACCCTGCAAGCCCAGTGCATGTCACTGAGGGCTCTGTTTGCAGGCAGGTGTGGCTGCACCTGCTTTGTAACTTGACTCTTACCAGAGTTAGAGCTGAAGGTCGTCCACCACATTCCCACTCTGCAGACCGGGAAACTGAGCCCAGCGAGATCAAGCGACCATGCCAACATCACAGAACACGCAGGCCACTCAGCCCAGGACCAGAGCCCACAGAGATCTTGAAGGCTGGATCTGCCTCGCCTCTTTCTAAAGCGGGAAGCTGAGCCAGGGTCCCCCAGACACCCACTCAGCCCTCGGGGAAGTCTGGCTGGGAAAGCCAGCGTCCCACAGCCATTATGGATGCACTCCACTGAGAGCTCATGGGGCTCTCAAAGTCTGGAAGTCCAGCTAGAGAGCTCTGGTCCTGCCACCTTCACCCCATGGGGACCAGCAACCTCCCGGGACAAAGAGGTGCTGGCCTCACTGGCTGATGCTCCTGAGAAGGTGTTTCTCCACCTCCTCCTGTGCCAGTGCAGGGCATGGGTGGCAACTGGTGAGTCACTGAGGCGCCAAGCATTGCAGAGGCTGCGTAAGGCTGTCCAAGTCCAGTTTGGAATGGGATGATATCAAACGAGGTGGCCAGGGAGAGTCTGGAGCTGAGCAATGCTTTGATTTCTGCTCTCTCTGGCCTTCAGGGCTACGTCCCAGAGGGTATCTCCTGCAGAGGGAGCAGAAGGAGTGTCGTCGAGGAGAGGAAAAGTCTCCTGGGCCTGGAATATACAGGCTGGTTCAGAGGCCGTATATTCCAGGCTGGGTGGGAGGAGCGAGGCTAGCAGCAGTGGTGGGCGGGAGGCCAGAGCCTGGATAGGGTTGCTCCAAGTTGGGGCTTCCAGATCCTGTAAGGGAATGTGGGTTCTGCACTGTGCGGGGGACCCTGGGGGCAGAGTCGGGGGGCATCACACGGTCAATTTCCAAAGGAAACAACACCTGGCTTTGGAATGGAGGACACATTGGAAAAGTGAGGCTGGAGACCAGGAGGTTTGTCAGGAAGGGAGGCTAAGATCCTGGGGGACATGCAGGTGGCCTGAGCAGTGTGGAGCTATGTTCTCAACCATGCACGCTGCCCTCCAGGGGACTTTTGTGATATCAAGAGACATCTGCGGCTGTCACGACTTGGGTGCAGGGCTGCTACTACCTTCCAGCATCAACACCCAACAACACATGGAGAGCCCCTGTGACACAGAAGGGCCCAGCTCCCAAATGTCACTACTGCAGAGGTGAGAAATGCTGGCAGAGGGGCTTGGAGAGGCAGGCGTAGATTCAGGGAGGGGGGGATTGGCAGGACGTGCCCATAAACTGACGGCAAACCGAAGAACAAGGATGAGTCGGGATGGCTCCTGAGTCGGAGGGTGGACCACCATTCTCTGCACTGAAGAGGGGAGCAAGGGAGGGGTGCAGACAAGGGCCTGCATCTGGGCCGTTGAGGGTAAGTGGCTCAGATGCCTTCGGAGGGCCTTGGGTGGCACTCTCTCCCTGTCCCTCTGCCCCGGGGCCTCTGGGGTGCCATGGCCTGCCCGGTCCTTGCATGTCCCGAGGCCCACCCCCAGGCCTCTCTCCCACTGCTCTGACCCCCGACGCAGGCTTGTCCCCAGCTGCAGAGCCACATCCTCCTTGGTGGCAGTGGCAGACGCTGCCCTCCCCCTCAGCCACCAGCCGCTGCACAGCCTCGGGACTAATTAAACATCTGCTGCAAGCTACAATTTGCTAAATTGCCTCTCCCTCTAACTTGTGGCAGGGACTAGTCTGAGTTCTGAACTTGAGGCCCAGGGCCTTCCTCCAACAGCCTCTGCCTCCTGACACCCCCTCAGCCTCCCCAGATGTCACCATGTCCCTGCCACCCCCCCCCGGCGAGGAGAGAGGCCCAGTCAGGTGATGCTCTTGGGACGGCATGGTGACACAGGGGGCCTCCGGGCTGGCTCCTTGAGGGACTTGTAATCAATTGTCCTCCACAGAAAGACTAGAGAAGAAGATGAATAAGTAATCAGATATAACGACATGCCAAATTGGGTTTAATCAAGAACTAAAACGGATGAGACAGGAAACACGTTTTATGGGGGTGGTAATGAGACGCTTTTCCTCATAAAACCTTGAGAAAGACAGATCCGGGGTTTCTCAGAGTGGGTTCTGGGTGGGCCATCTGCCTCAGAATCCCGCAGAAGCCAGAGGGCTGCAGTTGGGGACACAGATTCCTGGGCCCGGCTCTTGAAGGTACTGACTCCAAATGTCCAAAAGGGGCCCTGGACTCTGGGTCCTTCTAAGGCAGATGGCCCCAGTTTGGAAACCCATGAAGTCTGATGATGGGGGGACTGACGGGTTCAAACCTGCAGCCACGGGAGCTCCCCAACCCTCAGCACGGGCACCACCGCAGGCAGAGCTGATCCCAGCTGCCTGAGGCTGCCCATGCCAGCCGGCTGTCCCTCCTCCCACGCTGCTGGGCACGTGGCCGCCCTGCCCAGGGCCGTGCCTTGCCCTCAGGGCCCTCCCTCACCAGCTCGTTCCTCTCTGCTCAGCTGGGCTGTGCTTCTCCTAGGAAGCCCTCACCAGGAGCCACAGCTGGGCCAGGGGACTTACGTGTTCCTAGAGCCCCATTGTGCGTCTGTGTCCTTGGTTGGATGACACAGGTGTGCCACTGACAGCCATCCCTACTCCTTTCTCAAGAGCCAGCACTCACAGGACGCCCCGCAGGACACACCTCCAAACGGGCAGTCACTGCTGCAGACCCCGGAGGGCACACTGGGAGGCAGCTCTGCAGGGACATGGGTCCTGTCCCCTGGGGACTCTCGGTCTCCCAGTTTTGGGTGAATTTGCAGGGTGCCCAGACCATTCCAGCTACCGCTCGCCTCCAACACAGCTCAGGGAGAACAGCACACGGGTGAGTTCTCTCTACCTCCGTAACACACAACACCCGAGGAATCCAAACTGCGCAAAATGATCACCATGGACAGGACCTGGGTTGAAGAAAGGGCCAGCCGAGCCGGGAAGCCCAGGGCCCAAAGCCAACCTGTCTCTCAGACAAGGAAGAGATTTGCCCACATCCGACACTGCAAGGACCAACATACCCTTCCATGCTGGATTTATGAGGCACAAATCATCCTTAAATTTCAATTAAAAGAGACCCTCTAAGCGTGTGTCAATGGTCAACATTGGAGCAGCAAAGTCAACTCCAACTGAGAGAGAGAGAGAGAGTGGATGGCCTTCCTTACTTCTGACCTCTACACACACCTTACTACCCTTGAACCAGAAAACTACAGGATGGTACCTGCCTTTTATGGCGAGATCTGTTAATGAATCAGACTCTGGGATGAGTCACTCTGCACCCTCGGACCCCACTCACTTGGTTTCCGGAGGCCCTGAGATTGCATTGAAATGGTGCTCATGTGTCCAGGAGCGCTGTTCTCAAAGAAAAGCATCTGTGGCCCAAAAGAACAGAACCGCCATTGGCGAACAGCTTACTTGAGGACTTCAGCAGCGGACTGACCTATATGACCTCTGAAGAGCCGTCAGGCTCAACATCTGCATCAGTGAGTCTTCCAAGAGATCCCTGCCGCCCGTCCTTCCCGATGTGAGCCAGCTCTCCAGGAGAACTCGGCACATGCAGGATCAGTCTCCACAACACCAGGTGCCTCTTCCCTGGGGTCTCAGACCCGAGCCCAGCTTTTTCCCTGCTGATTCCACAGCGTCCCCGTGAAGAAGACACTGGTGTTTCATAGGTTTAACCAGACGCCTCAAGTGTGGGTACTGCCCTCATGGGGCTCACAGCTCCTGCAAAGTCATTAATAAGATGCAACCACGGCTCAGTCGAAGCTCGGCAATGGGAGCTAAGGTGCATTCTACGCTGTGTGCCCGGTCCAGGGCTGAGCATCCCGGGCCTGATCCCTACAGCAGCCCTGTGAGCAGGGTTTCCCAGTCCATTAGTCAATAAGGTCTGTAACTAGCTGGTCATGAACTAGTTCCACTGCCTTAACTTGCCTTTCAGGGGGGCCCAGGGCAGGATCTGAGCTACCTATACCTGCTGAGCGTCACCCTCCCCGTTGGACCTCCTGGGTGCACCTGACCCCAGTGACTAGGCTTCTTGCCGCCCAGTTCTGTTTCTCTTCCAGTATCCTGCTGTCCCCTGAGCCCTTGGCTGGGTCCTGCCCTCTGAGCACAGGGTCCTGGATCATACACCGTCACTTCAGCGTGAACCTGCTTCCCACTAAGATTAAGGCAATGTCTCCTGCTCAAGTTTTCAATCACCTGATCACCTAGGAAGAGAGCCTACCTCACGACAGACCCACTTCCAAGCGGCAGAAGCACGGAACAAACAAGACACAAACACAGGGCCCTTGATCTGAAGGGGCTCAGGAGTTCATTTCTTTGCCTTCCTTTCTCCCATCAAATATTTAACAGACATCTATTTTATAACATGCTGTTGTCTGCATTAGTCAGTTTTGTGTTACTACAACGAAATACCTGAAGGAAATTAACTTGCCAAGGAAAAGGTTTTTTAATAGGTTTATGGTTCCGGAGGATTCAGGCTGAGATCCGGCAGCCTCTTTGCTTTGGGCTTCTGGTGGGCCGTGGATAGTGGGGAGTGTGTGTCAAAGAAAACCACTTACATCATGAGCCAGGAAGCAGAGAGAGGCGGAGACTGGGGTCCCACAGTCCCTTTCCAGGGCATGTCCCCAGGGACCGCAGACCTTCCACAGGCCCCACCTCGTAAAGGTTCAGGCCTCCCAATACCATCACCCTAGGAACCAAGTGGTCCACAGGTGGACTGCGGAGGGTGCCACCCACATTGAAGCCACAGCACCGTAGACACTTGTGTTCTTCAGAGGAAGGGGCACCCACGCTCTGCCAGCCAATGGGCACATGGTCATGATTATTTTACCAGGTTAAAGGCTTCAAAGGAAACAGAGCCGGGGAGCTGATAGAAGGGTAGATGGCGTCTGAGACGAGACCTGAACATAGGTGCCAACCATTCAGTGTCCAGGGGTAGACAGAGCAGCGGGGGAGCAGAGAGATGCTCAGGGCTGTCAGAGCCACGGGACGGCGGGGAGGGCAGGACGGGGGGACAGGAGCACCGCGAGCCCCTGTAGACAGGCAGCAGCCACGGTGAGCGTGCGTGCTGGCCTCAGAGCAGGGGGACACAGGACGCATCCACCTGGCTTGATCTGGGCTCCCAGCCATCCTGGCGGCTGCACTTCATCTTCTCAGCTTGCCCCACCTTCCAGACCAGACCACGGGCTCCTGACACGCCTCCCCGGGCCTCACCCCCAGACCCTGCATGGTCCCTTCCCTCCCCTGCTGGGCTGATGGCCCCTAGGCTTCACTGAGCCCCGTTCATTCTCTAGCAAACGGGTGGAAGTGAGAGAGCGTCGGCCTTGGAAGGCCTGCTAGGTGGCAGGGCTGCCTCCTTTGGGGGCTGGAACCACGTCTCCCACGCAGGATGCGGATGCAGGCGAGGCTCCCCGGAGTGCTGTGTGCAGGGGTCCCCAACGGCCCCAACTTCTGACAAGCGGTCTCCAGCCGGCACCCCAGGAACACACGTCACCAGATCCCGACCTGCCAGCCGCACCAGGGACGGCTCCTTTCCAGTCCACGAGACGAGCGCTGGACAATCTTTGCCTGAAGAAAAGTGGCAGTTTGATGTTTTAAAAACCCTACCGTGAAATGTCAAGGCCATTTGAATATATGGAGCAAAGGAAGGAACTGGAAGCCAGAGCCAGGGTAGCCAAACAGCAGCGGGTCGTTGCTCCTGGGGGTCTTTTGTGAGCCCGGTCACATGGGCCAGGAAGTCAGCTAAGGGGGGGAAAAAAAGTCTTTTCATTCTGTTTTTTTCCCCTTTGAATAACTGAGGGTTTTCCAAAAGGTTCCTATTTCTCTTTGATTTTGCAGTTGCAGTTGACGGCATTGAAAGGCCTTCGGGGTAACAGGTGCATTTCAAATGAGTGGAAATAACAAATAAATTGGATCCAGGGTTTACAGCATTAGCAATGTCTTTGTTCTCTTGCGTCAATGCCCAGCCTATGGACAGTGGATCTACACAGCCCACCGGAGCCTGGGAAGATGGTGGGGGGCTGCTGAAGAGAGAGAGAGGTGGGGGAGGCAGAGGAGGGTCACCAGAATCCTCGGGTGCCATCCACCAGCACACGCTCTGGGCCAGGCCTCCATCTCCACTAGGTGCCCCGCCCTGGTCCAAGCCACCACTGCCTCCTCCCCAGGTGCCTGCAGTAGCCTCCTCTTCCTTCCTCACTTTGTCCCCCTCAATCCATCCTCCACCCAGTGGTCAAGGTGCTCTCTGAAAACGTACAGCTCATCAGGGAACTCCCCTGCGTGAACCCCTCCATTGGTCCTCAGGACACTCAGGAGAGCTTGGAGCTCCCAGCGGGGGCCTGCCAGCCTCTGCAGGATTTGCCTGGTTCACCCCCCTGGTGGTGGGAAGCTTCCACGATGACTCCAATGAACCCTTCTCCACCTTGCCTTTGTGTGGCCCCACCCTGGAGCACAAGCTGGACCTGAGATTTGCCTCTGAGAAATGGACACAGCAAAGGCAAGAGGGTTTATAAGCAGGTCCTTCCCCAGGGGAGCCTCCAGGTGTCTGCAGCCCCAGCAGATGCTCCTGGACTGCACCCTGTGGGAGATCCTGAGCAGAGAACCCTGCAGAGCCGCCTGCGAATCCCAGACCATCAGAACTGCTGCGTCGGAGCGAGAGGGTGATCTGGAGCATGGCAGGAGAGGACAACTGGTCTGGGCTGCCCGGCGCTCACTTCAGCCTGAGACACGCCCCGCTCTTCCTGTCCAGGACCCTCGGTCCACCCTCTGCTGAAGCACCCCATGGCCACCTGTTTCATCTTTATTTCTAAGCTAAGATGTCACTCTCTCAGGTCTGATTACCCTGTCCAGGTAGTGACCCTGCCCACCAATATATATTAATACCCTGCTTAACTAGAAATTGCTTATATCTGTGTTAAATGACTCTATTCCAGACATGGATGGGTAGATGGATGAATGGATGGATGGATCGATAAACAGATAAAGGGGATGAATGGATGTGTGGGTGGATAGATGGTTGAATTGATAGGTGGGTGGATGAATGGGTGGATATATTGATAGGTGGATGGATGGAGGACTGGATGGATGGTGGGTGGATGAATGGGTTGATGGATGGGCTGTTGAATGGATATGTAGATAGGTGGGTGGATGGATGGATGAGTGGTGGTAAAGGGAAAGGAGAGAACAACATAGACCCACTGACATGCATTTAGAGGAATATGGTCAATGTAATGAGGGGACTTGGACTTTGGGACATTTCAACTTGAAGCAGGGTTGCCAACTGGAGTTTGCCTACTGTCTGAAGCTCCTTTCATACCACAGGGGAGTTTTGAGTCCTTCAGACGGACAATATGAAGTGGACAGATGAGCAGTTACTGCCTGGTCCTTTCCAGAGAAAGTGTGTTGACTCTCGGTCTAGAGGGAGAGAATGTGGGGGTGAGTATAGCGCTGTTGACGTGGCCTGCAAGCTGCTCTCCATAGCTTTGGAGGAGTAGGAAACAGGAGCAATGAGGAAAATATAAAAGAGGAACAGATGTGGGATGAACCGGGGGAAGACCATCCTGGGAGTCAGAGGGGCCCCCAAAAGACGTAGCTCTCCCCGGCAGGCAGTGAGTGCTCTGTCACTGGGGGTGTGCAAGCAGAGTGGGCAGCCACTCTCTGGAGTGTTGCAAAGACATCTAGCGCTGCCCGGTGACTGCTCACGACCTAGGGCCCCTTCACCTGCTCCTGCAATGAAGTCCTTTGGAATTCAGGTGAACCCTGCCCGTCACTTCCCAGAACCACATTTATGAACACATAAGTAACATATGTGGACCCATAAAGGGAACCTACACTAAACACAAAACATGTGACAGAGCGATACACATGTTAATAACAATATCCAGCAGCAGGTCTGATAACTATTAGTAACTTCAAAGTACCAATAAGTCATAGCAGAGCTCAGGACACCACATCCTGCAGGCCGAATAGGGCCCTCCCCCGACTTTGTAAATTAAGTTTTATTGAAACACAGCTATTGCCACTCACTCAATGTTGTCTGTGGCTGCTTTCATGCTAAATGACAGAGCTGCGTAGTTGGGATAGTGGCCATATGGGCCAAAACACCGAAAATATCTATTAGCTTACCCTTAACAGAATAAAAATTGCCAACTCCTGGCATAAAAGACTTTCCAGGTAGTTGTCACACAACAACACGGTACACAAGTATCTGGGATGTCTCTGGTGACAAAGCCACAGGCTCTGCTAAATCCATACTTGAGGAACACACTGGATTTCAGGTCAAGCTTGATCAAAGTGCAGAGGGAAGGAGGGGCCGTGACTGAGTCCTTAGTGGCTGCAGGTTTCCATTCGGGGTGGTGAAAAGGCTCCAGAACCAGATGAGGGTGAAGGCTGCACCATGTGAGCATACTCACTGTCCCTGAACCCCAGGCTGTGAATTGGTTGGTACAGTAAGTTTCATGTTCCCTGTTTCTTACCATGAAGACAACACAGGCCCCCCGAGAGAGTGATGGATGTTTTCCCATCCAAGTTCACAGACCCCCTAACCTCTATCCTTGAGCTCCAGGTAAAACCTCAGGAGGCGACCTGGATCTTTCCTTCCACACTACAGTGATCTCCCACACCTGCAGGTCTCGGCCTGTGTGGAGGGGCTGGGGCGTGAACCCAGCAGCGGCCCTGAGCCCAGGAGCTCCACCAGCATGGCAGACGCCTCTGCCCTTCAACCTGCACTCCACAGGCCACGGAGGGGAGGGCTTAAGACAGCACCTGCAGCGGAACCGTCCCGTGGAAGCTCTCAGTGAGGAAGCAGAGGGGCAGTGCCCACCCCCGGACCCTGCGGGGCATGACGCTGGGGCTCCCGGGGAAGTGCATGGAAGGCTGCTAGCCCAGCCCATGCACGAGCAGAGGGTCCCCAGTAACTCACTGGCTTTGCACGCTTCCACCGCACAGCTGCTCTAAGACCTCGGGAGCTGCCAGGCTCAAAGCACATGCTCAGCCCTGAGAAAGCACCATCTGAGCCCACAGCCCGAGAACACAGAGGCCTCAGATGCCCTGCAAAGGCAGGGCGCCTAATTGTGGAACTCAATTTTGTTTTCATAGGAATCAATTCGAAGGGATTTTCATTTTCAATTATTCAACAACATCCAATTTTCCCTCTACACCTCCGCCAGACAGGAGGAGAGAAATTGCATATGTCAATCACCCTGGAGAGCTGCTGACCAGCCCCAGGTCACCCTGCAGGCCCTCACACAGAGGGGGTGCTACGAGGCCCCGGGAACGTGCCCTGGCTTCTCTGAGACAAATGGAGACAGCAGGTGACCTTTAGCTCTGGGATGCTGCCTGGCACTTGCTTCTCCTGTCGAGGAGGGAGACAGACCATCCTTGTGCCAATGAGAGCGAGAGGCTCAGGAAGGAGAGGCAGCCCTTCCTCCTCCACAACCTTCTCCCTCATCCGGCACCACGGAGGATCCCGCCCTGGTCCTTAGAACCCGCAGGGCCCTGGGGGTCAGGCGAACGTGGTACGGTCCCTCCTGTGGAAACCAGTGGCACTATTCTCAACCTTGCTATCTTACTCCCTAACGTGGGTGCCGGGCTTCTTCTTCCCAGACCCAGAGAGTTCAGGCAACTCACCCAAGTTACCCTAGCTCCTCAGTGGCAGAACCTGGCTTCAACTCAGGGAGTCTCTGCAGGACCTTGGTCTCAGCTCCTGTGCTCTTGTGGGGGTGCCTGACACGCATTAGGTGCTCAAGAAACAATACTGGGTATTTGGCCACAGGTCCCACTGCCCTCCACTGACCAGGGACTCGCACTGCCCTGCAGAACCTGCAGAGAACATGGGAGGCAGATGTGTAGGGCCAGGGGTGTGCCGGGTGGGGGTCAAATGTGCTAAGAAGGGTGAATTTCTGAGCAGGGTGCAGTGGCCTCTCTCCAGAAACTATCTAAAAAATGACCAGTTCTGGTTGGGTGTGGTGGCACACGCCTGTAAATCCCAGTGGCTCCGGAGGCTGAGGCAGGAGGATTCCAAGTTCAAAGTCAGCCTCAGCAAAAGTGAGGCGCTAAGCAACTCAGTGAGATCCAGTCTCTAAACAAAGTACAAAACAGGGCTGGGGATGTGGCTCAGTGGTCAAGTGCCCCTGAGTTCAATTTCCAATCCCCCCCCCCAAAAAAAAAGACCAGTTCTAGAGATCTGCTACACAGCATGGCTCCTATCACTATAAACACCACATCGCACACCTGAAACCTGCTGAGAGGACGTCTTGTGTTGAGGGCTCATACCCACCATGTTTTTGTCTCCTCCAAAATATCTGTTGAAACTGAATCCCAAATGCAACAGTGTTGGGAGATGGTTCTTTGGGAGGCAATCAGCAGGAGGCTCTGCCCTAGTGGGGACGAGGAGTCCTGTGTTAAAGGACTGAGGGACCGTGCTGCCTTCCTGAGGTGAGGATGCAGCTACAGGCACCATCGCGGGAGTGGAGAGCCCCCATCAGACTCCCAATCTCCTGGCACCCTGACCTAGAACTCTCTGTCCTCCAAAACTGAGAGAAAATAGACTTCCATTTAAATTTTCTTTATAAATTACTCAGTCTTGGATATTTTGTTATAACAGACTAAGATCATATAAAAAAAGGAAGAAGGAAGAAGAGGAGGAAGAGGAGGAGGAAGTGGAAGTGGAAGTGGAAGAGGAGGAGGAGGAGGAGAAAGGTGGAGGTGGTGAAGGTCAGGGTGAAGGTGAAGGCAGCCGTGGTGGGCCAGGCACATGTTGACGGGTGACGGACAGCTGGTGGTCTTGGTGGCAGCGGCTTCGCTGGCTCACCGCACACACGTTCATCCCCACACTCTTGAGAGGCATGCACTAAGCATTTATGACTTCTTCTATGCAAATCACACCTGAGCGAAGGGATTAAAACAGCCTAAGAACTGCCCCCGACCCTGCGGCCACTCTCCCCAGTGAGGACAGAAGCGTGTGGAGGGGCTGCGGCCACGCTCTGTTGGAACACCAACTCTGCCTGGTGTCCTTACAAGTGCCTTCATGCTTTGCAGCAAGACCTCACAATTTTATGATTAAAAAAAGTAGTTTTAGACCCAATTTATAGATAAACAATCTGGGGATAGAGAGGCTGAGTTTTTTGCCTGAGGACTCAGATGGTAAAAGTGGACGGGGGGAGGCAGGACTCTCTAACCTGCGAATCTGACTCCGGGGACACTCCGGCCATTCCTTCCACTGCCTCCCCTCTCCCGGTCACTAGCAGTACCTGTGTGCTGGGTTGGGCTGGCCTGGACTGGATCTCAGAGCAACCACAGGGTCAAGAGAAGGATGGGAATCCATTCCCCACCCAGACAGGACCTGGATGCCAACTGGCCACGCCAGGGGCTCTGGCACCTGAGGTGGCTCCCACATTCTCTCTCAGGCAAGAGGAGAACATGACAGTGGGTAACGGGCAGCAGCCTTCGCCCTCTCTGAGGTGGGAGTTTGGGCCTGGGGAGGGCATCACTGGGCAGCAGGACTGGAGGAGAAGGGAGGACGGAAGCCAGGCTCTGCAGGTCAGGCCTGCAAGGGTCCTGCTGTGCTCCCAGGAAAGGGGGTCTCATGGGTGGGCACCAGGAAGAGGACCACCTTAAACATGTGGGCCAAAGATGGGGAGAGCTGTCAATTAACTGGAGCGCGTCACCCCCAAGCAGACAGCGAGGTTTCCTTTGGTTAAGAAATCGCTGCAAGGCGAGGGCTGCATCTAGACTGGCTGGTTTAACTGTCTGATCCACTTAAGCCCCTGCAAGGCAGGGGAGGCGCAGGACCCAGGACACCACCAGAGTCACGTCGCGATGATTCAGGAGGCTGCTGTGACAGTCTTCAGAGCAATGATGTCACACCTGGCCCACAGGGAGAACGCCCTCCCCACAAGCCCGTTTCCTGTTGCCCTCTGACAACTGATCAGAGAGCTCTCAGGAGGGACGGGAAGAAGGGGTCCAAGACTGAGTAATTTATAAAGAAAATGTAAACCGAAGTCTATTTTCTCTCAGTTTTGAGGACAGAAAGTTCTAGGTCAGGGTTAGGACAGAACGGGGGGCTGTGCTCCTTGCCTGTAAGGTTGTAGGGGTGCTGCCTGGTGAACAATGTCCATCCTGAGCACGGTCGGCCCGAGGCAGGGCCACGTGGACACGCCCGCTTCGCCCCCTCTTCCTGGAGCCCGGTGCTCCCGACTCCCTCCTCTGGGATTCATACCACAGTCAGACTCCTCTAGCCAACATCCGAGCGCTCAGCACCATCGGAGGAGCAGAGGACACGGCTGATGGAGGCCTCCCTGGCCAGCTGTTAAGAGAAGCTGCCCAGGCTGGCTGTGGTTTGACAGCCGACCACTGATAATGTGGGATGAATAACCACCTTCCTCCTAGAGTTGGGGAAACACGGAACGCAGGAGCCAGGCACGAAGCAGGTGACTGGCGCAGGGCACACCTGAGACAGTGACCTGAAGTCAGAGCTGTCATCCCTCCTCGCCGGAGCTCCTGATCTGGAGGAGGACCTGGACTCCTGAACACGTTATTTCAACGGGGTGACATTCTAAGAGAGATTAGCCAAAAGGCCAACATGCTCTAGTGGAGGTGAGTGACGGACAGATGGAGAGGAGGCGATGTTTAAGGGAGGAAGTCAGCTCCTCGCTGCAGAGAGCACCCATCAGTCACTTCTGTGACTCCAGGGCCTGCCTAGGACACATCAGGAAAGGGCTAGAAAATACTTGTTGCGGGACATTAGAGCCGAGCTTTAAAGGATGTGCAGGAATTCATCCCAGGAGGGGAGGAAGGAGAGGGCCTCTGGCAGGGGGAGCAGTGTGGAGGCTGACGGGAGAGGCTGGTGGGGCGTGCGGCCCACAGGGGTGAACGGGAGAGGACGGGGCTGTGGTGGGGAAGATCTGGCCCGTGGAGAACCTGTGTTCAGAGGTACAGTCTGCACAGTCGCCTGCAGGCCCGGCGGAGCCTCTACTGGGTTTCCAAGAGGGATGTGGCTGACCTCATGCTTCTCAAGCGCAGAGGCACAGCAAGGCTGGGCGCAGAGAGGCCTCATGGGAAGGGACTGCTAATGTCCCAGGGGCCACCATCTGAAGGTTTGCGTCCCCACCAAAATCCATGTGTTAAAACTCTGACCTCCCAGAGTGGTGGAGGTGGGGCCTGTGGGACGTGCTGCAGTCAGGAGAGCAGAGCCCACGTGACGGAGGTCAAGGCCCCAGAGGGCTGCTGGACTCTTCTGCCACGTAGGTGACAGTGACAAGGCGCCCTCTAGGAAGCGGGCCCTCACCGGACACCAGATCCGCCCCTGCCTTGACCCTGGACTTTAGCCTCAAGAACTGAGAGCAGCACATGTCTGCCGTGCAGACGTCACCAGCTTACGGTACCTCGTGACAGCGGCGGGAATGGATGGAGACGTCAGAGCAGGAGAGTGGAGAGGAGGCAGAGTGAGGAGGGAAGCTGGAGGAGGAGAGGAGGCTCGGGAAGGGCCAGGGCAGGAGGGACGCAGCAGGAGCTGAGCGAAGACCCACCCGGTACGTGGTTGGAACGAGGGAGCGGGATGAGCCGAGGGTGACCCAGAGCTTGAGGGATGGAGGGGCTGTGCACGGAGCTGGAAGGCGTGAGAGGAGCAGCCCTGCTGTGACCCTGTCCACCACGGGGCACGTGTGGGACCTAACGGGGATCCGACACTCAGGGCAGAGCTGAGCGCAGGCACAGAGGCCCACTCCACTCCTGGTCACCTGCTGCGTCCTGCTCCCCGTCCCCATGGTCAAGATGGCCCCTTTCCTTCCCACCTTGTGAACAGGTCTTTGAAAATGTGAGGCCATACTTACTCTTCTGCTTTCTCTACGAAACTAACGCAGCAAAATGCTGTTCAAGGAAAACCTACTGGTGGACTCGAACCACCTGCCACTGAGGTTCAGCGTGTCTTTGGGGAGGGTTCCAGAGCTCAGGAAGCCACGTGTGTCTGGTTTTGTGAGTGAAGGTGTTGATGGCGGGGCTTCTAGGTCATTAGAGGTGTCCCCTCCCCCAGGTGGGACATGGCACCCAGTGGTGTCCTGTCACATGTGGATTCTGAAAGTCCCCTGAGCAGGCAGCTGCAGGGCAGGACACACATGAGAAACAAGGCTCTCCCTCCCGGGCAAGTCACTTCCCCTCTCCAAACCTCAGTTTCCTCATCAGCAGAATGAGGATGTCACATAGCCTGGAAGAACTGACTCAGATCGTCAGCAACCATGGCCTGGCTCGGCAGGAGCCCAGCCACAGGTAAAAGCGCTAACAATGGTGATGATTCTGAAGACACATTGCCACTCTCAGCAGGGATGATTGTAGTTATTTATTTTTTTTACCCATACCTAAACCCCACAAAAACCTTCTGCTCTCAGCATGAAGACAAAGACACTTAATCTGGCCCATATAACCCATGATTTTCTTACCCTTGCTCCTCACACCTTGGATTAGGCATTTTATACAGTTCACTGTGATGAAATACCTGAGGTTGAGTCACTTTGTAGAGATAGGAGGTTTATTGGTTCACAGTTCAGTGGGCTCCAGAGCACAGCACTGGAGTTGGTTGGTGCTGTTGGAGACATCATGGTGGGTGGCATTGAAGTGACAGAAGCACATGGGAGAGGGAGAGATTACTTCATCAGACAGGAAGCCAGAGAAACAGGGGAGTGGCCAGGCAACTTCCTGTTATGATTTAGATACGATGTGACCTCCAAAAGCCATGTGTGAGACAATACAAGGAAGTTCACAGGTGAAATGATTGGGTTATGAGATCTCTAATCTAATCAGTGGTGAATCCATTGATATGAAGGAATTGGTGGTCTCTTCAGGTGGGTAGGGTGCGGCTGGAGGAGGTGGGTCACTGGGCGCATGCCTTAGGGGTTTACATTTTGTTCCTGCTGAGCAAAGCTCTCTCTCTCTCTGCTTCATGATTGCCATGTCCACAGTTGCTTTCCTCTTCCATGCCCTTCCGCCATGATGTTCTGCCTCACCTCAGGCCTACAGCCATGGAGTTGGGCAACCATGGACCAAACCTCTGAAACTGTGAGCCAAAATTTTCCTCTTCTACGTTGCTTTTGTCAAGTATGTTGGTCACAGTGACACATAATCCTTTATGACAATACACTCGCCCATCATAACTAACTCAGGGTACTGCGAGAACAGCAAAAATCCCTTCTGAGGGCAATGCCCCCAAGGGATCTAACGACCTCCCCCTTGGCCCCACCTCTTAAAGGTCCCACCACCTCAACACCATCACGCTGGGGACCAAGCCTCCAATGCTGGGCCCACAGCACACCCCAGGCCCTGTCAGTGAAGCCCCTTGCCTCTCTTCTCCAGCCCAGCTTTCTCACCAAGGGGGTTGGTGACTTGCCGTCCTCCCAGACATTAAGGAGTCCTTCTCCGTTTCCCTGAGCTGCACGGTGTGTATCCTCTCTCTTGTTCCTATATTAACTTCTCACTCCCTCAACTTACCTATTACCTACTCTGTGCCAGGCAGTGTGAGAACTGAGGTACCCGGAACTTGAGCCATGGATGGGACAAGGGTGAGAGTGACAGCCTCCAGTACCTGCCTACCAGCAAGCTCAGTTCACAAAGCACTCGGGGGAGGGTCCGGGGAAGAGCCTGGATCCCAAACACCCAGGCTGCCCCCCACTCATGTGTGACTACAACAGAGAGGCAGAGGGGGGAGGCAGAGAAGAAAACTGAGTCATACAGTGGGGAACACGGGGAAGAGTATCCTCGGCTGAACCCAAAATGGAACTGCGATCTGTTTTCCTGGGATTTACGGGTAGGTGGGCGGATCTCCTGCCTTGGCTGTTTATTTGCACCGAAAGAGCAGAGGCTGGAGGAGGAAAGATCTTCACCTTGGATCCCCAAGGAAGGAGAGAACACAGAGAGGTCAGAAGGCATCTTTCTCAGCCTGGATCTAGGGATAAAAGCCTTTGAGAAGGGAGCTTCAGACAGGAGATGCAGGTTCCACTTCCACGAGAGGCGGATTTGGAGCTCGAACGGCGGGCCTTTGGGGCCAGGTGGCACCCTTGGTAAAAGGGAAGAGATGGTCCTGTCGCTTTTGCAGAGAGAACTGTGTCGCTGTGACAGATTGGACCCAAGCCACCTGGAAGGTAGTAGAAGGTCGGCAAGCTTCTTAGATGAGCTGGGAGCAGAGCTTTGAGGAACAGTCGGAAGGACATCCCCGTGCTCCAGCAACCAGCGCCTCAAAGCATCAGATAGACAAAAGGGAGACAGGAGATGAAGAACGTCCTTCAGGAGCCACCGGTGCGATGGTGGGCCTGGTTTGCACATCATGATCGATACCACTTATCATCCCAGAGCACCCACGTGGGAACTGGAGACCCCCACAACCCCAGCAGGGTCAGTGACAGCTGTCCCACCTACTGGCCCTTCTCAACCCAGAGGTACCCAAGCCATAAGCCCGAGAGCTGTGGCAGACATTAACCAACTATGATTCTGTGCAATACACACACCACCTGGCAGACTTCAGACCTAAGGTGGCCTCAGCCCTGCCCCCGTCTGAGTTCATTAGTGAGCCCAGCAGCAAGACTCTCAGCAGCACCAATTTCTCTGGGCTCCATGGTTTCCTGAGAAGGGATAATAAATGTGTTCAGAAGCGTGGGGTGATTTATTAAAGTGCATCGTATTGCAATGGTTTTACAAGAAGATTAATTTTAATAAAGAAACCTATTACCTCACTCTTCGAAGACCTTCGCACACCTAAGAAAAATGATTCTCTTTGCCTCTGTGGAAACTGCTGGGGCTTCTTTCCTGGAATGAGGTCCACTTCGTTCTTTACAGCTCCCTCTGAGAGAGGGAGACGGACTCTCTGAGTGGGGTCCGAATGGACATTGGGCCCTTCTTGGTCCATTAGTCACCAAACACCCATTTCTTAGGCTCTTTTCTCAGCCACACCAGTGTAGGTTCCTGGTCATCCAAATTGCCCCTATTTTAATGAGGAGATGCAGTCCAAAGCAGATTAAGGACAAGACCCTCAGATACCCAGGACATGGGTCAGGTGCTGACAACGAATGCCTCCAACAGGGACTTGAGTGATGGAAGGGAATTTAAAGGAGATCTCTACGTGAGACTGAGATTTCAAAAAGTAGCTCAGGAATAAAAGCTGTGCAAAGAGGAGTGGAAAGAGGATGGAGTCATGCATCCCTGGGTGATCACGGGCAGGTCAGGTGGCCTCTGAGTCTGAATTTCCTCATCAGTGAAACAGGCATTGATGGAAATTCAGGGAGGACTCGATTAACTAAACGAATGGCGTGTTCAGCACAGGCCTGCCCGACTGCTGCTGCCTGTGTAGTAAAGGAGAGAAGAGAGCTGCTGTCACTGGGAGCCTGGTGTTGGGAGCCGTCGTGATTTTTATATAAATGAAAGGCTTTCAGAGGGAATACGACCCTGTGTCTCTTCTTCTGAGGAACAGCATACAAGGAAGTGGAGTCTGCTGAAGAGATCGTGGTGAAAGCTGAGAAGGGGTGGTGTGTGAATGCCAGATGAGGGATTCAGGAGCCGAAAGGGACCCAGAGACTCTTCCTCCGGAGGATTGTAGGCAGAGAAAAGTACCCACCGGCAAGAGTAATTTAGCGTAGTTAACTTGAAGACAGAGAGTTAGTCATTGAAATTAATAATAATTACTAATATAATTATCATTATTATCATAATCACTTAAAGTAAAACTTCATGGAACAAAAATTGGTTGAGGAGCTGCCATGGGCCAATCCTAGCATTCCATCCACCAAGTGCCAGTCCTAGAACTCCATCTGCCACATGTCAGTTCTTCCATCAGACCTGTGCTAATCCTAGCATTCCATCTGCCATTTTGCCAGGGTCCCCCTGACAGTAGTGAGGACCATGAAGTCTATCAGAAAGACTTTTGCTGAGTTCAAGGTCAGAATGAATCACTACACTCCCCAATGAGACTGGATCCAGATAACAGCAAAACAATAATAGCTAATAAATATCAAATACTGGGTCTATGCAGATTATTATGGTTTGGATATGAAGTATCCCCCAAAAGGTCATGTGGGAGACAGTGCAAGAATGTTCAGAGGTAAAATGACCAAGTTATGAAAACTGTAGCCTAATCAGTGGGCTAATCCACTTCAATGAATTAACTGGGTGCTAACTGAAGGCAGGTATGGTGTGGTTGGAGGAAGTAGGTCAGCAAGGATGTGCCTTTGGGGTTTATATTTTCTTCCTGGCACCTCTCTCCCTGCTTCCTGTGAACTGAGTGCAGGCTGGAGAAGACTTAAAATGTTATAATCAGAGCTTAATGAGCAATTATGGTGGGAGCTCAGAATACCAAAATGCCAATAGGACTGTGGACAGTAAAGACTAGGCTCATAATGTTTCAGAGGAGGAGGACTCTATTGAAAATTAAGCTAGACCATTCATGTTACATTCTGGTGAGGCATTTGTCTGTATTTTTTCTGTGTCATGATGTTTTCTATGAAGTTGAATTAAAAGGTAATGTGTAATTGATCTGGTAGAGGAAATCTCAAGGCAGCACAGCATTCAGGTGGTGGCATGGCTATTGCTGGTGGATTTTAGCCAAGTTTACTGTAGCTTTCAGTATTCTGCCTTTGGTAGCAGAAAGCAGGGAAGATTTGAAAGACTTGCAATTTGTCCATAAATAGGTGAGTAATACTGGAGCCAAGGAAGTTGTGGTTGTTGAAGAGATTATAGCCGCTAAAGAGATGCTAAGTATTTTGCACAGAAACAATAGGAAATAAGACTTGAGGGCATCTCAGGAATTGACAAAACCACACTCATCATAGACTTAAGCATGTAAAAGTAAAAACTTCTCTGAGAAGAGACCATGGGGGAATCTTGTTTGCATGGGGGGCGGTTCCAAAGAAGTGGTTTCAAGGTGCTCAGCTGCTCAGGCACTCATAAACTGCTTCAGACTTGATCTTAGTAGACCAGGCTACTGCTTGAGATAGTAGAAGATCTTGTTGTTGTCTACATGGTACTGGTTCTGAATAAATGTAGGATGCTAGAATTAGAGGCTCATGCAGATTTCCACTGACATGGCATCTAAAAGGAAGGGCCTGGGAGGTCAGGCAAAGTGTAGCAGAGTCAGAATCCCTGAGGGATATCTCTGAGAGGACAATATGTAAAGATATGATATGGAAACTGAAGCTGCAGTGGAGACCCTCAAGATTAGGAGATTCCAATAACATAGAATGTCTACAAAGGAAAGCCGCAGTAATTCAGCAGAAACAAGCAAAGAGAGAGGCTGTGTGGGCTGCAACCAGCAAGACAATAGGGGTGGAGATACATGATCCCTTTAGAGAGAACATCACTATGCTGTGTGCCGCAGATGCTGGACATGGAGCTTCAGGACTTGTTTATCAAGTTGGATTTTGGTTTTTGGTCCTATCCCTTCTTTCTTTGCCCCTATTTCTCCCTTTTGGAATGGAAATGTTTATTATGTACCATTATATATTAGATATATGTAACTTCCTTTTCATCTTTACAGGGACCCATTGCTAATAGTTTCTTTGAGTCTTGGATGTGATTTTGGACTTGGACTTTTGGCAATGCTGGAACCATTAAGACTATGGGAACTCTTGGAAATGGACTGAATGTATTTTGAATTGTGAGATTGGCAAGAGTTTTGGGGTCCAGGAGCAGAATGTTATAGTTTGGATATAAGGTATTACCCAAAAACTCATGTGTGAGACAACTGCAAGAATTTTCAGAGATGAAATGATTAGATTATCATAGAGCTATAATCTAACTGGTGGAGTAATCCACTTGAATGAATTAACTGAGTGGTAACTATAGCCAGGTAAGGTATGCCTGGAAGAAGTAGGTCACGTGGGATGTACCTTTGGGGTTTATATTTAGTCCCTGGCACCTCTCCCTCCTTCTCCTTCTAATTCTTCCTTTTAGATGTCATGAACTGAGATTTCCTCTTCTACACCCTTCCACCATGATGTTCTGCCTTACCTCAGGTTAAGAGACACGGAGTCAGTTATCCATGGACTAAACTTCCAAAACTATAAGCCAAAATAAACTTTTCTTCCTGTAGGTTGCTCTTGTCAGGTCTTTTGGTCATTGCAATGTAAAGCTAACTGCATCACAGATACTCTGCCAAGTACTTGACATATTGATTCATTTAAACCTCTGCGACATGGAGAAACTATTTGCACATCACATATCTGAAAAAGGATCTCTGTTATATAGAGAACAGTTAAATTCAATAACAAGATGTACCTAATCTGGGTATCTAAAATAAATGAACTCCTACAACATATGGCCTTTCGAATCTTGCTTCTGTTTCACTGAGCACAATGTGCTCAAGGTCATCTGCATTGCAGCATGAATTAGTGCTCTATTCTTTTTATGCCTGAATAATATTCTACTGGATGGATATGTCACACAGAAATAGACAGTAAGTTAGTGGTAGCCAGGGGCTGGGGGGAGGATGGCTGGCTGGGACTGCCTCAGTTATAGGGTTTCAGTTTTATGGAGATGGATGGTGCACAATAGTGTGAATATTCTCAATGAAAGGGACTCTATGTTTAAAGATGGTTCAGATGGTAGATTGTAAGTTCTTTGGATTTTATCACAATAACAAATATCTGAATGATTAGAAAATTGACAAACCAAATGAAAATTGGGCAAAATATTTGAATGGAAACTTTACCAAAGAAGATATACATGTGGTGAATGATCAAGTACAGGATGTTCAACCTCACTAGTCGTTACAGAAA
This sequence comes from Sciurus carolinensis, assembly GCF_902686445.1. Taxonomy (NCBI): domain Eukaryota; kingdom Metazoa; phylum Chordata; class Mammalia; order Rodentia; family Sciuridae; genus Sciurus; species Sciurus carolinensis. The sequence continues at coordinate 37,112,887 of NC_062230.1, forward strand.
TGCAAATTAAAGCCAGAGGAGACAGGTATACACCTCCATGAGAATGTCTAAAATTAAAAGGACTGGTACTAAAAAATGTTGGTGAATATGTAAAAAGCTAGGACTTCTGTACACTTCTGGTGGGAATATAAAATGGTTCAATCACTTTGGAAAACAGCACTTTCTTTTTTATTTTTCCCCAAGATGCTAGTGTTGGAACCAGGAATACAACCCAGTGAGCTACAGCCCTGCTGAGGCAATTTCTTACGAAGACAGATATCACCTATAAATAATCCAGTCATTTTACTTCTAGCTATTTACTCAATAGAAATGGGAGTTGTACCCAGCTCTTCACATCAGCATTAGCTGTAATGGCCCCAAACTGGAAATGAATCAAGGACCCATCAATAGGTGTTTGGATAGACAAGATGTGGTCCACCCATTCATTGGACTACTACTCAGCAATGAAAAATGAAATGCTATTATGTGCAACCACCTTGAAAACCATTGCAGTAAGCAAGATCCAAGAGTCTACATTTATTGAGTCCTGTTATTCAATTTACATGAAGTGTCCAGCAAAGGCAAATTGAGAGACTTAGACATCAGATCAGTCATTTCCTGGAACTTCAGGAGTTGCCTGGAGCTGGAAGGTGAGGGACTGTGTGAATGCAATATTTTGGGATGATGGACAAGGTGCTGAAACTGGATTGTGGGGATGACCGCATAACTCCATGAATTTACTAACAACATTGCATCCTACATGACCAATAGGCAAATGTTACATATGTCATACATATCTCAATAATATTTAAAACAGTGTATTCCATATGATTCCAGTTACACAAAATTCTAGAAAATGCAAACCAGTCTACAGAGTGGAAAGCAGAACTGGTTGTCTGTGGAGGTGGGAGGAGTTGGGAGATTACAAAGAATCCTCAGGGAATGCGTATTTTTATTATCTGGATTGAGGCAGCAGTTTTATAGGTATACACGAGTTTCAATACTTATCAAGTTTTACTCTTTACATATGTGAAGTTTTCTGGATGTGCGATTATGCCTTCATACTTTGTTTTTCCTAAAGGAGAGAAGAGTCCCAATTGAGCTCAACTCAGTTCTTTGAGGCTGTCACTTTTTGCACACACGCACAATACACGTAGAAGACAGGGAGACACCAAAAGTGAGCCTCGGTATTGAACGAGGTGGCAGGAGGCCTCCCTCAGGGAGAGGGAATATGGGTTAAACTTTTGTGGATTCTGCTCTTGAGATTCAACTGCGCTGAAGGGAGAACACCGTGGCTGATCGAAGGGGTTCCCCGGGCTGGGTCAATCCAGCAAGGGTGTCCTCCGTCTCTGAGAGTCATGTCCGAGATGCCACCAACACCACAGCGTGGAAGCAGAGGCATGTGAGGGCTGAGCAGCCCCGTGTTTTATCTGCTCCTCAGACTGGGCCGCTTGGAGAGAAAACACGTCTTTTCTGGCATCAGGAAGTCCCAACTGGAGGTGTCCTCTGGATGGTTCCTCCGAGAACACTCTCCCTGGCTGTAGGTGTCATCTTCTCCCTGTGTCTTCACAAGGTCTTCCCCCTGCGTCCTCGTCCCCCCTTATAAGGGTAGCAGTCAGCTTGGATTAGGAGCCATGCTACTGACTTTGTTTTAACTTAATTACCCCTTAAAGGCCTTATTTCCAAATACAGTCACAGGCTGACATATTGGGAGCTAGTCCGATGTAAGAATCTGGGGCGGGTACAAGTCATCCCATCCAAGACACAGGTGCAAAACCTTCAAGCCTGCTAGGTGCTCAGCAGACGAAGCAAATGAAAGGAGACTGGAAAGACAAAGTGAGCTGCAGCCCCAGGTTGGAGGCGAGGTGTTCTGGCTGGCTGCTCGGTCTTGGGTGCTCTAACCCTGAAGGGCTGAGGGATCCAGCTTCTCGCTCCTCATAGAACTCACAGCAGGGCCCAGACCAGCGGCATCAGCATCTGAGAGACGCAGAATCGCCAGCCCCAGCCCAGAGTCACTCAAGGAGAGTCTGCCCTGCAAGACGCCCCAGCTCACTGATGTGATGACGTCTGGGGTGCCGGTCCAGACTCGACCCTTCCTCTCAGATCCAGGTATTCCAGAACCATCCCTGTTTTGACGAACCCCTCTCTGTTCACCCCTGGGCACACACCTGTGTGACTACCTGTGCAATTATAACGAGGATATAATGAGCCCTATTCGCAAACTGGTTTGCACCCAGTGGATTTCCTGGTCGTGCAAATGTGCTCCGTGATGACCGATTTTGATAGTTAAGTGGAATAAGCCCAGAACCCAGCTCTACATTGACCATCTGACAGCTTTCTGAGATGACCCAGGAGGAAGCCAGCTCCCAGGGGTCCCAGCCCTGTGACCTCCCCAGGATGCTGCAAAATGGTGAAGGAAATGCTGGAAGTTCTCAGATGGTTACAGCTTCCAACCAAGGGCTGGAGGGGAAGCGACGCATGTCACCGACCCAGGAGGGAGAGGAGCAGCTGGTCCTGAGGCCTCAACACCTACCCTGACATTGTCCACAAGCCAGGGCTCAGAGCAGTGAGTGACCATGCCCAGCACCCAGTGGTGGTCCTGATTCAGACCTGGATGTGCTGCATGAGGCCTGGACACCGGGCTCTGCCACCGGGCCAGGCTCAGCCGTGCCTGGGGCTGCAGGTGGGGTGCAGGGACAACTCCAGCTTCCCCTGGCTTTGGAAAGACATTTCTCTACCAGGCCATTGTTTCATCCCCTCCTCGGGCTCCTGCCCCTCTTGTGGTAGGAAAGGCTGGCCTCTTGGAAGAGCGACTCCATGAGGCTCAGAAAGCAGGTTGGGGAGGCTCAGTGGGCCCAGTAGGAAGGCCCGACACGAGGCTCTCAGAGGGCCGGGCCGGGCTGAGGTCCGCTACCCAGCCCTGCCTCCATGCCAGCAGGGAAACTGATCCCAGGTCTCACCAGGTTCCGTTAGCTCCAGCTCTCCGTGCCCGCTATCCCCGGCCAGGGCCCCGTCTCATAATGCAGTCTGAGTACTTGGGTTCACGTTCAGGGCCTGCACTTGCCGCCTGTTCAACTCTGCTCTTTGATGATGTCCCCTCCATATTCACACTCATGCCAAATCCCCACGCAGTGATGTCATGGGGGTGCTTAGGAAGTGACATGGACTCGTGTTCTGTGAAAGGCTGGAGGGGTCTGGCCCTGGCCCTGCCTTGCCCTTCCTCTTTCCTGCCAGCTGAGGACGCAGCTACAGCCCCCCTTCCCTTTTCACTCCTGCCACCAAGCAAGGATGCAGCAGGAAGTCCTCCCCAGACACCAGAAGCAGCCCTGAGATGAGGAGAGCAGACATTTCTGTTCCCTCTAAATTACCCAGGCTCAGTATTTTGTTACAGCAGCACAAATGAACTGAGGTAACCTGCCCCGGGTGGCCACAGGGGAGGCTGGCCTGCTGGTGAACAAACACACCAGGGGCCATCCTCCCTCATGGGGAATGACACCCCTTGCTTCCTGGGGCTGTGACCTTAGACGGCGGTCATCGTCATTCACTGCCTCACTGCAAGCCTGGCCCTGTGCTGGCAGATCCCTGCTGGAGTCACCCTGCAGCCTTCTCCACCTGCTGGGCAGCCTGGCAGGTGGACATTGAAGCACTGTACTGGTGGGTCCCTTTCCCCACAGAGCTTAATCAAAGGGGCACCGGCAGGACAGAAGCCTGGACATTCAGATGCTCTTCTCTGACTGCCTCTGCTGGAACAGGGGTAGACCCTTTGTGAAGGTCACACCGCCATAGGTGACCTCTCCCGCCTCTGGGTTCTGTAACTCCCTCCCCTGGCGCTCAGGAGCTTAGAGTGGTCTCGGCTCCCTGCTGTTGCCAGCCCCAGGGTGCCGCACCTTCTCTTATCTGTGTCCCTTGGCCCTTTGATAAATAATCCCATTTTTAAGCCCTTCTCAATTCCCCCATCTGTATGTGTCATCTGCTGTGGCAGGGACCTGACCCACACAGATCCTTAGGCTGCTTATCTCCGGCCCTCAAATACAGTTCTGAAGATCAGGCACTGACGGCTTCACCTTGGAGGTGAGAGAAGGAGGCTCAAAATTCACATTTACATAAATAGCCCAAGGCCATACATTAGTTAATAGAAGTTTGCACTTAGGAGGCTCATTCACACTTGTGATGTATGAGCTAGAGGTAAATAAGTACTTACTGAGTAAATGAAGGGCGGGAGCCATCCATTCCTCTGACTCTCTAATCTGGCATCTCAGTCGGCTCTGTTCCTGGGTGAGCCAGGGGAGGCATTTGCAGCTCCCGGGAGCTGTTGCTTAGTGCGGCCCATGACCCCACCCAGGCCTCCTCACACCCGGACTTTGGCCACACTGTCCCCGATTTCAGCCCGACCACATCCTGGATGGGCTTGCTCCCCAGAGCTCCACTCTGGCAGGAAGGCAGTCTTCCCCAAAATGTATTTTTCCAGCCCAGAGCCTCTGAGTCAGAGTGGCCCTTTGCACTTCATCTACAACATTTCCCAATATACTGCAGTTTTAGTGGGACTATTAAAAACCTGTCAGAGAAATGCTGGTAATGGCAAAAACATTTCTCAGGGGCCGTCAATTCCCCACATATCCATCAAGCCCCCTGCACAACAAGGCGGGCCTCATTTAGAACATGTCAATTCTGATTATTAATGTGGGGAGAACACCTGCTAAGTACGTTCGTCTGGGAGGTGAGCTTGGCAGGACCCGAGGGCGGCAGCAGCCACAGCCGCAGAGAAAACCCTGGTATCCAGACCCAACCGGCTGAAAGGCCACGGGAATTCATTAGGCTACGGCCATTGCAGCGCTGACCCAGCAGGCAGGAGGCGGAGGCAGGACACAGAGGCCAGGCTCCCATCCGGGTGGATGTAGTTCATATTGTGCTGACGTGGTCATGCAGAATGACCCCAGGAACTCTCTACAAAGCTGTCCTCAAGGTTCAAATCCTAACCATGAACAGGAGAGTCTGGCTTCCAAGACTCCATTGCTGCCACCACTGAGTCAAGTCTACACGTTCACTTGAGTACTGGTTCGTTTGTCTGTCCATCCATCCAATTCTTCATTCACGCATGACTGTTTGCCTCTCTCTCTGTCTCTCATTCTCTCCCCACCCCATCCTTTTATTTGAAAGGGACCCTAGGAGGGATGACTGTAGCAGGTGACCATCTGTGGTGTTGAGGCAGGACTTGCCAGGGAAAAGTCTCTGAGCTGGGTTTTGAAGGGTGAGTAGGAGTTCAACAAATCAAGGAGGGCATGAGTTGGGATGGGCAAGGCCCTCCAGGCAGAGAGCAGCCTCTGCAAACATGCAGAAGACTGACAGCAGGTGGGGACTGGAAGACACAGGCAGAAGCTCAAGAGAGGGAAGAAGCAGCCTTTCTGAAGCCACACAAAGGAGGGAGAGTGTGAGGTCCTAGGAGGGACCTGGGAGGTGGACGATGCCTCCCATTCAGCCTGACCTATGCCCTGCATGCCCGGACATGGTGCCCCGACAGAACAGGCTCTCAGTGTCCTCTCTGGGGTTCTATCACTTCATGAGTTCAGCCCTGTCTCACCAAGGGCTTAACGGTTATCCAATGAAAGAGGATTTAAGTAAGAGAATGAACTCAGAGTCCCCACCCGTGCTACATGGTCAGCAGTCCCTTCAACGCTTACTGTGACCCTGCAGAGAGAGCATGCTGTTCTTCAAAGCAGAGGAGGAAGCTGAAGCTCCGCGCAAAGCTGCACAACTTCTAGGGGCCCCAGAGCTGGCAAGCGGGGAAGCTGGGACTGGAATCCACGGGTTTTGTTTCCAAATCTCGCGTCACTGAATGCACTTCCTCCCACAGCCAGTAGGGGAAGGTGCATCGACCAGCACCCAGGATCTCAGCAAACCCCGGGTGTCCAAGAAGAGACAAGTCCAGGACTGATGAGGTCATGGGAACTTGCTTGGTGGCCACACAGAGTAGCAGAGGGAACATAAGCAGCTTGGCTTCTGGTTGTTGCTTATTATGTTTGGGAGTTTGGGGTTGGGGGAGGGATACAATGAAGGACGTGGAGAGACAGGCTCTGAAACCATCCAATCACTTCCTGCCATTGTCTGGTTCTTCTAAAAGATACCCACAGGGTCTCGTTTTGCCTTAGCATCTGATTATCCACATGGAGCCAGGCATGCTCATCCTGGAGAGAAAGTGCTTAACAGCTTCTCCCCCTAATTAACAAGCCATCTTGGAACACTCTCTAACCCCGTGTGGTGGAGGAGGCTGGAAGGATGGAGGGGCCAAGAATCACCACTCCATCCTGGGCCAGATCCTGTGCATCTCGGCACAGGAGGACCCTTGCGGTCATCCTCCAAGTGCCTGAGGGTCACGTAAGCATCCTTTGCAAAATGATGGGGAGCCCAGCAATGGTCCTGGCTCCCGAGAGGGAGCAGGCGATACCAGTTCTCCGGCTGCAAATGGAACCATCCCTTTAGCATCAAGAAGAGAGCAAAAGAAGAAGGAAAGGGCCTTCCAATCTTCTCCTTGCTCAGGCTCAACGGCTCCAATTTGGGGATTTACTTTAGGCTGCCTTTTGATGGGGAGCTTAAAGGGCAAAGTTTGGGCTGCAAATAAAATTGAGTGCACTGAGCAGGGGGAGCTAAACCGCACCGGCAGCGTTTTAAGGAGCTTACAGGCAACTCCGGAGAAGAGCTCATTATACCTCTGCTTCTAAGGAACCTGCGGAGCAGATGTAATCTGCAAGGAGGCCCTGCCAAGGTCTCCTCCTGGTGAACACAGCCTCCAGCACAGCCAGGCTGAACCAGGCCCCCTCCCCAGGAGGGCGGGAAAGCACACAACCTGGGTGCGGGGTTGCAGGGGAGAACCTCCCACAGAGACCTCCAAGATCCCCCCACACCACTGCCTCCGCTGGTATCTAGCCACTCAGCACACGTAACTTCCACCGCCAGCAAAATGGAGTGTTCTGAGTTTTAATAATGCTAGGCAATAATTTTGGCACCAAGATCGCTCTCACTGCCTGTCAGCCTCGGGATGAAAAGTAAAACAGCCTGCGTTGCTGGGTAACTCCGCCAGATGGTTCATCTGTATCGACTGCCCACGGTGGTTGCCGCAACACTGCGCTCGGCTGTTTAGCGACCACCACGTCGGTATTTTTTTGCCTAGTTAGCCTTTCAACCTCATTCCCCGAAGTAACCAAACTGCGCTGACGTCCCTGGCACCCTGTCCACCGCGCCTGCTTCCAGACACATACGTCTCCTGTTTGGGGAGCCTCTGCCCAGCATCAGCTAAGTATATTACAGACTCGAAAATTAACTCACACACTGAGAATAATCACAGGAAAGAAATTTGTTTTCCTACGTGGTTTTTTTCCAGCTGTTTTAATGCGGACAATTTTACCCTGAAACCCAAATTGAAAAGAGAGAGAGAGAGAGACAGAGAGAGACTTTAAAATCTGCATAATTTGAAAGTGCTTAATGTAAATTAGATAGATCAGCCTAATTTTATTTCAGTACTTTTTAATTGCATTTATAATTAGTAAAATACATTAATGTGCCACAGAAGGTCGGGAGTTCTGGTAACGGGGTCTAATTAAAATGCTCCGCTGCAGTCTTGTGCCCAGGAACTAGAGGTCTGCTTCCGGCCACACGTCCAGCCCGAACTGTTTTTAACTCATTTGTGTCTTTATCAAAATAGGTGACCCCGGGATCCAAGGGCCCCGGGGAAGGGCCGCTCCTGCTCTCTGTTCCTGGAGCTCCCCTCCTGGAGCCCGAGCCCGGGGAGCGAGAGCACACAGCGCCCTGCTCCTGCCCCTGCGCGGCCTGGACACAGGCCTGTCTGCGCTGCTTCTGAGTCCGGGAGCCGCAGCAGGTGCAGCCGCCCATCTGCCTTGCTCAGGTTCCACGGGGCCCTGTCTGCCCACGGAGGAGCGACTGAGGACAGAATCCTCGATGCCGAGAACGTCATGGCAACGGTGGAAAAGCCACCTAAAGTCACTCAGGCCCCGGTCACAGACACTTCATGCAGCGGGCTGTGTCCTCCATTCTGCGAGTCTCTGGCTGTCTGCCTGGACACAGGAGCAACCCCTGTCTCCCCAGAGCATAAAGCCCTCATCTGCCCACACCCCGCCAGGCTTCATGTCTTGCCTGGTTGAGGCCCCACTGTGTGGTTGCACACAGGAAGGGGCAGACAGCAGGACCCAGCTTCCTCCCGCACCAGCAGCGGCAGTAACAGGCCCCGCCCCTGGCCCCGCCTACAGATCCTCCGTCATCCTGCGCAGGGGTGGGTAAATCGGCCCCCGTCCTCAGCGCCTTTCCTATTCCTCCAGCCTGATCTGGCTTACCAGCTCCTCATGTCTACTCCCTGTTTATATGTTTCTCTCTGTGAAAGACAGGTACCTATGTGCACGCGCCCTTACCTGTGTGATAGACACATACGCACTCAATAGGGGAAATGGCACATGCACATGCTGTGTTAGGAGCACCAGAACCAGAGCAAATACAGACACACAGATGGACAAAGGGGACACCAAGGAGACCCTGGACAGGCACCACCGCGTACCGTGGACATACCCCGTAAATATCACACCTGTGACAGAAAGATGCACACTCAACAGGGGAGATGGAAGCTGCCTGTCTTTGGGAAATACATATTCATTTTCGGAGGATAGATGTATACATTTAGCATATGAAACAGAACACCCATATATAGCAACACTCTCCCACTTACTTTTTAAAATTAATTTAAAAAATAAAACATACCACGCTGCAGTCTGGGAACCAACGTTTCCTGAATAGGTAGAGGGAACAACTTTGAACAAACATCTATATATCCTTTGATTTTTTTTTTTTTTAATGAGGCTCTCCACAGCCTCCCGGGGTCACTGTTATGAACCTCCTTTTTGCAGATAAAGAGTCTGAGGTTCAGAGTTACTGCACCCAAGTCTCACAGAAGCAAGTGGCAGCGCTGGGCCTGGACCAGGCCTGCCCTGACCAGGCAGTGGCTTATACCTGGGGTGGCGCCCACACTGGCACTGAGGGAGTTTATGTCATGCCCAGGAAGAGCAGGTGGTCAAGGGCGACTTTAGAGCTCAGGCCCCTCAATGATAGTTTTTAACTCTGTCAACACTTAAGATTCTCCTGCTGCCTCCAAGGGCAAGACAGAAGACCGACGAGAATGTTTTAAAAGGAAATAGAACTGCCACTTGCACAAGTTGTGTCTGCAAGGCACCTTGGTGGAGATGAGTATCAGGGTGAGTGAGCCAGGATGCAGTGTCCAGCCTCCCCTCTGGCCGCCCCGACTGTCACCTAGACCAACCACTCCAAGTCCCATGAACGGCTGGCTGGCTTCAGGTCTCCACACCTTTGCCTCCACTGTGCCTCACCGTGCCTTCTGCCTGGAATCCCTCCACCCCCCGGGCCACACGGAAAGTCGAGACTTTCATCCTTTGGAACTGAGCTCCCACATCTTTGCAAGGAAGCCCTCTTGACCCCAACTGGGATCCACAGGGCACACCACGGGGAGAGGCCAACCTGCCCACAGTCGGCTGTATTATAAAGTGCTGCATTATAACCTGTCGTATTTACAGTGTTACTGATGACAATGATCACAGTAACATTTTTGGGCCCATCACTTCCTGTCCATCATTTGCATGACTCCTCACAACTACCCAATTAATCATGTTTATCTGTTTTTCATGTGAGGAAATGGAGACTCCAGAGAGGGTGAGCAACATGTCCAAAGCCACACAGCATTTATGTACTGGAATCAGTGTGCAAACCCAGGCTGTGGGCTTCATATATTCCAAGGGCCTAGCACACAGTAGGTGCACAAAAACTATTCTCGGAAAGTGGTCCACATTTACTGAAACCCTCTCCTACTGGGTCCCATCCAACTACTCTCAAGCAGATGGGGTGCGGACAGTCCCAGAGTCTGCCCCTGTATCCTAAAGCCTGTGACTTACCTAGAAGTCTGTGTTTCCTCTGAGCCCATCACATAGGTCAGTGTAAGAATTAATGACTCTCTGCCCGTGTGACTGCTTATCGTATTTTAGCTTAATTCCAATAAAATCTAAATGGTCTATTAATTTTCCTAATAAATTTAGATATGGCCTCTGACCGCAATCTGGCTTTGATTAGCTAGCAAAATATTTGAAGATGGGCCAAGCTGGCTCTTTCAAATATTTCAAGTAAATAACACTTAAGTGGATTTAGGGTTTTCTGCATCGGCTTATGGCTGGGCTCAGCAGTGAGCCAGGGAAGGGACAGCTTCAACACCATCGGTCCCCACAACTCGGAGCTGAACCACCCAGAGAAGCCATCGTGGTAAGCGCCTGGAAGCCCAGCGTGACCAAGAGGAGGAGGAAAGGCAGCTGCAGCAACCGGAAGAGCAGGGCAGAGCGGCAGGGTAAGGTCTGGGTGTACCCACCAGGGTCCAAGAGCCGGCTGCAGACAAGACCTGTGCTGAGGCCACCTGCTCCCACAACAGCCCCACTGAGAACGTATCACGTGACCACCAGCCCCCGGGCCCCAGGGAAGACAGCCTGCTCCTCCCCAGGCGTCCTGCAAAGCTGCTCCTCTTCAGATCCCACCCACTTAGCACGTAGCATGATTACTGCTCACGAGAGGTCCATGTCTCCATCGTCTTCATCAGGAGCAGACACCTGCGACGTTCCTGAGATGGCCTCCTCCTGGCCCATCTTTGAACCCTCCCCTATGGTACCACCACCCTTCCTCCCGTGTCTGAACCCGTATGGTACTTCTGAGGCTGCCAATCATGCACACACCCCTCCATGTTCCAGGGCCTACAGGGAAGAGGGTGGGTACTCCATCGCTGGTCCTGATGCCGGACTGACCAATCTAATCCATATGCCCTGCCCTTGGCCAGGGATCAGCACAGGCTCTCTCCGTCCCTGAGTCATTTGCATCTTCCAAGTCTCAGATTCCACCCTGTGTGGGCTGCATCCAGCTCCCTCCAAGTCCACATCTTTGCATTTCAGAACCCAGCCCCAGAGGCAGGAGAGATCCTTGATGTTGGGGTTCACTGCTCCCAACTCTGGTCCCAAGAAGATGGTGAGCCTCCATGACAGCTCATCAAAGGCCAACCACGGCATCACCAGAGGAGAAAGAACTCCACCCTACACCCTGCAAGCTCTTCCACAGTACCCTCCCAGGACCACCCAAAACACTGTAGGAAGCCAACTTCAGCACCTTGTCTTAGAAAGGGTGGTTACAGGTGCAAGCAGTGATCTGCGTCCACCTTGTCACTGGTAGTCTGAACGAGGAAATCAGCTCATTGGAGGACGAGAAGAGACGTGAGGCCCTAACAACGTTGGAAGGCAGGGGAGGAAGCAGGTGCTGCCCCACTGGATGGAAAGAAGGGAGAACAGAATTACGTATCTAAAGCTGGAGGCACTGAGTCACCTGACCTCTCCAGGAGGCCGAAGCTGCCACTGAGCTGAGATCTGCAAGAGAGACGGCTGCAGGACTGGAAGGGAAGAGGTTCCACGTAGCAGGTCTCAGTTCTTAGTGGGAACCAAGAAGCTCGGTGTGGTTAGACACATTGGAAGGAGGGAGGATGCCCACAGAGCTGGTGCAGAATCATGTCCTGACATCTGAGGCAGGTCTTGTCCTAGGCATTCCGAATCCACTGCAGCTGATCTTCAGGGACCACGTGAACAAGGGTGAGCTTCTCCCTTCTTAGGTAAGAACCTAAGATTCGAATGATTTAAGGAGCTCAGCCAGAGTCAGCTAAGGAGGGATGGAGCTGGGTATGAACCAGGACACACGGAGATGTGCCTCAGGGAAAGCACGGGCATGTGGATAGGGACCCCGCACGTTGGGGAGGCTCCATCTTGCCACCATGAGGGGATTGTGGCTTCTCAGTTGCTAATATGTAGGAGATGCCACCAGTCCTACCTAGATTTAATATTGGTTTAGCAGTCAGGAGTTAATTAAATGTTAATGTTCAGTCACTTGAAATTAGACATTAGGAATCTCAGCTTTATTTGTAAGTTTCTTAAGCCATCATTAAGGTGCTCTGCTTGGCTCCCCTCCTGCTAGGCGCCCGGCTCCTCCACCTGGATCTCCCATCCGCAGGCAAACTTGTCTCAGTCGCTGCCTGCCTTGACCCACCCAACAGAAGGACTCCTCCAGCAAGCAAATCTGACAGGCTCGGCGTGGGCGCACCCTGACTCCGTCTCAGGTGAGACAAGTCTATCCGCGGCAACAAGGGTATGGTGGAGTTTGAAATATCCAGCCGATGATGCAGCACTTGCAGCACGTAATTGAAGTTGACCTCATGGTAACCCCCTGGTTTCATAATCTAGCCCACCAACTCTCCCACGGAAGAAATGAAGCCCAGAGAGGTTGAAGGGCTCATCCGAGATCACACAGACTGATAATGTGAGTATCGGGGCCAGATTCCTGGATCCTTATCTCCCTGGAAGTTTGTATGTGGGCACACACCGCATAAACTCATGTGCATGCAGGCACATGCACATACATGCACACATTCATGCATGTGCATACACGGGCACTTACACCCATGTGCACACAGGCACACACACAGGCATGCAGACACCTGCACACTCATGCACACACGTGTACACCACATGCACCCATGCATGGATGCACTCACACATGCATGTACACCACACACACACACACACACACACACACACACACACACACAGATCCAGGCCCCCTTCAAACCTGGAGCCCCCACATATTGCTGGCAGCTTGCTATGTCCCTGCATGGACTCAGAGCATTGCTCTTCAGTAGTGAGGCAGGGGAGGGGGTGTCCAGCTGTTCTCAGATGACACCACCTGTACCCACATTTGGCTTCAGGACCCTGGCCAGCGCTCCATTGGCTTCTGGGACCTCTCAGAGGCAGGAAGCCTGCAAAGAAGCACCTTCCCCAAAGTGCTGAATTGAAAATCAGGGTAAATCCGCACCAAGGGAGATGTCTAATCAAGGCCCAGGTTTGCACTTCCTCCTCAATGGCATGTTGACAAAACAAGAAGAGACAGAAACAAACACGGTTAAGCTGCCTTTCGGAGGCCAGCCAGGAGAGGGGAGGCAGCTAAGGTGGCTCACCGCTGGCAAGGGTGAGCACAGCAGGCCACTCTAGCTGGGAAGCGCTCCTCAGAGGTTGACCCGAGAGTGCAGCGGAGGCTGAGACCAGCCAGTCAGAGGAGGGGGCCGTGGGCATGACTCCAGGCAGCCCCCTGCACACAGCCAGGGGTTAGAGACTGAAGCCCTTGAGGTTGCCGGGCTATCTATCCAGTGCCCACAGAGCTTCAAAAGAGACCAGGGCTGGCGACGGCACTGGCTCTTTTCTGAGACGCTGTTCTCACAGAGCGCACGCATTTCTCCATTAGTGGTCTTGCCCGAGGTCTTTTCACAGACCTTGATCCAGGGGTCCCAGGATTTGAAACTGCCTCTCCATGACAACTAGATGTAAAGGAATCAGAAACCACCCATCCAACTTGCTGGCTGTATAGAGAAGATGGGCTCCACAGAGGTGTGTGTGGGGTCATCCTTAAAGTCTCCGGTGCCCTGGGGACCCTCAGGACCCAGAGGAGGCCCCAAGAAATCCAGTGGAGGGGTACAGTCATCTTGCTGGCTGTTTGTACAACAGCCTCTTGGGAGCTGTGGCAATTGTCATTTTACCTACCTCTTTATTTCCAGAGAACAGTCTCCTTGAGTGGAAGCCATGCTAGGGGTGGTTGGGTCAATCAACTATGTCCCAAGTTTGATGAATAGTTTACTTTTGAATATACAGTGCCAAGCCTGTTTGGCGTTCTAGGTTTTGCTAATTTTTTCTGCGCTGCAGAATGCAGTCTGCGGCCAGACAAACCGAATTTGGATCCAGCACTGATGGTTACGGTGGTGCAACGCCGGGAAACTCAGGTAACTGTTTTAAGTCCCCTGGCTCCTGGGAAACAGCCACACACACATCTTGCACACTTTTGTGTGCTCACTGATATCAGGCACCGTCTTAGGCACCAACAGCAGAGAAGTGAACAAGACAGACCAGAACTGAGCCCTCCCGGGTACCAGCCAAGTGGATGGTGGCAGTTCCCAAATGTAGCCATCAGGCCAGCACCTCCTGGGGGCCACGGCTCAGCAGTTGAAGGGAGGTAATTATAGTATTGTATGCATCTTTTCTTTTAAACAGGGCTACACTTTAAGAACAACAGAAAAATACAAGGAAGTAGCTGGCTATCAAGTTTGGTGAACCTAGGCACATGGTACTTGATGATCTAGCCGATGGCAAGCGTGACAGATTCAAAGAAGGACCCACCATCTACATCCCCAGACTGGCAGAGGGTCCTGGGGCAGCTGCAGCAGCTCGGCATGGCCTCCTGCTGCTGCCAACAGAAGGAAAGTGCACTGTTTGGGCACCGTCCCCGCGCCAGACCTTCCACCAGCTCACCTGTCTCTTCATCCCCACGGCGGCCCAGGGCACAGGTGCTCTTGTCTCTGTCTTGTCCAGGAGGGGGACAGCTCAGGAAGGTAAGGGTGCCCCTAGGGCTAGGATCAAACCCAAACGGCGTTGCTCATTTCCCCACATGTGCCGCAGTTCTGAGCATTATTGTTTGATTTTTTATGATTATTTTTAAGACTGAGCTCACCGCACCCAGAGAGGAAGAAGACCTCTTCCTTTGTCGGTCAGCAGGCACCACCCTACAGTCGCACCCTCCTCCACATCTCTGCACCTGTGATGTTGGAAAATGCAGAGACTTCTTCCTCCTGAAGACTTTCCACACATGCAGCCTCTCACTGCCCAGCTCTCCTGCCACTGGACTGAGCAGCGGTGGACGTGGTGGGTCAGGCTGTCTGCCGCCCCAGGCCTGGCCTGCATGGACTGTCCACGTGAGACCCGCAGTCTCCCTTCCCTTGGAGGCCAGATGTTGAAGATGGAAGAGCCAGAGAGGTGGCATCCCAGAGCCTGAGCACCCACAAGGGGCAGTGTCCTCGGCGTGCCCAGGGCCACATATGACATGGGCTAATGAACTCCTCTGCTTCCAGCCCCAGAGAGGAGGAGGTGACTCTGCTGCTTTATCTGGCACAGCCAGCACATCCCGTTCAGCTGCAGGCTCCCTTCTTAGGGCGATCACGTCTTATCAAGCCTATCATCTGAGTATCAGCCAGGTCAGGCAGCAAGCCCAGAAGCCTGGCCTAGTGGTCAGGAAGGAGCAGTCTGGGATCCAGTTGGTTCTGAACACTGGCCTGATGCTTGTGAGCCCCAGAGGACTTTGGGAAGGTCATTTAACCTTTCTGAGCTTCCCTGTTCATGTGGGTACAGGTGGGACACCAGCTATGCAGACAACACACAGGCAAGGGTCCTGAGTACGGATGGAATAAGCAGAGCCCAAGGGGAACACGCAAGCTCTCGGAAACACTGCTGCCATGAAGGACGACTCAACTGAGACCGTTCAGTGCCAAAGGGCAAGAGCTCAGAACCTGACCCTGAATGCACACATGTACACGTGCACACGAAGCCCCATGCACACACGTAGGCACTTACAAATTCCCTCAGGCACATAGGTATTCACAGATGCCCTCACACGCAAACACATGTGTACATGAACATACCATCTCATGCACATGTTCACATATGCGCACCCTCTCACACATCCATGCACACATGCACCTGTAAACACATGAATGCACTTAGTCCCTCACACATATATGCACACTCACACATGCTCATGTGTGCGTGCACATATGCCCTCAGGCACACATGTGTTTGCACACTCACACACATATGCATGCACACAGACCCTCACAAACATATGCATCTACACACAATGTTAGATGCTCAGACACACGTATGCATGCACACATTCCCTCACACACACTGATGCATGCACACAGCCTCACTCACACATACATGCATTGCACACACACCCTCATACACACAATGCATACAGACATGTTCTCATACACACAATATATGCATGCACACACCCCATGCCTGTATACATGTACACACACCCTCATGCACACATGCATTTCATTCACATAAACCCACACACAAGGCACACATGACAGTATTCATGCCCTCATTTGCATATGCATGCATGTGCATGCACATAACCTCACACACACGTGCATATCCACCCTCATATACACATGCATGCATGCACACTCTCATGCACACACTCGCGTGAATGAAGACGTGCAGGCTTGCGAAACTCCTAAAGAGGCCTCTTCCAAGTCACTACAGTGCTGTCACCTCCCCACAAGCATCCGTCGTCACCACTTATGTCCACGCCCACCCCTCCCTTCTGGATGCTGCTGGCTCCCTGGGCTTTAGAAGTTATAATTAATTCATACTTTGGACTCTGAGGATTATGAGGCATTACAGGATGGCAGCGCTAAGACACATGCTTTCATTCGCCAGCTGCCATGTATTTAATTAGAGATTTGGATGATCCTCCTCGCCCAGATCTGTCCCTCCTACAGGTGCTGCGACGGAGAGGAGAGGGAAGCTCTTGTACACGAGGACTCTGGGGCTCTGACTTCCTCTCCCTGGGCAGCCACAGCAGCTGCAGGTGGAGCAGGCCTGCTGCCAGCCCTCCACCATGCCTGCTGGCCAGTGGCAGGTGTCTCTAACCAGGCTTCTGCCTCCTGGGGCTCACAAAAGCTGTCCCCGTGGGGCGGGACAGGCAGGACAAATCTGAATTGCTTCTGAAACCTCTTGCATTTTTTCTTTGTGAACTTTGTGACTTTGGAGGTGGGCAGTAGAACAAAACAGGCGATTCTCTGACAGCATCACCTCAGGATGCTGCGTGTCTCACACTCGCTGATGCACATCGCCATTTGGTTTTCGATTCAGCTGTGTTTGAACTTGTGGAAGTACACAATGGTTCTTTTTATAAAATTCTTCTGTTGCACTAAGTGTCTCTAATGAGAACAGCAGTTAATAAAATTTGAAATCAGGCTGTGAACAGAAGGGTTGACACGTCAGTCACTTCTACTCTCCTCCAAGGGGAACACAGACAGTGCCTGGCACAGAAGGGACCAGGTAACCGTCCTGGACTTGACCTCAGGGCGGTCCAAGGCCGCTCTCCAGAGTAGTGACCAGAGCCCTAGGAGAGGGGTCACAGAGGTCTTCCTCACACCCCACAAGGCAATAAGACACTCCCCATTCTGCAGGTGGGGAATCTGCCCAACTGGCAGGAATGCAGGGGATTCCTTCTCAGAACCCAAGTCAGAGGATCTGGAGTCCAGCTCTGCCTCTCTCCAGCCCTTCCAGTACAGCCCAGTATCCTGCCACAGGCTATCTGCATGCCCTAGCTGAGTGTCAGACCACAACAGCCTGGATGGGCATCACGAGAGCAAGCACAGAAAGGGCTTAGCACGTGCCAGGAGGTCCTGTGTGTTCTGCACAGGAGTTCACTCAACCCAGCCACAGCCCCACCAAGCAGCTCCCTCCTAGTCATCTGGGTGGCTTCTAAACACCAGGTGGCTTCTAAACGGCAGGAATTTCTTCCTCACAGTTTTGGAACCTGGAAGTCCAAAATCCAGGTACAGATCTGGGGTCTGGTGAGAGCCAGTCTCCTGGTTCCTGGACCATGTCTTGTTGCACGGTGTCCTAGAAGACAGAAGGCAGGAATCGGGGCCTCTTTCATAAAGATACTAGCTCTACTCATGAAGGCTCCACCCTCAGAATTAATCATGATCTAACTTCTAGAAGGCCCACCTTCTACCACCGCCGTGTTGATGACAAGTCTTAAGGTATGAACTGGGGGACACAAACTCTTAGACAAGAGCAGTCCTGTCACGACTTTGCAGATGAGTACCACAGCACAGAGTCAGGTGGGAGCCTGGATACCTGCCCCCAGAGCGCACACGTGGGAGACCCCCCCAGGACAGGAGGGGGCTCTGGAAGGGGCTCTGGAAGGCCTGGAACGTCAGCAGGCTGGAGTTTAGACAGCCAAGAAGCAATCCTTAAGGTAATTCCATGAAAACAAGGGAATGAATCTGGCGTATCATTAAATAAAAAGTCAGGAGGAAATGGTGCATGCAGTCTGAACACAATTAAGTTGAAATACAAGCAGACACGGGTCAGATCTGGAGAATTTGCCATGATGAAAACAGAGGCAGTGGCCAGCTGATAGAAGTAGGGGGCTGTTTTTCTGCAAGTTTTTCCTATATTATTGCTGACACACACCCTTCATTTAATGAGACAGCTAATGACACAAAAATGCGTAAGCTGTACAGTCCCAATATTTGAAGGACAAAGCAGGAAGAGCTCATCTGCAGGGACAGCAATCAGAATGAATGACCCAGCTGGGCAAGGGGCCCAAGGTGCTTCCTGGGTGGGGGCCTGAGATGGTGGTCACACAGGTACACCTTTGTCAAAATTCGCTGAGATTTGTATATTTTATCATTGCATATAAATTGGATTATCATTCACATGTAAATTATATCTTAAGTTTTAAAAATAGAAGTACAGGGCAGTAACAGTTAATCTTCTGTGTCAATTTGACGGGATCAGAGAAAGTCAATTTACTTGGTTAAACACTTCCCAGGTGTGTCTGTGAGAGTGTTTCAGGATGAGATTAGCATTTGAATCCACGGGCTCAGTACACAGTCCTCCCCAAAGTGGGTGGCTACCATCCAATCCCCCAGGGCCCAGGCAGAAGGAAAGGCAGGAAGGAAGAATTTGTCTCTCCTGCCTGCCTCACAGCTTGCCCTGGGAAACTTCACTTCAATCCTCCACTCCAGACGGTTTGCAACATTGGCTATCCTTGTTCTCAGGCCTTCTGACCTGGCCTGGATCACCTGATGGGCTGGCCTCAGTCTCTGGCATGAGGACAGAAGACTGCAGGATTTCTCAGCCTTCATAACCTGTAGGCCAATTCTTCATTATACATACACTATCTCTATGTAGACAGATATCAATTGATCCATCAATGGATATGTATTGGTACTTCTTCTAGCTCTGGAGAACACTAATATGCTGGAGAGTTGAAACAAACCCATCTTGATGCTTCCTTCTTCCTTCTCTGCTACACTTGCCCTCCATGTGTACCCCAAAATCCACTTATGGAAACTTCATCTCCAGTGCAACAGTGCCAGGGGTGATATGCAGGATGCTAAGGTGGCATTAACAGATTGATGCCATTATAATAGACCTGACAGAGGGAGTTTGTCCCTTCTCAGCCCGCCCATCCCTTCTGCCACGTGTGGTCATAAGCAATTAGGCACCATTTGGAAGCAAAGACCAGGCCCTCACCAGACACTGAATCTACAAGTATCAATCCTGGACGTCCCAGTCTCCAGAACTGTCAAAAATAAATTTCTACTCTTGGTAAATTTTCAAGTCTCAGGTATTTTGTTATAGCAGCATAAACAGACTAAGAAAATCTCTCTATGAGGAAACTATATTTTCTAATTACCAACACTTTAGGATGGCCATCTTGTTTCTCTGGCCAGTATTTTCCATCCACAGCATGGAAATTCCATGTAATAGCACAAGCCCTAGAACAGGGTGTGTCAGAGTACTATTACAGAGCTGAACCTTTCAGGAAACTGAGGCAGGAGGGAGGCTCCCCTTCAAACCCCAATTCTTTTCTTTCTTTCTTTTTTTTTTTTGAATTTGGGATTTAATCTAGGGGCACTTTACCACTAAGCCACATCCCCAGTCTTTTTTATTTTTTATCTTGAGACAGGGTCTCACCAAATTTCTGAGGATCTTGCCAAGTAACTGAGGCTGGCCCTGAACTTGCAATCCTCCTGCCTCGGGCCCCCTAGTTACTGGGATTATAGGCATGTGCTTAGAAGTATGCCAGAAAGATTTCAGACATATTGCTCAGAGTAACATGCATGAGTTCATTAGAAGGAACAGGAAAGGGAGAGAGTGGTTCCTATCAGAGAGGAGGGACAGTGTGCCTCTCCTTTCCTCAAGTTTTATTGGGGTCCCAGGGAAGTTCCCAGAGTCCTGCCCAAGTTCTCCTTTTGACTGACAGCCTAGAAGAAGCATAAGCCAGCTCCAAGAGAGGATGGTGTGGTGCTCAGAGTAGAAGTTTTGCCTCCATTTCCTGCCCCCTTAATCAGTTCGTCACCCTTTAAGTAGCCCCCAAAAGCTCTCCTTGTGAGGGTGTGGCTGTTTTGGCTATCAGGGTGATTGGGGGTTGTGACATAGTTTCTGATAAGGGGGGTCCTGGAGACTTGGTTACAAGAGATAATGATGACGTGGTCCAGAAAAGGCAGTTTTTCTTAATTAA
Source organism: Sciurus carolinensis (assembly GCF_902686445.1). NCBI lineage: Eukaryota > Metazoa > Chordata > Mammalia > Rodentia > Sciuridae > Sciurus > Sciurus carolinensis. Next base: position 37,133,110 of record NC_062230.1, read on the forward strand.
GGCTGGGGGAGGTTTAAACATTTGGAGCCCACCTTCCAGGAGCTTATCTGTCATAAGGTTCCTTGAGGCTGTTCCTGTCTTTTCCCTGCTCACCATTCATAGCTAAGGAACTAAGAGTATCATCCCCAGGACAGTTCCAGTCTATCCTCAGCTTTTATAAATAAAGTTTTATTGGCAGCACCACAACCTGGTGTTCACACATCTGTGGTGCTTCTATGCTACCACTAGAGGCAGACAGTTGAGCTGGTAAAGCTCCAAATATTTACTATCTGGATCTTTACAGAAAAAAGCTTGCCCACTGCTTCCCCAGAGAACACTGGTAAACACATGTGGGACTTCGATGGTGTCAGAGTGACTGAGCTGGGGCAGTACTGGCATTTACTGGGCATAGTTCCTCATCCCAGCATAGAGTAAAGAACTACCCTGCCCAGACCTGGAGCAGCAACCCCGTGGAGAAACTCGCTCCAGAGGCAGGTTCAGACCCCAGGAGGAGGCCGTGGGGGAGGCCTGGCTCCCAGGCCACCCAAGCTCTGCAGGACTGTGTTCCCCACTTAGAGATGCAGCCCCAGCCCCTAAGCTCCATGAATGTCATCTGACCTGGGCTGCTGTTTGACAGCTGTGTCACAGGTTCCCTCAGGACCCCATTTTAGAATCAAGGAGAAGGGTTTTAACAGTTGCCAAACCCAAGTTTAACAGAGCACGACAGAAATACCCACCAGGGTTCTAACCTGCTCTGTCACATCCTCCACTGCGCCAGCAGGATGCAGAGAGAGGGTGTGTGCTGCCTGTCACCTTGGGATCCTCACCGTGGAGTTCATAAGCACTTTGGGACACGGTGCCAGAGACTCTCCTGTGTGGTAGACGGTGCAGAGAGCAGCTCCCGGGTGTGAAGAGAAGGTGCAGCTGACTTGCTCAGGTGCAGGGGCCCGAGCTGGGCTTAGGCCAGGCCTCCTGGCCTGCTGCAGGGAGCTGTATGGGAACCCGGTGGCAAAAAAAGGGAATCTGAATGCCAAGAGGCCTTCCCATGCCAGACTCCCGCCTGGGCCGGGACTGGGACAGGGGCTGGCCTATTTTGCCTGTGAATGCTTAGAGGATGATCTTCCCAGTAAACAGTGTTCTGAATGCTAGGCTGCGGGTTTTTGTTTTTGTTTTGTTTTTTTTCTGTTTTTGTTTTGTTTTGGGGGGAGGAATTAATTTATTTAATAAATAAAAATTCATATATTTATGGATCTTATAGTTTGTATATGAAGCATCCCCCTCCCCCCCCAAAAAAAAGACCCCGACATTAATACAGGAAGAACCAGAGGTGAAATGATTAGACTAAGAGCTAACCTAATCACCCATCCTAGTTAGAATAACTGGGTGGCAACTGCACAGGCCGGTGGGGCACGGCTGGAGGAGGTGGGTCACTGGGGACATGCCCTAAAAGGGTGCAGTGACCCCTATCCCCAGCCCCCTCTCTGCTTCCTGACCCTGCCATGAGCTGAGCAGCTGACCTCTGCTGGACCCTTCCTCCGGGATGTGCTGTCCCACCTCAGGCCATCTATGAACCGAGACCTCTGAAACCACCAGCGCCACCTGCGCTCTCCCTCCTCTAGGTTGTTCTCGTTAGGTATTCTGGTCATGGTGATGGAAAGGCAACTTCAACCCTGTAGGTGAGGTTTCCATTTCACCTCTCTTCTCATCTCCAACCCCTAGTAGAACACATGGTACACATTAGGCACATAATAATCGTTGGACGAATAAATGAACAAATGAATAAATTGATCTCGTCTTCTCCATCCTTCCCTCTACCTAGAAGAAATAAGAATATGATAGAAAGTTCTAAAAGGAAATTAGAAATAATAGCTAACATGATTTAAGGTCTCCAATATGCTTCTAACCGTGAGTTATTTTAGCTTGTTTATTTCTTTCAACCATCCTCAGAGATCAGTCCTGTCCTCATCTCAATTCATTCTCCAGGTGAGGAAACTGCGGATCAAGCAGGTCACAGCCCCCACCCAGGGCCACAGCGTGGGAAAGCAGAGGGCTGCGCTTCGCCCTGGGGTCTGCAGCCTCCTGGCTCAGCCCTCCTTCATCACAGTGGTCAGCAGCCAGCACCTGTGCTGTGCAACACACTCCCATCCTGTAACTGTGGGCAGAGCCCCTGCTAGAGGAACAGCTCTGGGTGGGTTTCCACTAGGCCCCCTCCAAGCCCAGGGGGTGAAGAGTGCTTAGCCTTTCGGCATTCCTAAGAATCAACCCTCTCCAGAAACGAACCCCCAGATGTGCCCCGGTGTGTGCATACATGGATATTTGATTCTACAGCTTCAGTGAAACAGCCTGGGCCCCACGCTAGGTGATAAATGGCTCAGTAAGTGTATAATACAAGGCAGACGGAGAGAAATATGCTTTTATGTGCTGCGTGGAATTGCACAACTTTGGGACAGCCTGGGTGCTCCTCTAAAGAAGAGGCTTCTGATGGGTGGAAAACGCAGGGCCGAGCAAAGTTCTAGCTGGGAGGTTAACAGCTGTATCTTAACTTTTCACGATTTAAACTCGTGATAACCTGAGCTGCTTAGAGGGAGAGAGACTGACAGAAAGATCAGACCCAGAGGGCTTTGCACCTGGGGCAGGCTAGGCAGGGAAGCTCATGTGCCGTTTCTTGAGAAGCAGGTGTGTGATGTATTTTTAACTCCACCCAGAATGCATCATTCAAATACTCAAGTTCATGAGCCGGCGGTCACTGGTGGCGTGGTCAACTAGCCTCACAAGGCGGATGCTAGATGTTTCTGATAGTCGGTGGCGGTGGGTCCTTGCTTACATGCCAAGGAGTTTCTTAACCGGATGGATGAATGAAAGAATTTTTTAGAATGCTGTTGTGTGTTGTATCTGCCAGATAGAACATGTGTTTTCACTTCCATGTGACTTGTAGTAGGTTTCTTCTTCATTTTTGAGATGAGGAAATTGAGGCACCAGAAAGACATTTAAATTCTGACACTGCACAGTGACTAAATGGGGGAGTTGGAACCCAAAGGCAGGAGTGTTCTGATTACCTCCTACCCACCTATGTGGAAGGAGGGGTCCCCGCCCTAAGCAGTACAAGACACAGGCACCTCCTACCCTCCCCATGTCCAAGGAGGGGTCCCCTGTCCTAAGCAGTACCAGACACAGGCACCTCCTACCCACCCCATGTCCAAGGAGGGGTCCCCTGTCCTAAGCAGTACAGACACAGGCACCTCCTACCCACCCCATGTCCAAGGAGGGGTCCCTTGTCCTAAGCAGTACAGACACAGGCACCTCCTACCCACCCCATGTCCAAGGAGGGGTTCCCTGCCCTAAGCAGTACCTACCCACCCCACGTGGAAGGAGGGGTCCCCTGTCCTAAGCAGTACAGACACAGGCACCTCACAGTAGGCAGATGAGGTCACCATCCATAAGTCACACACACCCACAGCCAGGGAGGGGCAGGCACTGCACATCCCACAGGCCCACATCCCAGGGAGGCTGTCTTGGGAGCAGGTGAGCCAGCTGAGGCTCGGGATGCAGTCTCCACGGTGACAAAGGCTGGGATGGCCCTGGCTCTCACAGGAAGGCGCAACGGCCCCTTCACATGATTCCATGACCAGCAGGCAAGTGAAGCCCGTGAGGTCGAGGACCAGGAGGACCACGGGATGAAGCTGGTCCAGGCAATGAGGGAGACTTTCCTGCTGCCTGGGGACAAACCACATGAGACAGGTAACTCTCCACTGGACCTTGTGGGGCTCAAAGACATCAAAAAAAAAAAAAAAAAAAAAAAAAAAAGCACATGAAATTTTAGCTGTTAGAATACATGAATAACTGTGAAACCCTAATCTCAACCAATACATTACCACTCTTCCTCCCACGCCTTCCTCAATCTTCCCTTCCACTCAATGTGCAAAGCATAGGTTCTTCTCCTTCCCTTTCACCATGGAGGGGAACATAGGTGTGCAAACGGAGGATGAGCATCAACCTGGGAAGCAGCAGGCAGGTGTCGGGTCCCCCTTGCCCCTGTAGCCCCATGGCTCAGAGCCAGTGTGTTAATGACCCCAAACCTGTGTTTTGCCCTTCGAAATGAAAAGGAGACCATGCACTTCAAGTGGTGGCTCTCAAGAAGAGAGGAATGAAAGCAGGCGCTTTAAGAAATAACTTGAGGGGAAGAGACCTACCATGGTTTACAACGGTTTTCACCAGCTCTGTATTTCTCCAACCCTGGACCCCTTTCCTTGAAGGAATCAGGCATGAAGGTGAAGGTGTCCCCTTGCTCCAAACACCCAGGAGAACTAAGCGAGACGGCGTTGCTGGCGATTCTGCGTGTTCATCAGTGTCTCACTCTGTGCTGAGCACTCTCCACCAGCAACTCACTCGAGTCCCGGGACAACGCCACGAGCAGCCGTCTGCCTCACTCCCTTCCTGCTGGTCACTGAGACTCAGAAATCAAGAAGTTTGCTCGAAGTCAGATGGCATGGCAGCGCACCAAAGGCGAGGTCTGCACTCCAGGCAGGGCAGCTTGAGAGCCCACGTCCCTCACCTGCAAGGAAGGGATGCTCTCACCAGGACACCGGGTGGTGTGGAAGCCTATGGAACGGCCCCCACCAAGATGTCCTGGTCCTAATCCCTGAAATCCTAGGGAAACTGCCACCTCATTTGACAAAAGAGACTGAAATGTGACTATGGTAATATCCTTGAAGTGGGTGACTCCCTGCCTTGTCCAGGTGGGCCAGTTATGAGAGCCCATGTAAGAAGGCAGGAGGGTCAGAATCACAGGGGGACTCGACGCACTTTGTGGCTGACTATGAACATACAGGAGGGGCCACAAGCCAAGTGCTGTGGGCAGCTTCCAGTCGCTGGAAACAGCAAGGAAAGGCATCCTCCCCCGGGACCTGCGGAAGAACACAGCCCTGCAGATACCTTGATTTCAGGACTTTTGATCCCCAGAACTGTGAGATGATAGTTTGTGCTTCTGAAACCATGAAAATTGGGTAATTTGTTACAGCAACAATGAATCAGGTCAGAGCTTTGGACTCAAGAATATGCAGTTGGCGTTAGAGCGGCCAAGAACCGCACGTGGCTGTTTAACTTAAGGTAGTTAAATTTACATTAAAGAAGCAGTTCTATGTCACGCATCACAGGTCTCCTGGACAGAGCTTCTCTGCAGAGCAAGTCTCTGCACTTCCCTGCCTGCCGCTTATTCCACAGAATGGAACAAGGTGCTCAGTGGGCCCAGGAGTGAGGGAAGCCGATCACCTGGTTCACATCCCACCTCTACCACTGTGTGGACCAGTGTCATCTGATGATGATAATGTCGGCATCTGGCTAGTGGGGTTATTGTCAAGACCGAGGGCTAGGGGTATGGCTCAGTGGGAGAGTGCTTGTCTAGCATGCATGAGGCCCTGGGTTCAATCCTTAGCACTGCCAAAAAACAAAAACGGTAATATTATAGAGACACAAGATGGCAATACAGGCCTGATGCACTAGCTCAGTGCTGCCATAGATAAGTGGGCACTGGATCAACATCAACTCTTATTATCATCATCACCCTTATTCTTCCTTTTAGACAGGAAGACTCAGGACCAGCTCAGCTCTAGAAGGTTGACTGAGATGCTTTCTCAGGCCAGATGAACACGGGTCAAAAAGGAGACACTTCCTCCTTGGCATGTGCCAAAGAAGCACAAGAGTCTAACACCAATTCCATGGCCCAAGGAAAGCAAGGAATGGAAGCTTGCGTGGCCCGTGGGGAAATACCACGCGTGCCCCGACCCCAGGATGCAGCGTCGCAGCCCCGTGAATCCCAGCTGCAGACGTGTAAATACTCCTCAGAAATATTTATGATGAGACTTCAGCACCGACCCAAACAGCCTTCACATAGTGAGACGAAACCATAAATTATTTCCAAGAACATTGTAATGCCAAGGGAACTCACTTAATTATCCATTATCCCAGAAATGTAGACATAATGTTAATTAAAATGAAGGGGGAAAGCCATTTCCATTTTTTATGAAGATTCATGGGGCTCTGGAAGAGCTCTCTGCCCTGCAGGCTGGGCCAGGGGATGGAGAGCCTGTTCTCAGGAGGAGAAATCAGTAATCCAGACAGGACAGGGCGCCTCAAGGTCATGAGCCAGAACCTCGGAAAAGAAGAGTTGCCTGCTCCACACACCACATAGTCTTTACCCACAAATGCCTGCCTTTTCACCACTGTTGCTTATTTTTCTCTGGTCTGGACATTGCCCGCTCCTTCTTTTCTATAGGAGAAGAACCTATATATGGCTTTGCACATGGAGTCCAAGTGTGAACTGAGGCAGGTTGGGAGGAAGAGTGACAATATATTGGCTGAGATTAGGGTTTCATAGTCATAGTCATGCAGGGGACCATTCTCAGACTAAGTTTGAAATCCTTTGACAAGAAGGGCAGGAAATTCCACTGGTATCCAGGAGACCTGACACACAGTAGGCCCTATCCCCTCTACCTCACTCCTCCTTCTTCCCTGCCCACTCCTGTCCAGCCTAATGGCCGTGGACACATCAGGTGAGATCCAGCCCACCTCAGGACCTTTGCATAGGCCCCCAGCCATTTTTGTGTTTATTTTCATTGAGGGTCTAAGTTGCTGAGGCTGGCTTCGAACTTGCAATCCTCCTGTCTCAGTTGCCTGAGTTGCTGGAATGATAGGCGTGCACCTGGCACAAACTAGACATTTAAAAAGGCACCACATCAATGGAACTGAGACTGTGGTACCAAACGAGAGCGTGTCATCGCTTCAAACATTCATACACACACCCAAGTACAGCTCTGATATGCAGAGCAAGAGTTACCTTTCACAAGGAGCACCTTCCTCACCTGACCTTGAGGTGAAGCACTTTCTCTTGGGAGATACACAGTTATTGGACTCTGGTTTAATCAGAATAGATTTCACTTCTCAGGTATACACAGAACTCACCCTAACTATCTCTGGAGAATCCCCCCAAGGCCAGAGCTTCTCAGAACCTCAACAAGCAACTGATTGCATGGGTATCCTGCTAAAAATTACAGAATCTGTGCTGGTGTGTGGTTCAATGGTGAAGTTGCTTAGCAAGCACAAGGCCCTAGGTTCCATCCCGAGCACTGAAAACAAACAAACAAACAAACACAAAATAACAACAACCACAAAAGCCCCAGAACCTTTCTTTGTAGGTCAGAAAGGGGTCCTCAGATTCTGCAGGTATTCAAAGCTGCTCAAGAATACCAATGCAGCTTGCCAGCAGTCTGACCAGGAACAGGAAACAGGTTTCATTTTACACACTATGTTGGAATGAATGGCTATGTCTGCCTGGTTTACTAGTTGAGAAAGATTTGGAGCAAGACAGAGCTTAGAGAGAAAGAGTGCTGTGATCCATTAGTGATGTCTGTCACGGGCACAGAAATGAGCTAATGAGATGTGTGCCACCCTCTTCAAGGGCACACACATCCTGCAGTTCAGTTCAACATCACGCTTCAAATGTATATCCTCACTTCAAACCACACATCCCCACACATGCACACACACACATACATGTGCCCATCACATACCCAAAACTCTCTGGCAGGGCCTTGCGCATCCTGGAAGTGACAGAGCCGCCAAGATCCTGTACTTTCAAATAGCAAATGTTCCCCATGGGCCAGCTTCTCCTGGCCTTACCTCGCAAGCCCTCCCTTAGGCAGCGGGGAACAGATGTCCAGGCCTCATTGTACCCACAGCCTGAGGGCACCCTGCTCCAATCTGCTGGGCTCCAAAGCAGCACTTCAGCTACATGGACACATCCTTTCAGTCTGGAGACCGAGGCTCATGCCCAGGGAGTGTGAGGGCCAGCACAGGTTAAAAAGCCACTCATCTCTTTCCTGTGATGTCCACCCTCCACTGACTCCCTTCCCCTTTGACCTCCGGGTGATTGAAAGGCTTCCATCAGCTGTTGGTGAGTCCTAACGGAGTCCAGGGAACCCCACCTGGATCTATTCCTATCCGCCCCTCCCTGGCTTTCCTAATTTCTCATCCTTTAGAAAGGGGAAACAGGTGGTCACTGTGCTCTGGCGTCTAGTACCCATGTCCCACAAAGAGCAGTTCCATTTGGACATAAGAAGTCCTTTCCTAATAAGCACCCTGGAAAGAGGGGAGACCGGCGTGGCCTCCCATGTCAGCAGAGCCCACGTGGGCTGAGCCCCGAGTCATCTGCTTCCTCCGCAGCAGGCAGTCAGATCTGCCCAAGAGAAATGCACAGAGATAATTGGGCGATGAAACAGAGTTTCAGCCAAAATAAATGCTACCACCTGGTCACTTTCAAACCGGAGCCGTGCTGGTATTTCAATTAGGCTGAAAACACTAGGAAAACAGGGCCCTGCATCTTGCACCTGTAGCCAGGTCCGCTGTCACCCACATGCCACTTCCCAGTGCTGCCAGAGGGGTGTGGGAAGGACGATTCCAAAGAGGTCTACACTGACCGGGCACACGGGAGTCGGACTGTCCAACAAGGTAAAGGGGAAGAAAAGGCTGAGCTGCCCCAAGAAATCCTCGCAGCCGTTTCCCCCGAAGTGCTCAGGTAGCTCCGCAAACGGCACCGGGTGCGCGTTTCCGCGTTTCCTCTGTTAAATCAATAGCCTCGCTGCCAAGATGAGGCCACTTCTCTCCCGACGGTTCTGCTTCTCTCTTGCTCCAAACTCGAGGAGCGTGGAGGTGAGCCCTGAACAGCGCACAAGGGTGCACACACGCTCGTTAAGCACGCACACGACGGCGAAACCTGCCTTAATGAAAGTTTATTTGAAGAAAATGCTTATTTAAATGCAGTCAACTCTTGCAAATGGAAACGGGTTATTTTGGGATAATTGCATAGCTGGGAGAGCAGGGCCTCTATGCCACTGGGCGTTCCAGCTGTTTCTTAACCTTTCCTCACTGGAAAAAAGTCTTTTTTTCATCTGCAGAGAGAAACAAATGGGACTTCATTAGGCCAAGAGTACGGGCATGAGGCTGGAGGGCTGAGGAGGAATACAGACAGGAATCCTCAAGGAGGGCGCTGAGCGCGGGAGGAGGCGGACAGGGCTGAAAGCCCCTCATTTTGGTACTGCTGAGAATTGGGCCCAGCAAAGACGACTAATGAGGGTCTTTAAATATCTAATTACAGTAAACAGGCTTCCCCTTTCAAATGAAAGGCTTCATGTGCGCCTTTTTAGGAGTCAAGAGGAAAGCCACCCTATAAATACCACAGGGAAGTCAGGAGAATGCCCTGGCAAATCTCAAGTGTCCTCGGAAGATGTTGAGGATTCCAGGAAGCTGGAATGTAGAGCTGGGCGCCCGGGACGGGGAGAGTGGGCAGGTCCAGCCCTGGCGTCTGGAAGGAGCCCCTGAGCCCACGCAGCCATCCCTCCATTCCCTCCCGTCCACGGCGCCTTGGAGTCTTCACTGTCCCCTCCAATGGGTGGGTCAGGGAGGAGCCAGGCCACCAGCCTTTACCCTGTAGCTTGGTCTCAGCACCGCATCCCATCCTGACCTACCTGGACAGAGAGAGCTCTCCTCCTTCCTGCAGGCAGGTCCCCCCTTACCTGCCCTCAAGTTGGGAAGACAGCGGGGACAACAGAAAGAGGAGATACCATCTTACATAGTATTAACTTTAGGGTCTTTGCACCCACCCGTCTCTTCCACCCCACTGGTGTTAAGAGGTGAATTTTCAGCTTTAAGCCAGGGCCACAGAGGGGACTCTTGAGGGGCATAAGACACCGTCCTGCCTTAAAAGATGGGGCCACCCCACAAGACTGACCAAGGCCTACCAGAAACACACTAGTGAACCAAACCCTCCTGTGGGAGAATGGGAGCCAAGCGTAGAGGACTCAGGATCGGCAGGAAGCGTGCAAGCCAACTCTATGAGACGCGCAGGGACCAGAGGAGCTTGGGGACCCCGGCTCCCTCAGGGCAGTCGAGGGGAGGCATGCTGGGCTGCAGGCCAGGGGCATACAAGGGCCTCTCAGGCCCAGGTGTGGCCGTGCCCTCACCTCCCCTAGGGAAGGGACAGGCCAGAGGTGAGGCGCATCCTGGGTCTGCTGCGTCCACAGGCCAGCACCTGGCAGGACACCCAAGGGAGGGCCACGGGCACCTGTGGGCGCAATAGCCTGGACGCAGCTCCCCCACTGTGCTCCCCCCACACCGGCCAGGCAGCCTGAGCTCCAGCTTCTCCACCTTCAAGCGGGTGAACAAAGCCACTTGCCCAGCTTCCGTGACAAGCCCTGTCCCCCTTTGTCACAGATTCATCCAGCATGTACCAGGCCGCGGCCACAGAAGCAGGCGCTTACCCGCGGTGTCTGATTCACTCTCCGCTGGGGCTTATGGAGGAAATGCCCTTCAGTCACTCGACAGAGGCAGGAGGGTGAGGAGTCACCGGACCAGGCCACGTGCCGCCGCCGTCTGGCGGAGGGCGGCAGGGTCTTCCCGGCACGCCCAGTGTCTCCGGCGCCTTCCTCACCACGGGGAGGCCCCCGCGGGCAGGGGAGAGGCTCTTCTCAGCATCAGCACTGTGGGTGAGCTCCCCAAATTCCCAAGCCCACTGGAGAATCCCCTGACCGCCCGCTGCAGGGCTCAGAGCCAGCGGGCTCAGGGCCAAGGACAGCCAGCAGCAGGACACGCCTCCAACCCAAAACCATGTGCGGTGGCTTCATGAAGGGTCAGCTGTCTTCCAAGGGGGAAAAGTCAACTTCTAACACCCCTGTCCTCTACGCGAGAAAATCTGAGAACTCACACCAGAATGTCATCGCTGATCCGAGGACGCGGCTCCCACTGGAGGCACCAGGACACCCCCTTAGGGCCAGGGCTTTGGGGTTCACTGCTACATACTCAGTGCTCCATAAATACACGTTAAAGGAATGACTGCCAGCAGGCTGCTGCGAACACCCTGCAACGTCTGAGAACCGTGGCACTTTGTAGCTGAACCCAGAATGGTGGGGTGGAGACCTGTCCTGGCCGAGAGGAATTCCCTGTGTTTTCAGGAGTAACCAGACTGGAGCCGGCTGTGCACGCTTTGCACACAGGACCTGGCTTTTGCCACGAGCACAGGAGGCCCGCCCCAGATTTCCAGGCACTCACCGGAAGCATGGGGATGGGGAAGAGGGTTACGCATGGACAGGTCCAAGTCCTCTCTGGATAAGACACCCGTCGCCCGAGGTGGGGCGTCCACTCTGCCTTGCCTCCGGCTCCATGGGTTACTGCTGGTTTCATCTTTGTTGGGGGGCACGGGGCTTGTTTGTGATACCAGAGAGCACAGTCCCGAGGGTGGTGGGGGCAGCCTGATGGCTCACGTGTGGCAGAGCCACCAGCAGCTCACAGGCCCATCTTCCCCATCTGGGAAACCTGAGACCTCTAGAAGTTTCCCACGCGGAGGCTGGGAAGCCATTACAGATGCTGTTGGCATTGCAGGAGCTTAGAGACCCTGTGGCCCAGGTGATGCTGGTGGAGAGCTGGAGGGTCAGAGTGGACCAAATGCAGGCGACCTGCCCTGCAGCATCTTCCGGGTTTCAGAAGGTCGCCAGGCCCCAGGTTGCCTCCTTTTCAATTACTCGTCCATTAGCCAAGAACTTCTGGGGCCTGCTTATGAGCCTGACCCACTTCTGCGCAGGAAACAAACAATGAAGGAGCAACTGCCCTGTGGGGGCGGCGGGGCGCTCACTCCAGAGGGGAGAGGGCAGCAGACCCTGCAGGGTGAGCTGAGATAAGTTGCCTGAACAAACAAGGGACCAGGGCCACCCCAGAGGAGTTGCTGTGTCAGAGGGCAAGGCCAGAGGGCCACCAGCTCAGAGCCAGCTAAGGGAAAGGCGGTGGCGAGCTCCTGGGCCCCCCAGGGACGGTGGGCTGCCGACCCTCGGCCAGCTGATGGTTGGGGTAAATCACTTTTCAAACCCACGTTTTAAAAAGACTCCCTTGGAGTAAGTGTTGCCAGATTTGTGCTGACTTCAGGAGGCCAGCAGACTGCCTTGGCAGCAATTTTTAAAAATAAAATGAAAAGCAATTATGTTCCATTGCAGCAATTTACTTGGTGAAAATCAGGGGAATGGAAAAAAAAAAAGAAAAAGAGGTAAAGACATCCCCTCATCCCCGAGGGCTCCCGGGCCGGGGGCTTTCCTCAGCCCGCAGCAAGGTCTCCTCTGGGACATGGACCCAGGGACAGGCCTGCCCTCAGCTCAGCCACGGAGCCAGCCCAGGTGAGAGCAGCAGAAACCAAGGTGTGTGTGCCTGCAGCTCCCAGCCGTGCACTGAGTAAGCAGGTGCAGCTAGGCCACCGAGGTCTCCAAGGGTGAGGGACACCCAGGGGAGGGAGGCCACCCAAAGCCACGCACCTTACCCTCACGGCACCCACGCCGCCCCACCTGCGCCACAGTCCCCTCTCTCATCTCAGCTGCCAGTCACCCGCCCCCCCCCCTAACAATTTCTCTATTTTAACATTAAATCTTTTTTTTTTTAAAGTGGAAATAGTGCATGCTCAGAATATATAGAAAAGCAAAAAGCAGGGAACCAGATCTCATCCGCAGCGTCACCCTTCAGCAGTAGCCGCTTCCCTGGGTTGCTGTATATCCTTCAAGAGTTTCTTTCCCACTTTATTTATGGATCCATATTTTTAAACAAGCCATAGCCATTCAATATGCCATTTAACATAATTTCTTACTAGAAGAACCCGAAATATCTTCCTGGGCCTGAGTAAGTGATAAAGTTATCCAAATGCATTTGTCAAATTACAGTTAATGGCTGAAGAGGATTCCATTTTATGGCCAGAGCATAATTTATTTGATTTTTTTTTCCTCCCTGTTATTGAAATTTTCTTTATTATAAACAATGCAGCGGTGAGCATCACTTACTCCTTCATTTAACAACTATTTATAGAGTGTCTTCTGCAGCTAAGTTTGCGAGCGCATCCTTAATTATTCCCTGCGGGTAAATTTCTGCAAGTGGAATTGCCAGGTCAAAGCACAAACATGCATTTAAGGCGTTTGAAACAAGCATATTAGTCGTACTGCCAAATTGCCCCCCGGAAGGTTGTTCTGAGTTGTATTTCTACAGCCCAGGGTGAGACGGTCTCACTCCCTTTGCCAACGCTGACTTTTTCTCCCCCACCCCCTTTCTTTTTCTTTTAGATCAATTCTGTAGGAGAAAAAATAATGTCGGGTTTCACTTTTCAATCCTTTGTTTCCACCCAGCCTGAACATTTTTCCATGCACTGGCCATTTAGATTTCTCTTTTCGTGAATTGCTTATTCATAGCTTCGACGGCACATCTTAATTAAGTCTAGAAGGAAGAGGGAAGAATGGAGAAAATTAATAATTATTGAGCACTTGTTATTTTCCAGACAGTGTGTACTACTGGCTTCGTGGGGAAACTCGCTGATCTTCACCAGGGGTCTGTCATCGTCCCCATCGCACAGGTGACAAGGCTTCTGCTCTCAGGAGTGCGCCTGCCCCGGGACAGAGGTGATGCCCCCTGCCGCCACCTCCCCGGCACTGCCTTCGGGATGTCTCTGCCTGCTTGGTTCTGGCCTCACTCTGCGTCGGGCCCCACCCTGAGGTGCTCTGGCCCTCACCCTGTCACCTGCTGACACTGCATGACCGAATTTGCCATCTTGGATTATTTTATCCAAGAACCCCTGGGGACGTGTTCCTTAGGAAATCTTTGGAGAAAATAACTACCCTGTGGCAGAGCCAGACCTTTGTCACTGCTGCCAAGTAGCCAGAGAACCCTTCCAAGAGCCGGGGCTTGTCCTACAGGCACAGCCCTCTGTACCTCGCTGCTCTTCCAAGGAGGAACTCAAACAATGTTCCTGCCATTCACTCCATGTCTCAGCATATGGAGCCTCAAACACAGGTTTTGCTAACCCAGTGGGGATTTATAGCCATCTATGTGACCACAGAACCCTGCATTTTGACACAAACGTGGATGTGGAAGTTTGGCGTAGAGGAACTGTGGGTGGTTGCAGCATTACAACCATTTGACAAAGATGCCCAAGAAGTAGCCAAGTCTGCCCTGCACTGGAGAAGGAGGTCGGCAAAACCGAAGGAGGCAAAACCAGGAGAGGCACGTGCTCCCTTTGACCGAACAGGATGCGGCAGACAGAAGAACACCAGCCAGAGCGGCAGCTGCCGACTTTGCAGAAGGAGATGGGCGGTGGGAACATCACGGAGGGTTCGGACAGGGATGGGGGTCACTGGAGTCCCAGAAGATGCCTGGCACTGGTGGCACCGGGGCCTTCTCTCTCTGTGCGTTAGGAACAGGATGGGAGGAGCTCTGGGGACCCTGGCAAGTCTCTGAGCCCACTGTGAGCAGGAGAGCACAAGAGTCTCGTGCTTCGTGAAACTCCTGCTGCGACTGGACGGTGCTTCAGGGAAATATGGAAGTTGGGGGTGGAAGGAGGCGCCTGTGAGGGCAGGGGTGGCGCAGGACAGTGACAGGCCTGGGAGGGCCCTCAAGAGCAGGAGCATCAGGAGGCAGATGCACCTGTTGGGGTGGGGGGTTCACCAGCTCCCGCAGCATCTGTTCTCAGTGACAATTGAATGAAGACACCGGCCATATGCAGATTGGGACGTTCTAAGGTACACCTTGTCCTCAGGTGCAGGAGGCAAGGCTGTGGAACCACTATGGATCCTGACAAAAATAAATACATGAAGGAAAGAGAAGGCAGGGAGCATTCACGAGGTCCACGCCACTCACATCCCCAGCCCACAGGCGTGGGAATGGAGGCTCAGCAGGCTGAGGGAATGTGCACATGCTGAGCCTGCCCGCCATGCCACCTGCCTCTCTGTGTCCCACCAACTCCCCCTTTCTAGGTATGCATGACAGGGAAGTGGAGACGAGGTTTCAGTTCCACAGAGGGTCAGCAGCCCTTTTCCCACAATGAGGCATTAATGCTCCTCCCTCCTGTCTGGTAGGACACGCGCTACCAAGACATGCATCCATAACCTCTCTCCACCATGTCCAAACCTGAAGGTCCCGAGTTAAATTAGGATGTCCAATTCATCACCCAGTCTCTTCTGACACCCCAAACCTTGTAACGTGCAGTACATCGTTTCTTTATTAGTGATCAGCAGAACTGTGTTCATAGAAGCTTTCCTATTCTGGGTCTTAATTTTGTACATTTCCAGTTTCCATGGAGACACTACATTCTTGCATTCTAAGAGTGTCGCTGTAAAACAATGCGAAAAGAAAGCAACTTCACAGAAATGGCTCACTTTGGACATCAGCAAGCAACACCTTCATCAGCAGACCGGAGTGCTGTGCTGTGCTCGGGGGTTAATTGCTGAGGCCAAGTCTCCCCTCTTCTCCCCCAGCCTATGAGACGCTTTTCATGTCCAACCTGGGGACTGAGCTCACAGTTACAAGAGCATCTCCAGGTCTCACAGCTTCAATTATTGCACCGCTGTTATAATAGAGTCGAGAGGTAACTATGGCAACATTATTCCAAGGATAAATACCACAATATTGCCTTCAACTTTTTCCCCACAAAGAAAATGAAGACTCGAGAACATGTAGGATGAATAGCATCACTCGTTACGAAGCCGACAGACGGCAGAGTTCAGAAATCTCTCATGAGTGGAGCCCTTTGGGGCTCACTTTAACACTTGTTCTGTGCCCCTGGGGAATGCACATGAAGGTGGTGAGTCCCAGAATCCAGTAGCATTGAACTTGGGCCCCCTCCAGCATCCCAACCTGGGCTGCTCGAAGGCCACAGATGCTCTCTGTGCACTATGCAGTGGCTCAGTGCTGCAGGCGAGGGAGGTGGCTGGCCAGCAGAGTGCTGGTGGGCTGGGTGTGGACCAGAGAACAGTGAGCGGATCTCAGCCTCAGTTTCCCATTGCTTGAGGCCCAGAGGAAGTGGCCTAGCACAGTGGCAGGAAGTGGCACTTGGAAAGCAGACAGACGAGCTGAAGACTCTGCTCCTGTGCTCACCAGCTGCACCCCTTACGGAAGTTACTTGACCTCCCTGAGCCTCCGTCTCCTCATCCGCAAAGCGAGGCTGATGCCCAACCTCACTGCTCTGGTGGAGGCGTCTGATGGCATCACGTGAGGGGTAATCTGTCCCAAGTACCCATCGACTTTGCACTTCCAGGCTCCCTGTGACTCAGCCAACGGGAGTCAAAATGACACAGTCCTCTCACCTGGCCCACTAAAATCTTCCCACCTGTGCTCCTGTGTTCCCGCTCCTTGGCCGGCCAAGTGCCCATATCGAGGGCATCCTCGGCAGCCAAGCCATGAGGACAGCAGAAACTTTAGTCCACCAGCTCAACCAACCTGAATAATGCAGGCTGCAGAGTCCCCTCCTTGACCAACCAGAACAGCTGAATTAAATCGTGAGAGATAAAAATCAACACATTTCTACAGAAGAGGGATCAGTGGAGTAGAGGAAGAGGACAGAGGGGGTCTGAGAGGGAGGAGGGACAGGAGAAAGGAGGAATGACCAAACAATGCTATGTTCGTATATGAACATGCATTCACCTTTACGTATGTCGATAAAGCACTGATTTTTAAAAATCCATAAACAGAAGGAAGATCAGTGGAGTAGAAGAAGAACAGGAGTGGGAGGAGGGGAGAGAGAAAGGCAATAGGGGGCTGAACTGGAGAACATATTCCATGCATGTATGACTCTGTCAAGATGAACCCACATTATGTGAAGCTATAATGCACTAATATAAAAGAAGAACTGGGGCTGGGGTTGTGGCTCAGGGGTAGAGCGCTTGCCTAGCGTGTGTGAGGCCCTGGTTTCCATCCTCAGCACCACATAAAAAT
Organism: Sciurus carolinensis; assembly: GCF_902686445.1. Classification (NCBI taxonomy): domain Eukaryota; kingdom Metazoa; phylum Chordata; class Mammalia; order Rodentia; family Sciuridae; genus Sciurus; species Sciurus carolinensis. Next base: position 37,149,865 of record NC_062230.1, read on the forward strand.
AAATAATTAAAACAAAGGTATTTTGTCCACCTACAACTAAAAATATGAGTTTAATTAGTGAGTACATACAGTGTATCAGGCAAATCCTATTCCAATGATACCAGATTTTGTTCATAATTTCGTAAAATAAATACCCTCTTTATATTTAAAAAAAAATAATAAAAACCTGGTTCTGGGGTTCATCCCTCACGTCATCTAGAACCACCTGGTTCCTGGTGGGCAATCGACACCCCCTACCTCTGAGCTATGGTACTGGGAAGAAGCCATTTTCCCACATAGCCGACCCGTTTGCCAAGAACTACGGCAAGCAGCGTAACGTCTCCGCCGATTCCACGGAGCCTCTGATTCACAGAGTTAGGTGTGAGCTTTCCTGCCGACATAAGTAATGAAGTACAAATTGAGGAAATTAGTTATCAATTAGTCACTCGATGGTTGGGAAGGCAGGCGGCAGGCATAAACGGTGCTAGATTAGTCGAGCCACGATAAATTTTATTGCTGTACAAGGAATGGGTCTTTATTCATTACTTCTCAAATTTATCTTTATTATTAGCCCCCCGGACATGAGACAGGGCCTGGATGTGGAAGGAAGTGAGGAACCAGCCAGGGCATTTTGGAGAAGTGACAAACTTCTCAGCAAAGATGGACCCGAGGAGGCCACTTCTGGGCAAGCAGGGGCTGTGCCCATCTGTTCCCGCTGCCACCTCCAGGGCCTTCCCGGTGCTCCTGCACAGCCCCGCCGTGTCCAGCCCCCTTCTTATCATCCGTCACGCTGCAGTGTCATGGAATTTCGCATGTCCCTCCACCCCAGGAGGTGAGCAGGGATCAGTCTACATCTGGAGGGAGTAAGATGTGGGCTCAGGGAGGAAATGACTGCTGAAGGGGAGGGAGGGCCTGGAACTTTCTGGTCTGCCCGTCCCAGAAGCCTCACCTTGCCTCTTTTCTCTCTAGTGTCTGCGCACAGGAGAACCCCTGCTCGGAATGTTCACGGCCTCCCACCTCACTCCACGCGAGTCCACACTGCTGCCGGGAGCCCTGGGCCTTTGCCAGGGCTAGAGCCGTCTGCTCCTTGACACCATCTCCCACCACAGCCCTGCCTTCACTCCACTCTCCAGCTGGGGAAGGATCTGGATGGAGGCTGATGAACCTGGACACCCAGGGGGAAACCGTCTCCTTTTTATGGTCAACCAAGGCCCCACGAGCCATTGGTGAGGTCTCTGGAGAAGCCACTGGCTGGGTCTATGTGATGCCCAAAGTCACATGGCATCTGTGATAGATTCTGGGGGACGGGGTGGACCCAGGCAGCAGGCTCCTGACTGGTCCCAGTCTTGGGCAAAACCAACCAAACCCCCACTCAGCTCGAGTCATCAGTGAGCACTCCCCTACTTGGTAGCCACAGAAGCCACTGCACACATAGTGCTAACTAGGCACTAACCATGTTCTGAGAACCTTAACGTTAGGCACCTTCGCTATCTTCATTTGAGGACCAGAGAGCTACAGCAGCTTGCATGTGGCACAGCTGGAGTCAAAATCAGGGATTCTGGCCTTAGGCTACAATACTGTGTCACCTCCAGTGAAATATGGCCCAAGTCCCCCTCCTGAGCCCCCTAATGCTCCCACAAAGCGCCACGTGGGTGGTTTTGCGTCACCAACACTTGCACATGATTCATGGACACCAAAGGTCGGGTTATGCTGAGCCAGGTTAGGACAAGAGGGCAGACCACGTGTGGATGTCAAATGCCTACCACCACCCAGAGGTGGAGGGGCCATGAGGACTGAAGCCCCTAAGACCCCGCTTTCCCGCAGGGTCCAGTCTTCAGTTTTCCTGCTGAGAGTCCGTGACCTCGAGACAGTTGTCCACTTGTTCACAGACATGAGAACTGAGAGACAGCAGAGTGCTTTGGGTAAGGAATGGCAGTACTGTGCTGGTAGCGCCTAACAGGCAGCTCCCTCGGACGGGAAATCAGGGGGTGAGTGGGTTTCCCGTTTCTGCCCCGTAAATGCTCCTAGCGTGGCCGGTTTCAAGCTGCCAACGTGGCATCCACCAGCTGGCGGACGTCCTTAGCGCTTCACCAGCCCCCCATCACTCAGCCGGAGCTGGCTCCCGCACACCCCTGGAGGGTGGGCCCAGCAGACAGCTCCCAGGGAAGCGAGGCCACTGTGTGTCATTGGAGGGATTCCCTCCGTCTGCCATATGGAAACAGGGCTGTAACTCTTCCAAGTGACAAGTGTAGCCAAAATTCTACACCATCACCCTAAATTTTTTAGAATAAATAGTAAAATAATAACAACTTTGCACAGAATATAAAATCTGTAGACAAGATGTTTTTCCTTGAGTTCTCTACGCAACGATGCTAACAAGTCTTCATTTCTAGAATTTTAGTAAGCACGTTACAAGGAATGAGCTAGACCAAAGGAAGCCCGTTCTTGAGTTCCAGCGCGCACGTAAGCCCACCCTTCCCTCTTTAGCTCACGGTGTTCTGTGAGGGTTTCCTTTCTCCTAGAGGCATCCCTTTTGGTCTGGTTTGAAGGACCAGATAGGTCCCGACACTGCAGAATCCAAAAGTGCAGCAGATCCGCAGCCCCCTGCCCAGGCTTGTCTCAGGTGCTCACCACTCACGTGGCTTCTCCTGGACCCCGGAGGACCCCCTGAGGGGCTTCCCCATCACAGTGACCCAAGAGTCCAGGGAGCAGCTTTCCTGGGCCTCTGTGAAGTGCCTGCTCCTCCCCAACTTGGGTGCCATTATTTCTGGGGGAGAAAAGGCGGATTCTGTGTCCCGATCTGCTCCCTGAGAGCATGGCACTGTGTTCAGGAGGGTGGAACAGCAAGGTATCTGACTAAAACAAGCAAAGAGCCTTCAAATGGTTCTAACATGCAGGCCTTTGGAGGAAAAAGAGAGACAACATTAATTTTGAGTCAGTTTTTTTCCTTCTATCACAATAGTTGATGCTGTACAGAGACTCTGTTGCTATTCGGCTGGGCTACCGTCAACACCAAAGACCCCTCCCCTAAAACGCAGCCCTGGACGGACACAGCTCTGCTACCCAGCATCTGTGTGATTCTGTGTCGGTACCTTGCCCTCTCTGGTCCCAGAGTCTGTTCCCTGGGTCCCCATAGCCCACTCCCCAACAGTCTGGCACCAAGCACAACCGTTGCCAAATCTGCTTGGTTTGACGCAAAAGCCCACGCGGGGCGCAGTGCCTGCCCTGTTCAGCAGGAGGCCGTCTGCTCCCTTGCTCTGCAGAGACGTCCAGTGACATAATGGATATGAAAACTCTTGGGAAGAAAAAGGAAGATAAGGGCTACACAAATGTAGGGCATTATTAATGCTCATTACTTACAAGCGATACGCCTAATGCCCAGAACCAGTGAATTGAGAATTTGGGAAGAAACTTCCTAATTACCTGGTCTCATCCATCATCTCGCCACAGCTAAGAGTCTCGGCCTGCAGACAGCACTCCTCAAATCACCCTGGGTGGAGGCCAAGCAGGACTCCGGCACCGCCGGCCACCCACCCAAGACATGACTACCATTTTCTGAGGTTGGTTCAGGTGGCAAAAGTCTTTTATCTCATTTCACTTCAGATCAGCACAAGCTACGAAAGGTTGGCCACTGGCTCTCTCGCTCTCTCTCGCTCTCTCTCGCTCTCTCTCTCTCTCTCTCTCTCTCACACACACACACCTGCCTCACAAGGCCCGAGTCGCCCTGCTTGCCAGTGCCTGTGGCGTGCACACTTTGTGACAGAACCATGCAGCCCCGAACGTGGGGCTAGTCCAGCCCCAGCCCCGGTCCAGGCCATAGTGCTGTCTGGAGGCTGAAAAGAATTCGGCCTCGGATACATTTACAATTGCTTCATCCCCAACGGGAGCAGCTCTGAGGACAGACTTGTGGACAAATAACCACCCTGCCAGGCAACCCAAGTGACACCAGAGGAAGTAGGCTCGGGTGTGAGGGAGCCCAGGGACGGCAGCTTTCACAGGTGCTACAAGAAGGGACGTCAGAGCTGGGGTCTAAAGGATTTGTAGGAGCACGCCCTGTGAACAGGAAGAGACGAGACGAAGGGACTCCAGAGGACAAGGGCGACGTGAGCAAAGGTATGAGCCACAGTCAGGGCCAGTCACCCATGAGCAGCACCTGACACTTCCACCCTGACTTACAGATCCCAGCCAGAACGTGCTGACACGCGAAGGAGCTTCCTGGAGTCCCTGTTCCCGTAAGACATGCCCCCGCCGCTGACAGGAAGCAGGTGCTCACGGAAGTCCTGTCCAGAGACAGCTTCCACTGTGCACTTGAAAGTCTGCTAAGAGGCAAGAGGATCCAAGTTCAAGGCCAGCCTCGGCAACGTGGCGAGGCCCTGAACAACCGAGTGAGACCCTGTCTCAAAATAAAACAGGCTGGGGATGTGGCTCTAAGTTCAAGAGGGCGGGCTTCACTCTTGAGTGTTCATCACACAATAAAAAATATCATGAAAACCATGATTTTAAATTTTACAGCAGCTACATTGAAATAATCAAAAAAAAAAAAAGTCAAAAGAAAAATTTGTACTATGTTTCATTGATCCCAATAAGTTTAAAGAAACATTGTCACTCAACAATATGGCCCTAGCCAGTTTTCAAGGGCCCGGCAGCCACAGGTGGCTCCCAGGTTGGAGAGAGTCCCCTCAACACGCTGCCCCCACGTGAGAACAGGAGACTCCTCTCCCTGTGCGGCAGACTCTGCTCAGGCTTATGCGGCTGGGAGGCCCCTGACTCTAGTTGGCCATGGCCTCTGCGTGGCCTGTCAGTAACACTCAGAGAACAGAGTCCCCCAGTTAGTCCACCTGGGGTGTGAGTGCTCTAGCTTCTGAGTATTCTGAGGGGCAGGTGCACGTGGAGAAATGAAAATGGACCCATGATCCACACCAGTTCCCTCTCTCCACCCTCCCCAGCAGAACGCAGGGGAAGGCCCACTGTGGGTGGTCAGAGCATTGGGAGGCACTCCTCCGGGAAGAGCGCCAGGCTAACAGGAAGGGCCACCCACCCCTGCCCACTGCACCATGAGCCGAACAGCAGGCCTCCTGCCGGGCCCCAGGAGTGCTCGTGTCCCTATTATTAAAGGGACCTTGGTGCCCACCTTGGTGCCCACCTTCACCACTCACCACTCATACAGATCCACCTCTGTCCAAATGAAGTCCTCAGGTTGCCTTCCCCTGCCAGAACCAGCCTGGGCCCCATTTCCAAGTCGGGGATATCACACCCAGCCCTGCTTCCCAAAGGAGCCATCCCAAACCTACACAGACCCCCACTGTCTCTTCAAAGTCATGCATGAAACCTCTTCTGTCCTACAGCTGGGTCCTCAGTCTGGACCTGGTGCACACCAACTGCCCAGAGTTTCCAACACAGTGTCTTATCCAACACCCCTGCTGAGCCGGGCACGGGGTGCCGGGGGTCTGCTGTGGGTGAGAGGCAATCAGGGCTGCGCCTTCCCGCCAGCAGCAGGAGGTCCTCCAGACAAGGAAAGGATCCCACGCTCCCCTTCACGTCATCTGTGGGGTCCTGGGTCCCCGAAGCTGCCCTGACACCTTCTGATGGATTGGATGGGGAGGGAGGGAGGGAGAGAAAGGGGGAGAGAGGGGGAGAGAGAGAGAGAGAGAGAGATGGACAGAGACAGAGAGAGGGAGGGAAAGACACAGAGACAGAGAGATGAGAGAGAGACAGAGAGGAAGGGAGATACAGAGAGAGACAGAGAGAGCGAGAGAGAAAGAGAGAGGGACACAGAGAGAGAGAGAGACAGAGAGGAAGGGAGATACAGAGAGAGAGAGAAAGAAAGAGACAGAGAGAGAGAGAGAGAGAGAGAGAGAGAGAGTCACAGAGAGAGAGAGAGAGCAAAGGACCTTAAATTGCCCAGAAGCAGCAGGCTCCAATTTGGACTGAGAGATAGAAAAACATAAGCCCCTCACACTATATCACTCCCAGAAAATCCTTATGCTCCAGGATCAGAAACCTCTCATTATATGGACAGTGCATTTTTTAAAAAAATCTGATTTAATATTTCTTTTACTTTCAAAATTCTCCCAGGTCTCAGGCTGTGGAAAGATTGGGCAGAGCTGAATATTTCTAGTCAATGATAGCATTATCATTTGATTCCCGTTAATCCCTAAATGCTGGAAATAGCACACCTAGTATTTAGCAAGTCGGGCTTCTTAATGCTGCGGCATTAGGCCAGGCACTGGGCATTAGATAGCAGGGGAATATCTGGGCCTTTCCTACCCTACACTTCTTTCCTTTTTTTTTTTTTTTTTTTCCTTCCTTTTTTTAAAATTTTTTTGTCTAGCAAAAGTTTCTTCTCAAAGTTTCACTTTAAATATAAAATATGTCCTTGTGGAAGCTGTTATAAATGTCACCACTTTAACTGGCCCAAATTTATGGTGGCATTGAATTTTAATGGAGCCATAAATGTCTGATGTAATGGTGATATATGCGCAGCAATAAATTGTTATAGAGAAATATAAAAATAAGTGTAAGATAAAAGATTGTGTATAAAATATGTTTTTACATCTCCTTTAATGATTAAAAATCATACAAACTTGATATTCTAAATCACTTGAAATTGCTACAGTGGCTGAGAACATTTTCTCCCTGCAAGTCTTTCCCAGGCTGCACTGATGTGTCTGTGGTCAGAAATCACATCCACTTTAATGAGGACATTGAAGATGATTTTTATGTTGACGTGGGAAAAAAAGTAATTAGCATTAAAGAAGATGGAGATGGCAATAGTAATGACCCTCTGCTGGGGAATGGTCCTCTGAAACTGACGGGATTGATGGGCTGGTGGCCTTGTGACAGCTCCTGCTGTCTTCAGGGCGACCCTACCACCTCCCGGTGTCTTGGAGTGACTGAGCAGGTCCAAGGACAGAGGCAGGACAGAGGGAGGGACGGAGCAAACAGTGGAGGTGCAGGGAGGCTCCAGCAGTGGAGGGGACAGAGGAGGCCAGCTGCTGTCCGGACTGTGCTTGCCATGTGACCTTGAACTAGTGACTCCACCCTCCCTGGCCTGGGTTTCTCCATTGACAAAATGCCAGTCAGCATCTACAAAGTGACAGTGGTACCAAGCTATGAACTTCAGTGTTTTCCACTTTTTCTCACCTCTGACCATTTCCCGATTTTGGGTTGCATTCTGAACAGTCACAGGAACGTCCACGCCAGCTCACTACCATCCCACCCCTCACCCGGGAGGCTTATCTTCAGTAGCTACTGTCATTTGTTCCAGGATGGTATGGTATAGCTCCTCCTCAGAACCAGTGAGAAGCCATGAGACTTAATGAAACTTTGGGGGAAGAAAAAGAAACTTTCTTTCCTTCAGGACTTTGAAAGGATGTGGGCTTGAGTAGTCACAGCCTTCTGCCACCATGACATCCTGAAAATGGTACTGAGAGATGGCAGAGTCAAGAGATGGAAACAAAGAACAAACCCTGTAACACTGCCTGAGCCTCTGGATCTAGCCACACCTGAAGCCAGTTTTTCCTTTGAATGAGCCGACAAAATCTTTTTTTGGGCTTATCATCACTTGGGTTTTGTTTTCAGTCACTTGTAACCAAGTGTGTCCTAAGTGATATAATAAGCCATGGGTTTGCTGTGATGCTGCGTGAGATAATTTACAAAACGAGCTGCGCAGTGTCCATCATGAGTCCTCAGTAAGAGCCAGCTAATACTGGTATCGAGGTAATCATGACTGTCTGTGGCTAGCCAATCACGTTCTCAGGGGCTGTGCTGTACGGATCTCAGGGGACCTGCCCCTGCTGGGTGACCTGTTGCCCGGCTCACCTCTCACTCCCCATGATTGATTGCTGGGGCACCTGGTGAATGGCGGCCTGGCCCTGGCTCCCTGGGGAGCCCATCTGCGGAGACTGAGAGCCAGCCTCCTCCATGTCTGCTTCCTCCCGGTTGCTTCCCACGGCAGCTCCCTCTCTGTCCCCAGGATGTGGTTCCTCTGCCAGGAGGCTCTGGGCTTCTGTTTGCTGTGGGAAAATACCAAGTTCACAGAGCACCGCTGGGCACGAGGAGCCTGGGGCATGGCCCGTGCTCCCTCCCGGGCTGGGCAGGCACTTGGCCTGCTCCACCACCTCTGCTCCAGCAGGGTTCACGCCTATTTCTTTTTCTTATTGTTTTTACCTCCTCATGTGCCAAGGCTTCTGCGTGGGGACCTGGAACGGAAAGTGTTGAAATGGGGTGTCCCTTGGACAGTGTCCCCCTCTTCCTGTCCCTGTCTCTTCAGCAAGAGGCCTGTCTGCCCACCCCTGTGCCTTCCTCTGTGCTCCTGGAATCCCCAGTTCGAAATTTTGGGGTGCGCAGCAAACATCACAACCTGGGTTTCCTAAGCCTTAAGTCAGAGTCCTGGGGAAGGGTCTCAGTCGTCTCTCTTGTGTGGCAAGGTCCCTTTTCCCTGCAGGTGTCCGGTGACAAGCCTAAGGAAAAGTATTTTGTGCCCGGCCAGCCCCTAGCTCTCAGCAGCACCCCGCCTTCCTTCCTCCATCCCCCTCCGCCTTCGTGATTCCCTGGGGGTCCCCACAGCCTCTTGCTAGCATGCAGACTCCGATGCAGGGCTTCCTGCCCACCTTGCTTCCTGCTGCGGCCCAGAGCCCGCGATGGGGTCTGGTGCACACGGCACGGTACCTAAGCGCCTGACGAGGATGTGTGTCGGATGCGGCACACTTGACTGGGACCCACCTCCATGCCCACGTTGGGCACAGCTCCCCCAGCTCCTGGGTTCACTCACCCCTTCTCTCGAATCTTCCCTGACCAAATAACAATGCAGATCTTCAGTGTGCACAAGGGGCACAGCCCCACATCCAAGCAGGCCAGAGATGGATGGAGAAGACACAGACTCTACCAAGAAGGGCCACCAGGCATGAGGACTGTGGGGAAGGCCTCGGGAGGTGGGGGAGCAGAGCCCAGGCACCCGCTCCTGAGACAGGGCTCAGGCCAGCCTTCTGGAGGAAGGAGCATCCGCGCTGAGCCCTGGGTGTGAGCAGGAGTCACCCTGTCTCAGGAGGCAGCCAGGAGAGCCAGCCCCGCTCAGCACACCCACCACGGGCCGCCACTCCAGAGCTCAGCGGCTGGCCCAGAGGCTCTGATGACCCGGGCTGCACAGGGTCACAGGTGAGGCCTGGCGCCCAGGCTCTGCAGCCCACCCTGAGCAGACACCCCAGGGGAAACCTGAAGTTAGACCGGCACAACGGGACGTGCTCACGCTTCTCGTAGGTCCACCCGAGAACAGTTTTACCCAGGTACCATTCACGCACCACGCGTGCTGTCCACCTCAGCATCCGAGGCAACGGCTTTCAGCTTCCTTGGAGGGCACAGCTGTCCCCAGGATCCCAAGCTCAGTCAGAGGGAAAGTCCCCAGGGCCTTCCCTGAGCAAGGAGCCCAGGTTTACTGACATCAAAGAAGGGAATCAAAGAGACAGTAACCCGTGTACCCGTGAGGTCACCCGGGTGGTGAGACTCTGCATCGTGCTCAAGCAGAGAAACGAAGTGATGCGCCCCAGTTGTGTTCAGTGATTCAAAGTGCAGTCTGTAGTGCAGGCCATACAGCACATCTCGTAGAGGGCCTGCCTCTCATGCTGGAGGCCCGGGTTCGAATCCCCAGCCCGAAGTGGTTGTGTAAATAACAAACAAAATGCAGTCTGTAAAAATAAAAAATGATCAAAAATAAATACATCAAAATGCAGTCTGTAAAAATAAAAAGTGATCAAAAATAAATACATCGAAATGCAGTCTGTAAAAATAAAAAGTGATCAAAAATAAATACATCGAAATGCAGTCTGTAAAAATAAAAAATAATCAAAAATAAATAAATCAAAATGCAATCTGTAAAAGTAAAAAAATTAAGAATGACTAAAATGCAGTCTGTAAAAATAAAAAATAATTTTAAAATAAATAAAATGCAGTCTGTAAAAATAAAAAATTAATTGAAAATAAATAAAACAAAATGCAATCTGTAAAAGTAAAAAAATTAAGAATAAAATGCAGTCTGTAAAAATAAAAAATAATTAAAGAAATGAAAATGCAGTCTGTAAAAATAAAAAATGATCAAAAATAAATACATCAAAATACAGTCTGTAAAAATAAAAAATAATCAAAAATAAATACATCAAAATGCAGTCTGTAAAAGTAAAAAAATTAAGAATAAATAAAATGCAGTCTGTAAAAATAAAAAATAATTTAAAAATAAATAAAATGCAGTCTGTAAAAATAAAAAATTAATTGAAAATAAATAAAACAAAATGCAGTCTGTAAAAATAAAAAATAACTAAAATTAAATAAATAAATGATTTTTTTAAAAAAAGGATGAGACCACAGGGCAGGGAGGGGCAACGTGGGTGGCGGTGGCAGGGCTGAGCCCCGGCCTGCCCCCAGGGTCATCTGTCACCACGGAGCGCTTGTGTGGTAGCACTGATGGTTGAGGGAGGGCAGTGATGGACGCGGACCCCCGCTGGACCTCGGGGCATCAGGGAAGCAGGCCCATCACTGTGAGCCCTCTCTCATCAAAGAGGTGCTGGAGAGAAAGAGGAGACGGAAGCAAAACCACGGAGGAGAAGAGGGAGGAGAGGGAGAGCCAGAGGGAGGGGGAGACTGAAACAGAGACAGGGAGACAGATCCACAGACGCACCAGCAGATGGAGGAAAGGCTGAGATACAAAGAGACAGACACACAGATGGAGAGAGGGGAGGGGTGGGAGAGGCGACAGAGACAGAGACAGACGGTCAGAGAGACACTGGCACGGCAAAGCGCAGAGACACGGTGCGTTTAAAAATAAGGCATGAAAAAGCCTCGCTGCCTTCCTCTGAACTCCTCATGGAGGGCTCAGGGCCCCACTCGGACCCCAACCAGGCCTTCCCGGTGACAGGGTGGCAGACCCCTTCCCTCACGGGCCAGCAGGAAGGGCAGCGGGAGGAGGGGAGCAGAAGCTGGGTGAGCAGAGGCCCGTATGGCCACGGTGGCTGAGTCGGCCTCGCCAGGACCACCCTGGAGCATTTCAGGGCAGTAACAGGACCAGAGGGAGGCGGCCGCAGAGACCACGTGTCCCAGCCCAGCACATGGGAGGCAGTCCCGTGTCCCAAGCCCTGTTCCCGGAACTGCCCAAAGCACAGGCCCAGCTCCTTCCCAGATGCTGGGTCAACTCCATCCCTGAACAAAATGGGCGGGGGCGCTGGTGGCCGGGCGCTGGTGGCCAGGCGCGAGGCCGAGGGAGAAGGAAGGGCTCCCGGTTTACGTGTAACCACGAGGCCTGCCACCCCCAGCGTGGCCAGTGACTAGGGGACAGGAAGGAGAACGTGGAGGCAGGCCCGAGGTCCTCCACGACCAATGGCCAGCCTTCGCTGCCTTCCACCCCTCTGCACCCAGGAAGACCCACACGAGCGGAGGCCCCTCGGAGCTTCAGGGTGTGTCCATGCCGTCCTCTGCCAGGGGCTTGGGTACAGAAGCGCTGAGCACCCTGGCCCCAGGCACGGCTTGCATCTGCAGACACCGAGGAGCACAGTGTTCAGAAGGGAAGAGAGAGGCGGGGAACCAGGAGGGAACGAAGGAGGCTGGGGCGGGGCCGCTGGGCTGGACGCACTCAGCCTGGGGGAGAAAGCTGAGTGAAGAGAGGAAAGACCACCTCCACACCAGGGCAGGGTAGCCTTGCCACCAGCCGGGGAAGAGGGAGGTGCAGCGGAGGAGAACGGAGCTGGGGCCCCACGCCTGGGGCAAATGCACGGGAACAGGGATGTGGGGAGTTTCCAGATGCTCCTCGATGCCACAGCCGGTCCCGCAGGCAGAGTGAGGTAAGGCTGCTGCTGAAAGGTGGCACCAGGGCTGGGGGCGTGGCTCAGTGGCAGAGTCCTGGCCGCCCATGTGTGAGGCGCTGGGTTCCATCCTCAGCACCACATAAGAGAAATGAATAAAATAAAGGTATGGTGTCCATCTATAGCCAAATTTTTTTTAAAAAAAAAAAGATGGCACCATAACATTTCTTAGCTGGAGTCAATGTCCACACCAGGGGTGGAAAGCAAAGAACCATGGGAGACCCCATAAACCCGACCGTGGCAGGGAATGGCCCCGCTCACTGCTGCCACTGCAGACGTCACCTGCTCTCTTGTGGCCCGCCTCGGTGGGGATGTCTTCTCTTCCCTCGTTCTTGTAGTCAGTCTGCACCAGGCAACTTTAAGCGCACATCTGCCACATGCCGAACCCTCGCTCAGCCCTGGGCTGCAGAAACTAGTGCCTCATCCCAACCTACTGGGACCTGCTGTGTGGGAAGGAAGCCAGCCCAGGAAGTCAGCTGAGAACTGCCCACATGCAACTTGGCTTCTCAGCACCCAAGGGGACGATATCGGCCAGGTGTACCGGAGCCCCATTACCCTGGCCCTGGGCTCAAAGCCTCTGCAATTCAGCTGAAGACTGGAGGCTGGCACCACCTGGCCTCCTCCCCATGTGCTGTTTGGGTTATGGCAAAGTTCCATGGGGCTCGGAGGAAGTTGGACAGAAGGACTATAGCTTATGCTCTGTCACCTGACAGGTCCCCAGCACAGGCACAGCAGGTGAGGAGAGCACATGAAATCAGGCAGGGAAGAGGAAGGAGACATTCATTCCAACCATCAGCAGCCCAGAGAAGTACTGAGGGAAAGACCAGCCGCCGGGTGGTGTTGGGAAGGAGAGGAACCCAGAAGAGGCAGGGAGGCAGAAGGGAGGGGAGGGGAGCAAGGCAGAGAGGGGTGGACTTTGGTGGGGAGTCTTGCAGAGGACGAGAGTAACATCGGGAGCATGTCCGTGGGTGCTAAGCAACCACTCCTGGGCCCTAAGCCTGAGCTGACGTTGACCTGGCCGAGGTCAGGTAACTAGAGCAGGCAAGGCCGCCTCCAGGTGCTGGTGGGTCCCGCTGCCTGGAGAACGTTCTAAGGCTAGAGACAGGGGCCCAGTCACACACTGGAGCTGATCTGTGGCTTAGCTGTCGATGTAACTGTGATGATTTGCTGGCCTTTCCCTGGAGGCTGGGTCCCCCTGTGCTGCTGTGGTCTAGTGGCAGGTAGCCGTGACACCATGAAGGGATTCGTCTGGGACGGGATTATTCCTGCGAGAATGGGTTGTTGAGAAGGAGAACGTAGCTTCTGGGCTGGCTGCTCACTCCCTGTCCCTCCTGCCACCTCTTGTGTGCGTGTCCTGCCACCTGAGGCCACTACTGTGAGACCCACACCAGCCAAGCAGGTCCCAGGGCGTGCTCTTCGACCTCCAGATCCGTGAGCCTGATATGCCTCTTCTCTTTGCAAAGCACCCAGCTTCAGGTATTTTCTTACAGCAACACAAAATGGATGAACACACTGATGTTGACGAATGTACGGGTCTTACCATCACCATCACCCCAAGGTGTCCACCCAGACGACCCTCTAGGTGCTGATTACAGACAGGCACGCTCCCAGTCAGGGAGAAGGAGACCAAGTTTTATTTTCCTCATTGACCTGTGCACCTGTCCATGATCACTGAAGACACAGCTGAGGACTTTGTGAACAACGGTCTGAGGCAGAGGCCAAGTCCTGTGCTGCTCTGCACCATAGTCCCAGGGCCTGGCAAAAGGTCTGCCCAGAAGTGAATTGTAGTAAATAGTTGTTAAGTAAATGGATAAGAAATGAAGAGCTTTAGTTTTACATTAATTTAAAGATTGGACAGAAAGTAGTTATTCATTGCCAAAAAGGGCACTATTTTTTTTAATTCACTGGTACAGAAATTGATGCTCAGAAAGACCTAGAGTCCTACGCAGCTGGAATTAGAGGCATTATCTGCCTGACCCAGAGCCCATGCCTCACCCCCAAGCCTTGCAGCTGTCTCATTTCTGCAAATTCTGACAAGTGCCCCGCAGCCAGGTAGCTCCTAGTCCCCAGCATGAGTCTCCTGAGACATAGTCTCATTACCAAGAGGACTTCTTGCTGCTGAGTTGCTTTGCGCCTTCTGGGCTGAGAAGCTTCAGTCCAGTACTCATTGTTAGTTTCTGTAATTTTAATGAAGAAGGCCGCTCCCCCTTGGCTCCAGGTCTTTAAACTCTTGAATTTTAATAACCAACTCCACTGATGATTTACAAATTTCAAGGCAGGAATTAGCAGAAAATTCCATATTTCATAGATGCTGAATTGGACTATTATCTCCATGTAGCAGGTGCCAATTTCCTATCAAATGGTGAAATGCCGTAATTATCAGTAGAATTCCATTCAAATTTTAAAAGTAGATAAATAACCAATGGGAATATCATTTATTCATTAGAATATGAAAAAGGGAGAAATATTACCCTGTTCATGGCTGCAATGAGGCTGCCTTGCTAGGGAATGCCCAGCTCGCTGATGCAGGATGGAGAATTTAGACTCGTTAGGCTCTCGGGTCGGCAGGGGAGAGCGACTTCCATTAAACACCTGAACAGACGAGATAATGGGCCACTGATTGAGAGGCTAATGTGTGAGATGTGGCGGTGCCTCCTTATTTTTCTTGCAGAGGATGGAGAGAAAGACACATATTAGAAATCGCTGGAAAATTACCTGAAACTTCCCACTGCAAGACCATAACAGTCCAGCTAATCTTCCTAACCCCATTTTTTTCTTGCTCTTGCCAGCACAAATGTCCAGTGAACCTCCAGGGTCATTTGTGCTCTATAAAAATGCATCCCTGTTGCATCTGAAGAGATCTTCTTTGGCCTCTGGATCTTGGTGTGCCAACCTCAGAATCAAGGGAGCCCCTCTACCTTCACTCTGGACTCAGAAACTGAGGCTCAAATCATGGTCCCTCTACTCATCTGGATCTGTTGCCTCCTCTGCAAAGTGAGGATGACCATAGCACCTGGCCCCTAAGGCTGTGCAAGGGCTAAGATGCCACAGGTAAGATTTTAGCACATACCTCTGACGAAGAGAAAGAACAAAGATTAGCATGTGAGTAATGCACGATGAGGTTTCCAGTGGTGTGGTGACGTTGGTAGTTATGATGGTGGTGGTGATGATGGTGAGGATGTGAAGAAGACAGCAGCCATGGCAGTCAGGATGACAGTAGCCATGTTGATAATAGAGATGGTGACGATGTGAGGATGATGAAGATAAGCACGGTGATGATGTGATAATAATGGTAGTCATGGAGATGATGGAAGATGAAAGTATCCATGGTGATGACAGGAGGATGCTGGTAGCAACAGAGAAGATGTGTGGATCATGGTCGTCATGGTAATGATTACAACAGGGATGGTGTGCAAATCATGAGGACCTTGCTGATGCTGTGATGATGGTGGCACACTGGTGACATGAGCACCACGGCAGCCATGGTGAGGATGACAGAGTGACAGTGAGGATGTGACAACGAGAGTGGTGATAACAGCAGTGTGAGGGTGATGGTAGTCCTGATGGGACCAGGTTGGGGACGAGGATGATGGAGGTGGTGACGCCAGTGATACTGACCACGATCACACTGAAGATGGTGGTGGTGACGCCAGTGATACTGATCACAATCACACTCATGATGGTGGTGGTGACGCCAGTGATACTGATCACGATCACACTGAAGATGGTGGTGGTGATGCCAGTGATACTGATCACGATCACACTCATGATGGTGGTGGTGATGCCAGTGATACTGATCACGATCACACTGAAGATGGTGGTGGTGCTGGCAGTGATACTGATCACGTTCACACTGAAGATGGTGGTGGTGATGCTAGTGATATTCATCACGATCACACTGAAGATGGTGGTGGTGATGCTAGTGATATTCATCATGATCACACTGAAGATGGTGGTGGTGACGCCAGTGATACTGATCATGATCACACTGAAGATGGAGGTGGTGACGCCAGTGATACTGATCATGATCACACTGAAGATGGAGGTGGTGCTGGCAGTGATGTGGAAACAGTGGTGACCCTGATGGTGATGATGATGGTAACGGTAGTGATGGTGATGAGCATTATCTTACCCCAAAGCAAAACATAGTTGATTATGTTGGTTAAATCCAGGACCCTGACAGGATCACAGACCTATTAAAAGTTCCAGTGCTTGTGTGCGGCCGGAGACTAAGATGGCAGCCAACCTCCCAGGAGGAGGAGGCTTGCTGGCCCCAATACGCACGTCTAGGTAGCACGTCTCCATATTTGCGCCCCTCTGATCCTTTTCCTCAGGCATGAGATAGAGTGGCCTGTGGCTCTGAGGCACTAGGCCTAGAAAGTGGGAGGAACCAAACAGAATGAGCCTTGTGGTCAGAGGTCTTCAAGGCCACACAGGCCCATCCAGTTGAGATGGACAGTGTGAACTGGCTGATGTACTGGCCATGATAACCTTCTTGCAGGGTTCCTTCCTCTATCGCCAGACCAGAACCTCAAACTAAACACGCAGACTCTCCAAGTACAAGCAGGGTCCTCCACCCGACGCCTGGGTAACACTCCAGTCGGAGCACAGCTGAGTGTGGCCCTCAGGCACCTTCTCTGGGGCTGAGGCGAGCAAGCTCGGCGCCCTGTGGTGGCAGCACACAGGCCCTGTGACTTTCTCCAAGGAAGGCTGCAACTTTCCTGTTCATGGAAACAGCATGCAATTTCCTAGTCTGGGATGAATCCCTTGAAGTGGCCAAGGGCCTGACACTCCTTTGCAGGACTAATGTAAGTCTCCGAAGGCACCATCCCAGTCCCATGGGATAAACCACCCAGAGTGTGTCTGTTGTCCGAAACTGAACCCTTATTGATACAGGGGCATAAGAATAAAAGCCCCCTCCACATGGCCCAGCCCAGATACCTTGGCAGAGTTTCTGGCTAATTTTCTGCTTGAGAACAAAGTGGAAGATATAGGGGCAAAATAAGTAAAAACACAAATGTTCCCATGTTTCCTGAACAAAAATCCTTACTACTGCTTCCTGTGGGATATGAAAGGTCAGTTCCCACGTTGCTCTATCACAGCATCCACAGCAAGTATGATTTTCGACATTTGTGTGCCTTAAACGCACGCTACAGACCTACCAGATGCTTGACTGAAAAACAATCATCTGATTTGTGACTCGGCAAAAAACTAGCTGCACTGGACTCATTGAAGAATTGCAAAATGGTTTCCAATTTCACAGACTTCACGGAAAATGACTTGCTCACATTTTTGCTTCCAGCTCTGCTTTGGAACTTAACCCATAGGTGTGATGTATCTCTGTGGAGGGTACTCAGATCCCCACTGCACAGCCAGCCAATGGAAGCTCAGAAAGTTTAAGGCATTTCCCCAAGGACACACAGTCTCTGAGGGACAGAATCGGGTCTGCCAGTCTCCTGTGTTTCAGTCAGCATTCGCCCCCACCTCCCTGGCCTTCCAGGTAAACCCTGAAAGTAGTGGGACGATTTCAGAGCTCTTAACTGTCAGAGAAGACACCTGACAGGAGCCAGGGCTACACAGGTAGAGCCCATCCTGAGCTGCGTGTCTCTCCAGGTGAGAGATGGAATTGTGTTTGTTTAGCCCTGGGACGGGGGATTGACAGGTATGGACTTCTGCCTACATGACCAGACTTAAGGAAGATCTTGGAAGTTAGCTGGAGGTGGGGAGGAGACCAGGGGACCATGTCACACAGCAATGGGATGCTCAGAACCTCACGTGTGGAGTTGCTTCTCTGCCTAGAAGGGATCCTGTTTCAGGTAAATGCTGGTCATGGAAAGAAGACCAATGAGACACTCAGAGAGCATTCTCAGGGGAACTGCCCAACTATCCCAGAAACCTGAGGCCTTGCCAGGGTCAGGAGCCACAGCTGGAGAGGAACAACCACAGCAGGGGATGGAACCCCACCTGCTCCTCCTCTTCAGCCAGAGGGGCCTTCACTGCCCTGCAAAAACCTGCTGAGGGGGCACAGTGAGGGCTCCCACCTGGCCAGCACTCCAGGGGAATCCCACCCATGGGGATGACTTACCCTGCCAATCAAACCCTTTCAAAATACAAATGTTTGCAGGGGAGCATTCCTGTGCTCACAAGAGTTTCTGCTTTCAGTTTAAGAGCTTCCAGCTCCAGTATGAATAAGAGCAAATTTCATCCACATTGTAGCAAATGGCAGGATTTCCTTTTTAGGGCTGAATAATATTCTATCATGCATACGTGTCTATGTCACGTTTTCTGCATCCATTAAACTGTAGAAGGACACTTAGGCTGTTTCTCTATCCTGGAACACACCACATCATTTTGAATCACTGTGCAATGACCAGAGGATGCAGCTATCTCTTTGAGACTGTGATTTTGTTTCCTTTGGATATGTGCCCAGAAGTGGAATGTTGGGTCAAGTGAAATAAGCCAGGCAATTACTGCATGATCTCACTGATGTGCAGAATCTAAGAGTTGAACTCCTAAAAACAGAGAATTGTGCTTGCCACAGGCTTGGGGGGTGGGAGACACAAGAAGGTATTGGTTGAAGGGCACACACTTGCAGCTATATAATAAAAAATTCTGGGGACCTAATACACAGTGTGATGACTGTTGCTATTGGCACTACATTGTACAGTTGCTGTTCACTAAGAGAGTACATCTGGCGTGTTCTTATCACACACAGAACAGTGGCAACCACGTGAGGGGGCAGGTTGGTTGTGTTCGTTCACGATGTATACCTACCCCACGGCATTACTCTGTGCACCTTGGATACACTCAGTCAGCCCTCTGGGTGTGTGGGGCCCACAACCACACATTCAATCAGTCTCAGACCCAAAATATTGCTTTAAAAGAACTGTGTCTGTGTTGAACATGTACAATATGATTGTCCTTACTCTCCCCAAACACTGCACAGCCACTATTTATACAGCTTTGACAAGGTATGAGGTGTTCCGAGTGATCTGGATGGGAGTTGAAGTACACAAGAGGATGTGCATGTTTTATCAGCAAACTGTACCATTTTACATACGGAACTTGAGCTCCACGGAGTTTGGCATCCTGAGGGGTCCTGGAACAAATCCACGATGGGTGTATAATAACTTTTTTTTATGTCAGAACACAATAAAGTTGGGGGGACAATAGTCAGTTTGTCCACCAAGATTTGAATCTGTGCCTATAGGATAATGCCAAAAGGAACCCCACTATTATATATATATATAACTACCACGCACTAACACAAAATTTGAAAGAGAGGAGTTGTCACCCATGTGGCCTTGGAAAACTTAAAAACCCCTTCCGAGCCTCAGTTTCCCTAACTGTCGCGAGATGGTAGAACAGCATCCACGTCACTGCATCGTGGGGAGAACGAGGGACGCGGAGCCCAGAAGTGCTATGTGGAGCACGCGGGACAAGGAAGGGCCGCGGAGCTCAGGGCTGCCGCTCACGTGCCTGCCATCGCCATGGCTTCAAAGCTGACGAAAGGCGCAGAAGGCCGGCCGTCAAGGGGCACAGCCCCGGCATGCAGCGAAGCCCTCGCTGTGCTATGGACTATATTAAAACACCTGTCATGATCCTGTGTCACAGTATTAGCAATGATGATTGTTTTACTGCTGATCATAATCTCTGAAGTCACTAGTACTGCCAATGATAGAGTCATAAACTCCAATAATGATACAGTGTTAATGTCCAGATCAAGAGCAAAGGAATAAAAAAAAAAGCAAAGCAGACAGAGAGGCATGGTGGCAGAGTCCTTTCTGGGGCAGTTCCCTCTGGGCTCCAGGCTACTTGGACTTGCCCCTGGCTGACTTAAGGCATAGGGCTGACCCAAGAGTGGAGTCACTGCAGAGTGGAGGACAGCAGGTCAAAGGCTAAGGCCTGGCACCCTGGTGGGGACCTCCACAACGCATGGCCCAGCCCAGGGAGACAACCTGGACCACCCGCTCCATTGGGCACGGTTTAATTCAGTGAGGGCCAGTCCCGATGTGGTTCAGAAAAAGAAGGTCAGGGCTGACCAATCTGGCGAGATGCTCTGAATACCCTCCAGAATGGAGAGACAATGGTTCTGTAACGGAGAATTCACCCGCATTTCAGGGAGGCCGACGTGGTAAAACTGATTGATTCCCGAAGGCCATATGGCACTTCAGGAGGGGAAATTAAACTGGGACCCAAGGAGTTTAAATCACAGCGACTATTATCCTAGAAGAACAAGGCTTCTTTTTAAATTAAAAGGAGCTTGGGGAAGCAGGGTGCAGGTTTGGTCAGAAGACAGTGGCACAGAAGGACCACTGTGAAAGGAGAGATCGGCCTCAGGAATGCCCACTCCTGTGTGGCGGGGTTGTGCTGTCGGCAGGGCGAGCAATCAGCACTGAGGCTCAGCTCCCACCCGCAGCTGGGCTGCCCGACCAGCAGCCACCCTGTGCCAGGTGCCGGCCAGGGACAGAGGCCCTGGAGACCTGGCCTCACCGAGCACCAGCTCCTCCCGGGCAGGGCCGGGGCTGGCTGAGGCTTCTCCTGTGGTTCTGCCATGTGCCAACTGCTTGACGGTGGAGCCTGAATCGCCTCTCCATGTCTCCTTCGGGAAGATGGAAGTCACGTGGTCATTCTTGCAGCAGGCTCGAGGGAAAGGACCCTGGAGAGGACCTCGAGACAGAGACTAAGATGTCCCAGGTGACGGAGTTGCCAGGAGCTCAGTGACAACACCTCGGCCTCCGTGGCGCCGTGTCTCAGGCCTCCAGGAGGATGCCCCGCGGATCTTACTGCCGGGAACAAACCTGGAGCTGCCTCTACTGACACACTCTCGCTCCGCCAGCCTCCCCAGGGGAAGGAGCTGATCAGAGGGGGGTCCCCTTCCCGAAGGGAGCATCCTCATCGGGCAGAGTGCGCACAGCCACCTCCCAGCGTGCCGGCCCCTCAGGCCAGCCTGCCGTGCTTTCCTTCCCACACGCCTGCACCACGCTGCTTTCGCTCTGTGACATGGTAGGGATCATGGAGACCCCAGGAGGGTCTCCTGGGAGGTGACTTTCTCAGAGAGCATCATGGGAAAGGCAGGCCCTTGACACCCTTATTTTTCCAGGCAGGGGTGATACCATCTGCTTCAGTGGAAAGATATAGATGCACCCAGAGGGTGCCAGGTGCATAGTAGGTCCACTGCACTGACCAGGCTCTTTCCTGCCCCCTCTCTTCCTATCAGTCCACCCTTGCCCGCTGTGTGACAAGCAACTGACACCACAGGGCACTAACTCCATCCCACACTCAGCCTCCTGCCCTGTGCAGAGCTCAGGAGCCAGTGCCACCCTGGAGTTCCTGCAGGCAGCAGGCCACAGCTCACACTGCCTCCGTGAAGAGGGAGAGAGACTGAGGAAAGGCGGGGCTGGCCTCAAGTGACGCCCAGCACCTGCTGCCCCTCGACGCTGGCAAGACCCAGGGCCAGCTTCCCAAACGGCAGCAGCAGCCAGCTTCTGATGGTCCCACCTGGCCCGGAGAGCAGGAGCCAGTCCACCCACTGACAACCACCCCAGCAGGCACTTGCTGAGTGGGTGCTTGCAGCACACCGGCCTCGGCCCCAAGAAAGCGTTCACAACAGCCTTCCTTGTCCACTGAGAGCACACGAGCCCACACAAGTCAGTGCTGTCTCCCCTGGACGGGCCACGGGGAAGGACCTGCAAGCCGGGGGCAGGGTAGACACAGGTGCACATGTACAGACACGCACGTGTGTGCACATGGCCTTGCCGGCCTTGCCAGCTGTCCACCAGTGCTCCTCTCCTCCCCTGTGACCACACCAGAACACTTTCCTAGGGAGAAAATGGAGGCCACCGTCCTGCTGGGCTTGAGTTCTGCAGAGATGCCCACATGGGACCTTCCTTGATGTGAAGAAAGCAAAAGGCGAGGCTCACCTGCGCTGGACTCCTGAGCTGGGTGTCCACGAGGCTGTCCACCCACTGTCCCTCCAGGCTCTGGCACCATCCAGCCCAGCCCTGCATGGCAGCCACAGGAGAAATGGCCCCTGGAGGAGGCCGCCTTGCTGTGGACCCCAGGCCTGTGCTGGCCATTTCAGGGTATCCTGTGGGAGGAAGATCCCACTGATTCCCCCTGGCTGTAGTTGGGTAAACTGAGGCAGGAAGAAGGGGCAGGTGAGGAAGTGGCCCAGTCTTTCAGCACGGGTGGAACTAGGGTCCGAGGAAGAGCCTCCAGAAGCTCAGGCTGACCTCTGTCCAATGAGGCTGTCACGCTGTGGAACCACGTGACAGCCCCTGGTGCACCTGTTCAACCCCCTCACCTGTCTTCTACGTGAGGCTTGACCGGGAGCGTGGCAGGGAACCAGTAGAGCCTGCTCTCACGAGGGGGGAAACGGCAGAGGTGAGGCACGGGGCTGCGTCCACATGAGAACATTGCTAGCGTGAGAGCTACCGTACGAGTTGGGTGGGTGGGGAGCTGGGTCTCGGAGACTCCATGGAAGGAGTGGCTTTTAAGACATGGAGGCTGAGACTGGTGCCAAGAACGCCAAGTCTGGGATGCTGCCCGTGGAGTCACAGGTTGGAAAAGAGGAAGATGTTTAAGGAAGTCCACCTGAAGGCCCACTCTGGGTGCTGATCCTCAGCTCTAATGCCACCATGGGGACTTTCCCCGAAAGATTCCAGCAAGCTGATGCCTGCCTGGGACCAGACTAAGGTCCAGTACAGGTGCTGTCTGTGAATTCCCCTATTGTTGCCCTGGGGGGACCTGGGCATGGGGACAGATGACCACTGTGAGTCTATGGATTTCTCCAAGACAAGTGTATGCAGAAAAGCCCAGCAGAGCCCTTGAGTGATGATTTTCAAATATAATTAAAAACATATTTCAATAGAAAGCATATTGCCAAGTCTATACCAGCAAAGTGAAATTAACCTTCAAATGATACTGAGACAACAGAGAATTGCAAGGGTTTGTAAGAGATTAGATGCACTGTAGCCTAATTATGTTACAATAACTCACCTCATTAATCTCCAAGGAAACAATAATGACAACAGTTAAATACTGTAATTAACAAACCCTACTTCAAACTTGATTTTAATTTTATAGGACTTGGTAATATTATCCAGTGTAACTATGGAAAAAGCAGATGTCAGTAGAGCAATCTGGTTCTTTAAGGGCTCTCGGCTAACAGAGCCCAATGCCTCAGACCTATTATTCTACCAAGCAGAGACAGAAGAAAATACTGTGTCATGAAGCTGAGATGCCACACACTCTCAAGACCTCCCTCAAGTGCCCTCCTTCACCCACTAAGGAAAAGCAGTCATAAAAATAAAAAAAAAAAAACAGTAAAAATCAAATGTGTGTTTGGTTGGAAGCTCTGGCCTCACATGGGACATCTTCAGAGCTGTGTGCTCCAGCTGAAGACCACAGTAAAGGTTTAACAGGAAGGATTGTAACAGGTTAGATAATCAGAGCTATGGCAATCCAGTAGTCAGATAAAGAGTAAAGAATCAAAAGAGCGTGATTATCTTCATAGATGCAGAAAAAGTGTTCGACAAAACCCAACAGTCTTTCATGATAAAAACACAATCCAGAGCAGAGAATGTGGTCAAAACAATTGGGGGAATCTGTGCCCACACCACAGGAGCATCATAAGCCCAGGGACGAGATGGAGGTGTCCATCTCACCACCTCTGCTCAGTGTTCTCCTGGAAAACAGTGGCTACCTGAGCCAGCTCGATCGGGCCAGAAGAAGAAAAGGCAGACCATAAAAGGAAGAAGCAGAACCACATTTACAAATGACAAGATTGTGCATAGAAAGAAGTCTGAGGGATACACAAAAAGATTCCCGAGCACTCATTAAAAAGTTTGCGAGGTCACAGGATCCATGATCCAGATGCAAAAATCAACTGTAATTCTTATACCAGCAATGAACAACATGGAATTCAGAAAACAATTCCCTTTAAAACAGTACTAGAAGGAATGAATCATTTAGAAATAAACCTTTTAAAATAGGTGCAAAACGTGTATACTGGAAACTGCAAAACATTGCTAAAAGAAATTCAAAAGGACACAAATAAGTGGAAAGAAATTCTGCATTCAAGGATTGAGAGACTTAGTAGTAAGATTAAGACACTCCCCAGATTGATCTGTAGACTCAACACAATCCCTTCCAAATACCCAAGTGCCTTTTAGTAGAAATTGACAAGCTGATCCTGAAATTCACTGAGAAATTTCGTGAAGGATCTAGAATCATTGAAACCGTCTTGAAAACAAAGAACTAAGATGGAGTGTTTGCACTCCCCAACTTCAAATGTTTCTACGCTATGGTAGTACAGACAGTTCGCTTCTGGCCCGAGGTAGAATTGACAAGTAGGTATTGATGGAATAGAACCAAGAGTCTAAGAGTAATTCCAATATTTGTGATCAATGGATTTTTGACAAGATTACAAAATAATTCAATGGGGAAAATATTTTTCTTCAAAATATGCTGTTGGAACAAGTGGACGGTCACATTGAAGCCAGACCTCCTTGCACCTGCACATAAATGAGTTCACATGAACCACAGACAGAAACGTAAGCTAAAATTATAAAGATCTTAGGAGAAAATGCAGGAGTAAATCTTTATGGCCTTGGATTAGGCAAAACCTCATTAGATAAGACAATAAAAATATAAACTACAAAAGAAAAAATAGATGAACTGGAATTCATAAAAATTAAAATCTTCTTGCTGGAAATGATGCCTGCAGGAAATATGAAAAAGGCCACCAGCAGACTGGAAGCGGGTGTCTGAAAGTCACCTGGAGCTGTGTCCTGGACACCAGTCCTCTCAGTCCTAAAAGGATCAGCCATCACCCTAGTTTTGATAGATTTTAGTCCTAAAAAATGACTGTCATCCAAAACATATAAAGAACATGAATGGCTCAATGTCAAAGATAAATAATGCAGGTACAAAGATGGGCAAGGAATCTGGGTGGACATTGCTCCCAAGAAGGTTCACAACGATCCACGAGCACAGGAGAGGCTCAGTGCCGTTCCTCACTGGAGAAATCAAGATCCTACTTCACACGCCCTTGTGTGGCAGAATCATAACCAGCAGCCGGCAACCGGTGTGGGTGAGGATGTGGAAAACTGGGTCTGCTCGCTGCTGGCAAGAAGGGGAGGACTTGGTGATGGGCAGGCACGTGGGAAACTGGTACGGCAGTTGTCCAGACTGCTTAGAAAGTCTAAATGAAATTTCAACTGCACTAGCCATTGCACCCTTAAAACCACACTCAAGGAGCGAGGGGAGGGGAAGGGGCCTGGGGTAGGAGGGATAGCAGAGTGAAACAGACATTATTACCTCCTGTCACTATTGCTAGCTGATAAACTCACTGGATGACTGCGTGACCCCTGTGATCCGGTAATACATACATTCAAAGAAATGAGAAACTATACTCCATTTTGGTGTGATTTATCAAAATACATAAGTGCATTCTACTGTCATGTAGAACTAATTAGAACAAATTTAAAAGTTTAAAAATAAACTCGAGAAATAAAAAACAAGTATCCACATAAAAATATTCATAGCAGCACAAATATTCATAGCAGCATTATTCATAATGCTGCCCCAAATGAAAAAAAAAAAAAAAAGTCCAATCATGGATAAATGGATAAATAAAATGCACTCTGCAAACACTGGAGTATTGTTGAGCAGTAAAGAGAGTGAAGGACTAATTCTGGCTACCACATGGGTGAATCATGATGACTTCATACTTAAGTCAAAGAAGCCAGACCCACAGGTCACCCATTATACGCTTCTATTAATGTGAAAAATCCAGAAGAGAGAAATTCAGAAAAACAGAAAATAGACGGGTGCTTTCCAGGCAATGTAGGGGGTGACTGCTAATGGGTTTGCAGTTTCTTTTGGGGTGATATCCTAAAACCATTGACTGATACACTTTAAATGGATACAATGTACTCAACAAAAATAAGTGAGGTCATTCTCAAATATTTAGCTTTTAGAGTGTTTGCTGTATGCCACTTACGTATACAGTCTCCATCCACCCTCACAGACATTATGAAGAATGCTGCTCTCTTCCCTATTCACATGGAGAAACTGATGCAGAGGGTTTGACACACTCTGTATCCAGCAGCAATGTCATTCCAAGCGCCATGACCTAATAACTGTGCATGATTTGGTCTCCGTGCCAGGCCTGGTGTTTGGTACTTGCTCACCTTCACGAAGCACACATCCAGTGAGTTTATCAGCTAGCTATAGTGACAATGACGCTCCATAACACACGGCCCCCAGAACTCAGTGGCTTAGGACAGGGCTCACTGACTCTCACACTCACAGCTGTGGTGCAGCAAGAGACTGGCCAATCTAGGCCAGGCACAGCTGGACAGCTCTGCCTCAAACCTCGAGTCTGGCTGGGTTTGGCTTCCCCTGGCACTGGAGGCTCACGCAGGCTGCACACATGTACTTGACGGTTGTGCTCGACTTGGTCTGTCTTTTAAAGTACACCAAGTCTATGAGACCTAGGCTTAAAGGGCAGCAGTGTCCATAGGATCATGACCATGGCAGAAGCATGGAAGGGCACCCCTCCTGTGTGCAGAAATGTCTATCCTGTGTGTGTCTTATTTGCTAACACCATGGTCCCCAGCAAGTCACATGACCAAGCACAAAGTGAAGGGATGAAGGGTCCACTCTTTCCATCCCAAGTCCCTGGCAAGGGTGGATGCACACCATGATAACGGTGGTTAAGCCCTGAGCCTGCCACACAGGGAAGCAGCCCTGCCTCCAACAAAGACTCTCAGCAACTCCTAGCAATAGGTGTACAAACATCTCCCTAACTCACCACAGATGGTCACAGGGATCCGTGAGATGCTGATCGGGGGAGGCTCCTGGACTACAGGAAAGTTTCTTTGCAAATAAGAATTATTGCAGGGCTGGGGATATAGTTCAGTTGGTAGAGTACAAGGCCCTGGGTTCAATTCCCAGCACCGCAAAAAAAAAGGTGTTGGGATGTGGCTCAGTGGTTAAGCATCCCTCAGTTCAATCCCTGGTACCATATTAAAAAATAAAGAATTATTGCTATCATTGAATACCAAAGGTCTCCATGTGATCAGAAAGACCACTCACTGGGATATTCAAAAGAAAGTGGAAATGCACAGGGAAATTTGCAGAAGAGCCAGAGCCAACACCACCTAAGAAATCCCCTCTAAAAACTGCCACAAGAGGGAATTAAGAAATATTTCAAATTTTTACTACATTGACTTGCTGCTTTTCTGCCAGATTTGTGGAAGTCCCAGGAAACCAGACTCTTTCTACTGGATGCTGACCTTCTCAGATAGAAAAACATTCTTGGAATTTCTTATATCTAATGGACCAAGAAGAAAACAGAAGGGAGCCAGGAGCAGAATGCACATGCCTGTAATCTTAGCATCTCTGGAGGCTGAGGCAGGAGGATCTCGAGTTCAAAGCCAGCCTCAGCAACTTAGCAAGGTTCTGCCTCAAAATTAAAAAAGGGATGGGGATGAGACTCAGTGGTTAAGCATCCTGGGTTTATTCCCTGGTACCAAATAGAAAAAGGAAAAAAAAGAAAGAGAGGGGAGAAGAAGGAAGGAAGGGAGGGAGGGAGGGCGGGAGGAAGGAAGGGGAAAAATAGAGGTGAGATCTCAGGAGCCAATAGTCTGCCACTGAGAACACAGCTCCTAACACCAGGAGGAATCCCCTAGAGCTTTGCAGCATCAAGGAAAGAGCCTAGCAGACAGGTGACCTAGTCATTAAGGACATCAACTTCTGAGGGGAGAGTCTCAGGTCTGAATCCAAGAACTGCTACCTAATGGTTTTGTGTCTCAGATGAGTCCCTGAGCTTCCTTCAGCCTCGGTTTCTCCATCTCTATATACGTATAAGTGATCCATAAATGATATATGATGACAGCTGGACATGGTGGCACCCTCGTAATCCCAGCTACTGAGGAGGCTGAGGCAGGAGGATCACAAGTTCAAAACAGCCTCGGCAACTTGGCAAGATGTCGTCTCAAAACAAAATTTAAGTAAGGGGCTGGGATGCAGAGTATGGCAGAGCACCCCTGGATTTAATCCCCAGTTCCGCAGAGCCCACTTCAGAGGACTCACTGAAACTGAGGTGAGGAGACGCATGATTGTCTACTGTGATGCCCCCTGGCGTACCACACTCACCAGATTAAAGCTAGCCATCATCACTGGAGAGTTAAAAACATTATTGTTCCTGCCCTGCCCATGTCATGAGAGATTTAAAAAAAAAATAAGGAGAAAATGAGAGACTTATTAGAAAGATGCTTTATAAGCTGCAAAGAACTGGACAAATACCGCTGTGTCACTGCAGTTATTAAATGGCCTTGGCCCACTGTACCCCTCAATAAATGCTAGAGAAACAATGAGTCAGTGCGTGAAGTTCGACCCCCCAGGCTGCTGTGTGCCGTGGGCCGGTACGAGGGGGCCCTGGACACAGCACCCCTCTTCACAGCTGCCAACTTCCCTTGCAGACTTGGGGCTGGAGGTCACTGCCTGACCTCAGCTCTCCTGAGAAACCCTGATGGAGAACGCAAGCCTTTAGCCGCCATTCCTGGACCGAGAAGAGATGGCTTGTGGATTCTTATTGTGGAAAACAAGAAAGGCCCCATTTCCTGATTCCTGAGTGGTCTTTCCACTGAGGGGAATGTGCCACATCTCGAGTCTGCATGATGCATGCACATCTCCTTGAAGAAGATATTCCAGCTTCGAGATGCCCTATAAATATCCTTCGGCGTGGTACCCGTCAGCCAAATGCACCCATCCTTGGGTGAGCGTGGGGACGGCCACGGCGGGGACGGAGGTGAGTTATGGCAGAGAACATATCTAATCACCCAGTGGACACCCACGATTTACAGTTTAATCGTCCACAAGGTATAGTCTCCCTGTAATTGAATTAGATTTTGAAACAAGGCAAACCTGATTTATAGGGTTGTTAGGAAAACACATCAGGGTATGTTTTCTTGTTTGTAACAATAACCCAGTGGTTAGTGCTAATGCACAAGGAACCAGGGGGAAGGGAGAGAGAGAGACGGTGTCTGGGTGCACGGAGGTGGCCGCAGCGCCCAGCTTGGAGCAGCAGAGAGCTCTGCTTCTCCCTGATGCCCACCCAAGGCGGAGGCACATTTCACCTTAAGCAGCTTCAGGCTCGTTCACCTGAACACAATGCGACGTCCGTCCAGTCACACGTTCACCCAGCAGACCTTGAGGATGGACTCTGTGGAGTCTGGCACCCCCGGTGCCAAGGTTCTGGGTGACCCTGGCTCACTGCTTATCCCTCAGTCTCATTCCCCAGGTCTGCAATGGAAATAGCAATGGCTGTCATGGAAAGGGGCTGCTGAGGACAGATAAGTCACTTCCCGGAGCAGGCCTGCAATATAACCCTCAATATTACGTATTTGTTAGGATTTCTTTGCCCACCAAGAGTTGACAGTTTTACAAGATGACAAACCAAAACTCTTGTAAACAACGTTGCAGATGCTGACACACCTTGCATCTGTTATCTATCACCACGGTAATGCCACGTAACCAACACGGCAGCCTGGTGACACTTCACTGCTGGGGCTTAGCGCGTGCACATCTGAGGCCCGTCCGGGGCTGGCTGCCTGCCTGCCTCTGTCTTCTCACTGGACTTGCTCACATCCTTAGCTGGTTGATACTGGCATCAGCTGGGACTGACTTTATTCCATGTCCTTTGAAGCCACTTCCTGTGCCAGTCACAGGTCTGGGCAGGCTCCTCCGGTGGTGATGGAAGCGGCTCAAGAGAGGGGGGAAAACATGCAGGAGACCTTGGATCTGAGCTCAGAGCCAGGGCGCCATCATTTCTGCCCTGCACCTCGCCTCGCACAGAGCAAGCCACCCACTGTGCCCCGATTCACAGTGGGGGCACAGCAGAGCCACCCAGCAGGAGGCGTGGATGCAGAGGAGGGGAGAAACTGCCATCCGTGAGGTTCATCTCACGTAGGCTCATTGCTTCATTTGGCTTTTCCAACACTATGACCAGAAGACCCAACAAGAACAATTTAGAGGAGGAAAAGTATATATGGTTTCAGAGGTCTTCATCTGTAGGTGGCCGGCTCCGTTGTTCTGTGCCCAAGATGAGGCAGAACATCGGGGCAGAAGGGTGGGGAGAAGGAAAGCAGCTCAGGAGATGATGATCAGGAAGCAGAGAGAGAACTCTGCTTCTCAGACAAAACAGAAACCCCAAAGGCACACCCTGGGGACCTGCTTCCTCCTGCCACATGCCACCTGCCCACAGTCACAGTCCAGTTAACCCACATCGGCAGATGAATGCACTGTTTAGGTTAAGGCTCTCATAACCCAATCATTTCACCTCCGAACCTTCTTACACTGTCCCACATACGAGGCTCTGGGGGCCACCTCCTATCTAAACCGTAACACTCAGAGGTTCTGCAGAAAGCAAAAACCATGCCCAGCCTGCTGTGACCAGGGGACTCAGGGGTCCTGGCTGGGTCTGGATATAGGCACAGGAGCTCCCTTGCGCACCCCAGTGAATGCATGGAGGACAGAGGAGACAGAGTGTTCTTTCTTTACCTCCCAAATACTTCAAGAGCCCGCATAAAGCCCTGGGAGGGCGGCAGACCTGAACCCCTCACAGAAGGTGGGTGGTGGGCACAGCTAGCCCATCCCAGCATGGACACCTCCGCCCCCCCACAACTTCTTTATTTTTTATTTTTTGCAGTTCTGGGCCTCAAGTCCCGGGCCTCACACATACTAGGCAAGGTTCTACCCTGGACGTCTGGAGAGAAGACCAGCATGGACTGCGCCCAAATGGACACAGACCACCCCACTTCCCTGTCCTTTGGCCAGGCCCTTGGAGCTCTGCCTGTGATGGGCCTGGGTGGAAGTGGGCTGGCGTCCCAGGGGAGCCTCGGGATGTGCGAGTCTCTCTGTGATGCTGTGCGCACTGAGTTACCTTCAGAAAACCTGAGGAAATGGTGCAAGTGTTGGTCCACAAGTTCTCACGCTGCTGAGCAGCAGCACGGCTCAATGTACCCGGAAAAAACACCAAAGATCTGGACATTTGAGACCAGCCACCCTGGACTTTCAGAACCTTAAAAAGGGCAACCTTTGAAGAGACAGTCATCCATTTTGGGATCAAACAGGGAACAAGCTAGAGAACTGAGGAGGCCAAGGCCCAAATTAGCTCAGGCAAGGAAAGTACCATTACCCTTCAAACACAGCAGTCATGAGACGAGGCAAGTTGTTTTTTCTTTTTTTTTTTTTTTTCCCCTCTCTCTCTCTTATGTGAACCTAGGAGCACTCCACCAGCCCTTTCAAATTTTCATTTTCAGACAGGGTCTCACTCAGCTGCTGAGGCTGGCTTTGAACATGCAATCCTCCTGCCTCAGCCTCCTGAGTCACTGAGGTGGTAGGTACATGCCAGCATGCCCGCCCTAAGGGCCAGTTCTCACTGTCCCCACTGTGCCAAGGGTGAGGAGAGCCCCAGGCCCCTTTACCTTGTCCCTGTACTTAACTCCTGGCTCTCTTCCTCCCTTCCTCATCTAGCACCCCCTCTCCTTCCTCCCTCAAAGGTTATTGATAATTAATCCAAAAGAGTTCAGGGGATGCCTCCTTTGCTCCCCATCACAGCCCAGCTCCAGGCATAAGATCTGGTCCAGGGTGGGTTTGCAGCAAATCTGCATGCAGTTACTGAAGACGAACAGCGCACAGCACACGCCACTATTTTCCTCGCTTCCCGCAAGGTAGAAAGGCCCCACCCCACCCTGACACACAACAGCAACCAATGCCAACAAGTCCAGCAGACGCCAGGACTCCCCGAGGACCCAGAGCCGTCATAGGCCCCCTACTGTTTCAGAAGTTCTGGGCCACAAAGTGATCATGTCTGTGATAACGTCAGTATGGTTAGCCCCAAATTCCTCCACCTGCTCTCTGCTGAACTCTGAGACATCCCGAGCACCAGCCCCGCAGCCACAACTGCACGCCGGGAGCCTCGCTCGGAGAAGAAGAGATTAACTGTGGAACCACCCTGAGAGGGCCCTGGCCAGTCCTGCCACCCTTGCAGAGCCGGCAGTCGGGGTGACTCTGGGACCTGCACATCCCAGCAGGGGCAGCCCCACCGAGTTCCTTCCTCTCCACTTTGAGACTTGCACCCTCCCGAAAGCAGGCAGAGATGAAGGGTCCCCTGGAGGGACACCGGCAGAAGGTGGTCACCCCACATCGGAGAGATCCAGGGGGAACAACAGAAAGGAGCAAGAATGCCAAGGCTTGCTGAAGCCCCTATGTGACAATTTTCTGCCTCGGTTTCCCCAGCTGCCAAGCGGCAAAGCAGAAGCATGCATGCTGTCACGTAACCCTTGGCTCTAGACCCATGTGTCCCTGCACCGACATTCCCTGGGGGCCTCTCACATGTGTCTTAGATGCCTGGATGTTCCAGCTGCCAGCCAGGAGAGTCCCAGGCTCTGACTGAGCAAGGTCCATGCTCCAGCACACCTCGGACAGATGTCAGAACCTCATCCGAAGCCAGGGCCACACAAAACCACGGGCAGTATCACCTCCCTTGCGGGGCCACCTACCAGGACTCCACAGAGGGCAGGAGCTTCCTAAATGGTGCTGACGGTGCGAAGATGTCATGCATGGGCTTCAGGAGTTTACTGAGGAATACTGGGTGTCAGAGGAGCCTGAATCCGAAAGGAAGGAGGCAATTCTGTGCCTTGGGAGGAGAGGGCAAGAAACGTGTCTGACACAACTAGCTAAGGAGGCTTCCTGATGGACAGGAAGCGTCGGGAGGCCGGGGAGGAGGGACAGGGGTGAATGCTGTAGTCGTCATTCACAAGCCAGCAGGTGCCATCTGTCTCTCCCCAAGACTTGCCCTACCCAACTTTGGGAGGCCAAGGAAGCGAATGTTAAAACATCCCACCAGGAGGCGCTGTGCTGGATTCCCATTGTTCTGCCAGGTGCCTCAGCCAAGTGGGTGCACCTCAGTTGGATCCCACTCACACTCGCTCGCTGATCAGAGAAGACAATGAGCCCTTACTCCACCCCGAGGGGACCCGAGGGAGCCGCTCTTGGGGGAGTTTCAGCTGTGGCGCTCGATGATCCCTCTATCACCACAGTGATTATACTAAGCCACAGAATCTGGTTTTCTTTTTCATCCCACATTTTTATTGGTGCACTGGAGTGTACGTAATGATGAGATGTGTTGTTACATATTCATACAGGCACAAAAATACAACAATATAATTTGGCCAATATCACCCCCCAATACTCTGCCCTAGATTTTCCTCCCTGCTCCCCGGGGCTCTTTCCTCTACTGATCTCCTTTTGATTTTCACCCCCACCTTTTTTCACCCTATTTCCCTCTCTAGTTTCTGCATATGAGAAAAATCAAAAGACCCTTGACTTTCTGAGTTTGGCTTATTTCACTTAACATAATGGTCTTAAGTTCCATCCATTTTCCTGCAAATGACATAATCTCATTTTTTTCATGGCTGAATATATCTCCATTGCATATACATGTCACACTATTTAAACCCATTCATCCATTCATGGACACCTAATCTGGTTCCATAGTTTGGCTACTATGAATTGTGCTGCTACAAACATGGGTATGCCTGTATCACTGTAGTATGATAACTTTAATTCTTCAGGATAAATACTGAGGAGTCTATAGCTGGGTCATGTGGTGGTTCCATGCCCAGTCTTTTGAGGGACCTCCATGCTATGCCACAGTAGTTGGACTAATTTACAGTTCCACCAACAGTGTAGAAGTGTTCCTTTTCCTCCACATCCTCTACAGTATTTATTATTGTTTGTATTCTGGATAACTGTCATTCCAACTGCTGTGAGATGAAATCTGTGTAGTTTTGATTTGCATTTTCCTAATTGCCAAAAATGTTGGATATTTTTTTACATATTTGTTGGCCATTTGTATTTCTTCTTTTTGCATAGTCTCTGTTTAATTCATTTGCCCATTTGTTAATTGAGTTATTTGATTTTTTAGTGTGAAATTTTTTGAGTTCTTTATATATTCTAGATATTAATCATTTGTCAGGGAGTAGATTTTCTCCCATTCTGCAGGTTCTCGCCTCGCGTTCTTAATTGTTTCCTTTGCTGTGCAGACGCACTCTAACTTGATGCCATCCCATTTGTTAATCCCATTTGGCATAATTACCTGAGCTGTAGGGGTTCTATTCAGTTATTGCCTGTGCCCATATGCTGGGGTGCTGACCCTACATTTTCCTCTAGGGGTTGCATAGTTTCTGATCCAATTCCTAGGTCTTTGGCTCATTTTGAGTTGACTTTTGTGCAGGGTGAGAGATAAGGGTCCAGTTTCATTCTTCTACATATGGATAACCAGTTTTCCCAGCACCATTTGTTTACAAGACTGTCCTTTCTCCAATACATCTTTTGGGCACCTTTGTCAAGGATCAGATGACTGTAGATGTGTGGGTTTGTCTCTGTGACTTCTATTCTGTACCATTGGTCTATGTGTCTGTTCTTATGCCAGTACCATGCAGTTTTTGTTACTGTAGCTCTGTAGTATAATTTGAAGTATTGTGATACCTCCAGCATTGCTTTTTTGGCTTAGAATTGTTTAGCTATTCTGGGTCTTTTATTCTTTCAAATGAATTTTAGGGCTGTTTTTTCTTGTTCTGTGAAGAATGTCATTGTATGGAGATTGCATTGAATCTGTAAATGACTTTTGGTAGTATGGCCATCTTAATAATATTAATTCTGCCTATCCATGAACATGGGAGGTCTTTCCACCTTCTGAGGTCTTCTTCAATATCTTTCTTCAATGTTCTATAGTTTTGATTGTCAAGGTCTTTCACATCCTTGGTTAGATTTTCCCAGGTATGTTTTTAGGCTATTTGAGAATGGAATTGTTTTCCTGTAAAATCTGGTTTTCTGTGTCTCACTGAAGCTCAGAAACTGCTCCCCAGATACCATACACATCAAGATGGTTTGGGTGGCAAGTGACAAAAACTGAACACGAGCAATGTTGGGCAAAAGTAGAATGTGACAAGTCACAGGATCCACCAGGGCTGACGAAGAAAGACTTGGATGGGAGCACATAGTTCATCTGGATCTCAGGAATCCGTGATGCAGGGGGCTTGAGGACAGCCATGGTCCTCTCCATCCCCCACCTCATTCACTACCACCCACTTCTCTTCTTTTCCACAAAAGTGGGTGTATGAGTCTTCTTTTCATCACTGTGATGAATACGTGAGAAAAACAACTCTAAAAAGACAGATTTATTTTGGCTCATGATTTCAGAGGTCTCAATCCATAGTAAGCCAATTCCATTGATTTGGGCTGGAACGCAGAACATCATGGTGGAAGGGTGTGGCAGAGGAAAGCTGCTCAGCTCATGTTAACCAGGAAGCAGAAAAAGGGAGAGGTACAGGCCAGAGACCAGACACCATCCCCAAGGGTACGCCTCCAGTGACCTACTTCCTCCAACCATGCTCCACCTGCCTACAGTTTGCACCAACCCCATAAGTTCACTCAATTATTAATTAATCAAATGGATTAATCCACTTGAGCCCTCATGAGCCAATCATTTCCTGAAATCCCACCTCTGAGCATTGCTGCAGTGGGGACCACACTCAATGTGAGAGGTTTTGGGAGATATTCCAGACTTAAACCCTAACACTGATGCATTCTCAATAATGACAGACTTGTTTCTTCCAAACACCAGGAGTCATGGCCTGGGGCAGCCCCCACACCTCATCTCTAGATTCTTCTTCCAGAGGGAACTGATCCTCCCTCCAGCTGTGCGAATACACCCAAGATGGGTTCTCACTGATCATGTCCATGCCATCACATATGCCCAGTGACTGGTCAACGGCAGGAGGTGTGTGAGGTGACCACGTATCTGCATAGGTGTCACGGGAAGCATCTGCGAACACACCAGATACTGGAAACTAGGAAACACGTAGTTGAAGGGAAAGGGTCAGTTTCTTAAAGAAGTGGGGTATCCCCTATGGAAACAAGGAAATCCACAGATGTGCCGTGCAGGGGAAGCTGGGAGCAGGTGGGTCTAGTAATGGCTAAAATTACAAACCGAATGTCTGTGTCGGCTGTTCCCCCACACCACGGCCAGGCAGAGCAACCTCGTCGTTCACCGACGTTTAAAGGGATCTGCAGTATACAAGTCTCAAACTTCTTGTTTTCAGCCGGAGAGGAGGGACTGGAGCTCTCTGTCCTTCATCTCCAGCACCCACGACAACGGACACACCACCTGCCCGGCGCTGTTTTCTGAATGAATGAACACGTACACTCGTCCGAGGATGAATGAAGTTACAATGACCACGTACACTCGTCCGAAGATGAATGAAGTCGTGCAACTTCAACTCCGGGAAGATCGCGTTTAACTCCCCACTCCACTCCAACGTGACTGCTGCAAATTTTTTTGGAAATAAGGGATTCTTATTTTTTTGGAAATAAGGGGCAGCCAAAGAACAGGGAAGAAACGGTTTTTCCGGCCTGCACAGCAGTCAGCCTACTTTGTCCCTTACCTTTTCAACGACAGCAACTGGCCTGGTGGGGGACACTTTAGATGAATTATCAAGGTTGATACTTAAGAATTCCTCTGCGTTTGGACCCTGATCCCCACCTAGAGAGTGGGAAGCTAGGGCTTAGGAATGGCATCCTAGGGCCACGAATAGAGGTAAGTCACAGCGCTGGAGTCTAGACCCACGTCTGTGCGACTCCCAAGGTGGTGTTGTGTACCGACGCACTTCCCTTCTAAGGAAGCTTTGCGGAGTGTCTTCCCAGAGCCACGTCTGTGCCACATCCTTGGCGTGAGCATCAGGAGGCTCATCTGCCCAACGGTACCATCCCTATTTGACAGATGAGGCTACTGAGGTCCACAGAAGTCAAGTCTCCACCCAAGGACAAACCTCAGAGCTGCACTGGATGCCATCTGGCTCTTCCCTGGAAACTGGGCTTTTAAATATTGTCTGTGTGTCCTGAGTCTCAGGGAAAAGGCACACTTGTCCTTCCCAGCTACTCCCTGTGCCCCCCACAGATGGAAGGAGGGCAGAGGTGCTAGCCCAGCAGCTGGGACCTGGCATTCCATGGGGTCTGCCCGTCTTTCCGAGCAGGCCACTGATGTCCATGCGCAGGGCGTGAAAGGCCTCAGCTCTGAGAGCAGGCCCCCGCTCCTGCCCCAGAGGCTGTCAAAGGAGGACCGAACTGGAAAGTCAGCCACACCAGAAGCAGCAGCAACCGAAGCTCTTCTTCCCCACAAACAGCTCCAGCAGAGCCCCGAGGTTCCCACTGTACCTTGTACGACAGCCCAGCCCCACCTGCCCTCTCTGTTTACTTGGGGCTTGTTTGGCTTGGTTGGCTCTAAGGCACCCGCAGGTGTCATCCCGTGTTGGGGACACAGGGGGAAGCTACACAAGGAGTCTGAAAACACCCCAATCTGGCTCCAAGGCCTGGGTTGCTCTCCACCTTCCACATGTCTGGACATCCCCTGTGGACGGGCTGCTGGAGGTGGGACAGAGCAGCAGCCTCAAGCACTGCCACCAATGCACCGGACACTCAGTGTCCCCTCCCTGGTGAAAATGGACTCTGTGTGGCACAGAGTGAGGTGAAGGAAAGATGCTGGCCACCGGCAGGGTGGGACTGGGCTGCCGGAGGGGGACACGCTCCAACCTGAAGGACACCCACATCCTCCTGCCCCGGACCCCGTGATTCTGCCCGCTCCTACAGAACATTAAGTCCTTCCTGCAGATTCAAAAGGGAAGCCCTCTGGAGACAAATCAACCATCGAGGAAAAAA
Organism: Sciurus carolinensis; assembly: GCF_902686445.1. NCBI lineage: Eukaryota > Metazoa > Chordata > Mammalia > Rodentia > Sciuridae > Sciurus > Sciurus carolinensis. The sequence goes on from NC_062230.1 coordinate 37,187,484, forward strand.
AAATAGCAGAACTCATTTCATTTGGCAACCAATGCTTTAGGAAAGACATAAATATTGGATTTGCAACTTTATTTTCCTCCAGAGAGACACTCTGGAGAAAATTAAAACAATGCAAGATTTAATTATTAAAAGCCAAACATTCCTGTACATATTTTCTGGCCCAAAGTTTTAAAAACAAACTCCCAGAGAAAATACATTTTTAATGACTAACTCCCTCCCACCCAGGCGAGGTCTTAAATCATCTCTGCATCATGACTCACCCGGCACAAATGAGGGGCACCAGGGAAATCAGAGGGCAGCCTTCCTGGTACTGGAGGATCCAGGCTCTGCTCAGAGATTCGGGGAGACCAGTACCCTGAAATCACCTTGGTGTGGGCTACTTTTTCATGCCCATCTTCTGGAATGACCACATCCGGAGACAGGCTTCAACTGACCAGATTTCTCATTTCCTTCTTTTGTGGAAAGTCCCGTAAAATAAACACAAAGATGGAAACCGATCGTGCATCCGACAGTGACCCCACGGAGCTGCTGGAGGTACACTGCACATGGTGAAGAACAGCCAGAGGGACCCTGCGCACTGACGCTGTGTTCCAGGGCACCCGCAGAGGGACCGTGTCTGTCCTGCAAGCCCCCACTTGCTGTGCTTCCTCTATCCCCTCATCAGGAAGGCTGAGACCCTACAAATCAAGATCTCCCACACTGCTCAGCCCCTCCACGATCCTACAGGGAACCCTGTTGGGTCCCGTTCGTCTTTGAACGTCCTGTACTTGGCTGCTCACTCCTCTCCCCTCAAAAAAGCGTATGCATGAATGCCAAGGGTCCGCTGGTCCCAGAGGTACTTAAAAACTGGAACGGGGATGGGATCTGTTATTTCTGGGGCTCATGGAAAGCATGCAGGCATGGTGGATGATGACCTTCAAGGACAAAGGTCTAAAGTTGGGGGAGACAAGTGGGTTAGCCAATCCCATTCCTAGTGACAAAGCCCAGTCACCCTGATGGCTCACAGGGTGGGTGGACAGACCTCTGGGTCCACAGAGTGGATAACACTGGGAGAAAACGGGCTGGAGGTAGAGGCTCCTGGGGGTGGAGGTGCCTGCGTGTGGCCCTTGGAGACAGACCCACCTGCCCACTGCCTCGTCCCCAGGACTCTGGTTGAGGGAGGGGAATAACATTCCTTGGAAAACAGGAAGTCAGAGGAGTCTCGGTCCTCGTCTAATTACTCCTAATTCCAAAAGCTCCCACCACCAAAAGAGGTGCTGCCATGGTCACGTCACCTGTCACTCTGCATGCTGTCAGAAGCACACGGGGCCACCCCACAGAGGTGAGGACGGCAGTGGGGGCAGCTGGTGCCAGGAGGGCCCCTCGAAAATGTGACTGGAGCCCAGTGGAAACTTCACCCCCGAAACCTGAAGAAGTTGGCCACTTCCACTCAACCTGAGACGTGGAGTATTAAAAGCATCTTAAAATAACTTGAGGGAAGAAGGGTAAATAAACCGGGGTGATTTATCTCCAAGGAATAGCGGTGTGACTGCTGAATAATTACATGCACCAATCTTTATTAGTATGCAAAGTAGCTGGGCCTGCTTGGCTCCCAGCACTGATCAAAGGACAAAGAGCCAAGAGAGCTGTGCACATTCTAATAAATCACACCCCAGCACTCCCGTGTGCCGCTGTGACCCCGGACCCCAGGGCCCCTCTCCGGGCTACTCTTCTCTGAGAGATAAGCAGCGAGTGCTGAATTTCTACCTTCCAGTGATGGATTAGGCCTCCAGAGTTTCTCCAGAGAAGTTCAGAAATGGTTTGGGTTTCTCTTTGCACAAGTTTTATCCAAATCATTGCTGTTTTATCCAGCAGCTTCTGCAGCTCACCCGACTCTGGCCCTCCTCTACCTCGAGCTCTGAGTGGCTTTGTGGGTACTCAGGGCCTCCCTCCTCTTGCCACAGCCCCATCAGATGAGCCCCAACATGCCTTGGCTCTTCTTTGCTGGCCCAGTAAGCTGCTCAGATGACTATGGAGAAAGAAACTGGAAACCTGCCTAGGTCAACCTGCCAGCCCTATTCAGCTTCCTCTACGAAGACGGAACTGAGTTCCAGCTGAGGATTTGACGACATTCAATCTGGGAAAAATAAGAGCACCAGTAATAGTTTATAGCGATTGTCTGAATTTCTGTAGGATAGCAAGTATGGCAGCACCTCTCTAAGCCACGTGCACACACACCTGCTTACCACGTTACCTGTAAAGAGGGGCTGTTGACATCATGGGTTGTTATGAGCACTGAGTAAACATGGTCCATGTGCATTCACACACAGGTAGACACACATTATACACTTACAGTAACCTTTGATATAAGGAGTACTGTTATCCCCATTTTATGGATGAAAAAACTGAGATTGAGTTAGTTCAGTGAATTAGGCAATTTCCTCATACAGAGCTAAGTTATAATCCATTCCAAGCTTCTGAGCTCCAGAGTGCCTACTATATATTAAGCACTGCAATAAAATACCTGTGCTTCTACCACACTTAAAGTCTTTTAATGAGAGTCCATGTTCACAGAATGAAGGCCAAAGTCCCTTTATGGGAATACAAAGGTAGCCTGTTAGATTCGGGCCCTGGCTTCACCTTGTGGCCTGCTCCTGGCTTTCTGGCTCCAGCCTTCCTGTTCTCCTGCTGGCCCTCCTCCGAGCCAGTTCCTCCCGCTCCACACTCAGCTCGGTTCCCCTGTGTGTCCTCCCGGCACCTGGCACTGCTCTTTCATAGCACAATAGTTGTAATCAAACAGCTGGAGCTTATCTGATGCTCATCCCCCTCACCTGGATTGTAAATGCCCAAAAGGCAGACTGTACCTGTCTTATTCATCCTCCTCCTGGTACCTAGCTCTGGCCCTAGCATCTGGGGTATATTTACTGAATGACACAATGGGGAGGGACTTTAAGACATCAGGATGCACCCTGAGGAGTCACAGTTTGTCTAATTGTAACAGACACAACAAAAGGAAATTATCTGCCCCTATTCAAAATCACAAAGAGCACTGATTTGGGGTCAGCTCTAAAAACAAGAGCACTTATTAAGTACATTCATCTGTATCATGTTACTATAACAAAATACTAGAGACAATTAACTTATTAAGAGAACAAGTTTGTTCAGCTCACAGTTCTAGAGGATCTAGTCCAAAATCTGGCAGCTTCGTTGCTTTGGGCCTTGGCGAGGGGACCAGATTGCAAGAGCAGTGAGCTCATGTTGGAGCAAATCACCCACATCATGAGCCAGGAAGCTGAGGGGACAAGACACTAGGGTGCCACAGTCCCCCTTGAGGGCATGCCCCCAAAGACCTAAGGAGTTCCCATGAGGCCTCACATTTTCAAGGTCCACAGCATCTCCCAATACAGCCACCCTGGGGACAAAGTTTAACACCTCTGGGGGACATCACCTGTGTTTAGACCACAGCACAAAGCTCCTGTCCATGTGTGAAGTTCACAGCATGAGGTCCCAGGCAGCATGTTCACCCTCAATTCAATCCACTCCGCAGAGACTTTGCGGCCAGCACCATTGATCTCCCTCTTTATGGATGGCTGACGTGATCCTCATTTCCTCACCCACAGTCTCACTGCTAATGCATCCAGATGATGAAAGCTCATTGCCGGAATGGCCCTAGGGATGTCCCAAAGCAGCAGGTGGTTTAAACACCCTCCAGCTCCGTTCCTCCCAGCGCCATCAAGGCAGGACGTCCGACCCCAAACGCCAGTGGTGTCTTTATCCCCTTGCTGGTTTCAGGAAGTGATGGGGTCTTTTCTGCTGGTCCCCCGTCCTTCTCACTGATAGCTGTTCAAGGCCTTGAAATCGTCATCCTTATCCGCCATCGGCACGTATCTACTGTTGTTGGTGCTCCCCAGAAATCTTCTAGACACTGGGGGGAGAGCATGAAGCCAGACAGGGATCTGTACTTTCCTGGGGTTCATCAAATGAAGGAACTTCCCGAGCTCTCTAGTATATGAAAATTAGGAAGTCAAGACCGTGTGAACTTGGCATCTAACCCCAAGCTCCAGGAAGGCCTAACATGGCCTGGAGGGTCTGCAGAGGACACGTCTTTCAAGCATGTCATGGGCCGTACATGGCTCTGGAGAGATGCTCATCCCACTATGGTATCCCCCTCTGTGCTTGGAGGAAGGTGGGTTCCCGAACTCTATAAACCTGGTGACAGGATACGCCTTGGAGACAAAGGCTTGCTCCCATGAAGCCCCTTAACCTCACACACAAGCACTTCCCCATGACTGCCTCTCACGTGGGTTTGTCTCCTTTTGAGGCCAGGCTGCTCACACCATGTTCGGCCCTATTTTCAGCTCTGAGTATGAAGAAGACATCGTATCTAACACCGGGAGCTCAGGCTCTGGCAGGAGATACAACTAGTCAGTAGCACAGTGCAAGAGAAGAGCACACGGGGCCGAGAGCGGTGCATTAGGCCGAGATCTTCCACCATAAAGGAAGTCTGCTGGGCTCACTCGGGCAAGGAGGAACAGGGTGAGGGACCATGAAGAAAAGAAATCTAGATCTAGGAGAATCTAGAAAAGTCAGCACATTTGCAGTGAACGTCTGCTTTCCCCTGCCTGGTGTCATGCTGCATTGTGGAGGGAGCAGGGTTCTTTAACTCTCCTTGGATGAACCCCTCTGCTTGTCTGCTCTCAGATGCTGCGGGCTGGAATAAATCTAGCCCCAAGTCCTGGAGTGGAGACATGACCACATCACGGTGGCCCATGATCGTTCACAGATGGGCCTACAACCCCAATCAGGATCACAGGAAGGATAACTCTGAAGAATTTGTCCAAAATTCACTAGCAAAGGACAAAGAGATGAAGAAGAATGAATGGACAAGAGAAGGACTGAGAAGATACACGTGCATCTCATGGGAGTCCCAGGGGTTAATGGAGACAACAGGGATATTGACACAGTGAAGTGACCGTGCTCCAGAAGTCCCAATCAGAATAAGTATAACATAGGCCTACCCACCTCACAGTCAGGCTTGTGACCTCAGGAATAAAGACTCTGAAAACCCGACTCTGAGAAATCATCTCACCTACAAAGAGAGACACGGAGGCTTGACAAGTGGCTTCTCCGAGGAACGCTAGCCAGTGGAACAACTGGAGAAGTAACTATGAACACAACACTTCCCTCCCCTGACCATGACTCACAGTGACAGCACACAGGGTACTTCAGAGACAGGAAGCTGAGACTTGGCCCCCCGATGCTTGCTGGAAGAAGGGTCCAAGCAGCCTTCAGAATAAAGATAGCAGATACTAAGAGACCTAAGAAAGTGAGTCCAGAACTTGATGAGCTATGTTTTCAATCTATCTTAAATGTCAGCTACAAAAAAAACTGTTTCAAAAATATTGAATCAAAATTCTGAAAAAAAAAAAACAGAATGGATAGATAATATCTGCTAATGGCACATTGGCCTCCTACGAGGACTGCTCAACCTGGCCAGCCCTGGTGTTTTGGCCTGGGTGATTCTGCTTGAGGGTGCTGTCCTGTGCTAGGTAGGTGTGCCCAGTACTCTTGGGTTCTATTCCCCAGGTGTCAGTTGCACACCCCACCCCAGAGCTAATCACCAAAAATGCCTGCATGTGTTTCCTAATGTCCCCTGGGGGCAAAGCAGCCTCCAGTCAAGAACCTTTACTGGAAGGGACACAATGTATTATAGCCAAAGCCGTGAAAACACAGAGGAAATGAAGTGCGCTTGACTGATGGAGGAGGAGGAAAGGGGAGGGAAGACAGAGGGAGGGAGAAGTAAAGGGAAAATGCTGTGAACAAAAGAAATACATTCAGATGATTTTCAAAAGTCTACCTGTATTGCAATATATGTAAATACATCAATTGACCTTTCTAAAGATGGAGGTGATGTGACTCACAGAAAAATAAGATCTAACAGGGAACTGTTTATAATAGATGCATCTAAAACCAAGATACACAGAAAGGGTGAAATAAAGATTAAAAAAAGATATTATATACAAAGGCTACACAAAATAAGGCTGATACAGTTACATGAATACCTTAACAATTAGATCAAAAACAAAAGCAATAGTAGGGATGAATGGAGACACCACAAGATAGTAAAAATGTAGAGTTCAAAAGAGGGTAGGATAATTATGAAGGTAGAGGGGAGTGAAGGGAGGGGAAGGGGTATGGGGGAAGGAATGATAGTGCAGTGAAACAGACATTATTACCTCATATACATTATGACTGCATGACCCATGTGGTCCTGTAATTTGTATAATCAGAAAAATGAGAGATTACACTCTATTTATGTATGATCTATCAAAATGTATAAGTGAATTCTACTTCATTTACAACTAAATAGAGCAAACAAAATAAAAATTTTTTTGAAACGAGGGTAGCATAATTATGAACATGTATATACCCAACAATTTTGCATGAAACATATAAAGCAAAACCACATAACAATCATGTTGAAAATTTGAAAATGCACATGCAGAATGGCAGATTTTGATATATTTCCAAAGGACACTAGCGCACCAAACAGGACCAAAAAAAAAAAAAATATGGGGGTAGAAAGTTGCAAGAAAATCAACAAGTTATTAATAGGGCCCTGCACCCCAAGAAGATGCAAAGTATATTTCATGAAAGAAGTCCAACAAAGAACTGATAGTATACAGTCCTCACTTTCTGATAACCATGTAAACAAACCATTAGCAGTCAATCAAGTTAAGCATTATGTTCTAATAATCTGCAAAGTACAGGGATCAAAAGGAAAACTTAATTGATTCAGAAATGGCGAAGAAGTTCCTGTAAGGGACAAGCTAAAGGCAAACTCATAAAAATACAACAAAGATTAAGATAAGTGAGGTAGGAGATGGACTCCATGAGCTAGGAAAGGAATAACCGTGAACCTAGGGAAAGCAAAACAGGGAAGTCATCAAGACAAAATGCACAGTAATGCCGATTCTAAAAGAGAGAAGGGGCAACAGTTTATGAAACCCCAAGGCTGGGTCATTTGAAGAAATTGGCAAACTCATCGAAGAAGGAGGAGATGGTGGGGGCGACAGCAGCGCAGTGAACTCTCTTGGAATGACCAAGGGGACATAATGACAAATCTAGATATTTGTTTACTGTGGTTAAACACACAGGGCGTAAAACTTATCACGTCAACTATTTTTAAGTAGAATTCCATGCATTTATTTATTTTTTTTTAATTTTATTTATTCTAATTAGTTATACATGGCAGTAGAATTCATTTATACATTTTGATGAGTCATATATAAATAGAGTATAATTTCTTATTTTTCTGATTGTACATGTTGTAGGACCACATCGCTCATGCAGTCATATATGGACATGAGGTAATAATGTCTGTTTCACTCTACTGCCCTTCCTACTCCCATACCCTTTCCCTTCCCTTCACTCCCCTCTACCTAATCTAAAGTAACTCTATTCTTCCCTAGCACCCCATCCCCAGCCCCCCTTATTGTGAATTAGCATCCACATATCAGAGAAAACATTCGACCTTTGATTTTGGGGATTGGCTTATTTTGCTTAGCATGATATTCTCCAGCTCCATCCATTTACCAGCAAATACAATAATTTCATTCTTCTTTAAAGCTGAGTAATAGTGTATTCCATTGTGTGTGTATATATGTATATATATGTGTGTATGTGTGTATTTATATACATGTATACATTTAGATAGATAGATAGATAGATAGATAGATAGATAGATAGATAGATAGATGATAGATAGATGATAGATAGATCAATCACATTTTATCTATCCATCCATCTGTTGAAGGACTTTTAGGTTGGTTCCATAGTTTAGCTATTGTGAGTTGAGCTGCTATAAACATTGATGTGGCTGTGTCACTGTAGTATGCTGATTTTAAGTCCTTCTAGTATAAACCAAAGAGTGGGATAGCTGGACCAAATGGTGGTTCCATTCCAAATTTTCTGAGGAATCTCCATACTGCTTTCCATAATGGTTCCAACAATTTGCATTCCCACCAGCAAGGTATGCTGGACACAACTTGAGTGTAGATATGATAAGGTGTTCCAAAGCCCAGACTGATTAGAAATTTTGTTGCTTAAAATGGCAAGTCCTTTGGAGAACTGTACACATTTTAATTTGTAAGCAGTCTCCATAACCCACAAAATGAAAAAAAAAAAAAAAAAAGTAACATCTGCAGTCCTGTTGAATTCTTATTGTGAGGATGGGAAAACTTCTGGAGGCCCAAAAGGGAGGTGACCACTGGAGGTTCTGGCGAGGCATGACTGGGCCATTTCTTGCTCTGACCTCACAAGGAGCCATTGTGAGGCATTTTGAAAGGGCAGGTATATAAGAGGGTGGGCTGCAGCTGGGCTTTTGTCCACAAGTACAGGAAGCTCTAGGTGGTGACCTGTCGGACTCCCAGCTAGTTAGTGTGTTTGGCGGTTGACGGTTGGCGGTTGGCAGTTTGTGGCTGTGGTCTTGGGATATTGGTTCTTTGATTTGGGTTTGTTGTTTTGTCTTGTTTTGGTTTTTGATTTTTTTTTATTCATTCTTTTTTTTAATTTATTTTTATTGTAAACAAATGGGATACATGTTGTTTCTGTTTGTACATGGAGTAACAGCATACCATTTGCGTAATCATACATCTACATAGGATAACAAAGTTTGATTCATTCTGTATTTTTTCCTTCCCCCCCACCCCTCCTTTCCCTCTATACAGTCCCTCCTTCCTCCATTCTTGCCCCCCTCCCATTCCCCATTATGTGTTATCATCCACTTATCAGTGATCATTCGTCCTTTGGATTTTTGGAATTGGCTTATCTCACTTAGCATGATATTCTCCAATTTCATCCATTTGCCTGCAAATGCCATGATTTTATTATTCTTTATAGCTGAGTAATATTCCATTGTATATATATACCACAGTTTCTTTATCCATTCATCAATTGAAGGACATCTAGCATTTATAATGCTGTGAAACCATCACTACTAGCTAGCCTAGAATATTTTCATCACCCTCCCCCCAAAAAATCCCTAAGTGCAGTAAGCAGACACCATCTGATACCCCAGCCTCAGCCCTGGAAAGCCCTGACTGCCTCTGTCTCCATGGACTGGCCTGTCTAGACACTCCACATAAAAGGAAACTTGGCTATGTGGACTTGGGTCGGCTTCTCTCACTTAGCTCATTGTTGTCAGGGTTCAAGCACGTTGTAGCCCCTGTCAGCACTTCCTTCCTTCCTTCTTTTCTTTCCTTCTTTATTTTTCTTTTTTTGTAAGCCACATCCCAAGCTTGCATTTATTTATTTATTTATTTATTTATTTATTTATTTATTCATAAACAGGTTCTCACTAAGTTGCTTAGGGCCTCTCTAAGTTGCTGAGGCTGGTGTTGAACTTGCAATCCTCCTGCCTCAGCCTCCCAAGTCACTGGGATGACAAGCACACACCAGGGTGCCTGGCTTGCCTTGTTCCTCTCATGGAGGAATAACTTTCAACTGCACGGACATATCACATCTTCTGTATGTGATCATCAGTTAGTTGAAGTAGGGCTGCATGTATCTCTGGTCTGCTGTGAGCTGTACTGCTATGGACATTCATTTGCAAGGTTTTGTTTTAACTTCTGTTTTTAATCTTTGGGGAATATATCCAAGAGTAGAACTGCTGTGTAATATGGCTTTTCTGTTAGGTATATTTTCAAAGTCAAAAGGGCATAAGTTACTCTGTACTAAAACAAAAAACAATATATATGTATAGTTTTCAAGGAGAATTTAAATTATTAAAATTGACTCAGAAAAAACATGAACCCCAAAAGTCAAAAACATTAACACAAACAGAGTTGATGATCCAAGTTCCCTTTCCTAATATGTATATCCCAAAGGCAAAATAATTCCAGGAAAATTTTACCAAATTTTCAAGGAACAGATAATCTTTACCTTTTATAAATTCATTGAGAAAATAAAAAGAAAGCCATGGCCCACTGAGTAACAAAACCAATGAGGACAGTATAAGAAGCAAGAATCATAAACCCCTCTCACTGCTCAATATAGAAGTAGAAATCTCAAATAAAACACTACTCAGTGGCATGCATCAGCATCTAAAAACGATCATACCCCATGATCAAACAGGGCTTATCCTGAGACTCTAACAATGAATCCAAACCAGAACTCCCAGAAAGGGCGGCACCAATGTTGAGCACCTTTTATGATTTACAGAAGTTAGTGCCTGGTCATCACAAAATCTGTCAGCAAACTAGGCATAATAGGCATAACCCAACAAAGTTGTCTATCAAAAACTACAGCAAAGACCCCTCCTTAAAGGAGGAACTGGACAGATGCCCAGTGATGTCAAGGACAGGAAAAGATTGCTCAGAATTACTGCCTTCCTTCACGTTGTCTTTTGGTCTTCTAGATGATGTAATAGACAATGAATGTGATTTACATGCATATTCACATATATACACATATGTACATATAAATTATATTTCCTATATACAAACTGAGATGTTTTATTGATTTACTTATATTTAGAAAGAAGAGCCAGAACGGTGTGGAAAAATGACCAAATGATGTGCCTACCATAAGCAGAACATCCAAGATCTTCAACCAGATTATTAGAATTATTAAGAATTTAGCAAGATTGCAGGATAAGGATCAACGTATTAAACCAATCACATGAAAACATCATTATATCCAAAAACTAATTAATTCAAAGTTATATGAGAAAAGTATATCCCATTCAAATGATTCAAAAACCTTAAAGGCACCTATAAATAAAATTTGTCTAAAACACAGTGTGCATGTGTACAGAGAATAAATATATAAACAAATATAAATATATAATTTAACTGCATAAGTAAAATATATAAATATTGATGCAGATTACTGAGACATAAAGGGAGTTTTCAAAAATGGTGAGATATACTATATTCATAGATGGGAAACTGGTTTATGGTTTATATTCTCCTCCAATAAATGTTTAAATTCAGTAGATTCATATGAATACCGTAATAGGTGTTTTTGTCAGTTTTGGCATACTGACGGTGAAATCTGTAGGGAAGTGTGAGGAACTGGGAATAAAAGCTTTGGGGTTATTGTGTAGATGGTTTCAGAAGCACCTGGTCAACCTGAGGTGTGGAACTTTGCCATTCCACTGCTACATATTTAATCTAAGCACAAAGAGGAGCTTGTTTGAACATATGAAAAAAAATAACCTAAATTTCTGCTAACAGGAGAATGCATAACAAATTCTGGTACCATCATCCAGGGAAACACACAGACATTAAATTGAATAAATCGGAGTTACAGGTGAAGACGTAGATCAATCAAGAGATAATGCTGAGCAAAGAAGATTCAGGGGAGACCATTATTCATCTGTGGATTCCTAAATACTGAGAAAACATGTACAGGCATAATAATTCAGGCAGCAAAGGAAGACTACAGGGATGGGTAAAGGTACACCAAGGGCTTCAACTCCATCATTTCTTCTATAGCTTCACCAATGTTAAGATGGGGTAAGCTAGGAGGCGAGTATAGGAGGTTCCTTACTTTATTCTCTATTATTCTTTGTTAAGACTTTCCAATATCTCAATTTGGATGTTTCTTTTCCAAAACCAAAATTATGTTTAACGTTTCCCTCCAACGCTCATATTTCTTGTAACTGTCAATAAGATCTATAGGTTGGCTGGACTCAGGTTTACATCACTGTATTTTATTGTAGTTATGTAAGGTGTACAACATGATGCTTTGATATACCTACATATACATAGAGAAGTGATCACTACAGGCAAGCAGACTGACTTGTCTATCAGTTCCACTGTTACCTTTCAGTTCTTGAAGGGCAAGCACCTGAACTCCATCCTGCCAGCACCCTTAGGATATGCAAGGCAATATTATCAACAACAGCCATGGGGCTGCACATCACATCTCTAGACTTAGGCAGAACCCCAGGTGTAGGTCAGAGAGTGCACATTTTCAATTTCTTTTCTTCTTAGCAAGATCCATTATGATGGTCCTGGGTATTCCTTGCAGCATCACAGAGGGAGGGATGTAATATCTGATTTTCACAGACAGGCTGCCTCCTTGTGCTTAGAGTAAACGTATACAAGTGGAATGTCAGAGACAAAGATCACATGCACCTTCAAATTTACCAGTTGCCTCCAAAACCATCTACAAAAAGCATCAGAAGCTTGGTACCTGGATTCAAGAAATAGCATCCCTATCCATCCCTCATCCGATGTTCCACCCACCTCTCACTGAAGGTTTCAGCAAATATTGATCACTATCACATAGATCCATTATTTCATTAAGGGCTGCAAAATGCTGAATCCTGCCTGCTCTTATGGCTGTGGCTTTTCTATAAAGAATCTTCCCTTAATAAATATTTGCCCTGATCTATGAAAACTTGATTATTGGAGTTAGATGATAGATGCACAGAGACTTTTCATACAACCCTCTTTACTTTTGAGGGCATTTGAAAATTTCCATTATAAAAATTAAAAACAAAAGATGAGATAAAAAATAAAAATTTAGATGCATAGGGAAAACACTGGAAGAAGACATGCCAAATATTTTTACCATGATTAATGTGAAGGGTGAAGAAATACACCTGAATTTTATGTACTGCTGGATTTCCAAAATTTCCAAGAAATAAAATATATATATAGTTGGCACTCTATATCTGTGGGTTTCACGTCCATGAATTCAACCAACTATGGATCAGAAATAACTAGGAGAAAAACTGCAGCTGTACTGAACACCAGACTCCTTCTTCTCCCATTATTCTCCCAATGATACATCATAACAACTATTCACATATGTTACTTTGTATTAGGTGTCATAAGTAATCTAGGATGACTTACAATATATGGGAGGTTGTGCATGGGTTACATTCAAATATTGCACTATTTTGTATGAAGAGTCTTAGGCATTCCTAAATTATGTTATCTTCCAAGAGTCCTGGAAATAATTCCCCATGGTACTAAAGGACAACTGTATTACATTTATAATTATAAAAACAAAGAGAAGAGCAAGACTGTGGTGATAATATGGGGACCTGGGGCTGAGAGAGCTATTTTAAACTGGGAATCGGGGCCAACATTCCTAAGAGGGATCATTTGAAGGAATTGTCCCAGCAAAGCCCTTGGGAGAGAATGCGTCAGATGGAGAAAACCCAAATCCCAAAGCTTTTGCAGATCTTAAAGCATTTGCAGAACAGGAAAGCCAGAGAGTACCCAAGGCACCGGATGAGAGTCACTGAGAGTTCAGTAAGAATGGAGACCAGCTGATCCTCCAGCTCACCCGGAAACTCCCAGCAATTTCACACACCAAGTGGATATCATTCACAGGACCCAAATCATGCAGGAAATCTCCAACTTCTGTTCCACAGAGGAAGTGGAAGGCAAAAACACTGAAAATCCTAAATAATGGATCACAGTAGCTCCATAATGACAAGCCAAAAGAGTGATAATTAAATGATTTTAACAGCGTGTCAAGATGAAGGATAACAGTGGAGGAAAGGAGTCTAGTAAATCATTAGCCCCCAGGCTTGCATGCACACCCCCGTCTGGGCAGGAAGACTGCAGAATGCAAAAATCCCTGGCCACACATTTTGGTTTAGTCCCATTCACTCCCGCTCTATTAGGGTTACTTCTGAGCCGAGCACAGCTGGGCTCCATTTTCAACTCAGAAGCAAAATGAGAGCTAAGCTCAAATTTATCTCACTTACTGAGCACTTTGCTATGGTGCCCCCGAGCTCTGTGTAGATGCTAGCAATAGATACCAAAGATATCTTCTCTGCCTGGGGAAAACAGGCAATCCTGGAGAAAACGCCATTGCAAAGTATGCTGGGGCGGGGGACAGAGGCAGCCCAGAGGAGAGCCCCCCGACAGGACCCCAAGCTGCTCGGGTTGGGGGCACTGTGACGGAGGCAGCACTCGACCCGAGTTTGAGAGAGGAGTTGCCTGTTTATGGGAAGAAGACATTCTAGACCGAGGGGACCACACGGGTGGACCTGAGCTCGGCTGGAGGAGCTACAGGGAGTCACCGAAGGTGACATTTAAGATTATTTAATTTCCCTGGCACCAAAAGTTCTGGAGCCAGAACGCGTGTTGCATCTTTCATAAACACCCACACTTAAATCCATCACCACCTGCTGTTGTGGCAGCAAGATTGAAAGAAGGGCCTGACCTCGGAGGAAGAATTTTCTCTTTTCCCCCAATACATAATGAGTTTTTTAACCTTTTGTTGTTCCACAAGTATTAAGTGCACAGATAAAAAAAAAAAAAAAGGCAAAAGAGAAAAGAGTACATAAAATTCATCCTCATTTCCTGCACGGGGACAGCCACTGTGACGCTATGAAGCACAGGGCTTCGGGGCTTCTTCGTTTTGCATACTTTTAAAATAAATTAGAATTGGACTATTTGTAAACTGAAAATCATTGTTCCTCATTGCAGAGGCCTACAGTTTGGATGCCTCCAAGCCTCATTACCCACAGTCCTCCTCTCCCACTCCCAGGATGAGTATCAGAAAGAGCTGACGGGCCCGCCGGCAGGAGGGGGCCATTTACCATCCAAGGGGCTGACGGCAAGGAGGGGTCGCTGTGCTTAACAGTTCACGCCAAGACACACACACACCCACGCCCAACCCCCTCGTCTCTCCCATGGCAACCAGAACACTGGCTTGGCAGGATCTAAAACTCTTGGTACTTGAAACGCCCTCGGTTGACATCCGAGGCCAGGCAGGGGTGGAAGAGAGCCATGCGGTGGCGAGTCTCCCTGCACACGTTTCCACCTCAGGGCCTGCCGCCCTCCGTGCTCCCAGGGGCCTGACGCTCCTCTCACTCTACCACCTTTAGCCGGTCGGCCTGTTTACCTGGTCTTCCGGGCATGGTCCTGCTCCTCTATTTCTCAGCTGCCAGACGACATGTCCCTCCGGCCCCGCCTAGGACTCTCTTGCATCTGGTGGGCATTGATGACCCCACTGTGCTTTCTGGTTTGGAGTCTCAACCCCAAGTATCAGATGAAAGCTACTAGGAAAGGGTCAGCTGAACTCCCAGCCGCGGTCTGGTCTCCAGGTAGGAATGTGTAAGGACTTGCTCCACCTCTACAACAAATCAGCTCTAACTCAGTGCCTTAGGCCATTGACCATCTCCCAGTGTTGGTGGACCAGGCGTCCATGCGGGGCCACCACCAGCTCCAGCCCAGGTGTTGGGACTGTGTCTCACCCAAGGCTCAGCTGGGGAAGGACCCCCTCTAGGCTCCCTCCTGTTGTTAACAGGACACGGAGGCCTCCTTTCTCTTCCTGGCTACTGGAGAGGGATCACTCTCGGCCCACACAGCCTGCCTGTAGTTCCAGGCATGTGGCTGTTTCCAAGGTCTTTCTCACAACCTTGCTTCTTTAAAGCTCTAATGAGGCTATAATGTGTGCATCTACAAGTGGTAATACACACCACTGTGCTTGCATACACACGTGTGCACATACACAGCCAATCCTCACTATTTGGGGTTCCACATCTGTGAATTAGCCTAGTTGCTGAAGTTTATCCATAACTCCAAAATCCACAGCCACAGCTTGCAGCCACTTGAGGACATGCACAGAGTGACCTGAGTTTTGAGTTGCCCGCTGGGCACATTCTCAGCTCAAGTAGAGAAGGTGGCACTCTGCCTTCTTGCTTCCAATGTGCTACAGAAATACCCAGAAGTACAGCCAGTAGGGGGAAGACCAAGCAAGTGGAAGAAGTTCTGGCTCTGGGGCCAGCCAGATGGCATTTGAAGCCCAACCCTGGAGGCAGTGAGAGGGGAGCCTCAAGCAAGCCGCTCAAACGCTTCTGATCTGTTTCCTTTTTTGTAAAATAAAATAGGTTGAGTTGTTTGTAGGATTTAAGATTACATGTGAGATGGAATGATAGATATCTCCGTGAACCTTGAATTCACAAACACTGAGCCACTGATCCAAGCAGTAGCGCCCTGACTACGCACACACCCTTGCAGATAAAGGTACCGACAGCATGGCCCCTTCGGTAACCTGCTGCAGGCTGCGCTGCAGAGACTGTGAAAGGACCTCTGCTTTCCAGGGCCTTGTGGGCTGCAGGTGATGTTCCCACCTCTTGACTGATATCCCAACCCTCCTGAAGCGCTCAGGGACTTCCGTTACAGGCAACAGAAACTAAGGATGGAAATCACGCAAAACCGAAAATTGTGTTGAAAAGACATCGGGGAACTCAGAAAACTCAAGCAAAACCTGAAGACCGAGCTCTGAGAGCCCAAGTATTAGCACCACTGGGAAGCTGCTTGGGACCACTCTGTCAGGTCGATAAGCTCATGCCGCTTTCTGTCTAGGTGCAGCTGCACTCAAGAGTCTGTTCTTGGGGAGAGAGTAAGATTGGCCTACACTGGATCAGCCACCCCCTTTCTTGGGAAGGATGGGACCACTCTGCAGTCTTTCTGGGACTTCCACCTACTAGGAACAAACAAAATCCCAAACCAAATCAGGGTTTCTCTACCCTAAGAGGAAATGAAACCACATTCAAAACCAGCAGGAGCCCACTCAGTATCCATAGTCAACCCTGCCTGGGCGCTGTTCATGTCCACACTCAATTTGGGAGGACACAGCTTCTCAGACAAGAACTGCTCTCCTAAAATCAGTTCCCTTTCTGCATCTACTCACCCACCCCTCATTCCATGCAGGACAGGCACTAGACCTTCAGCTACGAGGCTGGGATTCAAAGAGAAGTAAAATTGAGTCCTAGCCCTCAGCCCTCTCACATTCCACTGGGAAAGGTATTTTTTTTTTTTAAAGCAGGTTGGTAACAAGAGAGGCAAGCTGTATTTGCTGAGTGCCTCCTCCATGCCAGGCATGGTGCCAAGAAGCCTGCGTCAGGATTGTATCCAGTTCCCAGAGAATTCTCGGCAGGTACCGGCCACTGCCTTTGGAGAGCTGTCAACAGATCTGCCCGACTCCAGATGATGGACCGACGGGGTCCTAAGCCCATCATGAGGACATCCCCAGGGTCTGAGGGCCCTGCACTGAGGGTGTTCTTTTTGGAAGACCAGTCCTGGGGTGACAGAGAAGAATTCCATCGGCATGGGTGATGCTGAAAGAATGGCAAGCTCGTGGGCGCATCTGACGGACGACTGTGCTCAACATACACCTTTTAGTGGGTTCCGCTGATGAGAGTATATTGTGAAAACAAAGACTTCCTTTCAAGGACAACCAACCCACCAGGTGTCTCCCAGCTCACAGGCTCCTCCTCTGCTCTGACAGCTCCCCTGTAGCTCCATCAAGGTTTTGCTCTGCAAAGCTTATGCAATGGTTGCCTCCACCAGGTAGCCCTTCTGCTGCTCCGTATGGGGCTCCTGCTTCTCATAAAGAGGGCCCAAGCTGAACGCCCTGCCCCATCGTTCTCCCATCACCTGGAGTATGCCCTTCCTCATGGTCTCCATTGTGCACATTTATGTACAGCTTTGTCGCTTCAGTTTTTGTGCATCTGGACTCACCACTAAAATGACTGACCAAGACAAAACAAATCCTGCCTGTGTTGCTCTCTGTGGTAACTTCTGTTCCTCAAAGATTCCTGGAACATTAGAGTTCAGATGTACAATGAGTGAGTGAGTGAGTGAACAGCACTACCATAGGAAGCCCTTACCCTGAGAGGGTCTGGTCTTTACAGAGGACAAAGAGAAATGTCCTACAGACCTCAAACACTCTTCTGATGTGCTGGACAGGCTTTGTTGGGGCTTCCATAAAATCTGGGCTGATGGTAAATCCTACCTTCCCCTTTTCTCACTCCCATCACCAAATTCAGCACAATCTCCACTACCATTGACCAACTGTACAGCAGGCACCGCAATATGCCCGGAATGTGTATTTCCAGTTCTTTGGAACAACCCAAGTAAGGTGGTCATTCTGATATCCATGTTATTGGTAAGTAACTAGGAAATGATTTGCTCAAGTCACACAATTTCAAGTGATAGTTACAAAGGATCATTAGAAGGATAGTCATAAAGGATCGTTAGAGAGTACACTGTAGTTAGCCACCCTTGGGGAGGTGTCCCTCCCCACAATGCTAGTTCTCTAGACAGGACCCTGATGCCCAGGATTGGACCCCAGGTCCCCAGGAGCCATGTTTCTGTTACAGAACCAAGTCTTCTGGACCTTAGATAATTGATTCAAAGTTGAGTACCTGACCCAAGTTGGTCCAAATACAGTCTTGTGGATTTATGAATGCTTACGAGGGGAAGCCACGGGGTCCACCTTTGGTGGGTGGAGTTTGAGGGTCTCACATGCTCCATAGCTGGTCTGTGCGAAGGGAGATCAAAATTCAACACCAACAGGAACAGGGATGAGAGTCAGAGAAAGAGGGCCCCAGCAAGGGCTTGGTCCCCACTGCTAGTTCTCTTGGAGACCCAGATGTTCTACCCCAACTCCTCAGGTCATTTGGAATGTCCTGACTTGTCATCAACCAATGTTTTTTCCTCCATTATCTTTAATTCAGTCTTTACCATTTTGTAACCCATAATGTCTTATTGATCCAGGTAAGATGGGGTAGGTAAGGAATTTCTTCCAAGTAACCCAGCTCATCCTGTTAACCATCAAGTTCATTCTTGGACCAGTCTAACTGCAACATCAGAGACAGAGAGGAATTTGGGCATTTGGCATTTGCAAGAACCACCAGTTCATATCCTCACACATGGGAAAAGCATGTTTAGAGATGCCAAAATACACTCAAGAATTCTTCCTGGCAAAGCAAGGACAACCAGCTTTGCACCAGATATAAATTATCCCTAACTATGGAAAGGAGTAGCCTTTAAGTTGAAATGGCCCTTGCTGATATGAAAATCTTGTTGCAATTCAAAAAGAAATTTTTCCCTTGAGTATTCATTTCTAACAAACAAAATAAATTGTCATGCCAAACACATATAAAGATGGCAAAGATGCACCTCTATTAAATGCTACTTAGCAGCAAAGCGACTCAGGTGTTATCTAAATTTAGCCTTCTGAGCTCCCTTCCTTTCATGCCAGAACACCATTTCTTGCAGATTTTGCTTAGACTTATAATAGTTTAATAAATAGAAATGCTTCCCACAATGTATTAAGATTAGGGCAGCTGGAGGGCTTGACCTGGTTGGATCAAATCTGATATTGATTTCTCAAAGTGTATTTTTTACTAGAACTTGACCCTTGCAGAGAAAGAGAAGAAAATGATACAACAGTGGTTTAAGTAAAAAGCAAACCCAGCACCCACTCTGCCCATTTCCTTAGAGGTGAAGAGTAGAAAGACATTCATCTACTCGGCTGGTGGATGGGGCTGTCAACCACAATCCAATGTAATTTTCTTAAAATAGAAAATGTGCACTCAGTGTGGAGACCAGAGAAATCTGACGCCATGGACTCTGAGCTGGAGTGGGGCTTCAGACATCCAGCCCAGGACTGACAGAGTTCCAGACGTAGGGTTTCCAGTGCTGTGGCTGGGACAGTACCAGCTGGTCACCCTGGGAGGACAGTGACTTGTCAGTGATGTGATGACACTAACGTGGCTCTCAGGGAAGCCAGGGTCGTCGTTTTAAGCTTTTCAGGGGAGCATTTATGTTGGTCCTGTTCACCTAATTCATGCAATCATACCACAGCATCTGAACACAGCTTTCCAGATGGCTCTTTACCTGCCACCTCGTTTAGTACCAGTAATAGCCCCATGGGGAATATGGCAGGTGAGAAGCTTGGAAGTTTATCGCTACCCAAGGTCATGCTGCCTGTAACTGGCAGGCAGAGGGTCGTAATCACACTCTTATACACACTTCTGCCTCTCCTGGTCTCTACCCCACCATGCTGATTGAACCCGTGAGTTCCACTAAGGACCCACATCCTCTGTCCTGGCCTTCCGCACACACCGTTCTACCCTCCTCCACGCTGTGACACTCAGCCATCTCCATCTCTCCGCCCCACTAGACTGCCAGCACTCTGGGGGGAAGGTTGTTTCTTTGTTCCATTTCTTCCTGAGCAGCTAGTTCAAGGACCGCCAAACAGTGAGCAGTTAACAATTATCCAGTGAACTGATACACAAATCAATATCTAACTCCAAAGCTCTTCTAGGACATAAGTTTGAAATAATGCTCCAAGTGCCAAAAACAGCCAGGAGGGAACTGGTTCCAAGGTAGAGGACGAAACAGCATCAGAAGGGTCGCTCTTCTGGAAGCTTCCTGCATCCTCAGTCCCAGGGATATCCTTGGTCCCATCCCCTCATGGTACTCGGGGAACTGCAGAGCCAGCAGCCAAGTTCACCCTGCCCTGCAGCATGGAACCCACCACCTGCTCCTTGGCTGGCCAGTGGCTGAAGGCACCCTCGTTCCATGCCCAGGTGAGCGCTGAGTAAATGTCCTGGTACCAAAAATGAGACTGGCTGGCATTGGTGGAACCGGACTCTAAAATGTGGCTGTCCTCTCGTGACTCTGGGAGTGAGGAGTCTGTCCAGTGATGACCACAGACAAACAGCAAGAGAGGGAGCCGAGAAGGCAGAAAGTTCACGAACGGCAACTGGGACTGACACATGCCATTTTCTCCTGCTATCACATGTTATTTCACAAAAAGCAATGAATCTAATATGTTGATGTGCCAAGCAGATGCATCAGAGTGCTTCTGTCAAATCATAGGAAGAGAGGGAGAGAGTCACATCTTTCCATGTGGCTTCTGGGGGAGTCAGAAGGCTAAATACTTAAGACCGAATTCCTTAGTGAATAATCAAGTCAAGAACGGGAGTCCACCTCCAAGTAGAAGTCTCTCCGTGGCCTCCAAGGACAGCAGACACTAGGCTCCACTCTGACCATCCCCACTTCTCTTCCCAGGAAGTCTTCTTTTACCATCAAAGAAACGACAGGGAAGCCGGGCTCCATGGCACACACCTACAACCCAGTGACTCGGGAGGCTGAGGCAGGAGGATCTCAAGTCCCTCCCTGGCAGCCACTGTCTGAACCCAGTGCAAACCCTTCTGCTGATGGGTCTCTGTAGCCAGCGTTGCTTTACCCACAGACCAAAACCCACTTGCCTCTCTTCTCCTTCATCCAACGCTATTTTTGAGCCTTGCGTACCAATTCAGGGAACCCAAGTACAGCATCGGATTGAAAAGCCCACTTGTTTTCCTTTAAATGGATGCATACTCCTTCCCCCTACCCATGCCCCTGCTGATGGGAATTTAGGCTGTTTACAAACCTGCAGCAGCATCAACAGTGCGGTCACGGAGGCTGAGCACATCTCTTGGTGCACATGTGGACCATTCATGATTAAAAGTGGAACCCCTACATCCCAGGAATATACATCTTTAGACCTGTTAGATTCTGCCACCTAGTTCTTCAAAGAAGTCTTGCTAGCCTGTGATCCCCAGCCCTCCTGGGGGAAGGTACAATCTTCCCCCCACCTCCAGGGAGAGCTTCAGATGTAGGATAAGATGACCTCTGCTGGGGCCAAGAGCTCACCTTTCCACCATAAAAGAATGAACCTCCAATTTTTTTTAAGTACAAAGTTCAATTTAATTCCCTTTAATCACCAGTAGCATCATTCTAAAAGCTAATAATGCCTCTCCGTTCTCCCACCTTGTGATAACTTAATGAATTAGCCACTTGCCCATCAGAAAAGAACTGTCAGGATCATATATCAAAATCAAGGAAAGCCCTGGAGCTGGAGTGGGGTGATGGATTTAAGGGAAGACCTGAGGCAATGATAATGTTGTTGGGAAGATGAATCTACTCATAAGAGCCCCTCCATGACAAATGACTCACTTGGAGGCTAACTATTTATGAGGTCCAGGTGGGAGAGGTATAAACTTAATTAAAGTTTGAAAACATAATAGAACCAAAGGCAGAGCATCAATTTCCGGGTGTCTGATTGGAAAGCCATGCCGTCCTTACTAGGCTGGCCATATCGGCTTCTTGGAGCCGTAATGCATAGTCACCCGATGTGCACTGTTCCAGCTGCGACTGATCCTGCTGGAGCCAGCGCGGTCCCTGCCTCTTCCCCTCTCTCCTGTCTGCTTATGAGAACAATCCATCTCAGCTGGAGAGAGAATCACAACTGCTTCTATCGCTCCTGCTGTATGCAGGATCCTAATAAAGCCGAGCATGAAGCTGGCTGCTCCCCGCCATTCTCTAGTGGCATGGTCTGTCCACGTCTGGGAGGCCACGTGAATTGTCACTCCTAGTGCTGAGGCTCCTTGTCCCTGGAACAGAAGCACAGCATCCATGAGAATTATCTAAAGGCCCATTCAAGCCACAACCCAGGGATCCAAACACAAAAGCACCCTTATAACATAAATAAGTAGGGACAGCTCAGGACAAGGCCCCAGCACACCGGCCAAGCATCTGCCTTGACACACTTCATCATAGTCTTCGGGGATGTGTCTGAAAGACGACTTAATGATTTCATGGCATCCTGCGGAGGGAGAAGCTGATTGAAAAGGCTGAGTCACTCCCAACTCTGTGCCCATTTAAAGTACGTCCAGATGTGGCTTCTCTGGGCAGGGTGTCATTTTTATGAACCTGTGTCCTTCCTTGGCAGGTTCGAGGGAACCACAAGAAATTGACATGTTTGCGTGAGGCTGGTCCCGGAAGACATGCAGACGTGTGCACACTCACACACACACACACACACACACACACACACACACACACACACCCGCTGGCTACAAGTGGCCGGGGGCTCAGGGCCATGTGGGAACGGCAGGCCATTCTGCATCATCCATCCACCCCCGCAGCATCCAGTCTGCTGAGCGAGAAAGGCGCCCCGTGACCAGCTCCAACAATGGGAAGCAGCACCTTCTTCTCCAGGACGCTTCAAGTACACCCAGGCCCAGATTCCGCCCACAGCCATGAGTCCACGCTTCTGGGGTGGACTAAATACTTAAGACCGAATTCCTTAGTGAATAACCAAGTCAAGAACGGGAGTCCACCTCCAAGTAGAAGTCCCTCCGTGGCCTCCGAGGACAGCAGACACTAGGCTCCACTCTGACCATCCCCACTTCTCTTCCCAGGAAGTCTTCTTTTACCATCAAAGAAACGACAGGGAAGCCGGGCTCCATGGCACACACCTACAACCCAGTGACCCGGGAGGCTGAGGCAGGAGGATCTCAAGTCTCTCCCTGGCAGCCACTGTCTGGATTTTCCAAAAGCTCCCCAAGTGCCTCCACTTTGCATCCAGGACTGGGAGTTATGAATATTCTCTGGACTTCTGCAAACCAAAGCAGTAACTGCTTTGCCTCTCCCAACCGAATGGTGACTAGTGGCACTGCAGATGCAACGGCAAATTTCACCTCTCTCCATGATATGGGTTGAAACACTCTCTAGGAAGATAAACAGAATAGGCTGCTTTTAGTAAGAGCTTATTATTCACCAGACGTGATGCTCAGCAAGTCCCATGGCTTTATCTCAGTAAATCCACACAACGACCTAAAAGGTGGACCCTCTCCTGATCGCCATCTTATCAATGCCTGAGCAGAGGCTCAGGGAGGATAAATAACTGCCCCACAGTCACGATTCCAGTGAGAGGCAAAGCCAGGACTCCCAGGCCCCAAGTGCTCGGAGGATGCGCCCCTTGCCAGTCGGCTCACTGCAGCCCATCAGAAATGCACAGTCCTGACTAAAAAGAAAGAACAGCCATACATTTCACATATCAGATTGTCATCCTGGTGAGGGAGACTCAAGGACGGCTCACACTGCTCAACATGCGGCTGCCACGGCGTACGGCCCCTGGCTCTCAACACGGTGGACTCAGACAACACTGGATAAAACCCAAGGTCCTCCCATTCCCAGCTGTGAGACTTTGGGCCAGCTACTTATCTATTATGAAACTCGGTTGCATGATCTGTAAAATGGGGATAATTCCTGCCTCCCAGGGTTATGAGGATTCAAAGTAATTACACTGATGAAAGCCGCTGGCACAAGCCAGGGATTAGCGGATGGTAATCTCTCCTGCTGCAAGTGTGCGGCATAAACGCGTCTCCTGTGCCTGTCAAATGGTATCACTCTTATCTCCAGCGCCACCTGATAACTTACAGAGTGAGTCCCTTCTTCAAAGTGCTTTCCCATCGATTACCTCATTTTAACCAGTTTATATTGAATACTAGTCACCACAGCTGCATGATGTGATTTTTAAAATTGTCCTTAGACTCTCCCCTCAAAGGGGATCAATGGTACCGCCATGATGGCAAGGTTTTTAATGGATGCAAGTTTGCAAAGCACGATGCATTTATTAATCCCTCATTGGAGTAAACTCTAACGAAGCCAGCAGGAGCAGTCATTAATTTACATTTGTAGCTTCCAGTGTCGCTCACCCCATTGCCTGCCATGAAACAGCACTCTGCAACCAACCCCGGATGCTGTCCTACGTGAGCAAGTGTCTCGCAGCCCTGGAGACCCAGGAGTATAGTGTCAGACACCACCACTCACACATCTCGGTGGGGAGGACGGTAGCGCATCCCAACGCATGTCCGATGACTCTCCGGGCGCCTCCTGACAAACCTCAGATCTCACTCTTCTTCAGCCAGGGTGGCCTTGCTTATATTCCCCAGACAGTTTAGGCTTATTTCTACCTCAGGACCCTCCCACCTTCTGTGTACCTACCTGAGATATCTCCCATCCCTGTTCTTTGCACGAATGGATCATTTTCCATTCTGCAGACCTCAGGTCAAATCTTACCTTGCCAGAGAGGTCTTTTCTGATCATCTTATCAAGAGACCCTTCCTAAAAACGCACCATTGTATCCCATTTATTTTGTTCATAGCACTTAGAAAGCATCCCATGTCTATCTTGTCCACAGTAGTTCATTTGATAGTCTGACCCCCACCACACACACACGCAAGCTCCCAAGGAGGGAATCCTGGTTCTCGTCCAATACTGTGTCCAGAATTTAGAACGTTGCTGAGGACTTGGAGGGTTCTCAGTGAGCCTCTGCTGAGCACGTGTGGACCGGGCGCCACCTACTCAGAAGCAGCTCCTCTCAAAGACCAGGCGTGGTCTCGATGCCTGTGCCTTTGCTGGCGCCTGAGGCTCACCTCCTCCAGACCAGGCCCTCAGCCTCCCCTGGCTCCTTCTCCACACTTCCTCTCTCATTCACGCCTGTGACTCTAGCAGACACCTCTCCTGGGGTTTGCAAACCCTGCCTCTCCTGAGGGCCCCATCTGCTGAGGTCCAGACTCACCGGGACAATATGCTCCACATCCATGACATGGGAACCAGAAACCCACAGCTGGGCTCCAGGAGAAGGCCCTGTCACCGAGGGGAAGGACAGTCTCGGGCACACAGCAAAAGCCCTTGCTTGGGTCTGTGCCTGCCTCAGTCCCCTCAGGCCCTGCCTGGGACTCAGGAAGGAGACAGCCCTGAAACCCAACAGGAAGAGAAGTTTTACCAGGAAGATGAGGCACAGTGGCCCTAACCACAAAGTGAACACCTGCCTCAGGCTCCTCGGGGCTCCACTGAGTGAGACGGCCCCACCCCACCCAAATCACAGTGGGCTTCCGGATGCTGCCCACACCCCCGCGTGCATCACTGCCGCCCCCTGGTCAGCACTGCCTCCTCCCGCCACACCACCTCACGGTGCCCTGTCCTTTCCAGAATCTTTGTTGAATCTTTTTCTCTCCAATAAACACACCACATTCTCATCCTAATCTCTCAGTCTTCGCCTCCGATTCAACAAATACACGGGGAAATGATTTGCTTGTCCCTCCTCCTCTTCAACACGTGATTCCCGGGTGGGCGGGAGCGACAGGCCAGCACTGCCTGAGCACATGCTCAGCACCAGGCCCTGGGGTGAAACGTGCCTCCTCTGAGCCTCACCACACACCCTCGAGGTGAGCGTGACTGCAACGCAGGGGTGGGGCAAGCGGCCTGGCCAGCGTCGCCGAGGGCATCTGTCGAGGAGTCCGACTTCAGATCTGGATGCTCTGCTGTCAAAGCCCAGGATCTTGATCACCAGGCCAGAAAGGACTTCCCAGGTGCAGTGGAGCAGGTGCTAAGGGAGCAGAGGCCTCCATGGAGGAGAACTGATGGTAGCCACGCTCCCAGGGACGTACAGGTGACCTTGGCAAGCTGTTAGTGCCCCCTGGGAAGGAACGTGAAGGCCAGACGCACCCCAGCCCTGGCTGGACTCTGCAGAGGTGTGCACTGATGAAAAACGTCCCGGTGCCCTCCGACAGCCTCGCCCTTCCCAGGGGACTCTGCCTGGCTCCTGTTTACCAATTAGCCGAACAGCACAGTATTGCAACAAGACATAAATGGAGTAATGAATTGAGATGCAGGTTTCATAAAAGTGATTAACTGCTAAATTCCAGTTCAGCTAACAGTTCAATTATCCCATTTTGCATCTGCGCCTTCCATCCCATTCTGTACTCATGGAGCCCCAATCGCCCAGGCACCTACATCCACCACATTACCATTAATTAAGTCATCGCTCTTCCCCAAGAATCTGTCCACCCTTACCCGTGAGCTGGTTTTGCAAATAGGGACACGAAGAGTGAGACTTTGGAGGCAGACAATATGGTGCGAGAACAGGAGGTGGGCCCAAAGTGGGTTTTAGTGACCACCACCCTACACACACGGCCACCACCTTCATCCGAGAACACAGAGGGAGACAAACCCCCCGTACCATTCGTCCAGAGGCAAGTCCTGGGTGGTGAGCCATCCTGTTAGAAGCAGAGACCTCAGCCAAGCTTCGCACTGTCATTAGTGCAGAGGCCCCTGGGAGGGATCCGAGCACCCAGGAGGCGGTGATTAACCAGGTAGCAGTCCAGGACCATGGACAGGGCCCACTAAGCCTGGAAGATGGCTTCCAATTTGAAGTGTCCAAAATGATCATGATGAGTCCCTGGCCCACCCCTTCCACACACACAGCCTGGACGTGCTTGCTTCCTGTATCAATCGAGGGTTCTTAGCTACACACAGCAGAAACTAACCGGGATTGGATTAATCTCAAAAGGAGTTCTCAGGAAGGAGCACTGATTGTTCCCAAAGGCGGTGGAGGCTGAAGGGCGGGGGCAGTGCTGAAGCCGGATTGACACCACGCGACCGTCAGATCCTTTGCAGAGGACTCTGCAGCCTCTGCGGCCACAACACCATTTCTAGACCTTCCCTATGGCCAGGGGCCACTGGCTGCTGTACTAAGGTCCCAGGAAAAACCATTCAGTTGGCCACATTCACGAACCCACAGCACACACGAGGAGAGGGGGGAATAAGAAGCCGGGATGTGGATACAATCCTGCCAGAACAAGAGGTGGGCCCAAAGTGGGTTTTAGTGACCACCACCCTACACACACAGCTGTGCAGGTGGCCTCTGGTGCTTCCCATCTTCCATCAACACGCACAACCTGCAACCCTGAAGACACAGAAGCACGCAGAGGCTGAGAAACCAAGGCATACGCAGCCACAGGTGGTCCCCAGCACAGGCTGGGCTTCCAGTGACTCTGTTCCGTAAGACCCCACCTCCTTTGCTCTCCTAATGTGTATCCTTCCCTTTGACCCCTCTGGTGTGCAAGCCAGTGTCTCCTTCCTTGCTTAGCCTTTGGAGGTATGTTTTCTCCACGGGGAACCTTCTTCCCCCAGCTCCCTGGGACTCAGCCTTGAAATCAGAGGAAGCCCCTTCAGGGCTGAGTTTCCCTGTACAAGCCCTAGGCACAGCTCAGGTGAAGCCCACGGGTAGAGGAAACGTGTTGCATCCAGTGAGCTGAGAGGGTGCTCCGCTCACAGCAGAGGCTCAGAGCATTTCTCTCTGTCTTGACTTCTGTGGAGGAGGCAGCCAAGTGGTACCTCAAGCGGATGATCACCCCCGGCCCACTTATCACACGGCCCCTCTTCCTGGACTCAACTGTGCATAGCATGTAAGATAAATGAGGGCCCTGAAACCTGGTGTTCCCCAAGAATTGTCCCGCTGCCTCTTAACTAAACAACCCTGACTGCTCAAAACACAAAACTCAGTTTTGCTAAAATATGGCTGTGGGGGTGGTTTTCACCCCAGAGCCTTGTCTTCTTGTAGGAAGGAAAATGTTGGGTGACATTCTCTCCCTGGTGACCCCAAGCCACTCCCTGGAGGGAACTGGCATCATGGCCTCTTAGAAGACAGAAACAGCTGGTTATTTGTCTAAGAGACCCTTCTATAGTGAACAAAGGGAAAGACATGGGTTCACCTGCTGGGTCTTCCCATCCTGGGCATTTGCAATAATAATAATTTCCAATCCGTCCTGCAATAATAACCAAGACAGAACCCCCCACCAGTCTAGCAAGATGGGAGCTGAGGTAGGTTTAAGTTCAGTTTTTAAAACAAGCCAAAAAGAAAATTGGGGATATTTATTTCATACCTTTTTGTAGACAGACATTCATGTCTGCTTTTGTTCGTTAATGTGCATGTTTAAAAATAAGAATCACTACCATCCATTGAAAATGAATCTGTGGCCAGGCACTGTTGTGGGCAAGCAGCTCACAGCTCTGGGAACTGGTCTCACTGTTATCTGCTTTTAGATATTCTCACTCAAGGAGAACGAATCTCGGAGAGGGTGATCCTCAAGGTCACACAGCTGTAAGAGGGAGGGTTGGGAATCAGAGTCCACTCTTTCGACAACTCCCCCAACTACATACATGCAGGTGCAAAATTATTTTGAAAATATTATTTCAGTAAAAGATGGATGGACAGATGGATGGGGGACAGGTGGATGGGTAGATGAGGCAGTAGACAGAAAGGTGTGACCACCTTTGTCTGAGGTGCTGGGATTTAACCCAGGGCCTCACCCACACTGGGCCACCACCACAACCTGGAGCCACACTCCGGCCATTGCTCTTCTCCCAGTGGCCCCGTCATGACCTCATTGTAGACAGGACTCGCCCCACGGAACCATAAGCCCAGATGATGGTGTTCCCAGAAGCAGGAGTTTGTCTCCCCAAACCATGTGCAGCAGGACCTCTGTCTGCAAGGTCCAGGAGCTGCTGGGACAGGAGCGGGGACAAATCTCCATGCGCACTGCCCACCAAGGAGCACACCCACAGAGGACACCATAATCACCATCCCCCTGACAGGTGGGCTGCGGTGCGGCCTTGGAAATCCACAGGCTGGGCCCAGCAGCCACAGCTGTGAGGCGACACATGGGGCCCACTCAGGAAGGCTCAGTCTGGAGGCCCCCTTGCCGTGCTTAAGCCCAAACAGCTCGTCTCCCTGAGCCTGTTTTCTGTGTTTCCCTTTTCTGGCAAAGGTGGATCCAACCCCCAAGGAAGTGGCTGTGGTTGAGGCCTGACCGTCTTCTTCCCGTCAGGCACATGAGTCAAGTGTCCACCGCTCACACCTGTGGCTGCCTGGCTGGAAAGCCATTGGTGCTTCCCTCCTTCCAAGGTCCACAGGGTTAGCCCAACGTCTGGGAATGATTCTGTAGGACGTGCCTTCTCTGGACAGGACACCCTCCTAGGCCTGTCCTTAGCATCCAAAGATGTACTACAGGCCAGAGTCCAGCCGTGTTCTGGTCGTGAAGTTGTCCAACAGACTTTCAGTATAAGAATGCAGAAACGGCTCATCTGAAGCCTTGGTGTGTACGTCACCAAGCAGACTCTGAATCCAAACCTTCCTCCAAAGTCCATGCTTTTTTGTTTGTTTGTTTACACTGTAGGCTGTGTCCTATGCACACTGTGGGATGCTTCCAGTTCTAAGGTAACAAAACCTGAAGTGTCAGAAGGCCCACCCTGGGCCTTTGCTCGCAATATCCCTCTGTTAAGACTTTTGGATACGTAATGGGGAAGCCCCAGGAAGACCAGAATCCGGTTCAAGGCAGTGGGTTTCACAGGTGCACCAGACTCTGAATCTCACATCCACACAGAGCTGGGCGTGGTTCCTCAAGCCACTGAATTTCCCCCACTTGCAAAACAGACATGACGGTTTTACCCATTTTAGAGAAAAGTGGAGATTACATGAAAAACATCATTTATCTCTCTGGTCTCAGTACTAATATCAGTTACTTAGAAACGCCTCCTCTGAACCCTGTATCAGGTTAAATATAGTAGCTTTTAAAGATCTTCATTGCACCCTGAGTTCCCTTCATATAAACCCAGCAGTCGGGCACTGCAGAATATTTCAGTGACCAGGATGCTAACGGGTGGTTCTTACACATTACAGACGCGTACACTTGGGTACACGGCACTCGATAAAAAGCATAAATACTATACTTCCACTGAAGTAAGATTAACACGGAGCTGGGAACTCGGGAGGCCCTGTGGCCATCCAGAGGATGTAGAGCGACACTCCACTTGGGGTCGGCACTGAGGCCGGAGGCAACCCCTGCTGTGCCATGTCTGTATGCAGCACGTGCCCCTGACAACAAATGGCCACCCTCCTGGTCTACATGGCACCTTCGTCATGGGACTCTGGGTTGCCACAGGCCGTATCGCAGTAGACCGAGCATCATCTCTGGCTCAGAAAGGGCAGCAGCTCCTGTCCCTCTTTCCCCAGATGTGTTGAGACCCCCAGGGCTTGCTCAACCCTCCCGTCCCCCTGGTGACCAGCCTTGGTGAAGGATGGAAAGAAAAGCTGCAGAGCGAAGCAGAGAATGCAGGCCAGATGGTGACCTGGGGCAAGCTAGCAGGCCGCGGGCAACACTGAAGAGGGCCGCAAGCCCCGGGAGGTGCCGGGATCCTCGTGGTGCACAGCGCGATGTTTGTATCGATCAGACAGACAGCGAGGCCTGGAGACAGACGGCTGGTAGGTTGGCACAGTAAGTGTCTAGAGAGGGAGAGAAGAAACGCAAGCTCCAGATGGGAAAAGTGCCGGCTGCGGCCTTCCACCCAAAGGCAAACAAACGCCCAGGAGTCGGGACAGCTGCCCTACACGGAGCCCCTTCCGGTCGACAGAATGACCAGTTCTGGCCTTGGCAATAGGGATGCCAACATTCAGATGCCAAGCAGAGGCCTCCTGGGGCTCAAACCTGGAAATTAGCCGTGAGCTGACCTTCAGGAGCCAGCGAGACCCGTGAGGAACAGCTCTGTCCGAGCCTTCCGAAGGGGCCTACGCCGGAGACGGCAACCTCACACACCTGCTCTGGCGGTTTGTGACCTTGGAACTGCTTCTCGCCTGGCCTCTGAGTGCCAGGCACAGGCTTGCTCCTGACCCTGAAATATGAGCTGCTCCCTCTGACGACTCTCCCCTTGCCCCTTCTCTGTGGCTCCTACTTGAATAATGAGCTCTAAATATATTTTCCTGTCCTTCACCATTTTTCTTTTCTAATGCTAAATTATAAGGCTTGTGTGTGTCAGCAGGAAAACGTGCCCTGCTTTTTCCAAAGGATGCAGGGATGCCGCCAGACAGGCTTCCGGAGCGCTGGAGCGGGCGGGTGTTGCCGCGGCCTTACCAGCCCCGGAGTGAGGGCTTTCCCACCGCCAAGCACATTTCTGAGCAATTCTGGCCTGGCCCCGAGCTCCCCAATTATTTTTGAGAAAGTTCAGGATGAAGAAGGAACTGCTATTAATAATTAGAAACAAAACAAGAATGCAGAGAAGCACACATAGGGCGAAGGACCTCCGATCAACCCTCCTTTATTTCTCGGGTCCAGTGGGATCCTCAGATGCCACTGAGCTGAGTGGGCTGCTTGTCAGTCACAGAAATAACAGGCAGACTGACAACGGCCAGAGCCGTCCCCTCCTGCCATCACTGCCTCCAGAGGATGGGGGTGGCGGACATGGAAGAAAACCTTGGAGGTGCATTGTCCTCAGTCTCCCCCTGCTGAGCTCCTTCCTAGAAAAATATGATTAAGTCTTTTATTTAAATCAAGTGAAATTTCAGTCTTGGAGGGAACATGACACGTTTACCCTTTCCTGCAAGTTGAATCCTTGCCAGTTGCTCATTCTTTAAGAGCAAGCCGTGCCCAAAGTCAGCCATAAAAGATTCCACACAGTAGACAGAATGTGCAAAGGCCCTGTGGTAAAAGGGCACTGGCATGTCCAGCAGTGGCGGGAAGCAGCAGGGTGAAGTGTAGGAGCACCAGAGAGCACAAGACCTGAAGCTGCGTCCCTCTGATATGCTGCACCCAAACAGCCTTGAGCAAGCTTCCTGGTCTCTACGTAACTGACCTTCCAGCAGCTGGGAGGCACCTGCCCAGATAGCCTCCAAGAGTCCTTATAAACCTCACGTTATGCAATGACAGGGAATCAGGGTATTGGCAGTGGAATCTGGACAGTCCTAGGATTCTTCTTGGTCCACTCCCTGCCCCTTGGCTGATACAAGGATCCCAAACAGACCCAGAAACGCAACCCTCTGGCCAGCCATCCGAGCAAGTCAGAGGAAGCACAACCCCGCCTCATCGTTCCAGGCCTCCAAGATAAATATCTATCCACCCATTTAACTGGCTACCCAGAGAACACGGAAGGCGCTACTATCCGTCACTGAGGGGAAACTGATCCTAGGTGGGACTTACCTGGAAAAGGCCGTGGCTCTGGTTTGAATCTAAGGGTTCTGCCAGGCTGACGGGGGTATCAATTACTCGCTCCCACTCCATCTGGTGTGGGGCACGACGTCAACGGG
Source organism: Sciurus carolinensis (assembly GCF_902686445.1). Lineage (NCBI taxonomy): Eukaryota > Metazoa > Chordata > Mammalia > Rodentia > Sciuridae > Sciurus > Sciurus carolinensis. Next base: position 37,219,989 of record NC_062230.1, read on the forward strand.
GAAGCTCTGAAGTAGCAGCACTGCTGAGTCCGGGCACTAACGGGCACGAGGGGCGCCCTTTCAGAAGGGTGCGCATTAGCATTTTGATCGCTTGCCTATCAAACTGTGCGTTTCTGTATAGGATGGGAAGAACAGCTTGTCTCCACAGTCTATTGTAATTACCACTAAAAGCTCCAGAAACTTGGCAGTTTTGAATTTCATAACACCCATGACTGACATTCCTAATTAATACTATTGTTTTCCTCCTCTGGCTGAATTTCCTGAATGCCAACATACATCGCATACACTAAAAACAGACATTAAAGAAAATAACATCAGTGTTAATCTCCAGCACAAATATATCAAATGCCTCAGTGAAGTGTACAGAAAAGAACTGGAGTCCTATAAATAGTGGAGCGCCCTGTCTGCTCATGTCTATCCTCCTACTCCAGTAGGAAGACAGGCCTGCTCCCCCGCCCCGCCCGTGTCCCTGCTCTTAGATTTCAGAACTGCATTTGGGGAAGTACTCCCAGCTCCCTCCTGCTCTTTCTTTGCTTTTAAGTTGCAGATTGAAACTTTCAAAGAAAGGTTTCTAGCTTTAGTTAGAAATAGCACCCACTGGGTGCCCTATAAATAGACAAGCTGGCGGAAAGGAAAGAGGGCTCAACTTTTGCTTTCTAATAGATGTTTCTCTGGTTGCCGTGGAGTGATGGCAACCAGTACTGAGGTGTCTTCCACATCAGGGCCTAGGTATGATGCCTGCTCTGCCACCTGGCAACGGGGCCATTTCCTGGGCCTGGTTGTTTTCATCTGTAAAATGGAGATTATATGAGTACCTACCACTCAGGCTGCAGCGGGACTTCAAAAAGAAAATACCGTCATTAGCGGAGAGCAGCGCACAGCAAGCAGCGAATGGGAGCAGTTATGAGATGTACTATGAACACACACCCGCCTTCGGCAGGCACCCCTGAGAAAAGGACCAGGCGCCTACCAGGAACGTCACGAACTCGTGTGGTTGAACCAGTAAGAAGGTGTCCTGTGAGGTGCCCAGGAGGGCAAACTGGATTCGGATAAAAAAGAAAGACACGTGTGGGAGCCCGGGATCCACACGGAAGTGCCAACGGTTGTCCTGGAGGCAGGACCTGGGACCACATCCAAAAGCAGACGCTTGGAGATGACAGCTGGGCCCTGTGGCTCAGGAGGCCTGTGCAGGTCTGTGGCCTCGGCTCCTGGGCTCACTGGCGTCCTGGGCGCTGACTTCCCTGTGAACACCGGAGGCGGAATGATTGTGCCCGTTCAGCATCTCCATCTTGCTTCCTCCCATGTTTTAAAATTAGACATGGACTGTTTATTCTTTCATTGTGGAAAGCTCATAAAACTCAAGATTAACCCTTAACCCCTCCCCCGGCCCCAGCTCCCCAGCTGGCCGCCTGCCTCCGTGAGAGCCCCTCCTCTGCACCTGCCCCATGAGCGCAGTCATGTGACCTTGGCTTCTGGCCTCTTTCACCCTGCGTGCTGTTCCCAAGGTCCCGCCATGTCGTGGCAGAGCTTGCTTCCTCTTTATGCATGAATGGTGTTCCACTGCATACCCAGACCATCTTTTTATCTGTTCATCTACTGGTGGACATTTGGGTTGTTCCCACCATGGGGCTGCGGTGGACAGTCTTGTTGGAAGGCACCTCTGGGTGGCTTGCAGTTCTTTAACTCCTCTGGGCTTTGGTACCCTTGTTCTCAGGAACATCTCTTCACAGGCTTTACTTTGGGGTTTGACCTCCAGGGGGCAGTTCGCTGTCACCCTCCTTTGAAGGGCAGCTCAGAGTCGGGTCCCTGAGCTGTTGATGACCCTCATGAGCACAGGCCCCGGGGCTCCTGCAGGGACTTGCCCTCCTTCTGTTGAGTGGGAAAACAGAAGCCAGGAGCTGCTGGTGGCCCTCATCCCACCAAGGATAAAGTCAAAAAGAGGACAGGGACACAGTGGGGTAGGTTCCTCCGGGCTTCATCAGAAGGCCCGACTTCAGCATGGTTGGTAAGGAAGGTCTATCCTCCAGGATTTTCAGGGACATAAGGCCACATTTTTTTTTGAGGTAGATTGAGTGGAGAACACTTTTGATATTGTGCAGCTGCTATTATGTGGGTAATAAGATAACATCAGCAGGTGGGATGCCTGGGGAAGGATTGTTTTCACTTGAATTTGTAACATGCCATGAAGACTCGCTGTGCGCCCTCTTGTAGCAAAGCTTCCTTGACTAAAACATTACTTAGCCCCCTTGGTCACCCAGCCCCAGAACGGGGCTGCAAGGTCAGTGAACTTGGGGGTCAAATGTGTGCTCCATCTGCACCCCCTGCACCCCATCCAGCAGCCTCAGGCCAGACAGAAACACTCCCAAGACAATGGCAGCAGCATCCTGAGCTGCACCAGGTCTACGAAACAGAGTGGGAGGGAGGAGCCTGCTGTCAAGAGTTTTGTCACATGCAAAGGTGAAACTGCGACATCTCTAAGACAGTGGAAGGTGGGGAAGGGATGGCTGATGAGGTGCAATGAAGATTGCCACCTCCCCTGAGCCCTCTGAGGCTACAATTTAATCAGAAGAGATGACCCAGCCTGCGTCCGCCCTGCAAGACGCCGGGGATGCTGGAAACGTGCACCCTGCTCACCTGCCAGCTCCAGGAGAACTTCCCAGCAGCCCTGGCAGTTAGCAGGCCCACTTCTGGCCCTGGGCTACCAATGCACCTTCCCTTCCAGGTGCCGTCCTTCCCTCACTCAGCTCCAAAGCTTCGTGTGATGCTTTGGAAAAAGACACAATTTTTGCTCCAAGCTTTGTTCAGTTCAAAAACCTCGCAGATGACCTTAATTTTATATTTGTGTGAGTCCTTTTTAAAAGTCTACTTAAAAGTCCTTTTTAAAAGTATGCTGGTTGATGACGTGGTTACTAGAAATTTTTTTTTTTTTTTCCTGCTGGACAAAGTGCTGTATTTCTAGAAATGCCTCATTAAGAAGCCAACCAATGCAACCCCTGAAAGCGTCCCGGAGGCAGATCGCTCTCTCTTTGTGGAGACATCCTTCTGTGGCTAGCTTCACCTCATCAATGAGCTCAGCCCCACTTCCTCGCATCGTCTCATTAGCAGATGCATCCCCTTGATCAACCCTGGGGAGGCAGGAAGCGGTGGTTTCTTTTTCTTCTTGCTACTTTAGAATTCGCAGCTTGATGTTAGAGCCATGCAACAAGGAAAACCAGCCCTAATAATTTCCCCACACAGACACCAACCCGAGAGGATGAATTAAAAGAATGCTAGAGATGGGTCAGAAAAACAAGAAGTGCTCTGGAGGGTTTATCAACCCGTGTAATACAAACAGGAGACGTGCGATCCCCAAGCAGGCTTCACAAAAAGGATTCTGGACCAGACCATAATGAGATCTCAAGAACTTTTTTTAACATCAATAGTTAATGACTCCCATTCGCTCACATTCATCCTGTAAAACTAAATATAAATAACTCAAAACTTACCCCTTGAAACTCTCTGCACACTTGATCATTTAAAATCATACTTTTAACAAACATATCATTTGTAGGAAAAGGGATGGAACTGGAGAACATCATGTTAAGAGAAATAAGCCAGGACAGAAAGGCAAGAATCATGTTCTCTCCCACAGGTGGAAAATTGGGGAGCAGGGGCATTGTGAAGGCCTAAGAGAGACCGTTAGGGTAGAGGAACGAGACCAGAGGAGGGAGGACAGGAGGGCAAGGGAGGGTGCTAGGGAGTAAAATTGATCAAATTGTGTTCTGTTCATGTACAAATATGCCACAATAAAACCTATTGCTCTCTATAATTAATATGCATCAAAACAATTTTTGAAAAGCATATTTCTAAATAGAAAATCAAAACAGCCATCACTCACAAACACAGAGCCAAATGACCACACATTGTAGAGCAAAAGTGATAGGATTCAGCCAAAGTAGTTCTCAGAGGAAAATGCAAAGCCAAGAAAGGGTCCATAATGAAACCACACTTCAAACTTGAGAATCTAGAAGAGAAGTGAGGTCGAGCCAAAGAAAAACATCAGAAACATTAAAAGCAACTGTTAATAAAGCCAAAAGACAAAGCAAGCAACAACAAAACCAAATGATTTTACCTTTTAAAATATCAGCAAAAGAGGTAATGAATTGGCCTGAAAGCAGGTGAAACAAGGCACTGCATGAACCTCAATCTACATTTGTAGACTCTGGGCAGCCCTTGGAAGAACAAATCAGACTCCCAGGCTTAGGTCTTGCCCCATTTCTTCCACACACGTTGGATGAGGAGACAACATGAAATGCGTCAACGCACCAGACGGTCCGTGCTGCCGCGAGACGTTTAGCACACAGGACCCGAGCAGTGGTGAAATCAGGCTTGGTTCCCAGGGCCCAAGTGGAAACCCTGGGTTAACTAACAAAAATCACCTCTCCACAGGGAGGGATACTGTCCAAATTATATTGTTATATAGTGTGCATCTGTTATGATGGAATGACAAATCCCACCATTATGTACAACTACAATGCTCCAATAAAATGAAAACTACAAAAAAATTTCACCTCTACCACCTTGATGTTTTCAAATAACATTTTTGCTTTGACCTTTTTGAATTTAAGGTTTTTTTATTTGTTCTAATTAGTTATGCATGACAGTAGAATGCATTTTGACACATCATGCATAAATGGAGTATAACTTCTCATTCATCCTGTTCTACGTGATGGTAGTTACACAGGTCACGTAACCATATATGCACATAGGGAATGATGTCCGATTCATTCTAAGAAAAGGGTTTTATTTAGCTTGCTGTCCTGGGGGTTAAAGAACGTAGTCAGTATCTGCATGGTTCTGGAGAGAGCTCTTCTGGCTACATCTCAGCATGGTGGATGGCATCCCAGTGGATGGCAACATAGTTGGTCCATTTATTGTTACTATAATGAAATACCTGAGGCAGGTAACTTTACAAAGAAGAAAGGTTTGTTTGGGCTTTGTCCCTAGATGAGGGACAAAGTCTGGGGCCTCATCTAGTGGGGGCCTTCTTGCTGCAGAGTTCCAAGATAGTGAAGGGCAGCACCTGGCAAGAGGCATGGGACATCTGTGTGTGTGTGTGTATCCTGGTCTCTCCCTCTTTTTATGAGCCAATCACAGGGCTCCACCCTTCTCCTAACAACTTCCCAAAGTCCCCACATGAAACACCAAAGCTGGACTAAGTTTCCACCATCTTAATTCCACTGACATCAGACCTTGGGGCTTAAACACCCACAGGAGCCTGGAGGACAGATTCCAGCCAGAGCAGCGTGTGAGGAGAAATCCCGCCATGAGACACAAAGCCAGAGAGATACAGGGGCCTGGCCTGTTCTTTTCTTAAGACCCCACTCTCAGGAACTAACCAGGGTCCTGTGACAAGGACAGCACTCTCTTCTGAGGGCCCAAGTAGGCCCCGCCTCTTAAAGTCCCAGCACCTCTCAAGAGGGCCACGCTGAGGACAGAGCATCAACCTTGGGGGCATGACCTCAAACCACGTCCCAGGCAGAGGGGACCTTGGCGGCAAAGGACGTCAGAGAGAGGGCTTGTTGAGGGAGCCCACAGCAGCTGGAGCCCAGTGAGTAAACAGGAGGGCAACCCAATAATGACAGAGGGTGGGCAGGGCCCTGTGTGCAGGATGAGAAGCCAGAGCCAGACTACGAACCAGGGCTGGCATTATCCCCCCTTGGAATCCAGGCACTGGAAAAGAACAGAAGGACTCGGACCCCAGGGACCAACTGCAGGCTCCAACACCCGGAGCACACTGACTGGGACGGTCACAGACCTGACCGGTGAGGGCTCTGGAGGGTGCTCACACACCACAGGGAGCCAGCCTGTAGCAGAGCAGCAGGGAGGGGCATCTGAATCTGATTCTGAGGAGCTGACAGCTGGACTCAGGGCACAGCTAAGCTAGGGACCCCCGAGCGGAGAGATGTGGCTCATTCAAGGTGTTACTTCCTAAAACTCAGTCAAAGGCATGACAGACAGACACAGGGCTACAGTGGGCGGCAGGCATCCCGAGCGGGGACAGTGAGCTGCCCAGGTGTCTCCTCGGTGTGTGGCTCCCAGGGTCAGCTCTGACACCTGCTGGCATCAGGCTCCTAGATGCCCAGGGACTTCACAGCAGCTGGAACATCCTGAGCCTGGCTGCTCTCTGGGGGGACGGGTAAGGTGTCTGCTTCCTCGGAACAAACAAAAGAGGACCCAAGGCAGCCTCCCGCCATGCTTTACAAGACCTGCGCAGTCTTTTCAGGGTCTCTGGTGTGCCAAGCACACCTGGCGGGACACACCCAGCCAGAAGCAGCACAGAACACAGTTCCGTCATCTCTGCTGTCCAGCCGCTGCCATGCTGACTTGACCATGCGTACGACCACACCCTGGGGCACCCGGGAGTGCCTCGCACTAAGCAGGGGCTCTGACCGCTGACTGCAATCAGCACACTCGCCACCTTTGGATGAGGCTGCACTAACCATTCAACTGCACCTCTGAGCTCTCAACAGCTGTAACCAGAACTGTCTTCACTAGCTGCAGAACAGGACTCCTCGCCCTCGGGAGGCATTCCATCTGGGCAAAGCCCTGCTGTGGAGGCCACTCTGTGCACTAGGGCCACTTAGCCGCATCTCTGGCCTCACCCACTAGATGGCAGCAGCGTGATGCCCTTCCCCAGTGGACAGTCAGAAAACATCTCCAGCACTCCACGTGTCCCCTTGTGTGGCAAAGCACCACACCCCACATCAAAAACCACCGCTGTGGATGATAACTGACAACACCCACTGAGCACTTAGTTTGCACAGGTACGGTTCCAGCCGCAGGACGTGCACTTTGATTTAATCTTTCCAGACGGATGGCTAGGTCAGGGTTGCTATCCTCCTTTACTGAGGAGGAGACTAAAGCAGAGGGGCTGCTGCCAGCCTTGGAAGTGCTGGGCTGCAAGCAGAACCAAGCCTGCTCCGTCCCTCCCAGCCCTGGTCCTCGGAGCCAGCAGGGCACACTGCTCCCTGCACTTGTGGCAGCTCTGTCTTCACAGGGACTGTGAAGACTGCCACGCCACTGTCTATTTCTCCTGTGCTTTTAATTTCCATTCATGATATTTGCAGAGAGAAAGAAAATGTTCATGAAATAAGAAGCACAGGGACTCACTTCAGGTCAGTTATTCCCCAGGTGTGACCAAGCCCCCAAGACCCTTGGTGCAGGTCCACCAAGTCAGAAGCCTTCCTAGCGATACTGCGACGAGGTTCTCCTGTTCTCTGCTCATGCTCCTGAGTGGACGGTGCGTGAGAGCATCACTTGTAGAGATCAGGGGCCTTGTGGTCATGGGCCCCTGCATTTAAAGGGTTCTCAGCTTTGTTTTATTCATTTGTTTATGTGTAGTGGTGAGAATCAAACCCAGGGTCTCGCACATGCCAAGCAAGCGCTCCACCACAGAGCCACAAGCCCAGCCCCTCAGCTTTAATTTCTGATACAGTAGAGAGTGGAAGGTGGAGCTCACACGAACAGAAGCTCTTTGACGTTTTTTAAGAGTGTAAACTTAAATGTTCTGAAGCCGAACAGTGGACTTTAATGAGATTATGGTTTTGTCAAGGGGGATTTAAGCCAGAGAATTAGGGAAACGGTAGTTACAGGGCTGAAACTTTCAGTGGCACACGGGTAAGCCTGGGGTCTGTGCCTGCCATGGCCACAGTAAGGTTGCTGCAGTGTGCACTGAGCTGGATGAGAAAGTGTCCTCCGAGCTCACGTGCACACGCTGCCAACTGTGGGTGCAGACGGAAGTGCTGATCTGTGGGAGTTATCGTATGACGGGCATACAGACCAAAGCACCGTCTGCATGCCCCGAACATATCGTTTTACATGTCAATCAAATATTTAAATTCCTAAAAAATAAAAGTGAGTAAAAAAGATATTTGGAGGACACCTGGGAAAATCTGAATGGTTACTGGATGCTAAGTGATATTAAGGAATTATAATGAGAGTGTTCTTCATAGGAGATGCATGATTAAGTTTTTGGGATCGATACCTCCATCTCAATGTGAATCTCACACACACACACGCACACACACACGCATACACACACACACCACATTTTAATATATACTTGTGTGAGCAGAACATTCACAGTCATTGGATCTGGGTGAGCTGGGTGAGGGGAACAGAGTATGCTTTACATTAGTCATTCATTAGGTTATTGTTTTAAATTCTATGTATGTTTAATACAGTAAGTTGGAAAAATAGATTCGACTTTGAGTCATGAAGAGGGAAGACAGGAAGCTTTACAGTTTCTCTGAAGTCTCATCAGAAAACAGCCAGGGGCAAAGGGAACAGGTGGCTGGGTGGACACACCACTGAATCGCACTCCCGACCATCCAGAACAAAGCTCGGCTGATTCGACATGGCACTGACCTCCCCAGCCCTGCTCCAGCCATCCTGGGGGCCTGGCAGTCAGAACCCTTCCTCCTGGGTGAGCGGGCCGCACAGACTCCATCTGCACACACGGCAGCTGTGTCAGGGACCGAGATGGGTCAGAGCCCTTCCTGCCCAGTGGTGAGACTGCACCCACTCCTCTCTCTGAGGGCACCCCACCTTAACAGGCTTCCTCTCACCTCTCAGGTACCTGAAAGGACTGTGCATGGCCCGCTCTGTGGATCTGTTAAGATTTACCACCTTGGCTCTCAACGAGTCATTTACAGTACTTTATCTCCACCGCCAACAGAGAAGGAAAACTAACTGTGGAAGGGAAGAAATGCCCAAATTATCTAAACAGAGCCAACTGCAACTGTAAACGTCACATCCAAAGGGATTCCATCAAAGGATGATGAAAACACCCAATTGGAATAGCACCTGTGATTTACTAACCCTGGAAGAACACATCACACAATGCAGTTGTTCCCTGATGCATGTTGTGATATAAGTCCGAAGTACGGTAGTACCTCCCTCTGGGTTCCAGTTATGAGCCCACCAGCCAAAGATTCCCTCACAGTCAATGGGCTCTACCCAGGGTGAACGGAGAGGGGAGCATGGTACAGAGAGCCTTCCAATCAAAAGACCAACGGGGAATGGAGGGCTTGCCCCAGATCACCCCCTCTCAACCGGGCACTTGGGCACACTAACTACTTCAGCCACCCACCTCATGACCTTGGCTCCAGATGCCATTTCCCTGACCTTGATTTGCCAGGTCCCCCAATCACTAAGTCTCCATCTTTCTGACAAGAGAAAATATGATCTGCATTTAAGCCAGAGCTTCCTTGCTTTGTGTGTGCCTTGAAGCCCTGTGGTCTCATGAAGACTGTGAACCCCTGCTTGGAACGTGTTTAAATTCATAAAACTAGAATACAAAGGATTATAAAAGGCATCAATAATACTGCGACACAGTTATCAAAATATTTTTAAAACAAACCAGTGATTTGGCAAGATGTTTCTTTATTAATGCATTAAATAACAGGATCTAGCAGCAGACCCAATAACCACCATAATCTCAAAGCAGTGATGAGCATAAGTAATATGTTCAGATATTTGTAACAACTGTAATGTGATATGAAAACATCTAGGGTTTGATTGACGACAAAGTCACAGATACTGCTGGAAACCACTGTGGTCTGCTGCATACACTCATAATGGAAGGAAACTCTCACTTTTCAGCAACAGTTAATGTAAGTTGTCACTTTTTTTACACCCAAGTTGTCAGTCTCCTTGAATTCCATTCATGAGCACCAGGTGTAAAAGCTCTGCTCCCTTTCAGGAGTCTAGGCAGGGGCCAATCTGCAGGCAACTGTCAGCTAGAGGAGGATGCCCTTCTGGTCACAAGGCTTACCGTCTGTCCAAACCTCTGCACCTTCCTAGAACTCCAGGCCTGCGACACACTGCACTGGGTCCTGCCTTCCTGCCCTGCCTCCCAGAACGGCCTGGGATCTCCCTCCTGACCTTGCATTCTTCTAACAGTGTCCATGTGGTTTGTTCATTAATTCACCCGACACGTATCTCCTAGGATAACTGGATCACAGGAAGGGCTTCGGGTCTGGAGGACACAGTTTCCAATGATTAAAGTCTACAAATCCTCCTCCCCTATGACTGTGAACTTTCTGAGGTCAAAGGACCACATCTTTTATATTCACTATATACCCCTGGGGTTCAGTTCAGTGACTGTGCAGAAACAATACATACTTGTTAGAGGGATGGAAATGTGTGTGCAAAGACAGTGGATGTGTGGGTGGATGAGTGAATGGATGGATGGACAAGGGGATAGGTGAGTGGATGGGAGGGTGGATAAGTGGATGGATGGATGGATAGATGAGTGGACAGGTGAGTGGATGGGGGCATGGGAGGGTGCATAAGTTGATGAATGGATAGATGAGTGGAGGGGTGGATAGGTGCATGGGAGGATGGGTTGATGAGTGAGTGGATGATGACTGAGTGGATGGGTGGATGAATGGGTAAGTGTGAGGATGGATGGATGGATGGATGGATGGATGGATGGATGGATGGGTAGGTGAATGGATGGGTAAGTGGATGGATGGATGGATGGGCAAGGTGATATTTATCTTTTTGGTATTCATTATCCCCAGGTATATCTTGAGCCCCTCAATTAAAGTGTCCAGTTGAGTCCCAGGCCCCTGAAATGCCTTCATACAATTCAAGTCAAATACTGACCTAGTGAAGGAAAGGTAGAGAGCAATGGTCCTTCCAAAGAGTAAATGGAACTGGAAACTCGGTGCTACTTACTCAAGGTCAAGAAGCCCACGCCAAGACTCCTCCAGTAAATCATGTGTCCCTCCCAAATGATGATCCAAGCCAGGTGATGTCCATGGAAGACAGGCGCTCAAGGCTGTGCTTGGACAGGACAGCCTCCTTCCCCTCAGCTTGTCTTGTTCCCAACCTTGCACTGCAATGAGAACTCCGCTCTGCTTGCTCAGGACACTTTCCAACCCCAACTGACATCTAGCTGTTGGAGTGTGAACTTCAGAGCACACGTGTAAGTTGTGTAAGTTCTCAAATAGCTAAAGAGAATAAAACATCGCTGGTTGGTGACTTTGCTTTATTCACTCTCTTTCCCGACCTGCTGGGTTAATCTAGGTGGTGACTCTATGCATGGTAGGCTTAGATCCTCATGGCAGGTCGTGTCTCCAGTCCTGCCCTGGAGTCTAGATCACGATGTAGGATCAACAATCCGCCCTCTCCATCCAACCCCTCCTCATTCAGCAAGTGAACAGCGAGAGATGAGACAGACAGTATGGTGAGTAGTTCAGATGGAGTCTGACGGTCTAGATTCTCATTCTTACTCCACCACTGAGTGGCCTGCCGTCGTGAGAAGGTGTTTGATGCCCTCCTGCTCCAGTTTTCTCTTCTGTGAAAGGGTGACAGCAGGATGGACCACAAAGCTCCTGCTACATGAATTAAGCATGAGAAGACTGGAAAACACATACAATGAGAGTTCATACGGTAGCTATTATTCATGCAGCTGTTGCTGCAATTGGCAGAAAAGTGTGGTTCTAAGACCACATAGCGCTTTCTCTGAAGTTAGTGAATCCAAAGGTCAACATCTTAACCAGGATGTTCCCAAAGGAATGCTAATAAATAGGTCCTAAATCAAGAGAGGCAAGCCATACACATTCAGAGAGGTCTGTTTACAGGAAAGTTTGGCGTAGCAGTAGGAGCTGTAGAACTTAAGTGATCTTATCTCACACAGAAATAAAAACACGAAGAAGGTGGTGGACAAGTCTACGGCACGGAGAGTGGTGATGTCTTCACGGTGTATACTTACTTCCCAGCTCTTCGAGGTGGACACGTTAAATAGGTAGAGCTCTTTGTCTATCAACCATAACGGGATACAGTGGTTTGGGTTGGTCCTAGCATATCACGGATTACGGATCAGAGAATGGCTTGACGGACTTTACACATACCATCTCAGATGGCCACACAGTATTAACCGTGAGTCCATTTTGCAGATGAGAGGACTGAGGCTCGGAGAATAAAGTGAGTTGTGTGGAGCGACAGGGCAAGAGCAGGGAGGGCCAGGACTGGGCCCAGCTGTGCCCCACTGCAAAGCCCATGCATGTTCCAGCACAGGCAAGGACTCTTGACATCAGTCACATCAACCGAGGCTCATGCCAGCTGGGCCCCACCTGCCCACCTGCTGGCCGAGTGGTCAGCCAGATGGGGTCTCAGAATAGTGAGAGGAAGATGGGTGAGCAGACACGTCCTTATCCTCTCATCCCCCAGGACCCAGTAGCCCTCCTGCTGCTGGCCCTGGCCCGGCTGGGCACAGACCCTACACTCAGCTGCCATGCTGAGTGGGCGTATGTGGCCCAGGCCCGGGCGGCAGGGAACCCTCTGGGCTTGGCTCTCCAGCCCTGTCTGTGGAAACAAGCAGCCCTAGCCCCAGGGGGAAGCAGGAGCCCTCCTGCAGCTGGGCTGTCCTGAAGCCCAGCCTGCAGAGAGAGGCGCGGGCTGCTGTGAAGCAGAAGAGGCCTGGGGTGGGGAGGGGCGCCTAGCGGACCTGGGGGAGGCAGCCACCCGAAGCCTAGCACCCCTGATTTCTCCACACCAGCCCACAGGTTCACTTGTGTGCAGAGGGTCGGGTGGAAGGCCTGGGCGAAATGATGGGGCGATGCCAGCCACTCACTACTGGGTACGGACCCTACAGTGGTGACCTGCTAGTCCTCACAGGAGCCTGCGACTCGGACACCTCCTCATGCGCAGGTGGCTGAGCAGGGAAAGCAGACACACGACCTCCCTGCGTAGTGTGGGTGGCTAGGAGGGACGCAGGCGTCGGCTCACACCCGTCTGATTTCACAGCCTACGTTCCTGGCCCTGAACCACCTGAGGAGCAAGCCTCTCCCTGTAGCCAGGCTTTGCACTCACCTTCCTGGCCAAGCTTCCACATGCTGGCCAGGCGGGTGGGAGCCGGGATCAGGATGTGCCAAGACTTCCGGAATGGAGGTTGGGGTGGCACGGCTGTGGCAGAGCCCAGCACGACCTCGTCACCTCTCCCGAGCCAGGACTCTGCTGAGACTTACAGTGGTAACTTCTTGGGATTCATAACATGCACCTCCCTCCTCCATCCTGACTGTGGCAATGACATAGGAGGCCCAGCGGTCACGACCCAGGACAGGTGCGTGTGGCCTCCCAGATGCGGTGCCCTGGGCACGTCTGCTAACCCACTGAGCCTGGGCTTTCCCACTTGTGCAAGGGCTTGGCAACAGCAGCTGCCTGAGCAGAGGAAGCACTTGGGGTGCCGAGCACAGGCTCCCGACGGCAACCCAGACCTGTCTGTGGCAGCCGAGCCTCATCGTCACCACCACCCACATCACCGCTGCTGTCCGCACAGCGCCCTGTGTCTGGGAAGCGAGCGGACACACTTCTGCCTGGACAAGGAGAAACGCGAAGCACACTCCTCACCTTCCAGAGAGGACAGCGTGAGCACAGCAGGAGGGGAGGGGTTGTGTGGACGCCATTGGGGAGGCCCAGGCTCAGTGGGGGCCAGCAAGGTCCCACACGGGACAGGACAGAGGCACCTTCGCCCGGAAAGAAAGGCTGACTGCTGACGGTCCCGGGAGGATGGGAACGGCCTGCCCTTCGGAGTGGCCAGGGCAGGGTTTTGCAAGGACGGAGGGGCTCCCCTGGGTCCTCCAGCCAGCATCCTGCAGGGGGCTCTGGGGTTGGCCACGCAGACTGCTAGGGTCCTCCCAGGGGGTGGGGAGAAGGGAGGGGGAGAGAGGGAGAAGGACAGATAGCCACAGGGGACAGCAAGGAGAGGAAAGAGGGTGGAGCAGAGGGGAGGGGCAGAAAGGAGGGAGGGAGGGGAGACAGGGCCTGGACACTGCCGAGGCCACTCTCCCCACCCACACAGGCACTCATTCCTGTCCCCACCCTACTCTGCTCTCGTCCTCCCTGAGGACAGAGCCTGGCAGAGCAGAGCAAGCAGGAAACGACCAGGAGAAAGAGAGAGGAGGGAGGGGGAGAGAGGCTGGAGGCTCCTGGTGACCCCACCTCACTGTACAGAGGGACAGCCAGCGTCCCTCCCCTCTGGTGTTTATCTAAGCAGCTGGCAGAACTAAGGCAGCAGTTTTGCTTAAAAATCATTTCCCAGGGGATTAGCATCCCCTTTCACACTTAAAAGCCTTCCCCAAAGCCAGAGAATGAATTGATTTTCCTATAACTAATCACACTCCCGGTGATGGCAGGAAGCACTGCTTTATTTTCCATCTCCGTCTCTGGAAGATGTAGGGGGGCATTCACTGCCCCCTGCCCCACCAAGAGCAGGAGGCCAGGACCATGAAGGGGCCGCTCAACAGGCCGTCCTTCCTCTCCCCACCCAGCCCTGGCTGCCTCGGAAGGGCAAGCCATGAGGAGTGCCACCAGGGGCCCCGAGGGACGCTGTCCGGGTCTCTGGCTGTCAGCGTCAAGCTCACAGACCCAGGAGCCGGCCAGTTCGAGCAGGCAGGACAGCTCAGTGCTGGAGGCTGCGTGCTCCCTGTCCAACCCAGAGGTTGCCCAGAGGGAATCTCAGTGGCAGCTCATCCTCCAGACCCACCTTGCCAACAGCCTGTTCACGGTGGCATCTGCCCTGCCTCCGCGCTCAGCCCTCTCGAGGTGACCTCCCCTGTGTGCTGGAGAATGTCCTCGGGGGGGCCATCCCACAGCTCCCTTTCCTCCACCATCTGCAGTTTGAAGGACTAGCCAGCTCGGCTCAAGGGCATCCACCAGCCCAAAACACCCAGGCCACACTCAGGCCACTGCAGGTGGCCCCGGGGCAGCTGCTGAGCAGGGAGGGCAGGTGCAGGTGCCCCCTCCGCCGTAGGTGCTGGGAGAAAGTGTGAGCCCACACAGCAGTCGTTTGTGAATACCGTCTTCTGTAAAGCATTAAGACACAGGAAGATGACGAAGAGCGGGGCTGGGGCTGGGGCTCAGGGGTGCAGCGCCTGCCTGGCACGGGTGAGGCCCCGGGTTGGAGCCTCAGCACCGCACAAAAGTAAATACGAAAGGGTGCTGTGCCCCTCTACAACTGAACACTAAAAGTTAAGAAAAAAGCTAAAAGCAAGGGGTGATGGTCTGCATCTCTGGAGGAGGAGGGAGAGGGGACCGTGGAAGAACCTCTCTGTGGCTTTTATTTTATTAAAAATATTAGGAGAGACATCCAATTGAGGGTGATGGAAACACATTTTATAATATCATTGTGCTTTTATGTGCCTCTCAACCACAGCTGATTTTTAAAATGTGGGAATAAAAAGAAAAGTGGGTGGATCATGGTAAAGGGGACATGGTACCCTCGATGGCCTCCTGCCTAGTCCGAATCTCCACTGTTCCCTGCCAGGCTGGCCTCAGCTTGCTGACCCCTGGGGAGGAG
Source organism: Sciurus carolinensis (assembly GCF_902686445.1). NCBI lineage: Eukaryota > Metazoa > Chordata > Mammalia > Rodentia > Sciuridae > Sciurus > Sciurus carolinensis. Next base: position 37,235,338 of record NC_062230.1, read on the forward strand.
CCATCCCTTGTGGCAGGGCTGTCCTGTGCTGCCAGATGTCCCAGGGTGCAGGGCACAAGGCCCTTGTGTGAGAACCTCGGATCTAAATAAAAGTTGCCTTCCCTCCAGTCTCTCCGCCAGTGGCCACGTGGCCCACACTCACCTGGACTCCCGTCTGTTTTCTAAGCACAGCGGTGGGTATTTTTTTCTTTGGTCTCGAGTGGCACCAACCAAGGAGATGGGGTCATTGTGACCACCGTCCAGAGGTAGAAACGGAGGCCCAGAGAAGCCGGGAGTTGGACCAGGCCCTGCAGCTGACGGGGGCGGACTGCAGGCTGGGGCTGGGTCCTCCGGCTCGAGTCAGGCTTCAGTCCTTCCCCCCACTCATCAGACTCTCCTCACCTCCCGGAGCCTCTGCCCACCCATGGGCGCATCAGGGGAAAGAGACTAACACCTGATGAGCACCTACTGTGTGCTCTGAACGTGCGGTAATTTACCCAACCACATCATAATGCTGCAAAATGGACGACACTCCTCGTGTTTTACAGATGAGAAAACATGAAACCAAAGAATCCTATTTAATGGTGGCAACCTCAGAACCTTCAAGAGCAAAAGGGGTCTCCTCCTATTTCCAAAATCCAATTTCCTCTGAGAGAGAAAAGCCCCAAGTCAGACAGACGAAGCCTCACACTCCAGCTAGGCTGCTGTCAGCCGTGTGACCCTGAGTGCGTCACCGTCACCGCTGCCCCCTGCCCACCGTCTTCATTTACAAATGCAGGGTCACTCCAGGAAATGGTGCTCGGGCACCCCAAACGCGGCCGGGCTGCCTCGAGGACAGATCCTGTCCGTTGGCACTTTGAAACCCACAGGTGCACACACAGGTGTGCAGAGTCCAAGCACTTTAGGGGGAACAAAGGGTCTCTGGGAAGGACACCCAGGTTCACACTGCGGGCGTGGTGCTGGAGCAGAGCAGCAGCGACTGCTTCCCCCGGAGCCACCACCGCCCTGGTTTCCCTCAACGCCCTCCCCACGGTGCCCGCACGCTCCCCTCCACAGGCAGCAGTCTGCCCTCTCCATTCTCCTCTGGCTGAACCAGCGACCAGAACCACACAGCAAACTCGCCATCCCTCGTCTTACCTGGTGTCTGACCCAGCATCCCGCAGATCACAAGGACCCCAGGTGAGACAAGCAAGGGGTCACGGTCAGACTTAGTCACTAGGAGCCTGCAAGGTGGCCCACGCTGCACAGGGAACCGGGAGTCTTGAAATACAGCATACATGAATCTATAACAGGGGGAGTCACCATGAAGAGAGAAGACCATCTGCACAGACTGCTTGAGTTTACACAGCACTTTTTTTTTTTAATTTTGATTCATTGTACACAAATGGGGTACAACTTTCGTTTCTCTGGCTGTACACGAAGTAGAGTCACACCATTTGCATGATCATCCATGTACGTAGGGTAACGATATTTGTCTCATTCTGTTATCTTTCCTTCCCGCCACCTCCTCCCCACCCCTCAAAGACTTTGTTCTTTTTTTTTTTTTTTTTTCCCTTTGAGGGGTGGGGGATTTGAACCGCGGCCCTTGTGCATGCTAGGCAAGTGCTCTCCAAAATGAGCTATTTCTCCAGTTCCAGACTTCGTTTTTAATTGAAGTAAAATTCATATAACATAAAAATTTCCATAAATATAAAATTAACTATTCTGAAGCAAACAACCCACTGGCATTGAGTATAGCCACAGTGGGGTGCACAGATCACCTCTATCTAATTCCAAAACATTTCCCTCACTAAGGAAAAGGGAAACCCATAGGTGGTCAGCAGCCACTCCCAAGCTGCCCACTTACCCTGGCCCCACAACTATGGCCTACGCCCTGTCTCTATAGATTAGCCTGTCCTGGACATCACATGAACTGAATCATGCAGGGTGTGACCTTCTGTGCCTGGCTTCTTCCCCAGGGGGCATGTTTTCGGTCTGCCCATGTTGTAAAAGTGTCAGGGCTTAACTCTTCCTAGATACACACCCACGACATTTCACAACAGATATCAAACAAAAGAGTGTTTGTGAGGGGTCACGGAGGCACTATTCACAAATGCTAAAAGGGGCTATCAACCCAAATATCCATCAGTAATGAACAGGTGAACAAAATGTGATACCATTCAGCTGTACACGGGACTTCTATGTACAAATACAGGCATGGAATGCAGACTATTTTTATACCCTCAATTTTTGGAAGAAAAGACTAAGGATCAAAAACACGGCTGGTCTCAGGTCTGCCAAGCTGATCTGCTTCAAAATCAGAGACAAGGCTAAATCCTCCATCTTTGTGTATCCCAGGTTGATTCAGGGGCTAATACACAGGGGATATGGAGCATAAGGTGCAACCTCACCTCCAGAGCACACAGTCCAAACTCGACCGCATCCAGCCCAGGCACCTTTGACCTGGTCTTACAAGACCCCTTCCTCTCCACCGCCAGGGGTGTTTCCTGCCCACAATGGCCAAAATCACTCACTCTCATCAATGGTAGTGCTGCTGTGCCCTTATCAGGGACCTTTGGATTCTTATGAATCGCTAATTCACTTTACTGCACATAAATTGCATTCTCTTTCATATATAGCTTTAACCTATTTAATTAGAGCCCTAATCTACTTTTTTTAAAGGGGGGAAAAAAATACACTTTAACTCTACAATGGGCTAAAATTATACCTTAGGAAAAGACGCGATTGTTTCCTGACCATGAACTTTTGCTTTTATGAATTGCTAATTTGGTTAATGGGCTCATTCTGCTCTGAAATTTGCATCATGAAAATTACTAGCTTCGGAGAGTCCTCTGTGTACAACGCAGTTTGCACGTTTTATTGTAAAGGTCACATTTGACATCGTAAAACAGCGGGCCCTTTTGTAAAGGTACAAATGTAAGAAATTAAGTGGGCCCATTGGTATAATGTCATTGTTAAGGAGGGAAAAGATTTTTAGTTAATTTTTATTCACATTGTTTATGTGCCTGTAAGCTGAGCTCTGTTCTGTGCAAATCCTTCCCCAAGTCTGGCTCACAGGTGGCTTCACTGGTGATCCAGGGACGCAAGAGGCTGCAGAGGTTCTGCCACTGGTGCCAGTGGACTGAGGAACCTCCAGTCAGCAAAGAATCCATCAAGGAAATAGAAGACACCACCTGCCGTGTCCTGGTGGAGTTAGGCTGTGCATAAAGCAGACATCAGGATGGATCGTAATTCAAGCTCTCAGGGCACCTTACCCCCAAAACACCTTCCCATGATTTGGGTTTGACGACACTGAATCATGAAGCACTTGCTGTCCCATTGACATGCAGTCTATATCTGAGTTCTCCCAGGCTGAGTTTGGAAGGTGGGACAGACAGCATCTCTGTGCCCTGGGAAGGAGTGGCCCTACTTCAAGGTTTTAGGAAATCTTGTGCCCTGGAGGGAGCGTGAGGCCAAGTTCGAAGGCACCTTGGCACTGATAAGGGATGAGGCATGAGGGTAACTGTCTTCCCAAGCACCCAGAGGAAACCAGCAGAGGCCAACACAGCCTGGCGAGGAGATGCCCGAGAGCAGGAAGAAGGCACGTCACCCACAGCATCTGGAAGACCACAGCTGCGCTCTGCCCACGTGACTTTGAGAAAGCTATTCCCGCTCTCTGATCCTGACGCCATCTTGCTTTGTTCTCCAGTCAATAGTGGCTCGTGTCCAGCAGCATCTGCCCCGAGGGTTGTTGCTGATGTTCTTGGATTGGAGCGTTGCCTATGTCCCAGGATCAGTGGAGACAGATCAAGCGCCAGGGTGAGCGCATACCCTTTGCTTCCTGCCAGGGAGGACTCCAGGACACCATGCCAGGGAGGAGTGGCACCGGGGGCTCCTGGGGTAAGAGTGGCACCTAAAAGGCTAGATGAGCACTGGCCTTTGAGGGCGGCACTCCAGCCCCACTCCTGGGTCCACCGTGCCATTCTTAGGATCGGAAGAGCCCTACAGGAACTGAACGGCAAGCCCGGGTGGGTGAGTGGGCGTGGACAGGTGAGCCAGGCCAGGCGCCTGTGATTCTGATCAGAGCCACCAGAAGCACCCTGCCTCTAGCCACCAAGTCCTCGCCAAGCCCTGCGCGGGACACACGTTGGCAGAACACCATCAGCGGGCCAAGTCCTTTGTGACAGGGAAGAGGAGGGCCCCTCCCAGGAGCACAGGGCGCCCGCCTGCCCCTCCCTCCCTCTGTAATTACCTCTAGTAAATTCCCCATTCATCTGCTTGCCAGCCTCTATTCAGCCAGGACGCGGAGGCTGCCTTGCTGGGGACGGGGGGCGGCCAGGCACATTCAGGCTGCACAATCTCCAATCACCGCACCTGATGAGGACGAGCACTTGCTTGTGTGAAATTTTCATTTCAATCCCGGCCTCAGATTGCGCCATTTCACAGCGCGGCTCCCAAACACTCACACGCGGAGGGCTTTTCATCCTCCAAGTCCCACACAAGTGTTACCTAATTAATGCTCAACAATGTTACCAAACCTCCCTCTTTTAAAACGGATCAACCTGGAAAGGTCTGGAATTAAGGATTTTGATCTCGAATGGATTGCTTTCATGTTTTTCGGATAATTCGCACAGCTGCTTAAAGACCGATATTCATCAACTATAAACAGCCCCAAGTTTGAGTAGCTACACAAATAAACCTTCCCTTATCTCTCCTGGCAGCCTCCCTCTGCCTGCTTGGGCAGTGAAGGGATCAAAAACACTCCCTGACGGACGGATTCGATGAGCACTTGGCCTCTAAACTGCGTCGTGCTTCAGCCAGGCAGAATAAATTCCCAGCTCGAGACCCTCCAGTGGCCTGCCCTGAGCCTGGACCACTGGTCCAGGCCCGGGCAGTCTGGCATCAGCTGGGAGCTCATCAGAAATGCACAATCACAAGCCATGGCAGACTCCAGAAACAGACTCTATCCCAGCCATCCATGCACACAGCAAGGTCTACAGGGCCCTCCAAGACCCCGGGGCAGCCCACCTCCCCACTCTTTTCTCCTGCTGTCCCGTCCCTCAGACACATCACGCATACCTGGCCTCAGGTGTTTGGCCAAGCATGCTCCAAAGCCCTGGCAGGGCCAGGCCTGCTGCAGGGCACATTCCTTGGAGGTGCCATTCAAATGGTAGTCCACGTAAATGGAACCCCTGTGGCCCAGCTCCAGTCTACAACTTGGACAGTGTTCCCAGGAGTTGGGTACAGCAGTGGCCTTGTGCAAGGGCCTGCCTGACAACCCTCCTAGGAGAGGTCTTCCAGCTCACCATTGTCCACAACAGGCTCCCAGGACTCTCTCCTGGCCCTGTGCTTCAGAGCTCTCCAGCACAGACTGCTACCTGGCATTATGTCATAGATCTCTTTGTGCATTTAGTTTTCTTGCTAGGACTCATTCCCCGTAACATCTGGGACTTAGTCTTCCCACCCCCCTATGCTATACTCCCAGCACCTAGAACACAGTCCATCTAATAACTGTCCAGTGCTCGTGCATGTATGAACGTGTGTGTGTGCATGTGTAAACCTGTATGCAGGTGCGTGTGTATGTGTAAGGCTAGCCCTCTGTCCCCTGACTCTGATTCACAATGACAGGACGGTTGGCTAAACTAGATTTGTCTGCAAAACCCCCATGATCATTTCTGCAGATGCCTGGGTGCTTCAGAAGCAAGCAGTCCTCTGGAGGATGATGCTATCCAGCCCACCCGGCCGAGTGGCCACTTGTACCCCTCAGCTTCTGCAGAAGCCTGCCTTCCACTCCTCCTCTGTCACTGAGCGGTGCACACAGCACAGGTGAGCCACATGATCCTCAGCACCCAGTTGGGTGCAAGGGAGTGCTCAAATGCCCAGTGCCCACAGCTGATTTGAAGCCAGTCCTGTGCAGAGAGGCTCGAGCTGCCAGCTTGTCTGCCCTACATGATGTTCCAAAAGTCAGCAGAAAACAGCTCCAAGGCAAATGCTGGGGAACTTCAAAGGCACAAGATGCACAAAGTGACAATCACAATAAGAGGAGCAGAGTAACAGTGGCCAGGGGACTAAAACCAAGGCTACCCTCTGCCCATCTGGGTCCAGCCCAGCACTGTCCAGAGCCTGCAGCAGCTACCTATGGCCCCACCGGTCAAGGCCTGAGCAGATGGGGCCGAGGGGGGAGGCAGCAGCAGGGAGTGACATACGTGGAAACCCCCGAGGCTCCTGAGGGAGGCCAGAGGGAGGCCAGAGGGAGTGGCAGGCTGTGGCAGACAGACAACTCCCCTCTAAAGAGGCTGCCACTCCTTGGTCCCTGTTGACTGGTGTTGGGCAGAAGGATGGACCCGTGGACTGGAAAGCTTCTGCAGAGCGAAGGAAACAGTGAGAAGAGGGAACCAGAGTGCCGGAAGACCTGCACCAGCTGCTCCCGCAGCAGAGGATCCATGTCCAGAATGCAGGAGAACTCAAGAACCCAACACCAACAAACAACCGAAAACAGACGAGCATTTAACAAGTGGGCAAATGAACTAAACAGACACGTTTCAAAGGAAGAAATACAAATGGCCACTAATTCTTCGGAAAAACATTCCACATGTTTAGCCATCAGGGAAATGTGAGTCAAAACTAGAGTGAGAGTCCATCTCCAGGCAGAATGGCGGCCACTGAGAACACCAATGGCAAATGCTGGCCAGGATGCAGGGAAAAGGGAACCCTTACCCACTGTTGGTGGGAATGCCAACTGGTGCAGCCACGATGGAAATCAGTGTGGAGGGTCTTCACAACGCTAAACCTGGAAACACCACATGACCCAGCTATACCACTCCTCAGCGTCTACCCAAAAGAAACCCAGAGGCATGCGGTAGAGACGTCTGCATCCCCACATTCACCGCAGCCCAATCCCTCCAGCCAAGTTGTGGAACCAGCCCAGCTGTCTGTCAACACACAAAGAGAGAAAATGTGGCTCTATCTGCATTGGAGCTTTATTTGACCATAAAGAAGATCAAAATGAGATCATTTGCAGGAAAATGAAGGAAACTGGAGAGCATCATATTAAGTGAAATAAGCCAGGTTCAGAAAGACAAGTGCCATATGTCTTTTCTCATGTGAAAGTTAGAGGAAGAAAAAGTGGTGGGAGAAGTCTCTTGAAAACAGAGGGAAGATCAGGGGAGTAGAGGACGGGATTGGCGGAGGGAGGAAGAAAGGACACAGGGAGGTACCGGAGAATTAAATCAATACAATTATACAATATCCATGTCCAAATATGACACAAGGAAACCCACTAGTCTTTATAGTTAATATGCACCAATAAGAGAAAATTTAAAAAATAAACTAAAGCCAACTCAAATTAAATAATGCATTTATTGGGGGATATGTAAAAATATTGTTTAAAGTCAAGGGAGATTCAGAATGGCTGTTGCCTTGGGAAGGCAGGCAGGGGACAGGACAGGAAAGAATATAGGTAGCTGAATCAGTGTGTTAGTGGCTAAGTTGGGTAGGTTCAAGGTGATTATTATATAGAGTAATCTTTTAAAATTAAAACTGAATTGAAGAGACTTACACATTGACCAAGAAGAGTGTGGGGCAAGAAACATGGATTCTGCATTTTTCAGTTCTGTACTCTGGCATCCAAAGATTAAAGGAGAAGCCAGGCACGGTGGTGCACGCCTGTAATCATAGCTGCTCAGGAGGCTGAGACAGGAGGATGTCAACTCAAAGCCAGCCTCGGCAACTTAGCAAGGTGCTAAGCAACTCAGCGAGACCCTGTCTCTAAATAAAATACAAAAAAAGGGTTGGGGATGTGGCTCAGTGGTTGAGTGTCCCTGAGTTCAATCCCCAGTACCAAAACAAAACAAAACAACAACAAAAACAAAGATTAATGGAGAAAACCAAAATTGTTCATCTATGCAAACAATAGAGAAACAAAGAGATGGATGGATAGAAGATGATGGATGAACAGACAGACAGACAGATACATGGATAGATAAGATAGACAGATGGATAGACAGGCAGAGGGATAGCTGGTTGATCAATCTAGTGTCACCAGACTCACTGATTTTCCAGGAGAAGCTATGGAATAACACTCCTGTTGAACCTCCTGTTTTTGAAACATTGACAAGTAATCCAAAATTTAAACAGCTCTGCAGGCAAAATAAAACACATCTGTAGATGAGATGTAACCCACAGGCTGTGCTGAGGGGACAGAGCTCAGATTTTGAAATGCCAGCCTTTGAGTGGTTCTTTGTCAATAAAACTGCACTCAGTGGCACATGCCATTCAGGAACGTTCCTGGCATGGAAAGCCAAGGAGAGATCAGGAGGCCAGCAAAAGTGTACTCTGCTTCCACACCAGCTACAGGCAGAGCTCCATCCTGGGCCTAGAGGAATCAAGCAATCTCACAGGGAGTCAGGGAGGTGGAAGGGTAAGAACTGGGGTAAGAGTTCTTGGGAGGCCATTTCTCCTGAGAGAGCTTGCTAGTCCCTCCTCCTGTGCTGGCCTGCAGGAAGGACTCCTGGGAAGGGTGGAGCTTCCAGCTGTGTCTTGCAGGAGCTTGCTCTGAGATTGTGGTGCAGAGGAACTCTGCATGCAGGCTACTTCTCTTCCTCCTTTCAGGGAGCCCACTCAACCCGGAATTTCATTTCACTCTTTTCCCCTCTGTGGACACACTGAACCCAGCACAAGAGGCTATGAATCATAGGATGATATATTATGACATACCACCACTTACAAATTTGGCATCCACAGGAGCAGACAAAGTGGAAAATACACCCCCTTCTTGGCCTGTTCCAAGTCCCTTCCCATCTAGAACCTACCAGAAACAAGAGCTATGAATATCATATGTTAATGAGGAGGGCAGAGATACAATCCCTCCCATCTTCCAAACCACCCTTCTAGATCACTTCCAGAGGAGCAGTATGTTTGCTGGGGGGTTGGGAGGGGCAGGGAGAATGTCCCAGGCAGAGATAAAAGGAGGATGAAACGGAAACCCCTGGGAAGTCCAGCTTCCTCAGTCTCAGTGGCTGCTCCCCAGAAGCCTTCCCAATGGGAGAACTGTTTGCCTGCAAGCCAGCTGTCAGCAACAGAGAAAGCTTCAGCACTCTTGGTCACGGCCATGCCGCGGGGCAACATCTGTGTGGACTCCAGACTCCTCACCTCCTCTGTGGGTGGCTGGCGGTCCGTGACCTACCTTCCCACGCCTTGCTCTCCCTGGCTATGAAATGGCAGCCTTCACGGTAGCCCCTCTGCGGGCCTCCAGGGGACATTAAGCAACCCCTCATGTTGGCACTCAGCATTCTGGGTAGGAACCAGAATTTCTCCATGTTTGTTCCTGTTACTTCCTCATTGCTCTCAGTGGCTCAGGGATGGAGCTCTGGCAATAGGAGCACTAGGCTTCCATTCTGGCCTAAAGGACAGAACAGCTGTGGGATTCCGACCCCAGAGGCCAGCACCGCATGAAACTGATGCCTAAGCACTTCTGCAGAGGCTCAGTGCTCATCCAAGGAAATGGCGCCCCTTCCTCCAGGGGATGAAGCTGGCCACTGCTTAGAGAGGATTAAGCTGGCCACTGCTTAGAGAGGCCCCTGGAAACCAGGATGAGTCTCAACCCAGTTGCTGTCATCCTCTCCACTCTCTCAGGGACAGAAGTCTCAGGGGGTGCTCCTGTTGCTGCCTATAGGTACATAATCCCACTACACCCTCAGGGGGCCCTTCTCGATCAGCTTCCACAGTGAACTACTGGAACAGCCAGATATAGAAAGTGGCTAAATGGAGACAAAAGGGCTACTCGCTAAATAGCTCATGAATGAATGAAAAATAATAAAACCTGTATTTCTTGAGCACACAGTAGGCGCTCACTTCACTAGGTGCATTACCTCAGGCACATCATGCACACTAGCCAATTAAGCCCACAGCGACCCTGTGGGTAGCTCTTACTCACTTTAGGATCTGAGGGCTATGAGACAGTCACATCCTCGGGGGCTCCTGTAGGAATGAGCTGAGCAGGAATGAGGCCCTGGAATCTTGCGGCAGACACCACTTCTGAAACTACGAAGGCATGATTTATTTAAAGAGGGGTGGGGGCATGACTTGTTCTAGAAACTCCACCTCAGATGATGACCCAGGGCCTAATTGCAGGAGACCACCTGAAAGACCACTGAATGTGGATTTGCTTCTTTCTCAGCAGCATGTCAGGGCTGCCCGGCATGATAGCTTATTTAAAATATCGGGGAGAAATAAGATTCACTGTGAAATTTATTGTAGACAAGTTCAGAACCTGCTAATGATGCAGAGATAATAAGGGGATTTGCAGGAAACACTGATATTGCATTATGATTAGTGAGCAGAGCTTCACCCCTTGCAGCCCGCGGCTGGACTCCCACAGGAAGAGCCGATGCATATGTATCACAGTGCACCGGCAAATCCCAGCTCCCAGGCCAGCAGGCTCAGGCCTCCCGGTCAGAGGCTCAGAGCTCAGCTCTGATTTGCAAAAATGATTAATTTGTGGATTTTGAGAATGAGAAATGTTTACTTCCCAGGTCTGGGAGAAACCAAAGGCCAGTTCTAAATCAAATTCCCTTTTGAAAATGAAAACAAGCAATATCAGCTCCAGAAGGGATCCCTGCCATCTCACCTGGCAGAGGTCCAGGGCTCCCCAGACAGCTATTCCAGGTAAGTCTGCCCAGAATCTTCCTAGTTCCACATTCCTACGTGTGGGAAAGGGCTAGCTATCAGCAGGTATACACTGCAGTGGTCACGCCAGCAGTAAATGAGTACGTCTTGACATTCCATTTAGTAAGTAGTGGCATCCTGATCTTGTCAAAAGGCCCTGGGATCACCCTTCTGATCTCTGCACGTCTCAACAGCTAAAGGGTTACTGCCTGGCATGGGGAGCCCTTCAGATCCTGTTCCAGCACTTTGGTCAGCATCCACTCTGATCCCCCATGTCTATACCTTACTGCTTGTTAAGTAGTTTTAATCCTCCCCCAGCCCCCACGGTCCAATCCCCAGACCTGGGCATGCCCTGTTGAGGCATCCATAACATGAGAAACGGATAGGCTGCGTGCTAGAAATCAAATAGGAAAATGCACCAGAAACACCTAATGCTACAAACCAATAGGACCTGGTTATTTACAAATTATTTACAAATGTGTGCAAGATGGCGGTCTGCTTGTGTACCCAGGATGTATAATTTGGCCAAGTTACAGTTTCTGCACTTTTGGCAAAGAAGGGAGAAAATGCAAATTGTATGCATGTCAATGACTAAGTCACCTGCATAATGAGATGCCAGAAAGTTTGAGGCTAAAACACTTATTTACATGAAAAACAAATCTGTATGGGATACATATTTCTCTCCTTCACATCTCAACACATTTGTCACTCAAAGCCAGAAGGCTCTACTCCACAGTCCCTCCAGTCCCCAGCCCCATTTCCATTCTCTTTAGCTTTCAGCTTAACTCCTTGAGGGATAGAGGCCACCAGGTGTTCACAGCATATGCCGAGACTCTTTTACCTAGAGAACTGCATTCAGGGAGAGGGATGAGCCGAGAGGATGCAAATTCCCACCATGCTGAAGCTATTTGTATGATCCTTGTACAGAATGTAAATTATTTATTCAATTTATGCAGTGAGGTTGATACAACAGAATAGCTTGAGATATTGTCAGTTGCCTGACCACCAATGCCAACCCCTTTTCTTTTAAACGTAATGAAACTGTGAATAAAAGTCAAACGTGAAAGTACTACAGAAAGATGAGGAGGGTGTGCGGCTCAGGGATGGACTGCATCAGTTTCCACTTGGGATTACCTAGTCTCTTTTCCCTCCATTTTCCTTCTTGACCGCATGGGTGACCACATCATGTGACCAAGTCCTGATCACTCATGGTAATTTTCTTCCCCCGGTGGCAGAGGCAGGGAAACCATCCAAGGAGAGCCTATCAGAATCTGACCTGGGATGCATATATAAACATTCCAAGTAAAAGATTCTCTTCCCACTAGTGTTGCTATGTATGAGGTTATACAGCCATGGGACTAGTGGATATGTTACCCACCATGCATGCTATCTGGGTAGAATCTGTCTACAGAACGGAGCCAATCAGAAATGGAAAACGAACGGCCAGATCATGCTGGTGGCCCCAGCTCCCTGGTTCCTGAAGTCTCCTTTGGCTCTGAGTGATCCATGTCCCTCCCAACCATATGAGCTGATAAACTCCCTTGGCTGGAGTGATTTGAAATAGTCTCTGCCATCAAAAACATTCTGACTTGCACAGGCTCAATTCCAGAAAGGACAGAGAGAGATCTTTAATCACACTTAGATATTTGATAAATACACTTAGCATTTTGTACAAGTTCTTTAATTTTGTTTTCTCTCTTTGCAATATAAAATGATTATTAGCTCAAATCTGCTAAGTATCCAATTAAAGTCAAATAGTCCCCATTTTTGTCTCGATTGTATTGAGACCCTTGCTTTTTATCACTTGTATCAGCACTTTCATTTGCCTGTTTTCTCCTCTTTCTAAAATATTAAGGGAGAAAGTGGAATAAAATAGTCCAATAATTGCACTAACATTGCTGTAGGGACAAGATTACAGGCTTTGCCAAAATTGAACCACTAGCTGGCAGACAACACCCACAGCAATAACCCAAAATGTCAATATGCCAACTGATGTATGTAAGCCGGAATTGGCTAAATTAAAGAAGTTAGGCTGGTGTGACTAGCTCGCTCGCTTAGGTTCCTGCCCCTAGTGGCAGTGGAGGGAATTCTCGCCACCCTACTCATGGCAGGTGTGCTAATGGTAAGCAACTGGCCCTCAAAAGAAGAGCATCCAGTTCTGCTTTGGGAGGAGAGAAGAGCAAAGCATGTGGTTCCAGGAAAAGAGAGGTAGGTTCACGACGTTAACTCTCACTGGCCTGCGGGAGTCAAGACTCAGGCCCTGGCGTTGGATAGCCAGGTATAGTTCCCTGCCCTGCAGTTTCTTAGCTGGGTTTGAGACGGGGACTGTGCGTCTGTGGGCATCAGCTCTCCCCACTGTGAAAGCACGCCTTATTCCAGGCTAGCTCATGGTCATCTCCATAAAGTGCTGGCCCAGCAGGTGCCTCTAGACAGCAGTGAGAGTACTTCCATCTCCATTCCGTGACGGCCCCAACAGGTTCCAGGTACAGAGGACAGAGCAACAGGTGGGGCCAGGTGGCTCATGGGCAGAGACTGGGGGAGAATGCTATTTCTGGATGGATCACTGCAGATGCCATGTGTGATGTCAAAATGCAGCACCGCCTAAGGCCTACCAAAGGCTTTGCCTTGGTGGGAGGCAAAGTACTAACAAGGACAGAACCAAAATGGTGGCTCTTATTTACTGGTGATTTCTATGTGGGGCACTTTTCACCCTCACCATAAAATGCAGAGTAGGGCTGGACACAGTGGTGCATGCTGTAATCCCAGTGGCACACACCTATGATCCAGTGGTTGGGGGGATTGCAAGTTGGAGCCCAGCCTTGGCAATTTAGCAAGGCCCTTAGCAATTTAGTGAGATTCTATCTCAAAATAAAATATAAAAAGAACTGGGATGTTTCTCGGTGTTTAAGCAACCTTGAGTTCAAACCTTAGTACTCCCCCCAAAAAATGCAGAATAGGTATCATTGTCTTCATCTTACAGGGGACAAAGGGACACTGACTAGGAAACAGCTCAGACAGGTTTAGAGAGTGGACCAAGACACAAAGCTTAGTGATGTAGAAGAGGAACCCAGCCGATCAGATTCTTGAACCTATCCTTGATCTCCAACACCAGACCTGGCTAGCAGAGCTGTCTCCAACCACCTTCCCTGGTTGAGGGGGACTCTGTATCCCTAGGCCCTCCTTAGCTGCTTAACTTAAGCAGGACTGGAAATTCCTGGCATCCAATTCACCTCTAAGATCTCTGGGCAGACGCTTGAGGAGAGCAGCCCCAGGGAGGCTCAGCCCTTCTTTCCTACGTGGGAACATTGCTGCACCAGCCTGCCATCCCACCACGCCCCTGGCCTTAAGGAACCACCCCAGAGTCCATCCAGGGAACGCCCTGCACCAAGGGCTGCCTTGGCCCACACCGACGCCTCAAGAGAAAAGCTCAACCCAGCAACGCTCAGATTCCTTTCTCCAGACCGGACGTTTCATTCATTCCATCAGCCAACCATTAAAGCTGGCACCTAGTCTATGCTAGAACCCAATCCCCAGGAAAGAAAGGAGATGATCAAGAACCCCTTGCTCCAGAAGGCGGGAAATGTGAGAGCAGAAAGGCAGGATGGCGGGCTGGGGAGCTAGCTCAGCTGGTAGAATGCGTGCCTCGCAACACAAGGCCCTGAGTTCCATCCCCAGTACCGCAAAAAAAAAAAAAAAAGAAAGAAAAGAAAAGAAAGACAGGATGGCAGGTGATGTGGGAGGGGAGTTGGAGTTGGAGGCGTGGGGGGCAGAAGACCACCAGGCAGGCACTGGGGAGCCGAGAGCACTGGGAGACCCCGGGCGCCCCCATCCACACCGCAAGCAGCAGCGCACGCCTTCACCAGAGCGAGCTGCCAGCCCGGTGCCAGTCCCGTTTTCTTTCCTGCTCTGGCCCCAGAGGGCTTGGCGTTCCCTTCAACACGGAAGCACCTCACGGTCAGTTTGGGAAACCATGGGCAACCTCTAGATGCAAGTGTGACCTTTCAAGAGAAATCATTTCACTACCGTGCTCTCCCCCTCTTAAATGCCAAATATTACCATTCTGGTTTGTAACAGATGAAGAAAATAATATCAGAAACTATCTAAAAACCGTATTTCATCATTAAATATCACCAAGCCAAAAAAATCTGTGAAGTTCAAGTGGTGCCTCTTGAAGGGCCAGGATGACCCCTTTATCCACCCATCCTATCCCCCATCTTGTCTTTTCTTTGACAACTAAAGCTTCAAGGCAAGAGTCAGGGGCTGGTCTCCCAGGTCCTGCCTGAGCGTGACACAGCCACGTCCTCCATCAGAACAGAACAAGCAAGAAGACCGGGTCTGTGTCTGGGAGCACTGGCTGGTGAAGGCACGGGCTCCCACCCATGGGGACCATGAGGACGTCAGGCAAGCCACCCAGCAGTGCTCTGAAGGTCCTGAGGTCACCTGCAAACAAAGCCTGAAAACCTTCCCTAAGCCCCATAGCTATGATCCGACAGTGGGGAGGGGCTTGCCCTCTGCACCCTTGCAGCAGGCGCTGTGCCTCTGAGCCTCAAATGCCCTCTGAGAAGAGGACGGAGGTGCGTGGGGCAAACAGTGGGTTCCCACGTGTATTGGCCTCCTGCCAGGAGCAGGCCCCAGGGCACAGAGGGGTCCCCTCCCAACCAAGCGAGAAGAGCTCCAGGCAGGGAAGCTGCTGTGAGTTAGGTGCTTGGTCCTCCCTGGTTCTTTCACACCTGTTAAGACTCAGTGACACCCGAAGGCCAGGATCAGATCCCAATCCCAGGGGGCTTCAAAACCTGCCCTGGAGACCATGGCTTGGCTGCCTTCCATGGGATACAATGTCCTGTACACTGAGCTCAGGCCTGTCCACAGACACAGGGTTGGGTCAATACAACCTTCAGCAGAAGGAAGGAAGGTCAGTTCTAAAACAATCTAAGGCGCAGGATGAGCACTGTCATTACGGGACCCTTGGCAGGCAGCAGGACAGGAAGTCCAGGCACTAAAGCTGGTCAACCTCTCAGACTTTGTTCCAACATTGAACGTTCGTTCTTCTCCATCACTTAGGTTTTTATAGCGAGTGGACAGCTCTTTGGGTTCTCGTAGGGACTGTCCTAGAGGCATGCTGGAGGATGTGGTCCAGCTCTGGGGAAACTGTGGACCACAGAGCACAGCTGTGCAGGTCTGCAGTGGGAACTGCTATTTAGTTCCATCCCTTGTGAACAACGGTGACCAAATGTCACCTGGCACGTCCTTAGGAGGCTGAGGAAAGGGATAGAGGAAGGCCATTCCACAACTGGCCCAGATGTGCCCTGTCCCCAGCCTGAGCTCCTGGCCTTGTCCTGCAAGGTTGAGAGGGAGTGAAGGCCATGGCAGGGCCTTCCCTGCAGGGGGCAGTTTCTCTTCTCTCACCGCTACGGCTGCTCCAGTGTGCTCGGTGGCTCAACAACAGGTACTTGGGGACAGCATCATTAGAAAAACGTTCAGTCCCTCCTGCAGTTGATGCTGGGGACCCCTGGCTTCAGCCATAACTTGCTGTCCACACAAAGCTACAAGACTCTCTGGAGCCCTCTCTGACTGGGCCTAGCACTAACTGGTCAGCTGTGTAGCCCTGGTGTGGCCCTGTAGAAGGGGCACTGGCACGGGATGGAAGACCCCCGGGAGCCCTGAGGCTGCCCGCTGGACGTTTCCTGGGGATGGAGAATCCTCTCAGTGGCACTCAGTCAATGAGAAGCCGGCCCTGCCCTGCCAACCCTGGCTCAGAGTCAAGGACGATCAGCAAGGGTCCTCCATCACGACCAGCTGGCTCCCCTGAGGCTCCTGGACGTTGGGTGTCTCTTCTCACTGGGGCCGAAGGCAGAGTCATGGCTCCAGGAGAGGCCAGCTTTGTATCCGGAACCATTCTTAGGGCTCAAATCCTGCTTGGCTGGCTGAAGGGTTCTCTCCCCTTCCTGGGTCAGAGAAAACCAGACCCTGTCCATGGTTCCTATTTCCCAGGACTCAGAGTTCCTTCTGACTGGGTCCCTGATGGGTAAGGTACTAAGGCTCCAGATGGGTCAATGAAGAGCAGAGATTTTTAAATAGATAAAAAGATGAAGGAAAGGAATTCAGCGTGTGGGAACCGATAACACAGATAGGGGCACTACTATCTGTGGAGACTCCCAATCCTTGGGTTCCCTCAACCCCCACGTCCGTAACCCAGACACCGAGCCTCACTCCACTGCCCAACAGACTAACGTGAAGGCAGCTACCCGGTGCCTGCTAATGAACGGCTGCAGCTCTGAAACTCCGCACACAGTTCCCACTGACTGGGCTCGGGGTGGTGGAGGCAGAAAGACCATCATCCTTACACTGATTCACTTGGTACTCAAAACATAAGGGTCCTCTCTCTGGTGTCGGAAGAATCCTTATAGCACCTAAGGCTATAAAAATGCCCCAAGTACTACTTTGGCCACTTCTCGTGAGTTTTAATTATGTGCTTCTCTTTGGGGATATTAATTCCCTTCTTCATAACCTCGTTATTTATGAGATGGTTGCTTTACTTCTGAAGGCTTGGCCTTTTTTAATATCAAAAATCTGAATTGTTCATCTTTAGATCTGAGCCTTGTCAGTGGATTATTTTGTCCCCTGGAGTTCGTTCATACACACACACACACACACACACACACCATGACTGCCATGACTAAAGGCCTATGTGTTGTTGAAGGCCTGGTCTCCAGCCAGGGGTGCAATTGGGAGGTGGGGCCTCAGGAGGAAGTGAGGTCAGTGGGGTGCCCCTGAACCTTGGTCCCTTCCTCTCTCCTGGCCCGAGGTGAACAGACCTCCTGTGTTCCCACCCTCATGTGCTGTGCCACCACCAGCCCAAAGCCACTAGGCCCAGCAACCATGGCTGAGACCTCTGAAGCCATGAGGGAAAATACTCCCTTCCTCCTCTCCAGCTGATTGTGGCACGGGACAGACAGCTAGCTAACTAACACAGCGGGGTGCACAGCCCTGTGCAGTTTGCACTTCTACCCGTCGGATTGTGTCACTCATTATCTCTCCCTTCTATTTATTTGTTTACTAAGCCTCACATACCAATTATAAGACGAAAATTTTTTTGAAGGGAAAATGGTAATTTGGTGCCTCTATATGGGATATGATAGAATCATTTTCAATTCAAATTATTTAAAATTACACCACCATGAAGCTGAACTTGAGAAAAAAAAAAACGAAATTATTTCTAATAGCAGAATTTTTCAGCATCTTAATTTGAGTGAAAAAAAAAAAGGGTTTAAATAGATTTGAAGGCTTAAATACTTCTGAGGAAAGCAGTCTGCAGAACTGGGATGTCTCATTCACCTAAAAGTAATTAACAAAAAGTAAGTTAGATCATTATTTCCTCCAAGATCATCATTTAAAAGGAAATTGATTTATCTGAACTGATTGGGGCTTCCAATCCCGACAGGAATGGAGATGCTTGGTTGTGAAGGGGAGAACAAAAATGAAGCCCAATTAAGCAAAATTCTTTCTTACGGGGGAAAAAAAAAAAAATGATCTAGATGAAACAGTTACTCCGACGTGCTCCGAGGGCAGGGAGGAAAGCCAGAGAGCGCGGACTTTGCTTTTTAACCTCGGGCTGGAACCTCCATCCAGTTCGCAAGACAGACCCGTCACCAGAAAATATGAAGAGTCACTTCTTTTTTTTTTTTTTCCTTTTTTAAAATTTTTATTTGTTTTTTATTTATACAGACTGCATTTTGACTCATCGTACACAAATGGGGTACAACTTTTCGTTTCTGTGTTTGTGCACGACGGAGATTCGTAGCATCCGTGTGATCGTATGTGTGCAGAGAGTCATTTCCACTGAAGCGCCTGAGTGGGAGCCGCTCCTCAGCCTGGAGGGCCTGGCAGTCCACAGTCACACGGGGGCACCTGACCCCCAGGGGTGGGGAGTCCCCAGCAGCAGGACTCCCCGTGGCTAGGGTCTGCACACCTAAATTCCTAGGCGGAGGCCCACACCCACCTGTGTCTGGACAGGCAGTAGGTAAAACGAGGCTGTGTGGGTAGGTCGCAGTCCAGTCCGACTGCCACCCCTACAAGGAGATTAGGACACCAGAGGGAGGACCAGGCAGAGCCCAGCAAGAGGCACCACCTCCATGCCATGGGGGGCAGGCCTTGGGAGACCCCAGACCTCAACCTCCAGAGCTGGGAGATGGCAGGAACCTGCTTAAGCCAGGGTTGGACAGGGGCACACTGTCCTGACAGCCAAGAGGGTGACACCATCTCAGCTACCCTGAGGAGTCCTTGAGACCCCTCTTCTCATCTTATGTGGACTCCAGGGAGTGGGGTCAGTCTACTTCTTTGTCCCTGTTGCCTGCACTCCTGGGGGAAAGGAAGCAGGTTGATTAACTGAATAATGCTTTCTTAGTGGAGTAATTTGAGGATATGAGAGGATGAAAGAAAAATCCAAAGGGGCCCGTGCAATGCGGGGGAGAGGAACGGTGCAGGGGTCAGGCACACGGGCAAGCTGAAATCCCAGCCAGGCCACCAAGGAGCAGCGTGACCCCACCCAGCTCCTTGTCCTCCCTGGGCCTCCATCTGCTCCTGTGAGAACCGCAGTCAGCATCAAGGCAGGGCAGCATTACGTTGTCCCCCACTGGTCTCCACAGGGGACACGGGCAACACACCCTGCCCCCACCCCTCCCTGGAGTCTTCTGTTCAGACAGAGGTCGCCAGTCCGAGCAGGAAAAGAAACGATGGCTTACTGGCAAGACCGTGTGCAGCGTCCGAGTCCCTCTGAGAGTGCAAGCCAGAGTCACCAGTGACGGGCAGATGCTAACCATCACGCCAGCTCTAGCACCAGCCGCCCTGGTCACACTGCCCCAGGTCAGGGCGGGTCCCTGGGGGCAGCGCATGTGTCAGATGGTCCAGAGACTTCGGTGGCACACCTCCCCTGCCAGGAGGCGACTCCCCGCCCGTCCCACAGTGCGTGCACAGAGATGCTCCAGCTCGGGCGGATGAGGCGCCTGCAGGGCTGAGGGGAGCCGGGGCCTGTCACCACCCTGGCAGCCACGTTTGAGTGTCAGCCTGGCACGCGGGTGTAAGGACACCCGGGAGGCAATGTGGCCGCGGTGTGATGTGGTGCCCCAGACGACCCCAGCCTTCAGCCCTGTGCCTCTGCTGGGATGGGAACCTGTGCTCAAGAGACCCCAGGACCTGGACTTCAAAACTCTTGGGGAGGGCACTCAGTCCCCGGTCGGACACTGGGACTTCCAGTAAATGCCGAAGCATTCGTGTGTCCCCAGCGAGGAGGCTCAGGGCCTGCGGAGGAATGAATCAAAGCACGGTACGGGAAGGAAGATGGCCGGGGCGACTCTCTTACTCAGGGTAACGGGAGTATCTGGATGGAGGCCTAAGAGACCAAGGAGAGAAGCCGCGTGGCTACTGAAGGCCTGAGAAGGCAGCGGGAGGAGTGGGCTCGTGCCGGAGCCTGGAGGACAAGCAGGAGCAGTGGCTGCTGCAGACGTGAAGAATGACGATACCGGGCTCTCCTGTGTCCCCTGCCCTGTGAATGGCGCCTCCTGGGCCCTCAAGGAACACCCACCCCCGAGGTGAGGACCGCCTTCTCCAAGGCCTGACAGCACCCCTGCTTCCTGCAGAGTCTGGGAGCTCAGACGCGCAAGCATCACCTAAATCCCAGAAATGCAGGCTCTCGGGCCCCACCCCAGCTGCTGCCCCAGAGTCTGCCCCTTAGGGTCCCAGGGGGCTGCACACCACAGAGGGTGACAAGGGACTCCAAATCGCTGCTTTTAGGAACTCGCCGGCCACTTTCAGGAAGAAAAAATGACCTAACATTTTCTCCTGAGCTCCTGGTGCAGATCTTCTGAGCTCTCCAAGCCTTTGTTTGCCCACCTGCAAAAATGAGGAGGAAACCACCGTCCTGCGCTCCGCTCACGGAGTCCCGGGAGGGTGATGATGAGAATGTTCCAGAGCTGGGCAGCTGGTTGTGGTGGTTTGCACAACTGAATATCGCAGAAACCCCAGAACTGTAGGTTTTCAGGGGTGAACTGCCTTGTATGTGAATTTCGCCTCAGTAAAGCCGGATTTTAAGGCTGCTATAAACTCTGAGGAAGTTTTGTCATCCTAGGGCTTCGAGTCAATTCTCGGCCAGAGTCAGATGGGAGAGAGAGCGTCACAGTGTGTGTCAAAAGCGTCCCCCCAGGTTTAGGTGTGGAGGGCTTGGTCCCCACGCAGTGACGTTCAGGAGCTGTGGGCAGGTGTCTGCACCAGGAGGACCCTGGCCTGGTTGGTGGGTTCATCCTTGATGAGGTCATAACCTGATGGCTTTCCTGGGACGTGGTGGAAGCTGCAGCAGGTGGGCCGTGGTTGGAGGAAGGAAGTCACTGAGCAAGCCCCTGGGGACTCTGTCTTGTCCCTGGCCCCTCCCTGCCTCTCTCCGCTTCCTGGCTGCCATGAACGAGCAGCTTTGCTTCCCCACACCTTCTGTCAGGATGCTCAGCCTCACCTCAGGCCCCAAACCCCAGACTGAAACCTGACCCCTGAGCCCAGAGAGGCTTTTCCTCCTCTTAAGTTGATTTTCTCAGGTATTTATCAGGAGGTGGAGAACAGCCAACTCAGAAAGAGAAAAGGGGAGGAAGAGAGGAAAGCGGGAAGGAGAGGACACTGTGAGGGCTGGAGGGGAGCAGTCAGCTGACCAGGGGGCGGGAGGCAGCACAGGTGTGAATACCTTACTGGAGGCTTTAAGAGAGCAGCTGGGCAATTAATGCGCGCACCTTTCTATCACGACTGTGTTTAAAGTTTTCACTTCCTTTCTTCTAGTTATTCATGAATACGTACAATGATCACATGTTAATCGAAAAATTTTAATGGAAATGCTGGCCACCTTGATGTGATCAGTACACATCACACGCCGATTATCATCACACTGACCCCAAACCTTTGTGCAGTTAAAAGGCTGGCAGTGAAGGAAGCAGCCGGAAGTGCCCCTGTACTCCTTGGGAGCCCTCAGGTCACAGCTCCCCGCTTCCCGCCCTGCTTCTCCAGCCTCCTGCAGGCACCTCTGCATCTGCTGGGCCTCTCCTCTCCACCCCAGTGTCAGTGCCTGCCAGTCACCCTGCCTTGCTCTGTCTGCCTCCTTACAGAACCGTGGGCACTCGGCCTGGTGGCTGGGGCGTCCTTCCCGCAGCATGGGTGCCTGGGAGCTCAGGCCTGGTCTGTTCTGTCCCCGGGGTGCCCCTGGCTCCTCGAACAGCCTGGCATGAGGCAGGGGGCAGGATGTAACTGCTGAACCAGTGACTGACTCCCTGGGCCCCGTCCCATGTCAGCTGGTGGAAGGTCCTGGAGAGGGGCAGTTAAGGAACCTCTGAGGAGACCTTACCCACTCTGGAGCTGGGGACCACGCGGGGTCTAACTGGTGCCCTGACCTCCGGGCCAAGGAGAAGCACCCCTTCCCTCAGGCCAGCACCAGTGCCCCGCATGACTGCCCACGCCCTCAAGGGCCAGATGATGAATATCATTGGCTCCGTGGGCCACACAGTCCACGTGGCCAGTACTCACCTCTGACACTGTAGCGAGAAGCCACAGGCATGCCGAACAGGAGTGGCAACAGGCGCAGCCGTGTCCCAGTAAAGCTCGATTTACAAAATCAGACATTAGGCAAGACTCGGCCCACGAGCCGAGTTTGCCAACCTTTGCTCTGTGTGAACAAAATAAGTTTCAAACTAGGGAAAAGGACGAGACTCAAGCTGGAAAACTTCCTCCAGCAGGGATGAGGCTTTCCTGACCCTGATCCGTGGCTCTGTCTCAGTCCGGGGCGATTCACTGGGTGCTGGCTCTGCCCAGTGCTGAGGACAAGGCCAGGTCAGGGCTTCTGGCCCCCAAGGAGCTTATAAGTGGGGGGCAGGTGGGAAAGATTAAATGTAATTAACAAATGGTGCATAATTAGCTTCCCACCTCCTTGAGACGTGTGAGAGAGAAGAGGAGTCGTTCGGCACAAGGGTTGGTGCCAAGAACGCTGCTGTCCTCACTAGAGGCTGGCGGCTATGCCACAGACTGACGCATCGGAAGCGAATGGAATCGGCACCCCAGAAGCACTTGCCGAGACCTCGGGGAGACTTCACCAGGCCTGGCTCTGCACTGAGGAAGATGCTTTCCAGGAGTGAAAGGGGCAGGTGAGAGCTGGCAAAGTTCTGGACTGCAGGCAGCTCCGCCTCCCGAGGCCGGTCACCCTTCCGCACATGGTCAACGTCTTGGTTGGCTGAAGAATCACGTCCCTCCCAGGAGACACGGGCCCAGGGTTTCCTGGCAGCTGCTTTGGGTGTTGGCAGATGTTTCCACGGAGTGTGCATCATTACCAAGAGTGCTTGGTGTAGAAACAGGTCCCTGGAAATCCACACCCGCGCACAGAATCCCACACGGCACCTGCACCATGGCTTCGTGTGGTTGTGGACTTCACAACTGACCCCGTTGGCAGGGTGGGAAAGTCCTTCCCCCAGAGAGAACTCTGGCCATTCTGGTATTTCCCAGCTCCTCCTCAACCTCTCTGTGGCACACAAGTTGACAAGGTGTGAGGATTGACCTTGATGGGCAGCACAGCCGGGAGGGGACCAGCGCCGAGCCCAGCTGTGGCCTGCATCCATCTCTACGTCCATCCTCCGTGCCTTGGTTTCCTCTTCAATTCAACGGGGGTGACGATGATGTATCCCTCACAGGGTGTGGCCAGAATTCCCCCAACTACCTACGAGACCCCCTAACTGAATACACGCAAAGCATCTCTTACAGTACGAGTCCCGTCCCCCCGCAATTCATCAGCTGAAGCCCCGACCGTGGGAATGGGACTGAGCTTGGGGAGGGGCTTCTGAAGGGTAAGTCAAATGAGGGCACAGGGTGGCCCCATCCAGCGTGACCAGCATCCTCGGAAGAGGAGGAGGTGAGGACATGACACACACCAGGCGTGGCCATGAGAGGGCACAGCAGGAAGACAGCCATCTGCAGCCCAGGACAGGAGCCTCAGGAGACACCAGCCCCGCTGACCCCTCAGCTCCGACCACCAGCCCCAGAGATGTGAATAAGTGACAGCTGTCACTTAAGCCGCCCAGGCAGGGGGCTCTGCTCCAGCAGCCCTGGCAAACCAGAAGCGCCCCTGGAACAGGAGGCACTGTAGGTGGCGGCTGCCAGTCCAGGGAGAGGCCGCCCAGGGAGCGGGGAGGGACCAAGCTCAGAGGTCAGACAGACAACAGCCCAGTCGGCCACGTTGGGACTCAGTTTCCCCATCCTCATCCTGCTGATGACACTAGTACTCAGGTCCAGGGTTAAAGTGACCATCACAGAAATGAATACCTGGCCCTGGCCCAGAGCCACGGGCACTGCTGACATCAGGAGCTGCCTTTGAGAAGGTGGGAATGGAGACCGCTGTGGGCACCTGGGAGATCCAACCCACCCTCGTCTCCCCAGGCCCAGGCTGTCCTGAGGTGGGGCTTCCCCACCATTTGCAGCTCCGGTCGTGACTCACTTCTGCTGGACAGGAGCAGATCAGGCCGACGAGGGGGTCGGGGGTGGGAGTGCAGACCCAGGAGGGTTTCCAGAGCTTTTTGGTTTTCTGTGGATGTGGAATGTGCCTGGGGAATCTCGCTCCTGCACAGAGATCTCATAAAGTGCAGGCAGCACAGTAAAAATAAAGTCTGCAGAAAGTAGGGTGTGTTTGCTAAGGCCCTGGGCCACCCAAGAGGAGGACTCCAGCCCTACCTCCCCAGGGGACTCGGCCAGCTGAGCCCATCTTCACGGAAACTCTGGCAAAGGACTACACGTCGCAGAGGTGGCCCCAACACATTCAGGTCATGCCTGAGGTCAGGCAACCAGCTCCGGCAGGGCCTCCTGTCCTCCTCTCCTCCAGTTCCTGACAGCAGCCAGGTGGAGACGGAGGTCCCTCCGTCACTGTAACGGCGTGCAAAGGAAAGCAACTCTCCCGCCCGAGGTCATTCTCCGCTGATGGAAAAGCTCTGTCCAGAGCAGTCTGGCGAGATTTTCAATCCAATTTCTCTGGAGTGAAAGGCTAACAGGATAAGATCGCTTCCTGTTAACAACCTGAATCGTGAGTGAAGTCTCGGGGTTGGGGCCAGAGAGGAGGTCAGGAAATCAAGAGCTTACCTTGCAAAGCAATCTAGTCCAAGCCCCCGGGGCCCCGGGCCTCCCCCGAGAGCCTGTTAATCTCATGTTGAACATGCCCGTCCCCAGATTCTTGCTGCCCAGGAGTTTAGGCCGTCTGTCCTGAGGCAAGCACCCCACCCTCATGTCTGCAGCCCGGGAAGCTGAAGCTTGGGAGGCCTCAGTCTGCGTCCTACAAACAGCTTGCAGAGAGCACGGCCAAGGCTACTTCCCAAGAAAGAGCCCAGCCCCAGAGCCAGGCCTCGCAAGGGACCCCAGACCTCTAGTGAACAGGATGGTTTCCTCACACGCCTCTCAGGTTGCTACAAGTCGGGAGTGAGCTAGTGACTGCAGGCGCGTCAGCGGCATGTCCTGTGCAGGGCGACAGCCAGAACCCTGCTCAACAGCCTGGTCTCCCTGAAACCCTGTATCTGGGAGTGATACTGGTGGCTCAGTGCCCCCAGGGGGTCCTCTGGACCCCACAATCCTGCCTGGCAGCACTGGAAAACTGTGTAATGGAGCCAACACTTGTCTGGCAGCAGCAAATTCCCCGCTAAAGGTCACACTTCCCGTAAAAGTAAAGTCTTCAACCGAAACCAGTCTGGTCCACCTTCCTGAGCTGGCTTCAACTGGACTCAGGAGAAGAACTTGAAAGTCATAGGCAATTAATTCAAGAACCAAGCTTGACTTTGTCAACAATTTGCAATAAGGTGGCACCCCGGGGTCACACTTCAGGTGTGTGCACCTCATATGTGAGTCACGCCTTGATTTCGACCCTCTCAGTGAGCATCTGCAGCACCCCAGGGCTTCAAGGCTGCCAGCTTGGTAGGAGGCGGATAAGAGAGCCACCTCCCATGATGACCGCTGGGAGCCGTGAGATGCTGCCTCCAGAGGTGCCTGTGTCCTTTGGCTCCTTCTTAACTGGCCACCTGACCGTGTTCTGGGAGGACCAATGGCAAGCCTCTTCTTCCTGTCCCCAGCACAGACTTGGGAAAGCAGAGACACAGCGGAAGCCCAACACCCTGCTTCCAGGAACAGGGCTGCGGGGGGACTCCCCTCACCCATCCCTGCGAGGGAAGCCCACTCCACCAGAAGGGGATCGGCAGAGAGCACTGCATCCGACCCCACGTCTGTGGTGCAGTGGGCTTCGAGGAATTCGGCTGGTGCAGGGATCCTCAAGGAGGGGAGCAAGTGAGGTGCTGAGAGCAGAAACAGACAGGGGACCCAGCTTCTGGCATTTTTGACTCCAGGCAAGGCTGGCTTGGACTGCTGAGCACCCCTGCGTAGGGTCAGAGGAGACCAGTGCAGGAGACTCCCCATGCCCCAGGGCTGCAGGTAGGAGCAAAGGCTCCCGCCCAGTCTGCAGGACACAGGTAACCTGGCCCTGAAGCAGGCAGGGAGGGGAAGATGGTGTGTGCTGACTGTCCAGGGGTCACAGTCAGCAGCGTCACCTGTGTGCAGCATGTGTGGACTCAAACTGTATTTGTGGTCTCTGTGCCCGCGCCCAAGGCCGAGTGAGTGTGCGAGGGAGGGAAGCCTCAGCCTCAGAGCTCCCACAGCTGGGCTCAGCCCAGCCCCCTGCTCAGACCCCCACCCAGCTGGACCCAGGAACAGCACCACCACACAGCGTCTGTTAGTTAAAGGAAAGCCGAGCCAGGTAAGGAGACGGAAAAGATCGAAGAGCAAGAGCAAGTGGGGGCGTCAGGCATGCTGGCACAGACCTGTGATCCAGCAGCTCAGGAGACTGAGGCAGGAGGACCACAAGCTCAAGGACAGCCTCAACAACTCACCGAGGCCCTAAGCAACTCAGCAAAACTCTGTCTTAAAATAAGAGCTGAGGAGGGGGCAGCTCAGTGGTCAAGCACCCTGCGTTCAATCTCCAATAGCAAACAAGAGGAGGAAGAGGAAAAGGAAGAGGAGAAGGAAGAGGAAACTGGGGAGGAGGGATGGGAGTGAGAGGGAAGGAGTGGGGGCAGGGGAGAAAGGGAGGACACGAAGGGGTGGTCAGAGGAAGAGCGGAGGGGTGGACCATGACGTGAGGGAAGGAGGGCAGGCGGTGGTCACTCCTGGGAACCTGCTTCCACAGGGGCAGCATCTTGGTGGGCACACCGAGGGCGCTGTGAGGTCACTCCTGCTCCAGCACAGCTGGATGCTAACGGAAGCCAGGTCCTCCCCAGGAGGAGAATCTGGGCCTGGCTGACCTGCATTCCAGAGGTTCCTCCTTGGCCCAGAGGGAAGCTCTGCCTGGGCCCCTGCAAGGAGTGGCAGCTCCTGGAAATGGCCACTAGGTGGCGCGTGCTCCTCATCTTCCCTTCCCTGGTCCTCGGTGTGGGAACGAGAGGCAGAGGCTGGGGACTTCAGCAAGCAGAAGTGTCCCTGTCACCAACAGACCCTGAAGCCAGCACAGGGGGCAGCAGGGCAGTCAGAGTGGGTGAGAACTCGTGAAGGAGGTCCACACCGTTCCTCTCAGGGCAGGGACTGCCTTAGGACACTCCCCAAAGAAACAGCATCGGGATGAGAAGAGCGCTCGGAGCCCCAAGAGCAGAGCAAGCCATGTTCCTGAAGGGTCCCCAGCCCAGCCTCGGGAAGGAGGGTCCCCAAGCCGCATGCCCCATGATGGTGATTCACACACCAGACACCGTGCCAGGATCATCCGGCAGGGAACAAGACGCACCGGAGGTCCCAGAGCTCGCCCCCGCGGTTCCTCCAAGGAGGAGGAAGCCAGCTGGCCATTCAGCACCTGCAGGTCTTTCCAAGGAGGCCCCAAGCTGACCCAACAGAGGCCCCACCCAGCAAAGTAGAGGAGGGGGCCCCGGGTGGAGAAGGGGAGGTGAAGGGGACGCTGGGGGTTGAGAGCCAGCTGTCTTCTAGGCCTTTAGGATTACGTGAGGACAAAAGAGAACCTCCTGTCCCAGGGAGCATGGCTCTGTCCACCCTGGGGAACGGCAAGTGCGCAGTCCCCAGCTCTGGCCAGCCGTGCAGGGTGGCCCCACTTTAGAGGGGGCAGAACAGAGCTCTGCATCCTGTGAGAACAGCGTGAAGCTGGACTCCCCCCACGTCCAGCACGGCCCACGGCTGCTTTGTCAGGCACCACTCCGGGGCCCATCCTGGCCTCCGGATCACCCTTCCCAGCTCCTGGACCAAACCCCCAGGCCTCCCGGGACCTGGCCTCCTCCCCGCAGTCACAGGTCGCACAAGTCCACCTGCGTGCCCTCCCTCTGTCTGAAGGATGAGCGCCCTGGCAGGAGCGTGTGTGTTATTTTAAATTTAATCAGTGCGTCTCCGCTCACCCAGAGCGTCAGGTACCTGGACCTGAATTCAGCCCGCACTCAATAAACACGTCTTCCTGCTGTTGGTACAGGACAAGCACGGGGGCCAGGGCGGAGTGCTGACAACTGGGAAACAAAAGTGTTGGCGAATCGTGGCGCAAACAAGCAGGGGGCTGCTCCCGCTATAATAAATACACCTCTGAAGAGCCTTAAAAGAAATCAATGAAGCACAACATCAAAGTCCCGGGGAGTTATAAATCAGCAGCCTGATAGACAAAAGTGCACCCGAAATCATTTAAAGTGCACCAGAAATCATTTATGTCTGAGTAATTAGAACACATCGGAACGACTCGGTGCCATTGAACTGAAATTGAGCAACATACTGTTATGAAATCCCCGTGGACCGGGAGGAAAACGAGAGAGATCAGGGTTGTGTTGGAAATGCTCCCTTCCTGCCCAGAACCTTCCCAAACAGCCCCCAGGGAGGACCAGCGCAGGGTGGCAGAGAGTGGACTTTCTTTTTAACTCATTAACCCAAATTTGATTTCTTCTGATTTAGTCTGCAGTCCTAAGGGGGGAAAATGCAGTCCCCGGCAGTGTGTGAGAGAAGGGGTTCCCACATCCTGCTCCACCTTCCCAACCAAGAGGGGGTTCTTCAATACGATCGAGAGGAGGCGTGGTATTTTTCCTACAAGAGGTGGCCACTCTTAGCAAGAGCAAGGCAGGCGGGCTGCCTTCTCAGTGCTCCTGCAGGATTTGACGCTCCTCCTACAGCCCCCAGAGGGAAGAACAGGAGGGAACCAACCAGAGGTTGGGACTGGGGACCCTGGAGGGCGGCAGCAGGATAAAGTCCAAGGGCCAAGGACTTGGACTGCAGGAGGAAACTAGGAGACAAAGGAGTGGGGGTGGAAGGAGGGACTTCTACACCCATCCACGGAACCCTCCTGCGATGCTGCCTGGAAATGACCATCTGCCTTGATTTGGGGACTGTACTGAGGACAGGCAGGAACTAGAACTTGGGGCTGTGCAGAGAGACAGCCAGGTATCCAGTGCTCCTGCGATCTCTGCACTCAGTGGTGGAACTCAGCCTGTGCACTCCACCCCAGCACCCAAGGCCACCTCCTGGACAGCCGTGGTCTGAACCGCATGTGAACTAGACCCGACATCCTGACATCTCATCAACTCAGCCTTACCTAGAATGACCACTCACAACTCGGGCTCAGACCACTGAACCTCTGGCTCAGGGACCAGCCACCTGGACTGACAGCAGGTCCGAAAGCAAGTGAACGGTCCCTACACGCCCGGGCGGGGGAGCAGGTCCTGCTGCAGGCCACATGCAGGATCCGCACGCACGTATTTATGTTCATTTCCACCGCCTCTTCCAAGAACCCAGAAGGCTGTTAGAAATCCACTTCCTGCTGCGCAAATGCTCGAGCAAATGAACCGTGGGCTCACGTGTGTCCTGAGAATTGAGCAAAGCCCTGTGGATGGTCAGTGGAGGTCCTGTTCAAGCCTGATGCAAGCTGACCATGCCACCAGGCATTTCCGTCTTGGGGCCCCTGTGATTCCGTCTCCACCCCATTCCAACTCAGGCCCTTCAGAGCCTCCTGAGGGATCTTTACAAACGTAAATCAGATCACCTCTCCCCAAACCCTCCAGGACTCCTTCACTTTGCGATACAGATCAGCATCCTCACCATGGCCTGTCCCTGCCGACCTCTGGCTGCATGTAGAAAACTCTCCCTCTGGCTCTGAGCTCTAGACACTGGCTGGCTTCCAGCAGTTCCTCAGAAGGACCATGCTCCTCTGGCCACAGAGCCTTTGCACATGCTCTTCCCCTGTCTGGAATGCTCTACTCTTTCCTGCCCTCATCTTGATCCCGTACACGTATGTGAAGCCCAGCTCGTGAGTCCTCTTCAAGGAGTCATTCACATACCCACCCCACCGGGACCGGGTCTCAGTGTGGTGGTCTTTCCTGGAGCCATGGTCCACCTTATCTATGGAGGCGGATAACGCTTCTGTGTGAGTATTTGCTCCATGCCTGTCCCACATACACACTCTGAACTGCAGGGTGTTCCAGAGAGGCCATCGTGGCTTGTCTTGGCTCATCACTACACTCAGCAGCTACGTGGGACCTGGGCAAGGCGAGGGCCCAACATGGGATGGGTAGGAGATTTGGTGGGTAGGTAGACGGGTGGATGTGTGGATGGGTTGGTGGGTGGGTGGGTGAATAAATGGGTGAATGGGTGAACCACTACTTTTCGTTGACACTTGTTTACTAAACAAAGTTGAAGACATCAAGATACAAAGCGAAAGCCTACTGAAGGGTAACAAAAAGCCAACGTAGGAGCCAAAGAAAACAGGGGTGGAAAGCTAACAGGAAGGCAGGATCCGCTGTGCCCTACACGCAGGTCCTGAGACAGCATGGGGCTGCGCTGAGCTGTCAAACAAAACATACAAGAAATGGGAAAAGTGAGGAGAAACTAGAGTACGGAGTGATCAACACTTTGATGGAGAAAGACAAAGGGGCCTGGGGCCCACGACACCCAGAGTAACCCCACAAGAGAGCCGAGGCCTTACAGAGGAGCCCAGGACTCCAGGGAAGCCAGGGAGGAGGCTGGCTGGAGAGGGGCAGGGGGAGGGATCCTGCCAACAGAGCGCAGTGGGCAAGGAGCAGAGCGTGGGTCTGCGGGAGGCTGCAGAGTCTGCATGCAGAGAACTGGGCAGAGGTGGGGCAGCGCGGGCAGGGACTGGGCAGAGCTCGGCGTGCCCTGCAGGCGGCGTCGAGAGCGGGGTTTCCCGTGAGCCATCGCATGTCCTGTGTTTGGTCACTCGGCCAGGAGTGACCACGGTACCTCCCAGCTGTTCTGAAATACGCAGTGCCGTCCCGGGTGCCTGCTGGAAGGGGCTCGCCACAGCCCAGTGCCCACCACCAGCCCCTCGTGCTCTGGCCCTCTCGCCAGCCTCTGGAACCCCCCGCTGCGGCGTTTGCAGGAGGCCAGCCTCCTCCGTCCTGCAGGGGAGCGTCAGGCAGCACTTGTCCTTCTGGCCGGATCATGTGTACAGTTTTTAATGTGTCGATTAAAAGCGAAATTCAGGCACCTAGCTAGTAAATGATAAAAATGGAGCATGACAATTAGCTAAGAGGAAAAATGCTCTTTGTATCCCAAGTTATATAGGAGAAGGCAAGGAGGGTTCGAATGACTTGGACAAATTCTTCACAAGTAAATTTTATTTCAACCTTCATTGCCAATATTTCTAACATCCGAAATCGCAGAGTACATAAATATTAGTTTTCCTATTTAAAAAAGTCACCCGGCTAGGGACCGAGGGATGTGATGCTCACTGTCGAGTCCTGCGCCCATGACAGGCCCCGGCTCTCCCAGACGCCCATCCTGCCCGTGCCTGGGCCCTCCTCCTCCTGTGCCTGGCTGTGACTTTGAGGTCACTGCCTCACAGGCGTCAGTTCACTGGTTAAATGGAGACAAGAAGAATCACCCAAGACACGCCAGGGACACAGCGAGTGAGTGCCAAGTGCTGCCTGTGGCTGGAGTCTTTGGACAAGTGCAGATGAGTGTCCATGAGTCGGGGCACGATTCCAGGGACCAGGGACACAGGGTGGGCAAAAGAGACCAGCTCTGCCCTCTAGCACTGGGCGGGGGGACAGGAAGCCAGCAGGCAATGAAACACAGAGGGCCCTGGGTGCTGTGCGAGAGGCAGAGCAGAGCAGGGCGCAGGGTGTTGGGGATCCGGACACGGCAATGAGGGAGAGCTCTGCAGAGGTGGTATCTGAATACAGGCCAGGAGAAGGTGAGGTGTGACTTGTGCTGGTGTCCCTTTTACTCCAAGGACAGTGCTTGGCACAAAGTAGACCAATAAAAATTATTATGAGGTTGACCACTCTTGGGGAACAGCATTCCTGGACAAGGGAACGGCATGTGCAAAGACCACAGGGCGTGTCACGAGACGGTTGAGTGGAAGTGATCGGCTCCCGGGGGGCCTCCCGGGGCTGCAGGGTTGGAGGCAGGGCCTTGGCGGGGCTTCCCGTGTCTGCAGGCGTGCTGGTCAACCTTGGCTACACATCTGAAAGCCTGACACTGGCCAGCATCCCAGCATCGCCCTGCCCTTGGTCTCCAAGTCAGGGGCGCGCAGAACCCATAATGAACCCCTGGACGCCGACTCCCTCGGCAGGCTTCTCCCCCGAGTGGGGTGCAGGCATTCACATTCTGCTCCCCTCCCATCCCAAACAGCAGAGGACAGAGGCTGGCTTGGTGTCCTGCTGGTAGTGGCACTGACGGACGGCATGCTGGACATTCACACGTAACAGGCTTCCCTTGATGTCAGACGAGAGAGCACCCAGCAGTCCAGGTAGCACCCAGCGAACGCCAAGCCAAGCCGCGGGCGGAAGCAGGTCCCAGGGGCCTCAGGCTGGCTTGGCCCATCTGGGTGCGCATCAGAGTCCCGCCACCCCACAATTTTATTTCTCATCATTACTCAGAATACTGGCCTCCGTACAGAGACAAACTCGCTCTCCTCATCTGCCCTCTTTCTTGATTAAAAGCCAAGTGTGATATTTGTAGTTACCAAACATCAGTGTTTGGCACGGATTTGTGAAATGGAGATGGAGAGAAGGAAGGAGTCTGGCCGTTCCTACAGAAGGCGGAACGCTGGGCAAACACGCTGCGCTCCTCCTCAGGGCACCTCACACAGAACCCCCGCCAGAGGGACCGGCCCAGTGAGGAAGTGACCCTGCTCAGGACCACGGGGCCTTGGGTTTGCCCAGAGAGCCAGCCAGAGCCCAGGGTCACACTGCCTACCTGACCACTTCCAGGGGGGGCTGAGACTGTGGCCCCTCCCCAAAGAGCTCAGGCAAGGCCAGTGCACACTGGGCAGAGCTGAAGTAACGACACCAACAGAAGAAACAAACCTCCTGGAGGGAAAGGAGAGGCCCAGATGGGGACGCACCTGGCTGCACCCCACCCTCCCTGGGTCCTTGCTTCCAGCCGTCGGGTGGCATTCCGGCGGGATGCTCATTTCCTGGGTCAGGGTGCTACCTCACGTCACAGAAAGGGCTGCGCCTTCCCTGGCGCCTCTCCCACCTTCCCCTGTCTCAGCTCATTTAACCCTCGCAACCATTTCAGAGGAGAAAAGCCTGGCTCGCAGAGAGTGAGCGGCTGGCCCAGGGTCACAGCGGGTGAGCGGCAGAGCCCGGCAGCAAGGCTCCGGCCTGGTTCCGTGTACCCACAGAACCTCTCCACCATACCCCCCTCCATCATGGGCTGGGGCCAGACCCAGGCATCCCGGAGCAGAGCCGGCTCACAGAGCCAAGGACGCGCTGTGGTTAAGAGCCGCCGTCGGTCCAGGGGTCAAGTCCTCCACCCCTGCCAAATTCCTAAACGACCCTGCCCAGTCAAGCTGAGACCCAGCATGCCCAGCAATGAACTGGCGCTGATGGCCACACTCGCCACTGGGTGTTGTGGCAATTCAAGACCTGGGCTCCCGGGGCCCAGCGTGAAGTGGGCTTCACACCCACGGCCACTGGGAATGGTCATCTGTGCAGCCACTTCAGAAAATTCTGGGTCGGAGCTACCGAGACTAAGCATGGGCCTGTTCTGTGACCAGAGAAATAGGCTCCTGGGCATATTCCCAAGAGAAAGAAGTGCATGTCCACCCCGGGTCCACTGCCTGAAAACAACCCTCGGCCCGACTGCGGAGGACGAGGGTGCCGCCAGCGTGAGAGTCTCTCCATAGTTACACAGGACGACCAGTGGATCCCACGCCGAGGGAAGAGGGCGGACAGGTCACGCTGCAGGGAGTTCATGCACAAGCCAGTCAGCCTTGGCCGCGGGTCAGAGGGTGGGCATCAGGCGGGCATGGTGCTGTTGCCCGGGAGTAGGCGGAGGGAGCCTCTGGGGGCGTCCCAAATCAATAGGACTGGTGATGTCACTCATTCGTTTCCATGACGAGCGTTGACTGGGCACCCTGTATTTGAGGTACGCCCTCAGGGGAAAGGGAGAGTCCAGCCTGAAGTCGGGGCGCACAGGAAACCTGTCAGCCCACTGCATCTCCAGGGAGCACAGCCATCCTCAGAGATTTGGGGGACTCGCTAAATAGATCTCCCCTCTTATCTGGCAGAAGGCAGTGGAGAGAAACGGCAGGGATGCTCCCCAGGGCAGTGGGCCCCTGCACGAGGGACGCCCGAGGTCACAAGTGCCACTAAGCATTTCGTCCCAGCCAGGCCAGCTCGCGTTAATCAGAACCACGTGGGCCAGAATCAGGAGCAACGTTTGAAGGGGAAGAATTTAAGCTTCCACGTCTCGCTGCCCCGGGTATCAGCTCTGTCCTTCTGTTCCTAATGCCGTTATCTCGGCCGCACACTTGGTGTTCTGCCGAGCAGATGCTATAGAAAGGCACATTAGCGGCAGGAAGCAGAGCGTGCCCAGGAGCCCGGGGTGAGCCGGCGACCCCTCTGCTCTGGAGGCCCGCTCTGGTGGAAATGCCCAAGAGGGACCAGGATTCCTCTGTCACTCAGCTTCCTAAGCCAGGTCCCAGGAAGAGCTTTCTAAAATGCAAATCAGACCAAGACAATCACCAGTTTAAAACCCTTGATGGCTCCACACCAGTCACAGCCCAAATCAACTCCTGGCCCACCAAGGAACGTGAGGTCGGCCTGCTTCTCCTGCCAACCCCAGAATCTGAGGCTGAAGTCCGTGCCCGTGTTCCTGCCCGCGCCGCTCCATCCACCTGGAGCTGCAGCCCTTGTCGGCAGCATGATGACGCCCCACTGCTCTTCCAGGGCTCCCCACTCTTCCACGAAGTCCTCCCAGATGCCCTGTGCCACCACTGGATTCTGGATTCTGCCTCCACTGACAAGCAGCCCAACTGTGCCTCAGGCTTGGGCTCCTTTCCATCCACATTTGTTCCTCTCCTGCAGAGCCCTTGAGGGGCCCCGGCCTGTGCACCTCCCATCCCCTCGTGGGGACTGTGATACTGTGTGCTTAAGGGGAAGGGCGGAGGGCGGAAGAGAGAGGAGGGGAGAGGCCTGGTGGGCAGAGGGCATTCAGGGATGGAGGTCAGCGCAGCCAGAGGGATTAAGGAAGAGTCAGGGGACCATGCTTTCCAGCAGTGATGGATGGTCTGGAGCCGGGACGTCAGATTGGAAAGGCTATTCAAGCAGAGCAGCAACCCGAGCAAGGTCTGCAGGCAGGGAATAGAGCTGATGCAGCCAGGAGGAGCCGAGCGGAGCAGGGACAGCCGGGGAGATGCCCAGGTCAAGCGTGGAAGCAGAGGAGCTTGCACCCTGTCCTCCTGTCCCCTGGAGCTGCTGAAGCGTGCTCCAAGGGAGAGTCATAGACAAGCAAGTGAGGCTGACCTGCTGGACAGGGGCGCAACTAGGGACGCGCCAAGAGCAGCACAGACAAACCGCCAACCTCAGACCTGGAGTAAGAGACGGACACAAAGAAGGCCTGGAACAGGAGAGACGGCTTTGCACAGGAAGGATAGCAGCGAGAGAGGGCCTGCTCCGAGTCTCCGTGGGATGCCCAACGGGACCGTGCTGCCACTGACCCCTCCTGTGTCCAAGGAGGACATTGCCAATCAACCACGTTCCTCTTCCTGCTGCCCATAGGCATGACCTTGGCAGCCCGTGCCCAGCACTGGGCCCAGCTGCCACTCCTGTTTGACTGGCATCTATAAAGGAGTGTCACCTGTTCCCAAACCTGTTTACAGGCAGCATAACTGGACAGGAGTCTGAGAGCTGAAAGAGACAGGGGCCCTTCTCTGCACAGGAAGCTGAAGTCCTTAGGTTGCTGGTGGCAGAACTGGAGATGAAATTCAGTCCGTCACACCAAAGCTCCTTCTGCGCTTTGCCGCCTTTTGACGTGTGGATCAGGGAACGGCCTGCTGCGTGCGTGGCCGTCACACACCAGAGCAGAATAACACATAAACCCGCCCCAGAAAAGCCAGGTTCATTCTCTGAGTGTCGAACCTCAGTCAATTCAAGCCCCGCGAAGGGGACGAGAGCGCTACCTCCCCAACCACAGATCACTTCCGCTGAATTCCAAAAGGTGGCAGCATTCCACCAAACATCCACCGCTGCCGAGGCTGCGGGGCTCCTGCAGAGACGTGGCGGGAAGGGAGGGCCTCCGACAGCCCTCTGGGACCTGGAGGGTCGGAGGGTCCAGCACCCGGCGGTCTGGTTCCTGGGGGAGGAAGGCAGGGTGCTGAACACAGGAGTGGCCCAGCTGCCCAAGGAGAGGGAGAAGCTCCCCGATCTCAGGACTGTCCTGGGCGGATCCGAGGGCGGCCCGAGCCCACACTGTGTGTTCCTTTGGTTGAATGGCAGATGCACTGGGCCTGAGACCCGCCTGCAGTCTGACAGAGAGGACGGGTGGCCTGCGGGAGACTATGTCAAGGTGCAAGAGCCCATCCTGCCAGCAGGCACGGCACTGGTTTTGAGAAGAAACCTGCTGGCGTGAGAACTGCCGGCGGAGCGGCCACGTGGCAGGAACTGCAGGCCACCTCTGAGACCTGAGGGCCTGGGAACGGCCACCAGAACTGAGCTCCTCCAGGAACCACTGAGCTCCCGCCGCTTGCTGACCCCAGCTCCTGCCGCTCCCCTCCACTGTGGCCTTTCAGGACCCCCACACGAAGGACCCCGCTCGGCCACGTCCAGACCCGTGCCCTGTGGAAGGAGAGACTGTTGGCAGGCCTTGTGTGGGCGCGCCTCCCGTGACGTCTTAGGCCGCCACAGACACCAGTGTGGCAACTCTCTGCTCCAGGAAAGCACGGGGGTTGAGTCTCAGCTCTGGGCTGGGGTAGAACAAAGGAAAGGCAGGCTCTGTCACTCAGCCGCACCGTCCAGTGAGACACAGAGGCCAAGAAAGAAGAAAGTCAGGAGCCGCAATGCTGCTCATGCTGGAGCAGCGACACACAGCCCACTCAGGGCACATCCACTCCAGACGAGCCACAAACGGGCGTGTGAAGGGCAAGCATCCCCCTCCATCCTGTTCCCAAGCGCCTGTCACCATACAGCCATTTGAGCACAGGTGACACCAGCTTTGAGGGAAGGGAGAGTCCATTCTCCAGCTGTCACCTCAACACCCCACTTCACCCGGACCCAAGAAAGACCCTGTCCACTCCAACACGGAGGGAAACACAGTTGCCAAAGCACTGCGAGGCAGGAAGACAGGTCCCCACCTGGCGTCCTCCAGGGGACCTTTCGCGGGTGATCTGGCCAGGTGTGATGAGCACCTCACTGGCTGCCCTTAGAATCAACCTCCCCCCTAAGACTCGAGACCTCAGAAGCCTCCTGTATCACCCAGCTGGACAGGTGTCCTGACCTGCAGCATTCAGTTATCAGCCCGACCTGGGTCTGAGGGGTTTCCGTCAGCTTTTTTGCTTCTGTGACTAAAAGATCTGACCAGAACAATTGTAGAGGAGGAAGAGTTTATTTGGGAACTCACAGTTTCAGAGGTCTCAATCCTTAAAGAGCAGGCTCCATTCCTGGGGCAGAAGAGTGTGGCAGAGGGAAGCAGCTCATGTGAGGATCAGGAAACAGACTCCACTCACCAGATACAAATATATACCCCAGGGCCGAGCCCCCCATGCCCCACCTCCTCCAGCCACACCCCACCTGCCTTCAGCTACCACTCAATTAATCCCAACAGGTGATTGACTCGCTGATCGGGTTAAGGCTCTCACGACCCAATCATTTCTTCTAAACTTTCTTACACTGTCTCTCCCCTGAGTTTTGGGGAGATACCCCACATCCAAACCATAACAGTCTCAGACACTTCTCCTGCTAACTCTGAGGTGCTCAGCAAGTCACTCTCCTCTGAGCCTCCGTTTCCTCACTTGTGAGCACGGGTGCAGAGACTGCCCAGAGAAGGCGGAGTGAGGCGAGCTGCTTCCCGCACACCTGATGATGCTCACCGCACCATTCCTTAATGGAGGTGCAAGCGAGGTGCACCTGCTGCACCCAGGAGACAGCCAGAGGCCACGGGCAGCAAAGCTGGCTGTCCCCCAGGGCGGTGTGCAGAGAGGGTGGTGAGCCGCAGACCCATCCTGTCTGACATCTCTCTGCGTGCGGAGGAAGGGAACTCTATGAACATAATTGCACATAATTGGAATCACATGATACATGCCGTATTTCTCACACAACAATATGTCACGGAATCTTTCCAAGTCGACAAACATAAATCCTCACCACAAAACCCAGCAGCAGCTTGGAGTTGAATTTTATAGATACCCACGAGTTCCTTAAGCAACCCCGTCGTGATGGATATGGAAGGAGCATCTTTTTTAAAAGTTGTTTAGCTGTGCAATCACCCACTCAGCAAATACATAAATACGTCTCCTCCCGCATACCATCCTGCCCAGGTGGGAATCCCTGGAATTTCCTGGTTACCCCTCTGGAGGCTGTGGATGTTCAGAGGTCTGTCAAAAGTGTGGATTACAAGAGCCGAGAGGGAACACAATTTACATTTTGAAACTTGGGAAGGAAAGTGCCATCTAGAAATGGTGGGGCTAAAATGGAGGGGCCACAACAGAGGTCACAAAAATGGTGGCTTCCACTGTGATGCATTCTGTGGCATAGACCTGTGGACACCAGGGCTGGGATGGAGCAGCATCTTAGGGCCCCAGGTCCTTGCAATGTGATCTCAACACACTGCCCAGTCCACAGTGGCCAGAGGGGAAGGCCAGCAGAATTCCACCTTCCTTCCAGCAGAGAAAACTCATGGGCCTTACTGAGGGGGTCCCAGGGCCCAGAGGCTAACCCCAGCTCAGCACAACCGAAGTTCTGGGAGACCCTGAGAAATGGAGAGGCCTCAACACCCCTGATCCTGTTCTGGGCAATCGACATTTCCAACGCAGGACCACTCGCCGTGGTTCAGCAGGAGGTCTGGGGATGGTGGCTTCTACTTCTGGTACCACATTCAGTAAATGACACAGGACAGTCAACACCCAATTACCAAACAGGCGTGGCGTCACATGACCTGGCCCAACCAGAGGCTCGTGAAGGTGTCCTGAGCACACTTAAGGCCACCCAGGCTGAGCGATGACCTCTGCCGGGTTAGGTGTGTTAGATGCGTTTTTATGATATTTTCAAGTTGTGACTGGTCTGTAAGGGCCTAACTCCATCTTAAGTTGAGTGGCATCTGCACATTCCCTTTGAAAGCTTCAGCACCAACAATTCCAAGTCTCTGGGAAGGGAGTCACTTTCTGCTCCACGTCTGGTTTTCCCATCTGTCAAATGGGTTTGGTCTCCTTGTTTTCTTTTCATGGTTATCGAAGCATAGTGAAGAGAATGCTAGCCAGCCTCCAGGAGGCCCTGAAGAGCCCTCCTCTGGGAATCGACGCCCCTACACAGTCCCCTCCCGCTTCCTGGGAGCATTAACACCTAGGTGTATTCTAGCTCCCGCAGACTAGCAGGGGGCACAGTGACTTCCGAGGTCAGGTCACACCAGGCACC
Organism: Sciurus carolinensis; assembly: GCF_902686445.1. Lineage (NCBI taxonomy): Eukaryota > Metazoa > Chordata > Mammalia > Rodentia > Sciuridae > Sciurus > Sciurus carolinensis. The sequence continues at coordinate 37,274,841 of NC_062230.1, forward strand.
TGGCTTCTGCTTTGCTGTCATTCTCTTAGATGTCTCACCCTGGGGGAGGCCATCTGCCAGGTCATGAGGACACTCAGGCAGCTCTGTGACAAGGTCAATCTGGTGAAGGACTGAGGCCTCTGACAATAGCTGAGTGAGCAGAGCCACGGGCCTCAGCCACGCTTGCCGATGACAGAAGCCCCAGCCTCGAGAGGCCCGGAGCCAGGGCCAGCCCTCAGCCTCTCCCAACCTCGACCCAGAGTCTGGGTTGTGCTTTAAGTCTCCACATGCCAGGTAACTTGTTATGATCGAGAGACACAAACGCAACACTCCCCTGCCCCGCGACTGACTTGTCTGTCAAATAGGGAGACTCTCAGACTCGGCACGCAGCCACGAGACTCCTGGGGTGGGTTCAGAAGACCTGGTCAAACGGGCCAAGCACGTGGGTGTGGGCTGGCCGACGCCCCTCACCCTCCCCACCTCAGGGGCAGCGTCGATGAGCCTGATTACAGAGGCCCCACTTGAATCAGCACAGACGGGGCACAGAGTGGCAGGAGCCTGCCAAGGACGACGTGCACACACGGGCAGCGCCCAGGGCCTCACAAGCACCTTGTGACAGAAGAATCCATTCTCAGGCCGTCGCTCGTCACCATCACAAGGTCCTGCCACACCTACCTTATGATTACCTCATGCCATCCTTTTTAAGTCAACCCACTTTTTAAGTTGATCAAATATTTCCGAAGGCGCTCTCATACCACTGCACGATGGAAAGCCAGCGTTGCCCGCTAGAGAGAGGAGATAAACATGGAGCGAAGACCGCATGACTGATACAGAGCAGCAGCAGCAGCTGTGCTCCCTGGGATCACGGCTGGTCCCAGCAGGCCACACGAGGGACCTGCCACCCTGATGCTGCACAGCTCAGAGGCGGTCAGTGCAGGAGCCCCTTGGCCACCGTGCCCATGGCGACAAGGTGCAAGGGAACCCACACCTGGCACCATGCACGGACAAGCATGCCCTCGAGTCTCCACGTCCAACACAGCGATGCCTGGCCCAAAGCCCTCGGCCAGCGCTCCAGCTCCGCTACATGGACAACCAGACGGTATCAACACTCGCGACCCAGGGCCCCTGCACCAGCCACGGCACCCCAGCTGAGCTCCAACCCTCCTGGTCCTGCTTAGACAGCACACTCAGCTCTCGCCTGCCGTGTGGAGGCTGTGGGTGCGGCCCCAGGTGTTTCGTGATAGAAACTCTGAGGACACGGGGGCTGTATTCCCCTCGAACCCAGGGGCTACTCCAGCAAGATCCGTGGCACGTCTCAGACCCACATTCCAGCAGGTTCAGCCAGACGCTTCTACTCACCGAGTCCTGCGGGCTGGCGCTCGCGCTGGGGAAGAGGGCTGGGTTCTCAGACTTGGAGTCCTGGTGAAAGAAAAGACAAAGACAAGAAGGTGTGTGAGCCAGGTTGAGGAAAACACGCAATCACGGTGACCTGGCGCCATCCGTGGACGGCCCACCTGGCCGGCCGGGCCCAGCATTCTCCGTCCCTGCCTTCTCCACAGGGTCCAGCCCTGCGCTGCCCAGTCCAGCGGCCACTGGCACGCGTGGCTATTAAAACATGCGGAAAGTATCAAATCTACACTGGGTTTCTGAAGACACTAGGAAGAGAGGGAATATAAAATATCTCATTAATATTAACATCTCATTAATACTTTTCTATCAATTATACGTTAGAATGATAATATTTAATAATGCATAAAAATAAAATATATTGCTACGTTTAAAAATATAAATATGTTATGACTCTCTGAAGTAGAATTTATGATCACAATTAATTTCATTGGTTTCTTTTTACTTTTTAATGTGGCCACTAGAAAATCTGAAATTGCGTCTACGATTCTCCCGACATCTCCATCCGGCAGTGCTGGGCTAGGTCCCCCTCCGCGTGGACGCTCCATCCTGCCGAGGGTGCGGGAGGTCCTCTGGGTCACACCGCTGCCCTGGCATTGAGAGAGGGGCCCTCCCACGGTCCCCAGCCCCAAGCTCACACTTCAGAGCCCTGTGCTGCTGGGGCCAGGGGCTCTCTTCATCTCTGCAAGGCCCCTAAGAAGTGGGTCTTCACCTCTGTAGACCAAGAAGCAACAGGGAGGCTGCAGGACTGGACCAAGAAACCCGGAGGCTGCCGAAGAGCGGCCGCCGGACTGAGCACGCCGGCGGCAAACCCTGGCCGCTGACACCAGCCTCCTCCGACGCTGCCTCCACCTTCCCGTGAGGCGCAGCCCATGGGAACGATCTAAGCCGGCCACCAGGCAGTGCCTCAAAGTTGCCAGCTGGGCCTAAAGCTCCAAAAATCTTCATTAACTGGAAGTCGCTGGGCTTCGGCTCCCACACGAGTGGAGAGAGCCGTCCGTGTCCATGCAAGGGAGAGACAGAGAGACCGACACAGAGCCCAGAAAAGACAGCCAGACAGTCAGAGAGGGAAACGGAGCCTCACGGCAATCTGGGCACCCCGCTCTGGGGCCTGAGATGGCCGTTTCTGTGAACGGTTCTGAGCCTACACCGAGACCTGCACCACTGGTGGGTCCCTTTCTGTAGTTCTGAGTGGACTTCATCATGGAAAAAATCTGGGGACCAGAAGCTCAGAAGCGCACCTGCTGGTCTCCTCCCTCTCTGCATGGCCAGAGCCCAGGGCCTGGCGGCCACTGTCCTACAGCCTCCCTGCCCCGGGGCTGGCTTAGAGAGGAGCAGCAGCAGCCTGGCTCCCGAGCCAGGCTGGCACCCACCCCGACCTCCACGGGCGTGCTCTTCTGCTCTTCCTCAAGGCCAGACCTGTGACCCCAATGGCACCCCCTTCCTAGCACGGATCCTTTGTCATCCTGAACTAGACAGCCAACTCTGTGCCCAACGCGGGTGTCCCTCTTCCCCACCTCACTTGAAAACAGAGGCGAACATAAACATTCTAGGCGAGACTGAGGTGAGGGAAGAGAGGAGAGATGCGGCCTCTCACAAAGGGGAGGTAGCGGCTGCTCGCTATGGTTCTGGGTTCCAGAAAGCGTCCATGTTCTCCCTGGATCCATAAAATAACCCCCATGTCTTCTGACTTGAGTTGATCCACCCTAGGAGAAGTCTTGAGAAGCAGAGAGAGGATCTGCAGACTCCCCTTCTTAGATCCTAAACTTGGGCCCTACGCCAGCCATCACCCGCTTCCCGCCTCCTCCCTTGGCCCCCAGTCCCCTGCCCCTCTCCTCGGGGTCCAGCAGATCACACGTGGAATTCCGCCTTCTTATGCCTCAGGCATGTCACCAACAGTGAGGACTGAGATGCTTTAAATGGCCACCAAGGTGGAGAACACGAGGGCCCGGGACCATTCCCGCCGGGGCTTGGGCATGAACTGGAGTTGCTCCCAGAGAGAACAGGGGGCAGCTGGGAACATGGTATTCTTTGCAAAATATGATCTTGAAAGGGTTCATCTTTCAGACGAACGAAAGGCCAAGACTACGGCCAGTTGAAGCTTTCTGAGCAACGGACAGAGGGTGTGGGGTCAGGTGGGGTGAGGGAGGGTGTGATGAGCTCCCTCCAAGGAAGCCCATCAAAGCTACAGGGACCAGGATGTGAACAGCTCCCGAGTGAGGCGGTAGCTGGCCAGAGCTGCCTGAGCTGTGGGCAGAAGTCGTGTGGCAAGGGCCGCAGTGGGCTCCCAGGATGGTGCCAAGGGTGTGACAGACAGGTAGGGATCGGCTACTCTGCAGGTCTACCAAACCCCCTGGGTCCGCTGCATCTGAAAGCAGTCTGATGGTACAGGTGTGACCTTCCTCCTCAGGAAGTCTGGATGCAAGAAAGAGGGTGCTGAGTAGCCGCTGGGCCAGATCACGGCTGTCTGGCGATCTCAGGCGAGGCCCACGTCCCCTGAGCCCCAGACACTGAGTCCTCGAAGGCAAAGACTCAACGGCGCTCCTCAGTGCATGGGCGAGCTGGAGGACACACATGCCCGGTCACAGCACATGGACTCTAATCTCACAGCAGTCAGGGGCCCTTCCAACTAGGACTCCCAAACGAGCCGCAGAACTAAAGATCAAAACTGCTGCACACGGAAGGCGTCATGCATGAGAGCAAAGCAGGAGACCAAGGGCGAAATGAAGAACCACACACACTGAGCAAAGGGGCACCTTCCTTCCTTTACAAAGAGCGTCCCCCAGGCCGTGAGGGCATCGCCACGGAGTTTAACAACAAGCAAAGGAACAACCCCCAGGGAGACGGCCGCACACGTGCCAGGTGCACATCAAATCCTTGACTTCACTCAGACAAAGAAAGACAAACTGAGACAACAAATTGTCCCACTGAGATGGATGAGGATGAAAATCAGCCAGAAGTCGAGTGCAGGAAAATGGAGCCATGCCTCGGTTGATATTTGGACGGGCAACTCCATTTCCTGGACCGTCTGCTGCCCGTGCCTCTGCTCGTGTGCAAAACTAAGGCACTCAGGGAAGCAGTTTTTGTGATTACGAAATACTGGGAGCAACACAAGCTTCCACTACTCAGAGCCCGAGCAGACCCAGATGACCTCAGCGGAGATGATCAGTCGGACCTCCAGGGAACAAAGCGGGGACAGTAAGCCACGCAGTCCATGTCGTGCACCCAGTCTGCTCACTGCTGGAAGAAGCTTCTAACGCAGGCGCTGAAATTACCAGAAACGGGAGGCAGGAGAGACACGGCATCGTGTCTGATTTTAGAAAGAGGAACTATTTGTCCAGGCAGGAAGAAGCAGAGAAATGAGTTTACTCTTTTTTTTTTTTTAATAAAATTTTTTTTTATTTTTACAGGCTGCATTTTGACTCATTGTACACAAATGGGGTACGATTTTTTGTTTCTATGGTTGGTTGTGCACAATGTAGAGTCACACCATTCGTGTAATTATACACGTACACAGGGTCGTGATGTCGGTCTCAGTCCACCATCTTTCATACCCCACCTCATTTCCCTCCACGTAATCTAAGTTCCTCCATTCTTCTCTTACCCCCAACTCCCACCCCCATTGTGCATCATCAACCACTTATCAGGGAAAACATTCAGCCTTTGTTTTTTTGGGTTTGGCTTATTTCACTTAGCATGATATTCTCCAATTCCATCCATTTATCTGCAAATGCCATAACTTTATTCTTCTTTATGGCTGAATAATATTCCGTTGTGAATATATACACCACAGTTTCTTTATCCACTCATTGAAGGGCATCTAGGTTGGTTCCATAGTTTAGCTATTGGTGAATTGAGCTGCTATAAACATTGATGTGGCTGCATCACTACAGTATGCCGATTTTAAGTCCTTTGGGTATAAACTGAGGAGTGGGATAACTGGGTCAAAAGGTGGGTCCAGTTCAAGTTTTACTCTTTTGACTTTTGAATTTTGTACTCTGGGTACATGCTATTAACCAAACATCTTTATTCTACCTTAAATCTTTTTTTTTTTTTTTAAGAAAATAATTGAAGGGAAAAACACACATCGACACTAGCCAGAATCCTCTGGGTAGGGATTCATTTGACATTTTCAGGGGGGCGGTTAGTTCATCTCATGTGCCAGGTCATCTAGAATTGCTTAGGTGGACAGGAGTCCCTTGGCGTGGCCTAAATGCTGGAGTGTTGGCACTGGGGACAACACCTCACAATTCCCACCAGGCGCGTGTGGGCAAGAGAGCCACGCTGTCCCTTCTCCCTGCAGCAGGCCAGGGTAGGCGGCACTGACCGGTCCCTGCGCCTCCGTGCTGTGGTCCACGCAGCTGCAGAGTCCACACCAACATGCTGAGCAGACGCTCCCCATCCGCCCGCGGACATCACATCATATCCAGGGCAAAGTGACCACAGCACTGACCCCAGGGACCTGGAAGGGGGGGTCTCCCCTCACACGGCCCTGGCGCCCCGTCCAGGCCTGGCCGGAGTCCGCGGCCCAGCCTGGACCTGCCCGCCACTCCGCCTGGGCCAGCATCAAGGTGGCCACCTTTCAGAGCCTGTCGTCCTGGGTGTGACCACCCAGAGCCACTCTGAGCCGGGTCTCCGTCCCCTCCAGCCAGGGTCTCTGGCTGCCCTTCTTTCCCCAGCTCAGAAAATTCTGTGTAAATGTCAAATGAAGCTCCTCAGCCCTCCGCTTTTAAAACGAGAGATAAAATTTAGCTCCCCATTCCCAGATGTTAAAATCTCTGCTTCTCCCCAGGGCAAAGAAATCAATGTGAGTAAGCTCCATCTTTTTTCCCTTGGAACATGACCACTTCCAGCAATTTATTTGACTGACTATGCCTTCTATTACCATGTAAATTGTTTCAGACTGCAGGAAAAAAAAAGTATTAATCTCCTCTCAGTAAGTCATAAAATAAAGAAATCAATTTCAAGGTCAATTTAGCCCAGATAACACCTGCTGCGCTTTTTCGCAACACACAGGCTCCCCTGAAACGGCACGCTGCTGCTAAGGCATCGGGGTAGTTTCAGAAAACCTGGTCTCCCATCAGTCAGAACAATGCAGCTCTTCATATGGCAGACCCAGGCCCTATTGCCCAATGGCCCCAAGGGTGAGTTTGGGATGGACAGGGTTAATGGGATTCAGCAAAGGGATCCTCTGCAGGTCAAGGCAGAGAGGTGCAAGGAGGGCTGAACTGGGAGTCAGGTAGAGCTGGGTTCTAGAGATGAATCTGGATGGCTGTGTGAATCTAGGGAAGTTAATCAACCTCTCTGAGGCCACTTAAAATAAAATGGAGGCTCGGTGACTTTGCAGGAACTTTAATCCAGTGCGTTGTGGACTTTGTGCCAAAGTTCTGACACCCGGAAGAACTGGCCCAGGCAGACGTTTTATGCAGATAGCCATCTTGCAATGGTTTGAAGCATCCGTGTGATCAGAGTCTTGGTCCCTGTGCTAGTGCTGTTGGGAGGTGGCAGGACCTCTGGGAGGTGGGTCCTAGCGGGAAGTCTCCCAGTCATGGGAGGCGGGATCTTGGAAGGTCTGTCTTGTGGGCCTCCCAGGAGCTCCCCTGACAGGGCTGCCTCTCCCCGTCTGCCTCTGGCTGGAGATGTCATCTGCTTGGGCCCACCTGTCATGCTCCCCTACTATGGCACAGCCAAGAACCGAACTGACACCAGCACATGTCCTTGAAACTCCAGAGCAGAGAGCTGAAGAAGCCTTTTCTCTTTACAAAGCGAGCTGCCTCTGGTCTTTCATCACAGTATCGTCAAGCCACCTAACCCACTGCATCGACGGTAGGCTGGGAGACAGGAGCTGCCGCCAGAGGTTCTTCGTGCCATCTATAAACCCCATGACCCTGGACCACACATCTGCTGAGTTTCTTCCTGCAGGAAATGAGGGTCACGACATGACCAGTTTCTAGAAAGAGAACCACTGTCCTGGTTGGGTAGAGGATACACCAGACTCAGAGGAGTCAAGTGACTCACTCAAGGTGCCTCCTTAGAAGAGCAGAGCCCTGGGCACCGGCGGCTGGTCACAACATACACGACACTCTGTCCTACACACTGCAAGAGAACAGAGCTGTCGCCACGTGACACACTCGCTCCATCACCCGCAGGCCTGGCAATGTGCCCAAGAACAGGGCCAGCAGCTCCTCGTGGTGTGTCCAGGACCAGCAGAATGGGAAGCCCATTGCAGGCTGCTGTGGAGAGCGGGCTCCTCTGTGACCTCTCCATGCCCACAGCCTTGCCTTACTGAGACTCCCTGCTGAGCACGCAGTCCTTCAGAGACACGCGAGGAACCGCCTGGTGAGACGGGTTCCCCACGGGTTCCGATGGTCAGGTGTGCGTCCGACGGCCTTGACTGTGCTCTCGGGCAACCGCCCCACACCACCCCCCCAGGGAGCCTGTGCCTCCACCCCTACCTGCCGCCCGCCGGAAGCGACCAGCGGCCTACGCTTCCCTTGGATCCGCCTGTCCTGCGCCTGCCTGCGTGGAATCCCTCGACCCGCGTATTCTCAGCCGGCAGCTCTCCGCTGCGGCATTTCCAAGGCTCGCACCCGGAGGCCGAGCCCACGTTCCGCGCCTCCTCTCCTTCACAGGTGAAAGCACTCCAGCGTGCGGCCCTGCAACCTCGATCATCCACAGGTGTGACGGTCACGCGGTGGTCCTGGCCTCCTGGCGACCATGACCAACGCTGCCGTGAGTGTCCAGAGCAGTGTTGGGCAACGACTGCTCTTGGGTGACGATTCCCTAGAATTCCCGGAGCACGTGGTCACCCACGAGTGGCCAGACGGCTGCCCAGGGCTGAGCACCTTCCGCTCCCTGGGCCCAGGGCGGGCTCCATGCTCTCCCTGTCCTGGGCCCTGCTTGGCGTCCGGCACTTCCCTGCTACCCGTCCCCCGAGGGCACTGCTCTGGGTGCCACTGGCCAGGAGTGCTGGGCCTCTCTTCCTGTGCTTGTGCCTTTGCAGATCTTTGGAGAAACTCAGGTCCTGCGCCTGGGAGCTGGTGCGGCTGGGGGTAGCACACCTGCCTAGCAGGCGGGGCCCGAGTGCCATGCCCAGCACTTAAAACAAGACACCCTGCCTGATTTGATTTGGGTTCCTCTGCATAATCGCACCATAAGTGCCTTTGTGCAGTCCAGCTGCCCGTCAGGTCTCGGCTGCATTGATGGTGCCTCCCGCCCGTGGGCTGCCCCGTCACTTGAACGAAGTCACATACCAACAACTTGGCAATACCACGGCAGGGCAGGTCACAACTGTAATATAAAGCCAATACCCCGCCTCCCCACCACCTGTCAATCTGCGCTCTGCCCGCCTCTTACGTTACAGGAATTTCCGGCTTCCGCTGCCGCCATTTTCCTGCTTCCCATGTTACGTCCTAACATGCTAAATAGCGCTTGGTTCATCAGTCAGCTTGCAAGTATTCTCCTCCGCTTCTGGTTCCTTCCAGCTACCGATTCCAATATCTGGGAGACGCGCACAGGCCATCTTCCCGTTTTTCCTTTCTTTTCACCCTGGAGCGGACGTCTTAGTCGTCCGCATAATAAAGTCTCTTGCGTGAGACCTCATGTCCCCGGTGCATTTTTCTGGGAGCTATTGGCGAGCCGCAACTGAGACGAGCGAGCAGGCGGCAGTTCAGCGGGATCGCGCAGCGGCGGCTGGAATCGCCATGGGTCCCAAGCTGCCTTACAACAACCTGCTCGAAGCCTGTGGCCCTGGCTTGCTCCTACTTGGCTCCTCCAGGGTTTCCCTGGGCAAGGTGGCCGGGCCGTCCAGTAGGGTTGGGTGCCAGTGCCAGATGACCGAGGGTCATGGAGAACCTGCTCGGTGCCGGCCAGAGGGGCAGGTGGCTGGAGCATCAGCTCGGCAAGGACACCCCCCAGGCTGAGCCCCTTGCCCCGCCCTGTCCTCACCTGTGAATCGGGGATGATGATAACCACAGTAGTGAAGGCGTCCTCCATGTCAGGCGGAGAGGAAGGAGCAGGGCCCTCGGCCCAGGTGTAGCAGTGCCCGGGCCGGGGGCTCCACCTGGCTGTGTTATAACCACTCAGCGTGTGGTCTGAGCACGTCCCCGGGAAGCCATGCGTGGGGTCCTCGACTCCTGCAGACGCAGTGCTGGGAGGGGGGCCAGCAGGAGGTGTCTGGGCCACGGGGCAGGGGCTACTCCCTATCCACAGATCGGCGCCTTTCTCCTGGAACGAGCTCTCTGGGTCAGCGTCACCTGGTGAACAGGTCGTCACAAAGCAGCCCACCCAGGCCCTCTCTCTTCCGCACGAGCCCCCCTGTCCTGCTCCAGCAGGAGACCTGCCGGCACCCGGCTACTGCACTTCCAGCCTCCAGGGCCGCGAGCCCAGGTGAACCTTCTTCCTCGTAAACTACCCAGTGAGAGCAACAGAAAATGGACCAGGCCGCTGGGGACCTCGACAGCCCCGCGCTGGTTCTCCATGGTGACTGAAGATCGGCACAGCAGCGTTGCCCCAAAGCACAGGAATGCCTGGCCTCGCCGACTGAAGGCCAGCAGTCTGACTCGAGGTGGGCAGGGCAGGTCCTTCTGCAGGCCACACCCCCAGGGCCCGTCCCCCCCGCTCCTCACCTCCTCGGCCCTCACCTCCCCCAACCTCTGCCCCCTCCACGTGGCCCTCTCTGTGCTTCTGTGTCTTCTTCTTTCTCTTACAAACTCTGGTCTTTGGATCTGGGGCCCACCCTACATCCATGATGGTCTCATCTCCAGATCCTTAAAGTAACCACATCTATCTCCAAATAAAGTCGGAGTCGCAGGCTCCAGGGCTCTATTCAGTCTCCATTCAATAACCGCGATTCAACCCAATGCACAAAACAGCCAGGACTGTCTCCCACAAGAATCAAGCCCAGCCTGCTGGAGGTAAAGCCAGTGCCCGCGGTTGTTGAGTGGCAAGGTGTGGCCCGGGCCATGACCCACTGATCCAGGCCTGAGTATGTGCAGTGGCCTCCTGGTGGAACATCTTCTGAGCCTGGGTCATCCCACAAGGCAGCAGGACATCTCCATGGGGCAGGGTCAGACCCCCACTGGGGGACCCCCAGAGTCGCAGCTCAGAGACCTCTCACTGTGCGCTCCAAGCAAGGACAAGGAACCAAGGCGGACACTCTCAGACAGATGGCCAACTGCAGAGCGCAGCAGAGATCCAGAACAGTCACAGAGACAAATCAAAGGACCCCACCAAGCCGAAAGGGGGCACACCCAAATGCCAATCAAGGGGCAAGTGCACTGAGGGAGCATGGTCCAATTGCACATGGAGTATTAGACAGCCATGAAAAGGAAGGCACAGGTTACCTACAGCACAGACAAGCCTGGAACCACAGTGCTCAGTGAAAATCCTGACACCATGTGTGACTCCATTTACATGAGACATGCAGAGCAGGCGGCCTGGGGACACAGGGTGGTGGCACCACCTCCCAGGACTGTGGCAGGGGAGGACAGAGAGCAGCCCCTTCACGGGGCTGGGCTCAGTTTGGGAGCAGGAGGGAGGTGAGTGCTGCTCATCGGTGGACTCGAGGCCACTGAAACGCACACTGCAAAATGTTCAACTTCACGCTCCGTCAATCTACTCACGTTTTTTATCTAAAAAAAAAAAAAAAAACAGACCCCCAAAAACTCCCAGCAGACTCAGGCTTCTAACCCTCTTTTGTGCTTTGACTGTATTTTTTTTTCAAAGAAAAATAAATATATAAAACAACAGACTTCAACATACATCTGTACAATCAAAAGCAGTTTTCCCCTTCCATTCATCTCAGAAGCCATTAAAATTAATAGGGTCTGCGGCAGGACCGTCTGATGGAGTTAGCGACTCACTGAATCAAGAAACAAGCAGGGGCAGCCGCAGAACCGCGGCCCCCCCCCGGCGCCACCAGAGTTTCTGAGGAAGGAGGGAGGGCAGCTCCTTAACGGCAGGCTGTCCCCTGGCCTGTCCACAGCCAGGGACAGCAAGGGACACAGAGGGCACCCGGTCACAGGAGGCAGCAGCTCAGCTGCCCTCACGGCCACGCAAGGGGTGATTTCTAAACACGGGCCCTGGGGAGGGACGCGGTGGGCTCCTGGGAGAGGAGGTCCCCTCGATCCCCGTGCCCCTGTGCGGAGCTTGCAGGGAGCTGTGCCCGTTCCCACGTCGGCAGCAACACGGGACGCAGACGGGGTGCGGCGGGGAGTTAGGACCCAAGGAGGCTCTGTGAGTGGAGAGGCTGCTGGCGGGGCGCCTGAGTGACCCAGGCGAACCGCACACGCTCTGGCCGGAGATGCTGAACACAGCGCTCACGCATCCCAGGGAGGAGAAGAGCAGGCAGCCAGGGAAGGAGACGTGGGTTCTCACTGAAGCTTTTGCAAAATGAAGTCGGGAGAATGGCAGAGCAAGTGGAGTGTTAAATAAATACTTCCTGGATGTAATCACGAGGGAGCGCGCTAAAATTAGGATGTCTGACAAGGGCTTTTTATCCAATCTGCCCAGGATTTCTTCAGAGTTCCTGAGAGAGGCCATCAGTCACCCGAGCAGCATCTCGGGCCATTTGTGCAGAAACGGCATATTTGGAGCCTGCCGGGACGTGGGTCAGGCCCACAGGACCAGCAAAGCCTGGGGTGGTCTTGGGTTCTAAACAGGGGCTCTAGATGGGCCAGCCAGCATGGGAGTCTGGCTTTGCCTTCAGCAACGGTAGGACCTTGGGCCCTGGTGCCCCACCCATCAGAGTGGGTGTGATCGGAGGCTGTTAAATGAGCGGATCAAGGCAGCCCAGTAAATGACAGTTGCTTCCGTCCTCCTTTCCCAGAGAGGAAGCCCGAGTCCACAGTGGCTCAACATGAGCGGAGTTCCTAATCTACGGATGGGCTCTTGCTGTGCAGGTGGCAATCTAAGCCACACAGTGGTTTGAATCATGTCACTCAGTCTGTGTGTCAAGCAACCAACTCGCCTGGTTCCAAGCCAGGCATGACCTTTCCCTGCCTGATCTTGGACATGTTCAGCCTCCCCGTGCCTCAACTGCCTCGCCTGTGAAAATGGGGATAATGAAGCTCCTACTAGGCCCAAGCGCCGTGCGCAGGCCTGGAGCAGAGCCCAATGTGAGCTCATACAACTGAGGCCCAGAGAGGGAACGCAAGCCTGCGATGCTTAGCACAGCATCTGATGCTCAGAGTTCTTCTTCCCTCGAACTTGAGGGTGAAGCGGCAACTGCCTCTTCCAAAAACTTCCAGCAGGGAACAGACCTTAGAGGCCGTGCTCTGGACTCAGACAAGCCCGGCCGATGTCGCACTCTGCTCCTGCTTTTCTGCGTGACCTTGGAGGGCCGAGCAGCTCCTGCGGAGGCTCCTCGTGACCTGGCACTGCCAGGACCCACCACGCCCTTCCCCAGCCTGCTCTCCAGCCTGCGCCTCCTGAGATCCAGCAGGGCTCTTCCTCCCACCAGGCTGGGTTCCCAGGGCTTCCCAAGGAACAGCCCACGAGTGTGGTCTGTAACCAGGGGGCCAAGCCCTTGCTGACAAGACCCCATGAAGACTGCGTGCCTGCAGAAGAGGGAGCTGTCAGCTATTGGACCGTGGAATACCTGCACATTGGCATGTGGATTCGAGGCCAAACAACTGCAAGCAGAAGCTATCTTCTGCCGGGAGTGACTCCGCTTCCCAATCTCACACATCCCAGCCGTTCCTGGCCTTGCCCGGACTCCCTGACCCTCTGCACAGGAACGCCCTGGGTCCCCTTCCCAACATTCACAGGGCCCCTCCCACCCTCCACAGGGCTTCTCCCTGTTGCTGAAGCCCAGGTGCCTCACCTGGGCCAACGAGGCCCTGCACCTGGCCTGCCCCACCTGTTCTCCCCCCTCTTCACCCTGTGGTGAGTCTGTGGTCTCAGCTCCTGGTATCAGCTGTCACCCCAGCCTCGGAGGCCCTTGTCCCTGTCCTGCTATTGAGCTCCATGTCCTTCAGTTCAGTCCAGGGTCACCTCCTCCAGGAGGCCTCCCTGGTGCTCCCCTCAAAGTGGGAAACCCTGCAACAGGGCTTGCAGCACCCGGCACGCCAACCCCGGTGCCTCCTAAAATTCGTAAACACTAGCCGTTGGCATAATTGTAAAGTGGGTGATGCCTCCCAATGGCCCACATGCTCTGTCCATTATTTTGTGAATGCTGCCTGACTGTGCCCCCAGGCACACAGTAGGTCCCTGCTACTTGTGTGCAGAATGTTCAGCTATACAAATGGTCACGCTTCCTAATGAGGGCAGCTTGCTAGGGTGAGCTCTGCCCCTCCCTGGGATTGCTGTTCCTCACAGAACTCAGCACAGCGCCTGGCACGTAGCAGCGCTGGTCGGCACAGGCAGAGCTTCACACAGACCGGCACAGCAGCGGGAAGCAGGACCCCATGGCAGCTCTCCCCGCCCTCCTTTGGATCCACTAAGTGCTGCCTGCAAGGTCGGGTGCTTGCATTCCGGAAAGACGGACCACCCTTTCTGGCTGTGAGAAACCCAGCCCAGCACCCGGCCACCTTCAACCATCAGACTCCAGACCACCACCTCTGAGGAGTCAAGTTAAAGGAAATGCCCCCACTCTGGGTGTGTCCCAGGAAATCTCCCGCCTGTCCTCGTCCTCCTGTAGAGCCGGAAGCCACTGGAAAGGACCAGCCTGGATGTCACCAGGAACAGGACTGTTGGGAAGGTTATGAGGCATGTGTGGCGCCATCTGCTCCGCAGCTCCATGTCTGGGGGCCCCCGGCACCGGTTTGCCTTAATCAGAGCACAGGAGACCCCACCACAGCCTGTGAGCAAAGCCAGGGCAGGGACATTATCAAAAGTAATGATTCCATCCTGTTCCCAAAGAAAGCACCCCAGGAAGCAGGCATTTGACAGCTAGAGGACCCTGAGAGTTCCAAGCACTGACACAGAACCAGCCACGGAGGGGCCCCCGGCGAGCAGCCCTGGCTCTGGTTGAACACCTGTGGAGCCGGTGGGCTGGCGCTGGGCAGCATCCAAGTCACACAGGCGAGCAAGTGCAGGCCTGCAGAACCCACCAGGCAGGAAGCCGCCTCTCAGTCCTTGAGGAGCCCCTCAAGCCTGATGGGCACTTGCCCACGGAGAACAGGGCCAGCCAAAGCTGAGGCCATGCAGCTGGGCAGCACCTGCTGCTGCTTCTGAATCAGAGGATCCCCGTCAGCCAGCACCTACGGAGCCCGGGGGCAAGAAGCCGCCACTGTCTCTTCAGGTCCAGCCCTTGTCCACTACGCCCTGTCCACTGGGTTCTCCATGTGCCACTGCTGTAGGAGAGCCAGTCAAGGCCGCAGGGAATGAGGGGAAGGGCCCCTCTCGGGACAGGGTTGTCGCATGAGATGCTGAGCCGGCCACTGAGGAATGCGATGGGAAACAACCATGCTAGGAAAAGCCCAGGGTGCTCGGAGACCGTACCTGGTACGTCAAGTCACAGAAGCCTCCTCTGAGAATGACCCAGAGGGTGACAAGAGGCGGCCACAGAAGTGAGGTGACAGGCAACCCTGGAGAGCAGGAAGCTCCTGTAACGGCCAGAGCTGGCACTCTGGAGAGCCAAGGCGTGTGGTTCAGTGTGGGCAGAAGCAAGAAGGGGTGGGGGCAAAGCAGGACAGGGACTCTGGAGCAGGGGTGAAGGGGAGGGACACGACAGGAGGCCGCAGGGGAACCCAGGGAGCAAGGACACCAGGGAGGAGGAGGGACGTGGAGGGAGACAGGAGCACAGGGTGGATTTCCTGGGCTGTGCGGGGGAGGGCCAGCAGGCGAGGCCCACTCAGGGGTTCTGCAGAGCAGGGAGTGGGGGGTCCCAGGGAAGTGCCGCTGGGGGGAAGCGGCGGGTCTGCATGGAGAACCGGGGTGTGGCTGTCTCGTGAGCCGGGACCTCTGGGCCTGGGGGACTGAAGCCACCGCCCGTGGAGATGTTTACCGTCACTTAACCTTCATTTCTGACACAGCGCAGCATTGGTACTTCACAGAGGGTGTTCCTGCAGATTCGTTTAATTTCTGCTGAGAACCTAGAAGGCCTCAGAACTAGCAGCTGTCAGGACTGAATTAATAAAACAACAAGGCAGCCTGCCTTCCTCCGAGCCTCGAGTACCACACAGGGTGTTTGCAGGGAGCACCTGATCTCCCGGCGGCTTTCCGTGTTTTGAAATTGACAATTCTTTCATCCCATCCAATAAACTTCTAAATGTCAGAGTGTGAATGGGGTTTTCCTAGTGGGATCTGGGGTCCAAGGTCCTCCCTGGGGTGCAAGAAGGGGACAGGAGCTGAAGCAAAACTCCTGTGCTCTCTCCCTCCCTCTTCCATGTGCAGGCATGCACACACACACACACACACACACACACACGCATGTATGCACAGGTGTGCACAGATGCACACACGCATGCATGCACACACAGGCACGCACACACAGGCATGCACACATGCACCCTGCCCAAGGGGGAAAACTTGATTACCAGAGAGAACAGGGAGCAAGATGCCTCCTGGTAAATAAGGCAAGGCAAGTCCATCCCAGGGCCCAGGGCCTCTCAGAAATTTAAAAACCCAAAAACCTCTCTGTAAACTGAAATTTTCTGGTTTTTTCTTTTATTTGCTATTATCTGCTTTTCCTTATTTGTTCCTGTGGTGCCGGGGACGGATGGAACCAGGGCTTCACACATGCTGGGCAAGAGCTCTACTCTCCCTATCTTGCCCAGGCTGGTCTTGAACTCTCTGACTGAAGCCACTACCCCTGGCTTTGACATTTTCTTCTTGAAGGTGACATGGTCTCATCTTCCCTGGTCTTATATCAGGGTCTTTGTATGACATTGAACCAAAAGAAACCTCCAGCATTTGCCTGTGTTTGACCTAAAGAACACCCACCCCATCGGCCTAATGGTATCTGCCTAAGTGTGAAGGTTGACCTTTTTTGCTGAAGTACCTACATTTTGACTCTGGAGGGCTTCCCTAGACCTCACTGGGCATGGGTGGGGTTAGAGTCCAGGAACCACACTGCCTTTGGAAAATCTGAAAATCAGTGAGTCCTAGACCCCAGAGGGCCCAGGGGACTGCAAACCCCCAGTGACAGAAAGGTGGTTAAACCACGTCCGGGCACTCCCACCCCTCCAGCTCTGGAGCTCTCAAGCTGGGCGGGAACGGCGATTAAAGAGCGCCCAAGC
Organism: Sciurus carolinensis; assembly: GCF_902686445.1. Taxonomy (NCBI): domain Eukaryota; kingdom Metazoa; phylum Chordata; class Mammalia; order Rodentia; family Sciuridae; genus Sciurus; species Sciurus carolinensis. The sequence continues at coordinate 37,291,409 of NC_062230.1, forward strand.
AGACGTTATATGGACACGACGGTGGCGCCATTTCCCCACCCCATGCCGGCCGGTAAGCCCACCTGTGACTTTAACACAGCGGAGTTGGGGTAGGAGGAGAGCCCGCCCCAGGACAGTCTGTGCCTAACACACCTGATCAGCAAGAAGACCCCACCTGGCTCCACAGGGCGGAAGCTGTTCATGAGACAGCCAATCAGCCAGTAGGACACTCGCTGCGTCTACCTGTTCCACATCCTGGCACAATAATCCAATTTTCCCTCAGGGAGTCCTCTTCCCTAGCTTTGGGGGGGTGGGTGATGCGGTGGAGACATCCCACGTGGGGCTCCCAGGGATGCTGGCTTGAGAGAGAGCCCAGCTTGGAAAGCGCCCTGGCAGTACCGTACATGGGACCTGCAGGCGGGGAGGCGGGTGCTGGGGAGAGAAGACGGGCAGCTGGGGAGGGCAGGGCCTCAGCACCAGGCTCTGAACTCAGAAACGCTCCCCATGGATATTCACGGCTTAACTCCTCTTTAATCTTGGCCAAGTGCTGTAATAAGCCACTCTTGGAACTTAATAACTCCTCAGCATCCAATCAATAATGGCCCTGGAAAATCTCTTCCCTGTATTTATTTAGTTCTCCAGCTCTCAGAGGCTCAGCTTCTCCTTCCCCACACGGATGTCTACGTGTCTGAGTTTCACCTCCTTCCTGAACAGGGCGGCTTGCTGATGCATCCTCCCAGAAGGTGACTCCTGAAGAAACAGTCTTCAGTGGGAACTCTCCACAATGCAAAAGCCAGGACCAGCTGGCAGGAGTGCAGCATCCCCAAAAGCAACCTAAAATTGACTTTGGCACTGCTCCTAGTTCCTGTTAATGCAAAACCTCATCTGGATGTTTGGCAGAAAGAGGCCAGGATGCACAGCTTTAGGAGATGCATCTGAGAAATCATCACTAACCAGTTAAGGAATCTGCAGAATGGACAGATGAGAAAGCACCTTAGTCACACTCATGGTGGGCGGCAGGGGGGGCTATTGCTTGAACTTTAACCACTCTTGTTAGTGATTGTGGACTTGGGAATCAATAAAAAGACAAGGAATGAATGAGAAAAGGAAGGAGAAACATGAGTCCATCTTGACAAGCTTCCATCCAAAGAAATTTCTGCACGGCCCCCACCCCTGGCCAAAGGGCGGATGCCCTCCTGGCAAAGCACAGCACTGGTGACTGATTTGCTGCAAACTTCACATCAGGCCAGATTTTGATGCTATTATTCTTTTTAAATGAGGGAAAATTGGGCATGCTGGCGCCAGGACTCCTCGGTAGCAGTGCCAGCCCAGGAAGAGGCTTGTCTCACGCCATACAGAGGTGGCCTGCTCTGTCCCTCCCATTTCAGAGGTAGGGAGCCGGCCCACCCTGAGCACCAAGGCTGACTGAGGACTGGGTGTGGTCCACCCTGCTCCCTGGTGCCACGTGCCTGGGGAACCCGGCCTCTGGACTGGTGCGCTCCAACCCTGCTTGGCCCTGGATGCCGGCTCCCCTCCCTTCAGATAGGATCACAGGCTGGGAGACACTGTGCCAGAAGCTACAATTTTGAGGAGGGATGTTGATGGCTTTGGATAGGGAAGTTCACTTCTTTGCGTTCCAGGTGTATGTGCCCTCCACCGAATGAGCTGCGAGGGTGGTCAACCAAGATGGAGCACGTGAGGGACAAGTGTTGGTGGGCTGCTGACGGTGGCAATGCTGGGCACTCTGACACACACCTGGAATCCCAGCTGCTTGGGAGGCTGAAATGGGAGGATCATAACTTCAAAGCCAGCCTCAACAGCTTAGTGAGACCCTAAGCAACTTAGTGAGACCCTGTTTCAAAGTAAAAAATAAAAAGGGCTGGGGAGGGGGCTCAGTGGTTAAGCGCCCCTGGGTCCAGTCCCTGATACCAAAAAAAGAGAGAAAGACAGTCATGGTGGTGAAGGGGATGGATTCCCTGTCCTTATGCTCATTCATTCCTGGGCAGGATTAAAATTAATACACAGACTATTTGGAGAGAGCAATTAAGGGTATTTTTAGGGTAGAAGGAGCTTCATAATCAAGATGAAATATGTCTCCTTCATAAAACAAATACGCTTCCATGATAACAAAATATCCCAGTGTGAAGTCCCCCAGCAGAAGCTGCTGAACAACGAGGTGAGTGACCCTCATTATCACAGAGTTATTAAAGCATCCGTTTGTTATCTGGCTGGTCAGGGGACAGGGCCAGAATCCGTGTAGCATGGTGTTCATCAAGCACCAGGGTCTGCAAAGCCAGGCTCCGGAGCAGCGGGGACCTGCCACCATCTCTCCGACGCACCCGCGGCCTCCCCGGGCTCTCCTGGAGTCCATCCTTCCTCGCAAAATGAGAAATCGGGGCAATGACCTTGAGGACTTTACATAAAACTCCGGGATTTCCCTAAAATGGAGCTCAGAGACGCATGGGCTGAAACCGGGGAGCCGGGGAACCTGAGGCAGCGTGCAAAGCGTCCAGCAGAGTTCTGAGTTGCACAAGGGCGGCCCCTGAGGTGGGGCCAGGGACTGTGGAGGGTGGAAACCTCCACCACAGGCGGGAAGCCAGAGATCCGGACATGATGGCCGAACTCAGATTTCCCAGGCAAGCATTAGCTGTAGTGCTGCTGTTAGGTCAGCCGTATAAGATTACTCCTCTTCCCAAGCTTTGCTTTCTTCACCTGGGAGAAATGAAATAGCTGAACCGGATGCCCCAGATGTCCCTCGCAGGCACAGAAATTCTGCTCTCCTAAGATGAGCCATCAGCCTGATGGAGGAGAGACCCAGCCACCCACCGAAGGATGGGTGAAGCCAGGAGTGCCCACCAGAGGGCATGGAAGACAGAATGAAGCCAAGAGAAGAGGAGGACATGCAGAGGACAGTCTCGGGGAGGAGGCCAGGGTCAGGCGCAGGACCGAGATGGGGCCGGGGCAGCAGGCAGAGCCAGCTCCTTGTAGGAAGCTAGCTGTGTGCTGGCCACAGCCTCTCCAGGATCAGGTCCTTCCTCATCACACAGCACTTACACCCAGGTGCAGCTGAGTGAGCTCCTGGTAGGATTTGCTGTGTGCTGGCTGCAGCCTCTCCAGGATCAGGTCCATCCTCATCTCAGGTGCTTACACCCAGGTGCAGCTGAGTGAGCTCCTGGTAGGAAGCTAGCTGTGTGCTGGCTGCAGCCTCTCCAGGATTAGGTCCATCCTCATCTCAGGTGCTTACACCCAGGTGCAGCTGAGTGAGCTCCTGGTAGGAAGCTAGCTGTGTGCTGGCTGCAGCCTCTCCAGGATTAGGTCCATCCTCATCTCAGGTGCTTACACCCAGGTGCAGCTGAGTGAGCTCCTGGTAGGAAGCTTGCTGTGTGCTGGCTGCAGCCTCCCCATGATCGGTCCTTCCTCATCACCCACCACTTACACCCAGGTGCAGCTGCTTGGGCTCTGCAGCAGGTGACTTGAGGCAGTGCACTTAGGTGGGCTTGGGACTATGAAGTGTCCCAAAGTGATCATGATGCAGGCAGAGGAGGGGTGGGGATGGTGCGGGCCAGAGCAGCCCTGAGAAGGATGAAGAGGCAGGTCTCTGGAGATGGCTTGGCAGGAGGGCCTGCAGCTCCACCAGCTGCCCAGGGCCAGGGACACTCCTTCCTTGCTCTGCTCACACCACTTCCTCCCACCACACCCCAGTCCTCAGTGCGTCTGCCCAGCTCGACCCCAAGAACGCAGCCAGACACAGCTTCTCATCACCTCCGTCCCCATCCCTGGTCTGGAGCATCATCCTTACAACCACCGTCTCGGTGTCCAGCCTGCTCCTGCCCCAGCCCCACGGCCATCCGTTCACAGGGCAGCCAGGGTAGCCCCCGCAGAAAGCCAGGGCCTGCTGTTCTTCTGCTCCAAGTGCCTCAATACCTGGACCTCCTGGGAGGAAACGCATCCCATGGCCATCTGCCTTGTCCCCGCGTCTCCCCCCATTGGTCCTCCCATTCCAAACACACTGCCCCCGTGGCAGCTCCTGCCCAGCCTCCCCTCCCCAATGTCCACAGAGCTTGCCCTGCACCTCTGTCTTGGCGGTGACCACCTCTGGGAGGCTTTCATTCTGTAAAACTGCCCACCCCAGCACTCTGCAACCCCTGTGGCTCCCTTGGTCAGCCCTTCTCCATCAGAACATCACAGATGGTCTCTGTCCTCTCATGACCCTGATGCCCAGGAACCACTGCCCCCAGGCTGTGACCACACATCCTGGCTCCATGACTCATAAGGTGCTCCCTGGTGACACTGGCTGAGTGATGGCATGTCAAGAGGCTGACGAAGCCTCCACCCCGGTTCTGGTGTGAGGTGTTCGCCAACTGCCGAGGGGCATCTAGCCTTTCTGACATCTGCAGTATGGCCAGTTATGTCTTGCTGTACTAGGATACAACACAGGATGTACCCCAAGCTGTACGCACAGGAAGACTCATGTCAAGAAAGGAAGAGGAAGAAAGTAACCCTGGTGTCTCATCCCCATGGCAGGGTGTCCAAGGGAGTGTCAGAGGGCAGGGTCCTGGGAAAGGGAAGGGACCATCATGCCCAGTGGTCAGGAAAAGTGGCTTTGGGGTGAGGCTCCTGGCCCTACCATCAGTTTAGTGTAGGGAGCGTATACCTCTAAGCCTGCTTCCTCTCTGTGAAATGGGAGTAAGCTGCATCCTTGCAGAGCTATTCTGGGAATCCTACCAGCACAGGGACCAAAATATAGAAGGTGCTCGTCAACCCTCACCAAGGCTTCTGAAGAGGGCATTGCTCACTCCACCTTACAAAGAGCAAGGAGAGAAGCAGCCGGCTGGAGCCCCAGGCCCGAGCGGAGAGCAGCCGGCAGCAGGTCCACAGGTCTGGTGCACAGTGCACCTCCCCAGGGCTCCTCACTGGGCGCCCCCACCCTCCAGAGGCTTCCTTCACACTGGACTGAGCCTCGAAGCTCAGGCAGAGGAGCCGACCCATCAGAAGGGACCATGAAGAACAGGTGTCAGGACTTTCCACACCAGGAGAGTCATTTGGTGGAATGACTTAAAAAATCGTCAGAGCTGACTTCAAAACACAGGTTCTCAACACCATCTTCAAACTAAGATGCCATGAGTCCTGAGAACAGAGACGCCTGTGCAGCACGGCAGAGGAGGCAGGGAGGCACACAGAACAGGGAAACTTCCACCACTGCCCACGGAGGCGGATGCCTGCCCCCCTTCTACTGAGTCCAGCCCTGAAGTCCCAAGCCCTTTCTGCTGCCATCGGCTCCACCCCACCAAGACGGACCATGGATCTACCAGCAAGATACAGGAACCCGGGGAGGGAAGGGGCTTTGATGAGCATGACAGCAGACCACATGACGTCCCACTGCGGAGCAAGGGAGAGGTTCAGAGAGAGGAGAGGGCAATGGCCACAGGAGGGACCAGAGAGCCAAGGGAAGAAACAGCACGGGGAAAGGAGGAGCTATGCTAGTGAATAGTGAAAGAAAGAGGGCATGGGGTTCTAATCCAGCCTCTCCTCCCACCAGCTGTCTGACCTCGAGGAAGTTCATGTTAAAATTAGTGCGTTATAGTTATGCTCAATAGTGGGGTTCATCTTGACATACCCGCAAACAACATAGTTTCCTTCACTTCAATCCCTGGTAGTGCCTCCTCCCCTCCCCTCCTCCCCTTCCCTCCTCCCTCTCCCTGATCCCCTTCCTCTTATCTACTGGTCTTCCTTCTACTTATTTATTTTTAGTTGGTACATTATAGTGGTGTATGAGCTGGAGTGAACTATCCATGCATGCACACAGCATGATTTGGTCAACCCCGTTCCCCAAGTCTTCCCTTCTCCCTTCCCTTTGGTCCCCTACTTCTATTCTACTAATTTCTATTTTCATGAAGTGCCATCATTTTTATCTTTTTTTTTTTTTTTCCTTTCTACCTTCTGCCTTTGAGAGAAAACATTCAACCCTTGACCTTCTGAGTCTGGCTTATTTCACTTAGCATGATATTCTCCAGTTCCATCCATTTACCAGCAAATGCCATAATTTCATTCTACTTTATGGCTGGGTAGAACTCCACTGGGTATATAGACCACATTTCCTTAATCTGTTCATCTTATGGCCCTCTGGGCTGGTTCCTAACTTAGCTATTGTGGATTGACTGCTATAAACATGGGTATGCATGTATCATTATAATATGTTAATTTTAGTTCTTTTGGGTAAATTCCAAGGATGGGATAGCTGGATAATACGGTGGTTTCTTTCCTAGTCGTTTGATAAATCTTTATATTGTTTTCCAAAGTGATTGTACTAATTTGCAATCCCATCAACAATGTATGAGTGCATCTTTTTCCCCATATCCTCACTAGCAATTATCATTAATTATTGCTATTAATTAATGATTGCCATTCTGAGGCAAGATGAAATTTCAGTGTAGTTTTGCTTTGCTTCTCTCTGCTTGCTAAAGATAGTGAACATTTTCTCATATATTTTCTGGTCATTTGTATTTCTTCTTTTGAGAAATGTCTCTCTAGAACTTTTGAGTGGATTATTAGTGTGGTTATTTTGGTGTTGAGTTCTTCATATATTCTGGTTATTAATACTGTCAAAAGAGTAGCTAGCAAAGATTTTCTCCCATTCTAGAGACTCTCTTCATGCTCTTAATGGTTTCCTTTGCTGTGTGGAAGCTTTTTAATTTAATGCCATTCCTTTTATTGATTTTTGGTTTTCCTTACTGAGTTTTATGAGTCTTATTTAGGAAGTTGATATCTCCATTGATGTGTTGGAGTGTGGCTCCTATGTTTTCTTCTAGCAGTTTTGCTGTTTCTGGTCTGATTTCTATGTCTTTGGACCACTTTGAGTTGTCTTTTGTGCAGGTGAGAGAAAGAGATATAGTTTCATTCTTCTACATATGGATATCCAGTGTTTCCAGGATCATTTGTTAAAAAGGCTGTCTATTTTCCAATGTATGCCTTTGGCACCTTTGTCAAAAATCAGATGACTCTTTGTATAGATGTGTCTCTGTGTCTTCTAGTCTACCTGCATTTGTCTCCATGTTTGTTTGGATGCTAGTCAGGATCTGTGATGCCTCCAACCTCCTTCTTGCTCAGGATTGCTTTGGCTCTTTGGAGTCTTTGATTTTTCCATATAAATTTTAGAGTCTTTTTTTTTTTTTCCTAGTTTTGGGAAGAATGTCATGGATATTTTGATTGAGAGTGTGTTGAACCTGTAGATTGCTTGTGACAATATTAATTCTACCTGTCCTTGAACATGATAAGTCTTTCCATCTTCCAGGTCTTTTTCAAGTCATTTATTCAGTGTTTTATAATTTTCATTGTAGAGGTCTTTCACCATCTTAGTTAGATTTATTACAAAGTATTTTTAAGTCATTATGAATTAAGCAGATTTATTTCCTTCTTGGAAGATTCATTATTAGAATCTAAGAAAGCTATTAATTTTTGCATGTTTATCTTGTATCCTGCTACTTTGCCAAGTTTGTTTATCAGATCTAGAAGTCTTCTGGTGGAGGTTTTTGGTCTGCTAGATACGAAAGCATGTCATCAATAAACAGAGATAGTTTGACTTCTTTTCCTATCTGTATTCCTTTTTCCTCTTCTTGTCCAATTGTTCTGGTTAGAGCTTTAGGAACTGTGTTGAATAGGAATGGTGAGAGTAAATGATCTTGGTTTGTTGATTTTAAAAGAAATGCTGTATTTTTCTCTACTCACTATGATGTTGGCATTCAGTTTGATATATCTAGCCTTTTTCTACATGAATGGGTGCTAAATTTTGTCAAAGACTTTGCATGTACTGCAATGATCATGTCATTTTTGTCTTTCTATTGATATGATGAATTACATTTACTGACTCACATACATTGAATGAATCTTGCAATCCTGGGATGAATCAAACTTGATCATGGTGTACAATCTTCTTAATGTGTTGTTGAAGAAAGTTACTAATATTTTATTACAGATTTTGCATTAGTGTTCATAGGAATTTTGGTCTGTAGTTTCCTTCCTTTGATGTGTCTATATTTGGTTTTTGTATCAGGGTAATACTGGCTTCATAGAATGATTATGGAAGTAGTCTCTCAATCTCTATTTCACGGAATAATTTGAGGAGGATTGGAATGAGTTCTTCTTTAAAGGTCTGGTAGAACTCAGCTGAGAATCCATCTGGTCCTTGGTTTTCCTTTGTTGGAATATTTTTCATTACTTCTATCTCCTTGCTATTTTGGTCTGTATAGGCTTTCCACATCATCGTGGTTCAATTTGGGTAGGTCATATGTGTCTAGAAATTTGTCAAGATCTTCTAGATTTTCCAATTTATTGGAATAAAAGTTTTCAAAATACTAAATTTTGTCAACGACTTTGCATGTATTGTAATGATCATGTGATTTTTGTCCTTCCTTCTATTGATATGATGAATTACATTTATTGACTTACATACATTGAATGAATCTTGCATTCGTGGGATGAATCAAACTTTATCATGGATTCCCTAATGATTCTCTGGATTCCATAAGTGTCTGTGGTGATATTTCCTTTTTCATCTCTAATTTTGTTGATTTGGATCTCCTCTCTCATTCATTTAGTAAGTTTGGTGAGGATTTTATCTCGTTTATATTTTCAAAGAACCAACTCTTTATTGCACTGATCTTTTGTATTTTTTATTCTCTATTTCATCAATTTCAGTTCTGATCTTAAATATTTCCTGTTTTCCACTAGTTTGGGAATTCATTTGTTCTTGCTTTTCTAGGGCCTTGAGATGTAACATTAGATTATTTGGGATCTTTCTGCTTTTTAGTCAAAAATATAGATACTTAAAGCTACAAACTTTCCTCTTTACTAACTTCACAGTGTCCCAGAGATTTTGGTATGTTGTATCACTATTCTCATTTGATTCTAGGATTTTTTTATTTCTCCTGTCACTTCTTCTATGATCAGTTCCTCATTTAAAAGAGTATTGTTCAATCTCCATGCGTTTATGTGGCTTCTATAAGCTTTCTTGCCATTGATTTCTAATTTCAATCCATGATGATCTCATAAGATATGTGGGATAATATTTATTTTTTTTTAATTTGCTAAGACTTGCTTTGTGTCTAAAATATGATCTATCTTGGGGAAAGTTTTATGGGCCACTGAGAAGAAAGAGTATTCACATGTTATTGAGTGAAATATTCTATAGGTATGTGTTAGGTCCATCTGATTTGTAGTATCCTCTAAGTTAGAAGTGTCTTTATGGGTTTTATGTCTGGATGACCTGTTGTTGAAAGAAGTGTGCTTAAATCAGCAAGTATTATTGTATTTGGGTTTATCTAGAACTTAAAGTCAAGAAGTATTTGATGTAATTAGGTACACTAACATTTGGAGCATAAATATTTACTATCTTTGTATCTTCCTGTTGAACTTCTCCCTTAAACACTATGTAGTGGTATTCCTTGTTTCTTCTGATTCATTTTTGCTTGAAATCTGCTTTGTCAGATATGAGAACAGCTACTCCTGCTTGTTTTCAGACTCCATTTCATGGAATATCTTTTTTCCAATCCTTTAACTTTCAGTCTGTGGATATCTTTGCCTATGAGATGAGTCTCTTGTGAAGAGCACATTATTGGGTTTTGTTTTTTAATTCATTCTGCCAGTCTATGTCTTTTAATCAGAGTTAAGACCATTTACATTGGAGAGATGTTTATTTTTTTCCAGACATTCTGGTTTCTTTCATAGTTTTAACTCATTCTTAATTTTTATTTGCTCAATTTATGCTTCTGGAAAGCATCATCCATTTGAGATCTCTGAGGTTTGGTTTTGAGTTCTTTTTTGTGTAGTATTTTTTAAGTGTTTTCTGCAGTACAGTTTAGTGGCCATGAATTCTTTTAGTTTACCTTTACTGTAGAAAGTTTTTATTTATCTTCAATTCTGAAGGATAGTTTTACTGGATATAGCATTCTTGGCTGGGTATTGTTTAAGAGCCTGGATTATTTCATTTCAAGTCCTTCTAGATTTGTGAACCTGATTTGAAAAATCATAAGTGAGTCTTGCTGGTTTATCTCTAAATGAAATCTGATGTTTTTCTCTTGTGGCTTTTAATATTCTATGACGTGAGAGGGTTTTTTTGTTTTTGTTTTTTTATCTTGTCTATTCAGGATCCTATAGGATTCATGTATATGGATATGAACCTCATTCCTAAGGCTTGGAAAACTTTTTGCTATTATTTTGTGGAAATGTTTCTTAATACCATTAGCTTGTATTTCTTGCTCTCTTCTATTCTGTTTACTCTTAGATTTGGTCCCTTAAGAGTATAAAAAAATTCCTGTATATTCTGATAATATTCTTTAATAAGTTTTCCTTTACTGTCTACTGAGTATTCTAGTTCATATACCCTGTCTTTAAGGCCGAAGATTCTGTTTTTTTATGTCATCTAGTTGCTGGTGATACATTCAAGTGATTTTTTTTTTTTTCTCTTGGTAATAGGGATTGAATCCAGGGGCACTTTACTGCTAAGCCACATACCCAATCCTTTTTTGTTTTTTATTTTGAGACGGGGTCTAAGTTGCTTAGGGCCTTGCTAAGTTGCTGGGGCTGGCTTTGAACTTGCTATCCTCCTGCCTCAATCTCCCAAGCTGCTGGGATTATAGGTATGCATCGCCATGCCTGACTAAAGTGAATTTTTTATTTGATTTAATGTATTTCATTTCCAGGTGTACTGACTTCTTTTCAAATCATAATTTATTTACTTAGTCTTCACCTGCTATCTTAATTCATTAATACATTTCTTAGATCTTCTTTTAGCTCATTAATCATTTTAATAATCAATTTTTAAAAGCTTTTCTCTGGAATTTCACCCTCTTCCATGTCTGTATATTCCTTTGTTTGGAGATTGTAACTTTTGGGGGAGACTTGTTTGCTCATTCCCTCACGTTTTCAGAGGTCTTGGACTTGTGCATTTGTTGGATGAATTCCTTTTCCTTTTTGTGAGGATGTTCTTTGGAGTATAGTTACCTTTTTTGTCATAAGTCCTTGATGTTGGTATCTCTTGACTTCAACATGTAGGCTCAGTATTAGTTTCCACCTCCAATGTTTCTCAGTTTTCTGCTACAGAACTGCTGATTTAAATTATTCTGTAGAGATTCTACAACACTGTGGGTTCTTCTGAACCATTATTTCTCTGATTCTCCTGTAGAAGTATATGTCCAAGTGTGGTACCTGATATCCCCCTATCATTGTTCCTACTTGAGGTCTAGTTGTTGGTTTAGCGATTTTTGTCTCCCCTAGAGTGTTAAAGCTTGAGTGGGGTTGGTTTGTGGAGTGGAGGAAGGTGTGCTCTCATTTTGCTGAGTTGATGTAGTTCAGCTCTGGAGTCTCTACCCTATGAACTTATATTGTACCAGTCACTTCCCAGCTGCTCTCAGAGAAAGGGAAGCAAGCAACAGCAATAATAATAGCAATCAATACACAGCATTAGAAAAAATGTCCAGTGCCTACTATGCTCTGTACACCATTAATTGCCACAAAAAGAGGGAGGACAGGGTCAGCATTTAACAACAGCCACAATAAACAGCCAGGAGCTAGATCTAGCATGAAAGTATACAGCAGGTGTCAACTATGCATTCCCCACTACTAATAACAACAGCATGAATTATGGGGGCAGTAATTATATGAACTAAATTGATCTTAAAAATGGTAGAATTACAACTCACGAAGAGAAAACAAAATGGGATTTGAAGGCAAAAGTAAATTTGAAATATTCAAAAGCTGAACAGAGGTAATGCAGGAGAGAGGTAGCAAGTGATGGCTAAAAAAAGAAGGAAGAGTAAAAAACACCTAAAGGAAATAAATGAGACAAGGAGGATAACAATTTTGGCTATCAGAGGAGGAAGAGAAGGAGTAAGGAGAAAAACAAAAACAAGAGCAAAGTAGGCAGCTGCCCTCCCAGGGCGGGGCTGATGCATAGTTCTAAAGGTAAAGTGCAGGCAGCTGGCATGTGCTCTGACCCACCCTTGGAAATCTGTCACGAGGCACCTGCTCCAAAGAGAAGAGCACCCACACCCTTCTGCCATGGGAAATGCCCCTTCCGCCAGCTGCAGGCTGGTCTCTTCCTTAGCTTCTTAAGCCTCACTTGCCACAAGCAGAGCTGGGACACCAACCCTACTCCCTTGACAGAGAGCTGTGAGGATGCACTATGACGAGGGCAGGATGTCAGCAAGATGCTCCACACGCCAACCTCCATTATCACAAGTGATGGTGAGGCAGAGGGTGACGTGACAATTGTGACAACTGTGTGTTGGGACTAATGAGACGTTAACTAACTCAGGCTGACTCCTTACTCCCTGGCGAGTGAGCAAGATCAAGGCTCAAAGGCGACTTCAAAGGTTCATGACCATAAACCGGACCACCGTCAGGGATTGGTTAACAACAGTTCTGCGAACATGATCAGCTCGTGCTTGCCATATAGTCCAATGGGACTCACCTGCGTGAACCACCCTGCCTTGCTGACCTTTAAGCTGACTGGTTCCCACCAGCCCCCACCCTACATAAAAGCTGTGTGACTTCCTCAATAAACGAGTTCCTGCTGTGATGGGTCTCCCTGATGCGTCTGATTGTCCTCCGCCTGGAGGGCTGGGAGCGGGCGGTCAGTCAGCCCTACCTATCCCGGTCTGACCTTGTTGGGGAGTGTCCCCTTCCCTTGCCGCTGGTCGAGAAGGGCAAGGGGGCTTAAGACCCCGACAAGTGGGCTGGGGAGAGAGCTCAGTGGGTAGAGAGCTTGCCTCACAAGCACAAGGCCCTGGGTTCAATCCCCAGCACCGCCAAAAAAAAAAAAAAAAAAAAGACCCCGACAACTGTGATGACGACGGGAACGGTTTCCGCAGTGACAGTGATAGTGGTGACCGTACTGCTGATGCTGAGAATGATGGCGATGACTGTGATGATGGTGGTGAGGAGGATGACGGTGATGGTGATGGGGTGGTGACACCGGTGACGGTGGTGACAGCGTTGGTGGTGATGGGGTGGTGACACCGGTGACGGTGGTGACAGCGTTGGTGGTGATGGGGGTGGTGACACCGGTGACGGTGGTGACAGCGTTGGTGGTGATGGGGTGGTGACACCGGTGACGGTGGTGGCAGCGTTGGTGGTGATGGGGTGGTGACACTGGTGACGGTGGTGGCAGCATTGGTGGTGATGGGGGTGGTGACACCGGTGACGGTGGTGGCAGTGTTGGTGGTGAGGAGGATGATGGTGGCAGCTGAGATCTTGGTGATGATGACGGGGATGGACACAGCAGTGATGGTGGTGATGAGGAGGGTGGGGACAGTGACAGTGGTGTGATCACACTGTGACAACAGCAATGGCGATGATGGCAGTGATTTCGGCTGGGCCTGCACAGAGCTCTTCCGTCCAGGGAGCTCCCTGCTCTTAACCCATGGGACTCCCGCGGTGGTTCAGCGGCCACGCCCTCCCCCATGTGACCCCCGCCCTCCCCCATGTGACCCCGCTGTGGCTCAGCGGCCACGCCCTCCCCCATGTGACCCTGGGTGGTTCAGCGGCCACGCCCTCCCCCATGTGACCCTGGGTGGTTCAGCGACCACGCCCTCCCCCATGTGACCCTGGGTGGTTCAGCGGCCACGCCCTCCCCCCATGTGACCCTGCAGTGGTTCAGCGGCCACGCCCTCCGTCCACAGCTCCGAGTCAGCAGTTCTTGGGCAAAACCAGGACTGAAGACTCGCTCCACTGCCACCCTTCGGTCGGCCCTAGGCAGGGACTACACCCCGCTGCGTGCCTCATTTCCCGTCTGCAAGGAGTTGATCACGGAGGTCCCACACCCTCTCGTGGAGGCTGTGAAGGTTGGATCAGTGAGTACTTAGAAGACAGCCTGGGGCCTTCCAAAGACGGGGGACGCTCTTAACTAACACAACGTGGCGTGTCACACAGCCACCCCAGAGCAAGGCAACCCTGGGCCCACAGACCCCAGGGGAGTGGGCAGGTGCAGCCTGATGCCCACTCCTCCCTTCCAGCCCCAGCCTGCTCCCTCCAGTTGCTCACCAGGCCATTCTGTTTTGGAAAAGCCAATTCATCTGAGCCTTTCACATTTGCAGTCCAACTAATTGTGAGACTTACCAACTAAGGCAGAAAACCAAATGTCTTTTGCTGGTTAAAGTAAAGTGAGAACAGAAATGTGCCAGGGCATTTAGACTCCCAGCTGGTGAAGCCACTTCAATCTGATGAATTGCGACATGTAGAAATCAATCCAGGTCACTCAGGAGAACAACTTGGTATCTGGTGTCCAAATGAATCGTTGCTAATTTATTATAGGCTATTTGATTAAATACACAAGAAAGGATGAGTCGATACGGACTGTCTGTGGGTGAATTGTCTGGTGGCTCATTTGAGCGTCTAACACTCAACAACAAATAAACCACTTCAAAGCATTCTAAAGCTATCCAGGTGGCTTATCCATATTGTGGTCAATATTTCTTTTATTCCTGCTTTTCTGCAAGCTCTGGAAAATGGAGCTGGTTATAAGAAAAATCAGCCGATATAAGGAAATCAGCCTCCCACAAAACCACATTGGGAGGTAGTGCGCACTGTGCAGTGAAGTCTATCCACACCTTTGCTTTGGGTGACCCCATCTGAAGTCAGTTCCACCCACATCTCACATGGTCTGTGCTTTGGCTACCATGCTGACAGCTGCAAATAGATGCTCATTTGCATATGCATCTATTGTCAGTCTTCCAGACACGTGGTACAAAGGCCAGCCAACACAAACATGCTAACACTCCAACCCTCAGGACAAAGCAGTGACTACGGACAACCAGGTTCGCTGGGTTAAGACCCCTCCCACCACCAGGAGGCTCCCCTACTTCTTGTTCCCACATGAAGCTAGCCTCAGGTGGACTGGCTGTCACAAGTCCCTCAGGAGCCTGCAGAGGGCTACAGACAGCCCTGGCAGCTTCTCCTTGACCAGTTTTATAGTGGTCACGAAGGACAGGCAACCACAAACCCCAGTGCGTGCATGCATGTGTCCATGCACACGCACACACACACACACTCCATTTGCCTTTGCAGAACAGCACGGAGTAGCTTGGTGGAAGGTGAAGAGGAGGCCGCTATTGTTTGTGCTGGACCCTGGTCATACGCATGTGCCATGAGGTTGCAGCTGCAGGAATGAACCTCTGTGTGCTGACATCCACTTGTTCTGAATGGACGTCTGAAGCTCTAGGACTCTCTCAGGGCCATCCCTCATCCTGCAGAAATTCTAGTCACATAAGAAACTGACTGTGTCACCAAGGCCAAGGCCATGATCTGCTCCAAAGGCGCCTGACCAGAAAGACATCTGTCTCTGCTTCCTTGTGTAGGAGGGGCGATGCTGACCAGCATGATGGTGATCAGCCAGAGACAGGGAAGCACTGGCCTTGATCCCCAAGGTCTACTGGACAGCTTGGCCCTGCCCTTTGCCCAACAGGCCTGGGTCTCAGCTTCTAATGCATCTTATGTGGCTGTAAATAATAAAGCTATGCTTTAAGTGACGGGTAATCGGGGTCACACCTTTTGACAAGCCCACAAATTGCCTCACAGACTCAAGGAGGGAGTGAATGAACCTAATGTTAGAACAAGGTCTCATTTCCTCAGCAACCAGGACGCTGGGAGAGAAGGCTGACATTTCTGTATCCCCCAGAACAAACACAGGCATGCCGTCAAATAACTGACACCCTGTTGTGCCACACAAGCACCTACAGCTGTTCTTAGTGAATTCAAAGCAAAAGGAAAATTAAAAAAAAAAAAACTCCCTCTATCATTTCTTATTGGACCAAAACAAAAATGAGGTAATCCAAGAAGAAAGCAAAATTCCACAGGAGGAAAGGACAAGGTAATCCAGAAAGAAGATACCATCAGGCGGCAGAGGTGACTCAGCGGGGGGAGCGGAAAAGAAACATTCTTCCCTATTATTTTTAACAACTATATCTCAAGTACTTGGAGTGGCAGAAAAAAATTGACACGGCCCCTAACCACAGCTGGCTCATTGTCTAGCGTCAGTGACAGACAGAAGGCATAAATAAATCATGGTAAGAGACAGCAAGCAGATCCGTGGCTGCCAGGATCCAGGAGGAGGATGGGAAGCGAGAGGCGACTGCCGCTTGAAGGAGCGAGGTTTCTCCTGGGGCAATGAGCACGTTCTAAAACTCAAGTGGTGATGTTTGCACAACTAAGTGCCTTTACAAGAAGCCACTGAATCATTATACCTTAAATGAGTGCCTAATATTTTGTGCAGTATATCTCAGTAAAGCTGTCATCGAAAGACCAAAAAAATAAAAAATAAAAAAGCAGGAGAGAGAGGCACCTGGACCAGGAGGAGGGAAAGTGGCCAGCTGTCCACTGGACCAGCAGGGCTGCACCCAGCACATGAAGGACTCGCCAGGGTTGTCCATCCCCAGGGCCGTCCAGTGGACTTTGGAGATGGAGGCCGGTGCCCTTGTGTCTCTAGCTGATCACCGTCCTCCTGGGCTGGAGAAGGTGGAGACAGGTATCTTTCTGGTGAGGTGCCACTGGGTTACAAGTGGGGAACCCCAAATCTGCCCTTGGAAAAGCAAGGTCAGTGGCACCCGAGTGTCTGACCCTCCAACTCCAGGAGCCCCTGGTCCTCTCCTGGCCCTCCCTCCCTCCCCCAGTGACTCCATATTCCCGGTGGCCCTGGCTCCTGCATCTGCCACCAGAGCCCTGATCTCACGCATAACCAAAGGTGACAAGACCCAGCAGTTCTCCCTCAGGCCTGACCCAGGCGGCTGCAGCACGTGGGGAAAGGCCGACTTCCAGGGCAGCGGTCTGACTCCTAAGCGGAATGGCCGGGGGCTCTGAGTCCAACTTGACAGATGGCCGCAGACCGCCCATTACCACACTTTGCCACGGATGGTGTCCTCGGAAATAAACCTGGATGGAGCAGAGATAAATCTGTTCCATCACATCGCTCTCTCCCCTCAATGCTGAGAGGTCATTCTAACCTTGCCACGAGCAGGGGAAGAACTCTGCCTTTGAAGGAGAGACAGAATGAGTGCCGGGACCTCACAGCGTCCCACCCTAGAAACAAAAGGGGCTCTTCCCTGCGTCCTCACACGCCCACCTCCCTGCTGGATGAAAGATGTCAACTAATTAACTAACAAATGATCCCAGAAAGAGTCAAAGCAGGCAGACGCCACTGTTTCAATGGGCAGGAGACATTTGGAAGAAAATTGACCATTATTTCCAGAGTCATCATCCTACACTCAAGTTGCAAAGGCAACAAGTCTGGTCTTCAAGCAATTTCCACTGACACACTCCTGAGTGCTCAGCAAGTGCCCTCATATCTACAATTACCCTAAAAAAGGGAGCAAACTGTCCAGCAGAGAGGACGGGGAACCTCACCAATGAGAAGAGAGAGAGAAGACGGGGGCAAAAGCACCAGGGTGCATTATGGGTAATGATTTTCAGTCTCTAATATTAGAATTGGAAATGCGCGAAGGCTTACACCGTCCTCCTCCCCGAGGTCGGCACTGCCTGGCATTTACACAGTGGCTTTCCTTTGTACATTTTCTTCCCAGCTAATTTAAACTAGTTTTGCTAAACAAGATCCGCTTCCAGAAACGTCTGAGAGGCAGGTAAGTCGGAGCACCTCTGTTTCTACTACCTGGAATTCAGAAGAGAGAACTAAGAATTTTTGAGTCTAAAAAGAAAAAAAATTAAATAAAGCTACCATTTCCCTTTTTACCTAAGTCGGTTGACACCTCAAGATTATTGTCTGGGAATGTAAGAATTAGCTGAAATCAATAACTATGTATTTTTTAAGTGAGTTTTACCCACAGGAAATCCAGCAGGCTGCTCAAGCATCCTGGAAATAGTAATGTGTGTGACCCACCCCAACTGGCTCACCCGCACTTCCTGCCGTAAGGATGCAGATGGTTACGGGGCTGTGCTGGGGGTAAACAGAAATGATAGAAGGAACATGGGAATTCATAAACCTCAGAATTGCATAAAACTTTAATGAGAGTCTTTTCATGAGGTTGAGTCCTGGAGTTACCCACCCCCACCGCTCGGTGACGTCTCCTCTTAACTGCTCACCTAAATGCCTTCGTGTTTCTACGCCTAACACAGCAGGACCTGGGCACCTGGCTGCCACCACAGGACAATGTCAAGGAGGACTAGCTGCCAGCATCAAGGCCACAAAGACAGGTGGGAGAAGCGCTGGTGAGAGACTGTGAGGTCTGGCAGCAAGACCTCCGTAGATGCTCGCCCAGAAAGGTCAAATGGCAGATCCCAGATGCACAGGGCGTCTGAGACAAAAGAAGAGACGGAGCACAGACCACTCCTGAGATCTTTGGATTAAAATGGGAAAAGAGGAAGGTTTAAATAAATTACTTCAGGTTCTGGGTGTGGTGGCACAAGCCTGTAATCCCAGGGACCTGAGAAGCTGAGGCAGGAGGATTGCAAGTTTAAGGCCAGTCGGGGCAACTTAGCAAGACCCTGTCTCAAATAAAAAATAGAAAAAGCTGTGGGGAGCTCAGTGGTGGAGCACCCCTGGGATCAATTCCCAGTACCAAAAAAAGAAAAAAAAAAAAAAAAGAGAGAGAGAGAGAGAAGAAACACTTATGCAATAAATATGTACTGCATAGCTACTGAGAGCAGGCACCATGCTAGATCTTGTGGGAATGATCCCAAGATTCTAAGATATGCAGAAACCCAGGCCCCCTTCCCTCTTGGAGCAGTTGGCAGTGAATGAAGTGTCCCGTGATAACCAAGGAGCAGTGAGAGCAACCATCCTGAACCCAGGAAGTGGAGCATCCTTCCTGAGGGAAGTGATTTACGACCTGCGAGTTGAGGATGTTCCGCAGGTAGCAGACAAAGTGCAGAAGGAAGCCTGCTCTGCGAACACTGATGGATAGCGGGAGGGCAGGAGAGTGTAGTGTAAGTGAGAACGGTGTCTTGGCTTTGTGCTCGTTGGCTTTGCATGGCTGTGGACAGGGGACCTGAGGAGAACGACCTAGAGAGGGAACGTTAATCTGGGGCTCGCCGTGGCAGAGGTTCGGTCCGTGGTCAGCCAGCTCTATTGCTTTGAGCCTGAGGTGAGGCAGAACATCATGGCGGAAGGGTGTGATGGAGGACAGCAGCTTGGGATATGGCAACCAGAAAGCAGAGACACAGAGGGGGGATGGGCTGGGAAGAAGACAACCCCGTCGAGGGCACGCCTCAGTGAACCGCTTCCTCAAACGCGGCCTCGCCTCCCAGGAGACCCTTCGGCCATCCCCGGGTCAATCCACAGAGTCCTCAGGAGGCAATCACTTCCCAAAAGCCCCACCTCTGAACACTTGAGACTTGAAGGGACAGTTCATATCCCAACCATGGCGGCCACTTTCATAAGCACTCTTCTGGATCCTTTGACTGTAGCAGTAGCTTTGCACGATTCCCAAGCTCACTAGTTTTCCACTCTAGTCAGGAAGACACAGATCATAAACCCACAAGATCATTCAGACAAGCACAGACCATGTTAATAAAGGTACAGTAGAGGCAGAACGGAAGGCTTTCAGGGGGCCCGAGGACAGAGCAGGAGAGCGAGGGTGTAAGGCTTGGATGTGAGGTGTCCCCTGAAAGCTCAGGTGTGAGACAATACAGGGGGGTTCAGAGGAGAAATGACTGGGTGTGAGAGTCTTAACCTAATCAGTGAATTAA
This sequence comes from Sciurus carolinensis, assembly GCF_902686445.1. Classification (NCBI taxonomy): domain Eukaryota; kingdom Metazoa; phylum Chordata; class Mammalia; order Rodentia; family Sciuridae; genus Sciurus; species Sciurus carolinensis. Next base: position 37,311,077 of record NC_062230.1, read on the forward strand.
CCCTGGTGGGATTATTTGAAGTGGCAGGGTGTGGCTGGAGGAGAGGGGATCGGGGCGTGGCCTTGGGGTACACGTTTTGTATCTGAGGGTGGAGTGTCTCTCTCTCTCTCTCTCTCTCTCTCTCTCTCTCCTTCCTGGTGATGCGAGCTGCTTCCCTCTGCCACACTCTTCTGCCGTGATGTTCTGCCTCACCTCAGCCCTGAGGAATGGAGCCGCCTTCTATGGACTAAGACCTCTGAAACCAGGAGCCCTCAAATAAACCTTTCCTCCTCTACAATTGTGCTGGTCAGATCCTTTTAGTCACAGTGACCAAAAAGCTGACTAAAACAGGGGAAGATGAAGCTGGACAGGCAGACGGGTCCAGTCTGGGTGAAGTCATGGAGCAGCTGAGCACAAGGACAGGAGATGGGTGTCATGGAGAGCATTGAGGGCCACATGAGAGGACAACAGTGTCAAGAGAGACATTTGGGGAATTCATCTCTATTCCAAGGAAAAGAAGGAGGAAACTGACAGTGACTTCCAGGAGAGGACAGACTCAAGGTCCTAGAGGAAGGATCCTACGAGACTGGGAACCAGGTCAGATTCTGAGAGGAAATGTTTAGCCTGCCCCCAAATGTACGGCCAAGCTCCAACCCGGACAGGCTTCTAATGGGATGGGTTTCATCGACCTGCAGAATCTCTCTGCTCTTGCTTTTCTTATTTTAAGAGGTCATGAATAAGTCCATTTCCCAAGTATTATCACCTGCTGCCATATTTCAGATTTAGGATCGCAGCCACACCATGTCATTAAAGGAATGACTTACAAATCAAATTTACTGCTGCCCATAAGATGTACCTAGCAGAGTATGGAAATCAAAACACACACCAGCGTGCATCCACAGCAGGGGGACAGGGAGGGCAAACACTGTGCACCTGCTGAGCAGCAAAGAGCTCCGCCTGGCTTTCTGTACACCTGATTTTTCCACCACCAAGGGGTCCCTGGCTACTTGAACCTCCTCAGACTGACCACACGTGAGAAGCTTAGAACTCCTCAGGGTCCCAGCCAGCCCCAGGCCCTTCTGAGCACAACCATTGTGGTTTTGAGAAGTTCCAGGAAGCCCAAAGAGTCTTGGTCACCCCCTTGTGTCCTCCTGGCATGCTTCACACAGCTGGGCTCAAGACCTGTCACACCAGGGCCCAGTGGGCCTACAGGTGGTGCCGTCTCCTGGGATGTCTCTCACACACGGATGTCCCAGGGCTCCTGCTGCAGTTTGCACATGTCTGTGCTCTTGAGACTGCACCTCGCATGAGTCCAGATCACCTCCACGTGCACTGAAGGTCTCAGCCAGGGAGCCACGAGGACAGCGCTGCGCTCTGTGAGGGATGTGGCCGCAACAGAGCCTGCCGAGGCCGAGACCTTTCCGGAAGGCCATGCTCAGAATCATCCTGGCAAGGAAAGGGACTGATTCTGCAGGTCTGCTTTGTCCCAGGCCCTCTGTACACGTCTTAGAAACTGCTCTGGACACAGTGCTAAATGTCTCCTGGGACCAGACACTGCGCTGCTCAGGCAGCTGCATGCGGGCTCCTGTCCCTCCCACCACCCTTCACGTGGTCCCCCTTATCCCGCCGGTCCTCACCTCCTGGAGCTGCCCTCCTAGCCCCATCCGCCCACTCTGGCTGCTGTTCCTCGCTGTCACCAGGTGTGATTCTTCCCAGTCTTGTCTCTTTACCTGTTTGCTGCCCAGGTAGGCGCTTCGTGGGACCTGTCTGCTGTACTCGCCACTGCCTTGTGAAGTGCCCGGTACGCGGGGGACACTCGGGCCTCTTTCAGAAAGAGAGCTTTAGAAAATTCAGATTGCCTTCAACAAGGCCGGTCAAGTCTGCGCCTGCAGGAATCCTCAGCGCCCTCCGCCTACTACGAAGTGCGTGTCCACGACAGGGAAACAGCACAGCACACGGCGTTTCTCCAATGTATTTGGCCACAAAACACTTCCTCTTGTGGCCTCTTTTCCCCTGGAGCAACCAGGGGATGGACTGTCCCCAGAAACGCTCTAGGGAGCAGCGCTCTGAAGGTGACCAGGGTGGGGGACCTGGGGAGCAGAGGCAGTGTCCCCATGGCAGCTGGGCTGGCATTGCCACCTGCCTGCTGAACACCTCCCTGCCAACGTGCCAGAAGCTGTCCTGGGGAGCTGTCACTTCCTACTTGACAAAGAACAGAGAAAGGAGTTTTTAAAAAGGGAAAAAAAAAGATAAATACTTTCCCATTCTCTGAACTCATGTCAAATGGCCTGGGAACGTAGCCGCTGGGAGCATGAGCCACAGAACAAAGCAGCGTTTCCTCTTCCTCGCTGACAGCTCAATTTCCGCAGCTACCAGGGCGGGCGCAGGCACCCCCAGAGCCAGTCACCGTGTCACCGCTTACCCTGAGGTTCCTTTGATGACACTCTCTGTCGATGGCAGCTTAGAATCATTCTTTAGGCACAGCAAAGCCTGCCCTGAGGTGAGCAGGACCCCCCTGCAGACCGAAGAGACCGTCAGAGGTACCCTCTTTAACAAATGAGCGTGGACGCCGGTGTCCTTGGCATAAACTCTAGCACTCTGGCTTGGGTGTAAACCGTATCAACAACACGGGAAAGGCCCTTCCAACCAACCTGTGCACGCGATCAGAGGCTTCCCTGTCCCTATTCAACACTCACCTCAAAGGAGCTACACTGGAGCCTGTCTGCACTGCCTGCATACAGGGGCAAAGTTCAATAATTTTGCATAAAAATGTGGTCCCCCCCAAATTTACACAAGGCCCCTTCCTCCAGCATAACCTCCAAGCTGCATGCCCAGCTTGCCCAGCCCCAAGCGGCACCTGGTGGAGAACAGCAGTAAGTGAGCAGTCTGAGAGGCAGCAGGCCTGCAGGGTCCCCTGGTGGTGAGCGTGCACTCCGTTAGGCAGCACAGGCCTACTGCACACTAACCCTAACCCTAACCTGCACCGCTGCACCAACGCATCGCCAAGCGTGCCCAACAGGAGAAGTCAGCATCTCTGGTTCAGGCTGCTCTTCATGCGTGTCCTGTCTCTTCAGGTCCACCCCATCGAAGCCAGTGTGCAGCTTAACTGACCACTGTCATCTACTCCAACCTACCTGCTCAGGAACCATCAGAACCTTGGGGAACAGAATGCGTCCTTCAGGGTTAAATAGCCATGAAATACCAGGTCCAAGGTAATTCCAGAGGGCTCACGTTTCCCCCTATTTATCCATCCATCCGTCTGTCCATCCAGCATTAACAGATCGCCCATCCGTCACCCGTTTTACCACATTCTGTTTTGCAGGGGCCCCATTTTAACAAGATCCTCAGGTTACAAGTTAGACATGTCCCTTTACCAACAGAATCAGAGGAAATGCTACTGGCCTGCAAATGAAGGCCACCTCCTGGACAGTACATCGAGGGTGAGACCAACCCCCAGGGAGATGGACATAAACAGGCAACAATTCCAGGTTCACAGTAGTGCTCAAGGGCCCTCCCAGCTCTGTTCTGTCCGCTGAATTCAAACTGACCACAGCCATAGTAGAGACAGCTAGACCCAGAAAAAGGGGCTTCCACCCTGAGCCCCAAGCTGTCACAAATGCACAGGGAGTGGTTTTATTAGAGAAGCTACGCCCTCTGAGACCCTGCTGCCAGGCTGTGCCAGCAGAGCTTGGGACCACAGTCCTCACTCATGGCTAACACCGCTCAGGGCCCAGGGAAATGGTCTCTGCACCTGACCTTGAAATCAGAGGTTCTCACGCCCGCAAGCCCCTGATCTAAAGTTGGAGAGCCTGTGATGTTGGAAACAGCAGCTCAGGAGACAGGGAGACCCTCAGCAAGGAAAAGAACAAACAAGTGACCCTGTCAACCACATCATTGAGCATGTGAGCATTCACTCCCTGTGTCCCTCCGTGTCCCTGTTTGTGAATGGGCTGCAGTACTAACCAAGGCCTTGCTTTAAACGTGTATGTGGTGGACGGTAGGCACAAATTCCTTACACCGGTTACTAGAGGGACATCAAGACCTGGAATGATGGATAGACTTCTTATGGAAAAGTACAAGGATACTCATTAACGTCACCAAAAACTAGGCAAAATGATCAGCATCGTTAAGATGTTCATTTAACTTCCCATGTGATGTGTATTTTTCCATTTAGATAATTTTGAATATTGTTGAATAAACCCTTTTGAGAATACAAGAAATGGATTTTAACTTTATAGTTTTTAAACATGTAAATACATACTATTTTACATATTTCTATAAAATAATATAAGCATATTTTTGGAAGGCTTTAGCTTTGAGGTCACTGCTACCAATAGCTCATCTAGTCTAAGAAAGGGTTGACTTCAGTGAAGCCTGCCGTCCGCTCACCCATCACTCAAGCACCTCTGGCCTGCTCCCCAGGATGCCCAGACACATAGGGGTAGGTAAATTCAACCCTGTTGGTATTTTGCTGACTTCCAGTTATGTGGACACCAACTCATCGTATGCACATCTTTTTCAGTTGCGTGGTGTGAGGTTACACACTGCCATGGGAAGACAGAGCCTCCTATTTGATAGTTTTAACCTAATGCATGGCTCTTACACACCCAGGTACCTGGTACACACATTGCCTTTTGAACCCTAGCCGCAGGCCAGGAGGGCCAGAAGGTGTACATCAAAATGGGAAAGCACCAATCTTTTCTCTTATTCCTGTTGACAAGGTGTCACTACTGCAAGGACTGGCGGCATGTTTGTTTAGCAACCACAATGTCATTAGCACCCCGTTACCAAGGGGAGTCCTGATACACCACGGGACACGGAATTCGCCTGCTCAGAAGATCTCTGGAGGGAGGACATCTGCTAGGGCATCAGCTTCCTGTTCTATTTGAAATGCTGACCTCCCTCCCTACACTTATAAACAGGACAGCACACCTGACATTCCGAGTTTGCAACATAACTTGGGGTGGAGAGAAGCGGCAGCTGGATGTCCACTGCTCTGCCCTTGACTAGCTGTGAACTTGGGGCAGCTTATTAAACTTCCCTGATCTGCAGTTTCCTCATCTGAAAAATCAAATAATGCCCCCCTCTTAGGGCTGATATGAGGATTAAGCACAGTAATGTTTGAAAACTGCCTGGAGCAATGCTCAATAAAAAGAGCTAAAAAACTCAGGGAAAATTAGGCAGGTACACTCCACGTGCCAAACCCCGTGGAAGGCGGCATATGATTAAATGCCCAATAGCCAACTACTCTGAGTCCAGAGAGATAGAATCACCCAGGTACTGGGACCATCAGGTAAACTCATCTCAGGGGGGCTTCCCCAAACTCGTGGCTAAGCCAGCAAGGCTCAAGTTCTGACCACAGAACAGGCTGATAACTACATTATCTTATTTAAATTTCACCCGCACATTATGGGTAGGGTCCCCTCGGTGATTATTCACATCCTTAAAGGAGGAAGCCATAGCTTAGCGAAATTGAGAAATTCACCCACAGTTCATGAGAACAAGAGGTACGACTGGATCCCAGACCCACGGGGCCCCAAACACACGTACTCAACTGCTGTGCAGAAGCCGACGGCTGGAGAGCTGGTCCCAGAGGGTGGCATTCCGAGGCACACCTGGTCTGTTCCTAAACACCCAGGCAGCCAGCACTCTGCCTGGTGGGACACCACACTTCGGGGTAGCAAGAGGGACTGTGTGAATCACCCTCACTACACCAGCACCACTAGCTGCCTCAGGGCTCCCAGCCCTGCACATGCCCCAGACCACCCAAGGCAGCCGCTGCCTCGACAGAGGCTGAAGCCTGTGAGACACAAGCAACTGCAGCATCTACAGCCCATGTTGGATCTCCAGCCTGGGCAGATGGGAAAGCAACGTGCTCATCAAACCAGAAGGAAATCACCCTTGACTCTTAAGAGGCCAGAGGGGAAAACTGAGGCAAAGATGGCAAGAGAAAGGTCCCAGCAAGGCAGGGCCAGAGGGTGTTCCCAGGAACGGTTTAGCCCAGGGGTGCTCCACGTGGCTCCTGGAGTGCTCACGCACCCTGAAGTTCCGCCTCAAGGACAGAAACAAGGCACCGTCCCCTTCCCACACTTGACCTTCCCTCGCTCTTCTGCGGAGGTTTCCAAGAATCGATATGTGGATGTACTACTTTCTTAAAAGGCCAGTCCTTTACTCTGAGATTATGTCAGTCCCGTGCACTTGGTACAAAGATGCCCTTTGAAAATAAGGATGATGTCATTGTTTTCTAAATGAAAGCAAGAGTTTTTATTGTTATTGCTGATGCGTTCATCCCTGTGCCCTTCGTGGGAAAAAATGACACATCATTTGTTTGACTTTCCCACATGAACTCCAGCAGGCAGGGATGCTGGCCTGTTTCATTTGTTAAACTATCCTAAAATGATACCAGAGACCTAGTAGGTGCTCAACAAACCAACACAGACCTGTTGGTTAAAATGGCAACATTGTGTTGTTGATTTCAATTGTTGCTTTTTTAAATGTTACAAGTCTGAAATAACAATGCTTGGGAATCAAGTTTTCTATCCAACTCTCTGGTTCTGGGTCACGGGACAGCTGACCTGCACACCCGCTCCTCTGGGTAGACTCTGCCCTCTTTCATGGCTAATGGAGCCAACAGGGCAGTAAGTAGAGCCCAGGGCAACTCACAGCAGCCACGGGATGAAGAGTCCTTCTAGTGCCTTCCATGCAAGAACACCTGCAGGAACGGGGGCAGTGCGGGCTCCAGGGCTTCGAGGTAATCGACAGCAGCAAAAGGAAGGGTCAGTGCCAGGATGCAGCGTTCTCGAGAGCTCACGGCACAGCCCGGCCCTCCCGCGTCTTCCAGCAACGCCCCCTGCCAAGGCGGCTGTGTGCTGCAGGATCAGTTCTGCGGCACCCTTGCCTTGGCAACATGAATCTGTTCCAGTGCCACTGACACATTAGGAACGACGTCAGCAGGACGTATTTTGCGATTTCTTTAGGCATGATTTCATCTGTGAGACACACGAGGTGAACACCAAGAGCTGTAGCCAGCTGAGCCGAGACGCTTAGAAATCTGAAAACCAGGCCAGGGTTTCTACGCACGAACACACCTGCACACGCAAACGTGCTCGGTCTGGACCCCTCCACACCTGGGGTCACGAGACCACTCCTGCAGACGACCTGCACAGTCACCTACAAACCACAGCCCCTCCAGGGCCCACGTCCACACCAAACGTCAGGACTCTTTGAAGGCAAAGTGATCTTTATCAGAGTAGATATGTGCTTCTTGACCCTCAAGCATGTATGACACTGTTGTTTTTATGAGGCGTCTGCCTCTTTCTAATGCTTCACTGCTGAAGTTTCTGAATGCTGTGTCCAACCCTGTCCCCACTTTCACATCTGGTCTTGCTGTGCCGTTCTGCACAACCTGGTGACTTTTAGGAATATGCGTGCCACCTTATAGAATAGCTCTCTTTCCCCTTTGTCACTCCGCATGTGTCAGTGTCTTGCTGGCTAACTCATCTCCTAGCAAAGCGCTCCTCAGTGTCATCACCCATCAGGACAACTCTGAAATGGTAAAATTCCTTCTGATCACTCTCACCCATAAGATCACAGTTATTGGGGGTCCTGAGGAAGGAGACCCAGTTTCCAGATGAGGATGCTCACCCTGGGGGAGTCAAGTTCAGAGGGTGCCATGCCTCCCTCCTGGGCAGTGTTGCCACTTCCTTACGGCCACCTCCTAGTCACCTCAAGGGGACGCCAGGGACATACACACGCCATCTGTGAAGGCCGGGCTCTCCAAGGAGGGTGTCCCTCTGGGGGACTGGATCCACATTCCACTGCTCTGTGGCCAGCAGGAGCTAAATGCAGTCACCCTCCTTTGCTATTCACAAAAGACAGTTTTTGGAGACAGCGAAGAGCAGAGGTACAATGGAGAGGACACATCCTTTGGCAGAAGTGGCTGGTGGCCCTTCCCTGACCCTTGGCCCCAGCCTGTCTTCACCAGATCTGTGAGGGCTCAGGCGCTTCCACTGAGAGGTCGAATGTCGTGGTTGCGTGCACAGTTTGGGGAATCCTGACATGCACACATCTGAGAACCATCATCTCACTCCCGACCGTAAAACGTCCTCATCCCAAGAAGTTCCTTATGCCCCTGTGTAATGTCTCCCTTCATCCCTCCCCAAACCCCACCCCACCCCAAACAACAGTGAGCTGATTATTATTATTATTTTTAGAATTCATATAAACAGGAACATGAGATACGTAGTGTTTTCCACCTGGCATCTTTGACTCAGCGGAAAGCCTTGGAGAGCCACCCGTGTGCTGCCTCTGTAAGAGTTCCCTCCTCTCGCTGCTGAAGAGCATCTCATTACAGGCACACACCGGACTGTTTTTTCCATCCGCCTGTTGGTGGACATGTGGGTTGTTTCCCGTTTTTGACGACTCTAGGTAAAATCACCATGAGCATTCATGCACATGTGTTCAGGCACATGATCTCCTTTCTCTCCAGGAAAGACCCCAGGAGTGAAATGCCTGGGTCCCGCAGGAGGCAGATGTTTCTCCAGGTAGGAAACTGCCGACCTGCTTTCCAAAGTGGTTACACCACTGGACGCTCCTCCCAGCAGCACGTGAGTTCCAGGTCCCCAGATCCTCACTGATGCACCCGAGGTCACCTTCTCGGTGCTAGCGATGCAGGTAGGCACGATTGGTACTGTGCTGCGGTTTTAATCTGCATTTCTCTAATGAATAGGATGTTGACTTTTCATGTGATTATTTTCCACATATACCTAATTCAGTTAGTGTCTGTTCAAATATTTCACCATTGTTTTTACTGGACCTTTTTGTATTAGTTTTGAGAATTCTTCATACATTCTAGTCCTTTATCACATATATTCTCTCCAAGTATTTCCTCCCAGGCTGTAGCCTGTCATTTTCTTAACAGTGTTATTCAAAGAGCAGGGTGTTTAATTTTGATAGAGTTCTATTCATCAATTTTAAGTGGGTCTTGCTTTTGGTGACAAATCTAAGCAGTCTTAGTCACCTAGATTTTTCTCCTGCGGTGGCTCCTACATGACTTATAGAGTGAGGTTTATGTATGACACATTTTCAGTTATTTTTTGTATGTGCTGCAAGACACAGGCTGGAGTTCATTTGTTTGCATCCAGATAGCCAATTATCCCAGTATCATCTGCTGAAAAGACTCTTTCCATGGACTCTCCTCGCTGTTCCATTGATCTCAACATCTATCCTGATGTCAATAAGACACTGCCGAGACCACTACAGCTTCATAATAAATCTCCAAGTCAGATATGTCAGCCCTCCAACCTCACTCTTTTTCAAAGCTGCTTTGGCTATGCTAGTTTTACACAGTTTAAATTTCAGAATCGGCATATTAATTTTTATAGCCCCCCCCCACTAAAAATAGCCTTTAAGACATTAAATTTGGATTGCACAGAATTTGTAGGTCAGTTTCAAAGAAACAACAGAATATTCTTCCTTTTCTCACTCATAAGTATCTATTTATTTAGTTCTTCATTAATTTCTCTCTTCAGCATTGTATGGTTTCTCAGTGTGAAAATCTTGCAGTCAGATTTATCTGTAAGTCTTCCACATTCTTGATGTTATTATGGGTGGTATTTATTTTGTACCTCAATTTCTGGTTGTTTGTTGCTGGCATACAGAAAAATAACTGCTTTTGTGTAATGATCTTGTGATCCTGCAACCTTGCAAAACTCATTAGCTCCAAATTGTTTTTTAGACCTCGTGGGATTTTCACATAGATCATCTTGTCATCTGCAGACATGAACAGGTTGATTTCTTCCTATCCACTCTGGGTTCTGTGTTTCTCTTGCGCGTGTGGAACAGGAGGTTCAAGAGCAAGCACCTGTGTCTTGTTGCTGATCTTTGCGAAGGCATTCAGTCCCTCACTGTAAGTATGCAGTGGAGGCTTTTCATAGATGCCTTGTATCTGGTGAGGACAGTCCCTTCTATTCCTTCTTCTTTAGGAGTTGTTTTTAATCAGGTATGGATGTTAGGTTCTGAAAAATATTTTTTTTTCTGTATCCACTGAGATAATCATGAGTTTTTCACTTATTATTTCTTAAAATGAATTACATGGATTGATGTTTGAATGTCAAACCAGCACAGCACAAACCACCTTAGGCCAAGATATATGATCGCTTTCATATATTGCTGGATTTGGTTTGCTAAATTTTTGTTTAGCATATTTGCATATGTATTCATGAGGGACTATTTTAGTCAGTTTCTTCGCTGCTGTGACTAAATGATCCAACCAGCACAACTATAGAGGAGGAAAGGTTTATTTGAGGGCTCACTGTTTCAGAGGTCTTAGTCCATACAAGGCCAGCTCCACTCTCTGGGCTCGAGGTATGGTGGAAGAGTATGGCAGAGGGAAGCAGCTGGCATGATCAGGAAGCAGAGAGAGACTCCACTTGCCAAATACAAATATATATATCCCAAAGCCATGCACCATGTCTCACCTCCTCCAGCCACACCCTACCTGCCTCCACTTACCACTCAGTTAATCCCATCACAGATCAATTCACTGATTAGGTCAAGACTCTCAAAACCCAATCATTTCTCCTCTGAACTTTCTTACATTGTCTCACACGTGAGCTTTTTGGGGACACCTCACATCTAAACCATGACAGGGATGCTGGTCTATAGTTTCATTTTCTTGTGATTTGTCAGGTTTTGATATCATGGTAATATCAACCTTGTAAAATAAATTAGGTAACTGTGTTAGTCAGCTTTTCATGGTTGTAACAGAATACCAGAGAAAACCAAATTAAAGCACAAAAGATTTATTTTGACTCTTGGTTTTATAAGTTTTAGTACATAGCTGCTTGGCCCCATCACAGTGAGCTTATGGTGATACAGAAAATCATGGTGGAAAGCACATGGCAGAATATAGCCGCTCACCTCATGGTGACCAGGAAGCAGAGAGAGGGTCAGAGGCCAGGGACAGGATATAGTCCCCAAAAGCATGCTCCCAAGGTCCCACCCCCTTCAACGGGGTCCCACCTTCTATAATTTCCACCACCTCCCAGCAGTCCATTCAGCTATTAATCCCTCAGTAGACCAATCCACTGATGATAGAAGAAATCACATGATCCAATCACTTCCCAAAGACCCATCCCCGAACACTGTTGCATTGGGAATCAAGTCTTCACCACATGCATCTTTGGGAAACATATCAGATTCAGACAATTTACACTCTAAATTTTCTGGAATAATTTTATAGCATTATTTTCATTTTTTCTTAAATTTTATTAAAATTTAACAAGAAGCCATACGGATCTGAATTTTCCTTTGGGGGAAGAAACTTAACTACAAATTCAAGCTTCAAAAATAGATATAGGGTTATTCAAATTACCTAGATATTGAGTGAATTTTGAATCTTTCAAGGAATTTCTCCATTTCGTCTAATTTTTCACATTCATTGGTGTGAAATTATCCCTAATATTCCCTTAGTATCTTTAAGCTATAGATATGTCTTAAGCTATAAACTCTCATATGTAGATACACTTTCAAGGTGTGATGTTGTTTTTTGTCCTGATTACTCTGGCTGGATGTTTCTCAAGGTATTGATCTCCTTGAAGAATCAGTTATTGGTTTCACTGATTTTGTTTTTCTATTTTTCATTTTATTGATTTTCACTCTGATCTTTATGATGTTTTTCTGCTTACTGTGAATTCCATTTGCTCTGTTTTTTCTAGTTTCTTAACCTGGAGAACTTTCTTCTTGTCTAATTAGTGCGATAAATTTACCTGTTTATAGCATCCCACCCATTTTGGCATGTTGTCATCTCATTTTCATTCAATTCAAAGTAGTTTTTAATGCCCTTTGCTTTCTTTTCCACTCGTGGGTTATCAGAATATGTTGGTTGGTTTCCAAATGCCTGGGGGTTTCCAGAGTTCCTTCGGTCATCGATTCCTGATTTGATTCTGTTGTGCCCACAGAACAGACGATGCATGGCCTGCACCCTTCTGGAGTCACTGAGACTGTTTTATGGCCTAGAATGTCATTTATTTTGGCAAACGAGCTAAAGGCTCTTGAAAGGAGCGTGTGTCTTTCATTGTCAGGGGGAGCGCTCTGTCAGTGTCCGTGGGGTCAGCCTGTTGCTGTGCTGTTCAGGTCTCTGTCCACCACTTTCTGTGTTTCATGTCAGATGTTGAAGGAGCGTACTCATATGCCCACCATCATTCTGGATCTGACCGGTTCTGCTTACAGCTCTTGCAGGTGTGGCCTCTCTTTCCTTGCATGTGGATCAGCCGTGCCTCATGTGCTCTGTTCTCTCTCACCTCGTGCACAAACGTGTGGGCTCCCGGGTCTCCCAACAATGGCCCTTCTCACCATCAAGCAGCCCCTCCTAGGCCCAGCAAAAGCTGCTGTTTGAAATTCACTCTTTGATGTTACTGTGGCCACCTCAGACTCCATCCACTTATTATTAGCATGGTGTATTTTTCTTTTACTTCTGTAACCTATTCATATATTCATATTCAAAATGTGTTTCTTAAGCATATAGTTCATTACTGCTTTTCAAGTCTGTTGGGGGCCTTGGCCATCTGGGTTTACAGTGAGTACTGACATGGCTAATGCTAGGCTGGCATTTTGTTTTTTACTTGCCACATTTGGGGTCTGTTTTCCTTCCTTCTCTACTTTTTTTCCCCTCCATTGGATTTTTTTTTATTTAATTATTTTATTTTATTTTTTGTACAGACTGCATTTTGCTTTATTGTACACAAATGGGGTACATCATTTTGTTTCTATGGTTGTACACAATGTTGGATTATTTTTAATGACCCATTTCATCTTCTTGGTTGGCATATTAGCTATAACTCTGACTTTTCTTATTTTAGGGGTTGATTTAGGGTTTTCAGTATCCTTCTGTATCACAATCTGCCTTCAAGCAATATCCTACAAAAACCACGAGTACCTTGCACTGCCCAGGTCTGCTCTCCTTCCTGGCTCCGGTGTTACCATGGTCACGCACATCTACCTACCCCACAATCACCGTATGACCTTGTTGCTATGTTTGTTTAAACAGTCGAGGCATTGTAAAGTGACCAAAGCAGCAAGAAAAGATCCTGACCATTCTCTACACTGTGACTCCCTGTTTGCACCTTGTGTCCATCTTTCTCTGCCTGTAGGACTTTCTTTAACATCTCCTGCAGAGTGAGGCCTGGCTGAGGGATTCCTTCAGCTTTTATGTGACCCCATAACGTCTTTATTTGTCTTCAACTGGGAGAAAGATTTTCGCTAGGCATAGATCTTTTTTTTGTCCCCTAGCACTGTTCAGGGATGAAGTTAAGTTACTTATAAACAGTAGGATGCTTTGGAGTCCTATGTGTAAGGTTTGTAGATGAGACAGTTATGTGAGATCTGTGACTAATTATCTCCCACTTCCAAGGCAAGACCCCAGGAGCAGGACACCGTGTTTCATGAACCATGAGGCCCTCTGCTCTGGCTGGTGGAAGCAGGCATCACCCTCTTCCCTGGGTGAGCACCCAGCACAGTCCTTCCACTCTTATGAGTGACTCTTAAAACAATGTTTGGCTGCTGAATTGTGTTCCCTGGATGGGTCACCAAGCAGATATCCAACCCTATGGGACTCTGTTTTATTGATTAACATGGATGGTAAAGTACCAAACTGCAGAACCTACAGAGAAATAAAGCACATTTGTGGCCTACTTACTCAAAAACTCATGAAACTAGTATTTCAAGCTGACAGTCTGAACTGTCCTTGCTAAAAATCAATGCATCTATAAATAAGAGGGTGGTCTTTTCTGCCCATTTAAAATCAGCCCTTTTGTTGCTTTCCTAGATTGGGATGCAAGGTAGCTGCATTCAGCAAAATCAATACCTGAGTTATTAAACTGAGATGACTATAAGCAACTCATGAGATGGCATAGAGAGTAGGGTGGAATTACACCATATGGAGCTAATTGCTCCTGACAGACATCCTGCACTCTGTGCCTGACGGTCACTATCACATCCACAGGTTTGCAGTGAGACCAGCCCTCAGGAGGCTGTTCTCTTGGACAGTGGGAATTATAAGGTAGGTGAATATTGTGACGACCTCTGAGCAGCAAACCCTGACATGAGGCCCCCGTCAGCACAGCATCACATTCCATGGGGTGACTGACGGAGAGAGATTATTAGGCCTGTTTCTTTCATTACGATATTCACAAAAACAGAACTCTTTGTTTAGTTTTGTTTTAAATAAAATACCTAGTTAGAGCAAGACAGAAAGTAAAATTAGATGCTTGATTCTCTGGCCCAGTGCTTCTCACCTTAACTGCACATACCCGTCCCCCAGGATCTCCTTAATGTTCAGGTCCAGACTCTGGTTGGGAAGGGGCTGACACCCTCCATTCTGAGGAGCTCCCAGGTGACAGAGCTCCTGGTCCACAGGACACACTTTGGGCAACGTAGAGCCGGGCTGTTTTAGAAACTCAGTCCTGGACGTTACCCCCAGAGATCCTTTTCTCATAGAGTAAGTCTAAGATCAGACCCCGAAATGTGAACATTCCACAGCCCCTGCAGGTGACTCCACACGGGCGCTCCAGGGGCCACAGTTTGAGAAAGACCACTGACTGCACCATCCCTGGATTTCCCCAGGTCTCACCAAAACACTCCTTCCAAATTCACACAGTTGTCATCATGGAGCAGTGTGCAGTGTTCTAAAGTTGGTTTTGGAATACCAGGGTCCAACTGGTGGGCCATGCATTGAGCCAACCAAAAGAACCTTGGGGCCCAGCGGGCTTGAGACCCCCCCCCCCCCACTTAGCTACATCTTGACATTTCATAATACGCATCACCTCTGAGAAGCTTCTGGTATTAATGAAAGTTGCTCAACTGACTGATGCTAATTTTCCCCCCAAACTTGCACACATGGAATCTTCCACCTCCCTTCTCCTGAGCACAGCTATGAACAGCCTGCGGCTGGCATCAGTGAATCAGAGAATTCTATGCTCGAGGGTATAAACTGATATTTCAGTAGTGCCGAATGGTGTCAATGACTCTAGATCCTTTAGATTTAAGAAAGAGCTTTGGCTTCCTTTGTCTTGCCTCTCAGTGTTCTTGCTATTTAACATCCTTATCTGTCTCTTAGCTTTAGAAAAAGAAATGCCTTCTATCCAAGATGGCTGGCAGAAATCAGGATGGAAAAAAAAAAAATCTGTGAAGTAATGTAATACTTTCATCTCTGTTAAATGTTGAAATGTGCTTTTTCCAATCAAAAATAATTTTACCCTGTCAAAGTCAAAACCCTCCTTGAAACAGGCATAAAATGCTTGTTTACTTCTTAAATGTTAGTTCCCAGTTCTCTTGTGACCAAAATAAAGTCATTTTAAAGACTTCTTGTCATTTTTTTGGTTATAAATCCAAGTTTCCAAAATCATAATGCTCAAGAAATGTATCTAAGCAGAATTCAAAGTTTGAATTTATTTTCTTTTTTATTGCACAATATAAGAATATAATTTGGTGGGTTGGGGTATGAGAAGAAAATTCTCATAATCTTGTCCGACTAACAAGTTAACTGTTTCCACTGCTGGCTTAGAATGGGGTTTAAAAGCAAACAGCAGGGGTTGGGGCTGTGGCTCAGTGGTAGAGCACTCGCCTAGCATGTGTGAGGCCCTGGGTTTGATTCTCAGCACCACATAAATATAAAATAAAGGTATTGTGTCCACCAAAGAAAAAGAAAGAAACTTTAAAAAAAATTTTAAAAAAATGAAAGCAAGCAGCAGGGACACAGAGTGATATCCCCACATTCCCTCTTGAAGACAAAGTTCAGACTCCTTCACACAGACAGCTTTCTCAGGGTCTCGTGTCCCCCAACACTTCCTGCACTTCCCTGAACCAAGCATCTGAACCACAGGTGCCTCAGGATCGAGTCCCAAGCCAGACACAGGGAAGTCTGAAAGGCTTGCCTTGCCTGTGCTCAGGAGCACGTTACAGATCATAGCACACCTCCAACCCTGCCGAGGAACCCCACAAAGCCTCTGGGTGTAGCAGGTGCGGGGTGAAGGCTACATATGGCCTGTCCAACATCACCTGGATGCCTTTCCAACATTCCCTTTCAAAGAGAAAGCCAAGGCTCCAAGGGTTCCATGTCAAGTGGTGGGACCGGCCTTTGGATCCACACCTGTCCAATGAGTTCAGACTCAACCCCTGTCCCTGTGCCTCTGCCCTCTCCTACTCTGGCCTCCTGAGTCCCCATAAATGTTGCAGTCAACAACAGCTTTGTGCCTATGGGATCAGGATATGTCTGCTCCAGAGCCCAGTCTGGGATGTCACCAAGGATCCAGAGGAATCAGTAACTGTGACTCTTACCCTGACCTGGTAATGAGTCACACAGCTCCTTGTGAATGTGGGGAAACCCTATATAACTCTAACTACAGACAGAATAATGCTCTCAAAAGATGTCCCCAGCTTAATCTCCAGGATCAGAGGCTATGTTACCTTACATGGAAAAGAGGACTTTGCAGATTAAGGACAAAGAGCTTGAGATAAGATTATACTGGATCATCCAAGTAAGCTCAACCTAATTATGTAAGTCCTTACAAGCAGAGATCACTTTTCCCAACCAGGTCAGAATGAAGTCAAAGAGAGATAACATAGGAAGGATGTGACCTGCCATTGTTTGGAAGATGGACTGAGGGGGCTATGAGTCAAGGAATTTAATAGCCTCTATGATCTTCAGGCTACAGCCAGCAAGAAAATCGGTACCTCAGTCCCACCACGGGACTAAATTCTGCCAGCAGCCCAGACAAGCAGAGAGCCGTCCCCACTCCAGCCTCCAGGAGGGAAGGCCGTGCTGCCACACCTGCCAACCCCACGCAGACGGCCAACCAAGGTAACTGCAAGGCCGTAACTGTTAGGATAATTGTTAGGGTCACGGTGTGCTGTGAATACAGATCTGAGCACCTGCAAAGGAAGTTCTCCTGCAATGAGTGTGAAAAATGTAGACAAGCCTGCAGCACCGGACAGCAGGCGGCGAGTAGGAGGAGTCTGAGACGCGCGACAGAAGACCCTCGACTTGAGCAGCGCATTAAATATGAACGGGCGAGACTGCTGCGGGGGGCCCAGAAGGTAGTGAGAGCATCACAGAACCACCCAGATTGCCTTAGAGAACACCTCAGGCAACATGGACAGACTGTTGGTAAAAATAGGAGCCGTGTGGGACCTTAGGGGTACTGCTGGTGAGGGCTCAGCGGGAGGCCGGGAGATGTCCGCGCAAAGCAGAGGACCCTGGCTATGCAGGGCCAGAACGCTTAGTCAGATGTGTCCTGCAGTTAGGAAAAGCAGACCTTGTAAGTGCTGAGCTCAGGCATTTAGCTCAGGAGTTTCCAGTCTTGCTATCACTCGCTACCTCGAGTGAGAGAGGGAGGTGAGAGATACATTAAGTCATGAAAGTTCCACAGAACAGAACCAGGGCTTGACGATTTGGGAACTTCTTGGCCTATGCAGAAGACAAAGGATGCTAAAATTAGATATTAGCTGATGGAAAAGTTTCCCCTAGAGAAAAAGTCAAGTGTGGGGCTGTACAACCTTCTGCTAACTCACCAGAAAGATCACAATTTAGAGTATTCAGTCACCAAAATGTCTCTGTAGAGATTTAAGGATGAGACCCATGGCCCCTTCAGCCATCCCAGTAATAGCCAAAGCTAGATTCTCTCAGAAACATCTGTGGATGAGCCTCTTGTCTAACGGTGTGAGTCCTGGTAACACACACGAGAGATCTACAGAGTTCTAAAGAAAGTCGCACCAGCAGAGACATTGCCAGTTTGGACTAGAAGGGAAAGAGAAGGGACGAAATGAAAGAGGCTTTCAATATTTCTGAGTTCTAGTCAAGAAACAGACAGAGATTTGCTCAGCCACAAAGCACAGGCTACATGTCAAAAGAAAATGGCGTAGGTATGACCCCCGGAGCAGAGTCGGGAGCCCAGTGGTCAGAGCTGCAAAGCTGAAGATCAGAGCAGCAGAACAGAAGGTGGCTCCTAAGGCGTGAACCCCTGAGGAGGTGTTCTGTCCAGATTTATCTGTCACTTGGGATTGGTGGCCCCTTGTGCCTTCCATTTTCTTTGACTTTGAACCAGAATGCCTGTGATTTTCATCCCATATCTCAGCACGGCATTTTGGAGGCAGAGAGCTCATTTCTTCAGTTCACAAGACCACAGTTGGAAAGGAATCATGCCCGGGATGGGTCACAGCAATAGCTCCCCAGTGATCATTCTAGATCATTTAGATGAGCTGGTGAGATTAAAGAAAGACGTTTCACTTGGAATTGATGAGCTGTCCAATATAGTACCTACTGGCTACATGTGGCTACCTAGTACTTAAGAAGTGGCTAGCTAAGAAACTGGATATTTAAGTAATGTTTAAATCTAAGTAGCCTGATGTAGCTAGTGGCTGCCATATTGGTTAGTGCTTCTCTATATCCTAATTTTCTGTGTCTCTCCCAGTAGTATCTAAGCCCCATAAGGGAGATATTCTTTTGTTCAATAGGTGAACTGAGTGAATAAATTAAGTCTACCCCACCCTACAGAAAATCGGCGACTTGTTGTGGCCACCTAGAATGCAGTCTTCTTGTGTCTAATGCATTTCCTGCTACATGTGACTTGATAGGTGACAAACCTCATCACCCACAGGGAAGCAGAGCACAGCCACTCCTCCCCGGCCTGCTGACAGCTGTGGAGCAGGCGCAGGACTGGGCTCAGTCAGCCACACACACTCCTCTAGATTGCAGATTGAAAGCTAGTCACACAGGAGCAGGGACAGGCCAGGGGGCAGTGGCAGCATGGCCAGCAGGCATGACAACCATGCCCTGCGGGGCCAGTTGGGTAGAGTGAACTAGAGACAGCCCCTGACATGGGCACTGGCACTGCTCAGCAATCCCTGTTCTCCCTGAGTCACCTCAGCTCCCAGTCTGTTGCTTGCATCTATGGCGGGGACAAACCCTCCTGCCACCTCCCTCAAGGGGAGGAGGCGACTCAGCTCCATGTCAAAGCCACGGTGCAAACCAAACCAGACCCCCTCACCGACTGCTGGAGGCCGGCTGCTGGAGGCCGGCTGCTGGAGGCCTAAGGGAGGGATCGGTAGTTCTGCAGCGATTCACAGAGCACGGCCCACACAACACTCAGCCAGCAAAGCACTCCGGTGGCTTTGGAATTTCCCCAGTAACCTTGAAACACATTCCACATGGTCATTTTACGAAGCCGATTAATCTAATTGATTTCCAGAATTAGGATCTTTGAGGATCCGGTTATTCTAAAATCAATCTTCATCAGGAGCGGATAATACCTCATCCATGCTGCGATGGCCACTGGGGCTCAGCAGGGATTCCGGCCAAGCCTCTGCGGTCGTCCTGGAATCTGCTCTGACTCTAAATGTTCAGGTGCAGGCATGCACACCAGCAACAGAAACCCCTCACGCGGGAAGTACTGGGGGTACCCGCAGCTCGCAGCCCTGCCCTACCACGGGGAGCGGCCCACACTGCAGCGACCGTGCTCATCGCCACCATCAGTCCCCGCGATAGGCGCGGCAGACATCGTAAGCCCTGTCAACAGGGCTGCTTGCTTCTGAAAGCACTGGAGTCCAATCTGCAAGTCGGCCTGGGATCTGAGGCTGGAGGCTGTCTGTGCAGGAGGCTTCATGAATTGCCCGTGGGCACAGTTCAGCCTCCAGCCCCCGGCTCACGGTAAGAGCACCCACAAACCCGCCACCTGCATCCCCACCCTCCTCCTGTGTTCCTTCCCCCACCTCGCTCGCCTGCTCCATTTGTCTTTGCTGTACTTTGGGAGACAAAGCAAGAAAAATTCTGAAGCTGCCATATCTGAATCTTCCCCCAGTGCCTTGTCTTAGGCTCACTGCAACACAAACGTTTTAAAAATGGAAGATGATTAGAAACACTCAACCCCAGTTCACCATGAAAGGCATTTACAATCCCTGCTACAGGGTGCCTGCCCCAGGTCATCTGTTTCAGGGTCTCCAGAAAGAAAGGGAAGGAGGGGACCTGGAGGGACCCTGGGGGAGCTGAGAGTCCTCTGCCCAGACTCCACAGCCCACCCGCAGCGGCTGCCTCTGCCTGCTCTGCCACCCGCCGCCCAGTGCCCCCCGTCTGGAAGCACCAAGATGAGCGAGGGTTGCAGGGCGAAACCACTCTGATGAAGGACTGGTTCTCTGCTGGGCCTGAGCCACCACACGGAGCACGGCAGTGGACGAGGCCGGCTGCTGGAGTCCTAAGGGAGGGATCGGTAGTTCTGCGGCGATTCACGTGTTCATTCGTTCAGCAAAGCTAGCGCCTGCACTGTGCCCTGTCCTGGGGCGGTAGAGACCGTGGCGCTCCGGCTGCCCTGGGGCTGGCACGAGCTCAGCGGGGCCCCTGCTGAAAGGCAGGTTCAGGTCAGCAAGGCTGCTCCCCTCCGAGTCTGCTTTTCTAGGCCCCCAGCTGCGGCCCACACTGTGGTCCACTACTGAGCAGAAGGGCCTAAGGCAGCTGAACACCCGGAACAACGGTTCTCGTCTGAGAGAGCGTCTGCTCAGCGAGAACGTCCATGACGACCAAGATGGTTTTGGAGTCACAGCAGAGGAAGGTGCTGCTGGCAGAGAGTGGTCAGAGGCGAGGGGCACGTCCACCTCCTAGGAGACGCAGAGCAGCCCCAGCACAGCAAAGAAGGTTCTGACCCCACGTCCATGGTACCGAGGTGGCGAAACCAGGATGGATGTGGCCTCGACGGTCCCTGTCCCCGTAGCCTGGCTTCACCCCTGGAAAGGAGTCCACAAAGCGCCCAGTCTGCCAGGCCCGGCTCGGCACCATCAGGACACCGCTCTCTGCTCCCCACGACAGTCCCTCAGGAGCTCAGTGCTAGCTGGCTACGAGGTTTGGCGATGGTAAGATGGGGGCCAAGGTCCCGCAGTGGCTCGGATGCAGCTCTTAAGCCAGAGCCCTCCTCACATCCCACCAGCGGGCGCTTCAGGAGGGAACGAGGGTGAGATGAGAAACAAACCAGTTCTTCCTGGCCCGCTCCTGGGCCTTTGTGAGCAGCCCTTCTCCTCACCCAGGCTTTAAATATCTGTGACACGGACCAATGGTCACCAAAATGGGCAGGGTAACCCAGCCTGGACTTCCAGTCCTCATGCGTCATCCAGCACTGACCAGTGGAAGACCACGTCCCCAGCAAGACCGATGCTCTTGCCCTGCCTGCCCTCTGCCACCTGGAGGCCACGGCACCAAAGCTTCACCACCAGACCAGGTACCTCTGTTAGGCAGGTGGAGAGGGCTCCCCAGTGAGCACCCCAAAACACCCTGGGTGACATGGGCTGTGATTTACAAAGGGACATCTGGAGCAATGGTTCCCAGCTGGGGACAGTTTTGACTTCGAGGGACATTTTGTAATGTTTGGGGAAATGGATTGTGGGGAGGTGACAGGATTGGCAGAGGGGGGTAGAAGCCAAAGCTACAACTCACAGGACGCCCCCACGGCAGAGACCATTCCAACCACAACCCCAACAAGCGGCCACCACACCCCATCCAGGAAGTGACATCTGCAGAAGACCCAGGTTCACGGCGCCCGAGGCTCACAGGGCACTGGAGCCCACGCCTGGCAGCAGAGCCCTGGGCTGGCCCGCTCACTCCCCCACTTACGACCTGCTTGGCCTTGAGCAAGTTGCTCTGCACTCCCGAACCTCCCTTCTGCACCCCTAAGATGGGATTCTGGGGCCCTGCCCCACAGGGCCGCGGGAGAGACGATGGGACAAGTAACGGCCTGGGGAAGGCGCCCGCCGCGGGAGTGGGGGGCACACGCTGGCCCTCGCCACCCTCACAGTGGGTATCTTTCCTAGTCCTGCAGCTGCCAGGAACCAGGCTGCACCAAGATGCCAGGCTCCCAGGGCGTCAGCCTCCCAAAGCTAGGTGAGCAGCGCCAGACGGCACTTCACAGAGCCGCGTCTTCCCGCAGTCCCCACAGCACACCGGGTCTGCCCCACGCCTCCCCTCAGCTGCCGGGTTCATGGCCACAGCTGTGCTCCTTGCCTTGTGGCAGCTCACTTCCATCTCCACGTGGTGCAGCTGTGTCCCTGTCCGAATCCCCCCTTTAATAAGGAAAAATCCCCCTACCACCGTCTGACATCATCTTAACAAACCAGATCTGAACAGCCCCGTTTCCTCTCACCCTGAGATCCTGGAGCTTAAGACTTCAACGTGTGAATTTAGGAGGGGACACAACCCCGCCCATAGCAAGATCATGCACCTCAGTCAGGTAGGTACGGGTCATCCCCCAACTACAGACGGGCTGAGGCCCAGAAAGGCTGAGCACTTGGCACACAGTTGCATAGCCTAAGAGTCCTCTCTCCACCTGACCTGAGCTGAGGAAGATGGTCCCACAGCACTGAGGGAGAGGAGGGGCCTCCATCGAGAGCCAGAGACGACCCTGCTGCATGCAACCAGGTGAGAATCAGGTTTCAGGGTACCCGTCAGAGAACTGGGGATCAGGCAGGGAGAAGCTGAAAACATGTTAGCAAGAACGCAGGACCACAGAACTGTGGCCCCTTTAGCTGTCAGCACGCCAGGGGCAGCGGGCTGCCCTGCACTGTTCTCAGAACGCAGGGGCTGAGCACAGAGCCCAGCACAAGGGAAGCAACAGCCCCGGGATGCTGAAGCACAGGTGTGTGCTTGGAAATACACATCCCACACCCGGGGCCTATGCCTGCCATGCAGGTGGGGTCCCAGACCTACGGCTCCCACGCCCCCCCAGGAAAACCGACAGACTGTGGCTTCAGACCCTAGCAACCAGGGCCGTCCTGTGGACCTCTCTCTAAAAGCACCTGGGAACTGGCCCCTGGCAGAGCTCCTGGCACCAGGACTGTGTGGAGACACTTTGAAATCCTGTATTATTTAACCGGAGATCAGTCCTCCAGGATGACTAAATCCACACCGTAAAGAGGTGTTGGGAAGCGTAGCACCCATTAGTGGCATATAATGGTTACCCGGGTGCAATCAGATGCTCTGAGGGGCTGTTTAAACATCCTGACAGGCTCTTCCGAGTAATAAAACTGCTCATAAAGGTAGAAGTCGCTGTGCACGCTCTCCAGGGGGGCTCTGTGTTTTACAATTAAACCGATAGCTAATATTGTCTCAGAGCATCCTACTTTGTTACCTGGGGCTTCAAAGACAAAAGCCAAAGGCCCGGGAGGATGGGTCATCATGCCGGGGCCTCTCGAAGCTCCCTCCAGTGCATGGTGCAGGGCACCAGGAGCTGCTGAGAGGACCTCATTCTCCCACAGCCCTCTCCTCCCTAGTCTGCCATTCGGGCAGAGGCTGGAGGACCAGCCCTGCCCTGCTTCCAAGGCTCAAGGGAAGGAGAAGGGATAACCCTGTGTCAGTCAGTGCAACACCAGCTGCTGTACAAGCCCCTGCAGAGAGAGGTTCAAACGGGAGAGAGAGTTATTTCTTGCTCACATAAAGTCAAAAACAACTGCTCTGGACCAGAGATACTCTCCTCCAGCAATGACTCAGGGGGCACCTGAGCTTTTATTCCCCATTTCCACCCTCCAGCTACTATTCTCAGCTTGTGGCTTCTCAGATCACCATACCCAACTGCTTCAAGCCAGCAAAAGGAGTGAGCATGCAGGGTGCTCTGGGGGAGGATTCTAGGGACTCCATTTCCTAGTCTTCTTTGCAGGGAGCTGAGGCCATGTGACCAGACTCTAGCCAACAGGCTGTGAGCAGAATATTTATTGGCATCCAGCTTCAGACCAATGAAGGAGAAACAGGTGGAAAATGAACCCCTCTTCCACACACCCACACCTGTGTGACCTAACCAGGGTCATCCCAGGGAACTGAGAAGCAAAGGTGATACCAACAAGAGCACTGATGATGACAACATTAGTGTCATGTGGACATGTCCCAGGTCCTCACTCAGCAATCATCCTCCCTGGCTTGGGGATCAGGCCTCCCCACTCTCTGACAATTTGGTTCCAACAGGGTTGTCTCCCCTGGAGGCCAAGAGATGGAGTCATGTGACCCAGGCCCAAACAAAGGTCGGCACTGCCCAGCCATTCAGAAACTGGCACGTGATGGGACTCAGCTAACCCAGGAGTGCTGAGCCTCACCTCGGGGCTCGTGTCTGCTCTACTGGTGAATGGGATGTGACAGCCCAGGCAGGAATGGCCAAGAGCTCTGACAAGGGGCCAAGACAGCAGAAGTCAGCTGGGAGGGGAGAGAAGCAGAGACTCCAGGGAGCCTCCCCGCTCTGTGGCTAGCCTGGCTGCTTCCAGTGAGTGGGTTTCTGTCCTAAGCACTTAAAAAGAGCTCCCTCCTCCCACAGAGACACATGGCTGTCCAGCTCAAGCTGACACTCCATGCCCATCAACCCTTTAATCCTCCCAGAGGCCCACTGCTGCTGTTACTCCCTTCTCTAGAGGCGACCAAGGCTCAGAGAGGCACACCTGAGGT
Organism: Sciurus carolinensis; assembly: GCF_902686445.1. Classification (NCBI taxonomy): domain Eukaryota; kingdom Metazoa; phylum Chordata; class Mammalia; order Rodentia; family Sciuridae; genus Sciurus; species Sciurus carolinensis. The sequence continues at coordinate 37,335,513 of NC_062230.1, forward strand.
GGCACAGCCACCAGAGAGGATTCATTTCAAACCCACACTGGAACTCAGGCCCGTGCCTGCTGGCCACACCAGGCCCTGGTCATGAGTTTTACAAAGTGCAGATTCATCCCAGAAGAGGCAGCTGGGCTCAGCAGGGGGGTTAGGTCTGCAGACTTTGCAATCAAACAGATCTGGGTTTGATGCCAGCTCTGTCCCACTGCCTGTGTGTCTATGGAGAAATACCCCAGCATCTCTGAGCTGCCTCAAAGGGAGAAGAGACACTTTCTGTTATTTAGGGTTGCTGCCACAGCATGGAGAACTCTGTAACCGAGCATACACTTTCTTCTGAAAGAGTAATTATAAAATCAACACACACACATCAGGGCAGAGAGACAAGCAGGGTTGCCCCTGAGACGGGGCCTGAGCAGCTAAGGAGTCTGAGGAGGGAGAGAGAGAGAGAGGATGACAGCAATCACCTGCTAACTGCCCAGAGGTCACCTGCAACTGCCTGCTCACGCCCGCCACTGCCACAGCCACATGTCCCCAAGCATCAGTCTCAACACCAGCTCCCATCTCTGTGGCCACTCTCCTGAGCACACTGGGAGGACAACCTGGCTCTCAGCAGGGCTCAGCCTCCAGGCAGAAGGGAATTTAAAAGGGACATCAGGAGCACTGGTTCCCAACTGGGGACAGTGTTGACTTGAAGGGATATTTGGCAATTTGGAGGTATTTTTGTTGGTCACACCTACAAATGGATGGCAGATGGATAATTGTTACTGGTACAGAGTAGGTATAAGCCAAAGCTGCCTCACGTCTTGTTGTAAGTGAATATTTGAAAAGCTGACACTTGGCGCATGCTTCCACTGGGGGCTGTGTTACGGTGCATGGCTGGGTGGACTCTGAAGGTCTTCGCTCTGAGCAAGGTGAGCACTGCCCCCTGAGTGGCCTTGAGGAAGCCACTCACCCTCTCTGTGCATTTCCTCACCGTAGGTTCAGATTAACAGCAAACCCACTCATACAGGTGTGTGTAATAGTAAGATGGCTCAGATAAGACTCTTGGAAGCACTTAACAAATGTTAGGTGTGCTTACTGTGCCTCATGTCTGCCAAAGCAAGGGACAGGGACCAGACCAGGCTCCGACCCTGTGAGGTGAAGCCACACCCTGGACCAGCTTCAGAGCACATCCAAATAAGCCAATTTTGCCCCCCTGCCATTTCAGTTCTTAGACTTTTTCCACCCACATTTTCCTCCCCACATTTTCCTCTGGTGCATTACTGTAGCCGTACGTGATGGTGAGATATGTTGTTACATATTCACACATGCACACAATATGACATCATCATTTGGCCACTGTCCCTCCCCAGCACTTCCCTCTTCCTCTCCACTTCTGTCCCTCAGGTCCCTTTCCTCTAAGGATCTCCCTTCAGTTTTCATGAACCCCCCCCCACCTTTCTTTTCCTTTTTCCTCTCTAGCTTCTGCATTTGAGAGAAAACGCAACCCTTGACCTTCTGAGTTTGGCTTATTTCACTTAATGGGATGGTCTCAAGTTCCATTCATTTTCCTGCAAATGACACAATTTCATTCTTCTTTATGGCTGAATAAATCTCCATTGTGTATATACAACACATTTTACTTATCCATTCATCTGTTGGTGAACACCTGGGCTAGTTCCATGGTGTGGCTATTGTAAATTGTGCTGCTATAAACATGGGTGTGCGAGTATCACTGTGGTATGATGACTTTAATTCTTTAGGATAAATGCTGAGGCTGGTATATCTGGGTCGAATGATGGTTCCATTCCTAGTCTTTGGAGGAATCTCCATACTGTTTTCCATAGTGGTTGTACTAATTATAGTCCCACCAAAAGTGTGTTTTTTTCCTCCACATCCTCTCTAGCATTTATTATTTGTATTCTTGATGACTGCCATTCTGACTGGTGTGAGATGAAATCTCAGTGCATTTTTTTTTAATTTGCTTTTTTTAGTATTTTTTTAAGTTGTTGATGGACCTTTATTTTACTTATTTAAATGTGATGCTGAGAATCGAACCCAGTGCCTCACACATGCCAGGCAAGGGCTCGATCAATGAGCCACCACACCAGCCCTCAGTGTAGTTTTAATTTCCATTTTCCTAATAGTTAATGATAGTGAACATTGTTTTCATATATTTGTGGGTCGTTTGTATTTCTTCTTTTGAGAAGTGTCTAATTCATTTGCCCCTTTATCAGTTGGGTTATTGTGATTTTTAGTGAAATTTTTTGAGCTCTTTCTATATTCTAGATATTAATCCTCTGTCAGAAGAGTAGCAAAGATTTTCTCCCACTCTGTAGGTTCTATCTTCACATTCTTTCTTCCTTTGCTGTATTAAAGGCTTTTTAATTTGATGCCATCCCATTTATTAACCCTTGGCATTATTTTCTGAGCTTTAGGATCCTATTGAGGAAGTCATTGCCTCTGCCTATATGCTGGAGTGCTGACCCTACATTTTTGTCTAGGAGATGCATAGTTTCTAGTCTAGTTCCAGAAGCTATAGAATTAGACCAGATTTGTTGTTACATATTCATACATGCACACAATATGGCAATATGATTTTGCCAATTATATTGGTCTGTAATCCATTTTGAGTTGACTTCTGTGCAGGGTGAGAGCTAAGGGTCTAGTTTCATTCTTCTACATGTGTATAATCAATTTTCCCAGCACTATTTGTTAAAAAGACTGTCTCCTCTCCAATGTATGTTTTGGGCCCCTTTGCCAAGGATCAAATGACTGTAGAAGAATGGGTTTGTCTCTGTCTTGTGTTCTGCTGCATTGGTCTGTGTGTTTTTATGCCAGTACCATGCAGGTTTTTATTACTATAGCTCAGTAATGTAATTTGAAGTCAGGAATTGTGGTGCCTCCAGTATTACTTTTCTTACTGAGGATTGCTTTGGCTATTCTGGGTTTTCTATTCTTCCAAATGGATTTTAGGACTGTTTTCCTAGTTCTGTAAAGAAGGTCATTGGTACTTTGGTGAGAATTGCATTAACTCTGTATGTTGCTTTTGGTAGTATGGTCATTTTAACATTAATTTTTCCTATCCATGAATATGAAAGGTCTTTCTATCTTCTTATGTCTTCTTCCAATTTCTTTCTCTAATGTTTTACAGTTTTCATGGTAGAGGTATTTCACCACCTTGGTTAGATATTCCTAGGTATATTATTTTCTGAGGCTATTGTATATAAAATTGTTTTCCTGATTTCTTTCTCAACAGATTGTTGGTATGTAAGAAAGCTATTTATTTCTGGATGTTGATTTTGCAACATTCTATTTTGCCAAATTTGTTTATTAGCTCTAGCAACCCTTTGGTGGAAGTATCACCAAAGTACCAATGACCTTCTTTACAGAACTAGGAAAACAGTCCTAAAATCCATTTGGAAGAATAGAAACCCAGAATAGCCAAAGCAATCCTCAGTAAGAAAAGTAATACTGGTTTAGGATCATATCTAAAAAGAGTAATAATTTGACTTCTTCTTTTCCTATTTTTATCCCATTTATTTCCTTCTCTTACCTAATTACTCTGGCTAGCCTTTCTAGCACTACATTAAATAGAAGTAGCAAGAGTGAACATCCTTGTCTTGTTACAGATTTTACAGAAAATGTTTTCATTTCATAAAAGTTTTTCCCCATTTTCTATGATGTTGGATTTGGGTTTTTCATATACAGCCCTTATGATGTTAAGGTAGGTTCCTTCTATCCCAACTTTCTTCAGCGTTTTTATCATGAATGGATGAATTCTGTTGAAGGCTTTCTTTACATCTGTTGAGATGAATAAGTGATTTTTGTCTTTAATTCTATTAATGTGATGAATTAAATTTACTGATTTGCATATGCTAAACTATCTTTGCATCTCTGGAGTGAAAACTACTTGGTTGTGGTGTACAATATCTTAATATGTTGTTGAACATGATTTGCTAATATTTTATCAAGAATTTTTGCATTTAAGTTGACCAGGAAGGTTGGTCTATAGTTTTCTTTCCTTATATGTCCTTATCTGAATTTGGTATGAGTGTGATACTGGCTTCAAAGAATGAATTTGGGAGTGTTCCCTCCCTTTATCTCATGGAATAATTTGAGGAGTATTGGCATTAATTTTTCTTAAAGGGTTTACAAAATTTAGCTGTGAATCCATCTGCTCCTGGGTTTTTCTTTGTTGGAAGGCTTTTTATTACTGCTTCTATCTCATTATTAGTTACTGATCTAAGTGTTCTACATCTTCTGGATTGTTTTGGTAGATTGTATTTGTCTAGAAATGTACACATTTGTTCTAGGTTTTTCTAATTTGAGTATATGTTTTTAAAGTAATCCCTAATAATCTACTGGATTTCGTGATGTCTGTGATTTCTCCTTTTTCATCTCTAATTTTATTAATTTGGGTCTTTTTGTTTTGTTTAGTTTAGCTAATGGCTTACCTTTACAAAGAACCAACTCTGTTTCATTGATCCTTTGTATTCTTTTTATTCTCAAGTTCATTGATTTAAGCTCTAGTCTTAATTATTTACTTCCTTCTGCTGGTTTTAGAATTGGTTTGTTCTTCTTCCTCAAGGGCCTTGAGATGCACCATTAGGTGTTTATTTAGGATCTTTCTAATTTTTTTGTATAGGCACTCATACTTGTAAACTTTCCTCTGAGAACTGCCTTCAGGGTGTATTATTCAATTTCCATATGTTTATATAGTTTCTGTAGGGTATTACCATGCTGCTTTCTAATTTAATTTCATTATAATCTGATAAATAGAAGGAATTATTTTGGTTTTTCTTTTTTTTTTTTTTTTTTTTTTTTGTATTTGCTAAGAATTGCTTTGTGGCCTAAAATATGGTCTATTTTGGAGAAGGTTCCATGAGTTGCTGAGAAGAAAGCATGTTCAGATGTTGTTGGATGAAATATTCTATAGATGTCTGTAATGTCCATTTGATTTATAATATTTTTCAGGTCCAAACAGTCTTTACCAAGTTGATTTCTGTATGACATATCTAATGGTGAGATGGGTATGTTGAAATCACCCAGTATTATTGTACTAAGTTCTATCTGAGGCTTCAGTTTGAGTAGTGTCTCTTTTGTGTAATTAATTGCATCCATATTTGGGGCATAAATATTATTGTTATATCTTCTTGTTGGATTATTCCCTTTACCAATATGAAATGACCTTCCTTGTCTTTTCTGATTAATTTTGGGTTCAAGTCTGCTTCATCAGATATGAAAGTACCTACTCCTGCTTGTTTTAGAGCTCCATTCACATGGTACATCAATATCCATCCTTTCATTTTTCAGCCGGGGGTTGTCTCTGTCTATGAGGTGTGTTTCTTGCAAACAACATAGTTTAATGTTGTTTTTAATTAATTCTGCCATTCTATGTCTTTTAATTGGAAATTTGAGACCATTTACGTTTAATGTGATTATAGACAGATGTTTATTAATTAATGCCATTTTATTTATAATGCTTAATTTGGTCCTGTTTCTCATTTGCTTAGCTACTCTTCAAATGAGATTTGTTCATTTGTGAGCTCTAGGTTTGATTTTACTTTTTCTCTGTGCAGTATTTCTTTAAGTTCTGTAGTGCCAGTTTAGTAGCTATGAGTTCTTTTAGTTTCTGTTTATCTTGGAAGGTTTTTATTTCCTTTTTGATTCTGAAGGATATCTTTGCTGGATATAGCAATCTTGGATGACACGTTTTTTCATTCAAGATTTAGAATACATCATTCCAAGCACTCCAAGCTTTTCAAGTTTGTAGTGATAAGTCAAAAGTGATTCTGATAGGCTGACCTCTAAATGCAACCTGAAATTTTTCTCTTGAGGCTGTTATAATTCTATCCTTGTTCTATATGTTAGACATTTTCATTATGTGTTGTGCAGAGGTTCTCTTTGATATCTATTTGGGATTCTGAATGTGTCCTGAATCTGGACATCATCTCATTCTGAAGGTTTGGAAATTTTTGTTATCCATTTCATTAGCCTATGTCATGGTTTAGATATGAGGTGTCCCCCAATGCTCATATGTTGGACAATGCAAGAAAACTTAGAGGTGAAATGTTTTTGGTTATGAGAGACTTAACTTAATCACTGCATTAATCCAGCATGATGGATTAAATGGGTTATAACCTTAGCCAGGTAGAGGGAGGTGGCTCACTGGGGGTGTGCCCTTGGGGTATCTATTTTGTACATAATGAGGACAGCTCTCATTCTTTTCATCTCCTGGTGCTATGTCCTAAGCTGTAATCATTTACCACACTCTTTCACCATGATGTTCTGCCTCACCCTGGGCCCAAAGCAATGGAGTGGGCCATCTATGGATTCAGATCTCTGAACTCTGAATCCCCAAGTTTTTCCTCCTCTAATAATTCTTGTTAGGTATTTTGGTCACAGAAGAGAAAAAGCTGACTAAAACAGCCTGCATCTCACAATCATCAATTCCAACAATTCTTAAATTTGGTTTTTTAATGTTGTCTCAGAATTCTTATATATTCTGATCATGATTACTTATTTTCTTATCTTTAATACTGTCTGGATGTTCAAGGTTGGCTACTTCATCTTCCAACTCTGAGATTCTGCCTTCAGCGTGGTCTGCTCTATTGGAGAGACTTTCAACTGAACATTTTATTTGATTTATTGTATCTCATTTCTAAGATTTGTTTGGTTCTTTTTCAATATCTCTATTTCCTTATTGAATTTCTCATTCATTTCCTGAACTGACTGACTTAATTCATTCAGTTATTTTTCTGTGTTCTCTTGGAAGTCATTGATCATTTTTTACAATCATTCTTTTGAATTCTTTATTCAGTATTTCATCCACTTCAATATGTGGTGGTTCAGTTGCTGGTGAATTATGAACTTTAGGAGTTGTGTTACCTTCTTTTTTCATATTTCTTATATTCCTATGTTGATTTTACGCAACTGTTGGGAGGTATTTCTCTTCCACTCATGTGTGGACCTTTTTTAGAGCATAGTCTTCACTTGCCAAAGTGTCCTAGAGTGATCTAGATTGAGATCTCTCACAGATGTGTTAATGCTCTCTGATTTTGCTGTACCAGGGAATATACACAGGGGGACCTCAGGAGCCACCACTAGTCATTTCTATTTGAGACCTGGTCATTAGTTTGGGTGTTTGTCTCTTCTGTTCTTTGTGTTAAAATATAGCTAAAGATTGATGCCATTAATCTGTATGTGAAGCAAGGTGCCCTGTCTTTTGGTTGAGTTTAGTTCAGCAGAGTTCCTACCCTGTGATCTGGTAGTGGCCCTCTAGGTTCCCCTCCCAATAGGAAACAAATAATAGCAACAACTGATACAAAAAATATACAGCATTAAACTAAATACTTAGTTCCTACTGTGACATCTACAATGTTAATTGTCATGAAAAACAGAAATGGTGGGGTCAGAAGTTGCCAACAGGAAAAAAATAAGTATAATCGTGAACTATGGCACCCACAGCAGTAATAACTGCAGCAGCATGAATGGCGGGGACAGGAGCTATACAAACCAAGTCGTGCTAAAAGATGGCACGAATGCAGTGAATTAAAAGAAAATGTGATAGGAAGGTGGAAGAGTTTACAATTTCAAAAAAGGGAACAGAGAGAATGCACGAGAGATGCAGCAGGTGATGGTTAAAAGACAGGAGGAAAAAAGAGGAGGAAGTAAAGGGAGAGAGAAAGAGGAAAAGAATTTGGCTGCTAGCAGAAGAAAGGAAGAGAAACAAAAGCAAAACAAAACAAAAATATACAAATCAAAAACCCTAAGGCTCAAAAGACAAGGCAAGGAAAAATAACTCCATTTTTTAAAATGCTAAAAATTGGAAAAAAAAAACCAGATTTACATATGTATGTGCACGAGCTGATCAGCGCGGCCAACACGCGCGCGCACGCACGGGATTGCTAATGAGCAGGAGGAAGCCGCTCCCGCAGGGTGGCTGAGGCCTCGGTGAGAACGCGGTCGCCTCTCCCGCGCGTCTTCTTTCCGTCTCTTCTCCGGCCATGGGAAGGGGTGCGGGGGCTGTGAGCCCCTTCCTCCTTTTTTCAGCATCCTTTTTTTAACATTTATTTATTATTTTTACGAGGTGCCGAGGTGGAACCAGCGCCGCACCCCTGCCCGACGGCCTCCCCTGTGCCGCTCGCTCTCTGAGCCACGGCTGCAGCGCGGGGCTGGAGGCGGGCGAAGGGGCTCCGCTGCCGCCGCGCAGGAGGCCAGAATGCCCGACGCCCTGCAGCGGGCGGGACAGGGCCTGCAGGCCTGGGCACCACAGACCCGCCGGCCGCGCCCCTCGGGCCTGGGCTTCGCTGGGCAGCGGCTCTGGGGCACTAGGCGGCCTCCGTGGGGAGCCCCACCTCAGAGCCTCCCTGGGATCCTGCTGGAAGGGCAGGCGCCACTTTGCCACCCTGCTCCCCGCCCACCCACCTGCTGAGGTTCCCCACCGCCTCGGGGGTCACAGGAGCCGCCACACTGAGCGAAGCCGCCTGGCTGTCCTTCGCCTTTCCCACTCGAACCCCCTGGGTACCGTCTTCTCTGGGCCAGTTTCACGCCCCTCGTGCTAGATACCCTTAGCTCACGCGCAGGCACTGGGTGGGACCAGGTAGCCGTGTTTGCTGCCACCTCCCAGTTCCTCACAGTTGGCAGGGTAGACGCCTCAAGATGGTCCCACCTCAAGATGGTGGCCCCGCCTCAAGATGGTCCCACCTCAAGATGGTGGCCCCGCCTCAAGATGGTGGCCCCGCCTCAATATGGCTCCAGCTCAAGATGGTGGCCCCGCCTCAAGATGGTGGCCCCGCCTCAAGGGGGGCCGCCTCAGGCCAGTTGGGAAAGGGGTGGGGGCGCCTTTTCAGGCACCAGAGCACAGTGCAGCCTCCGGATTGGCTAAGTTAGAATGCTGTTTTGATCTCAGGTTTTTCCATGTGCCGAGCCAGCACTGCTGCAGCCACCAGCTCCACTTCAAGGTGGTCAGCCTTCTTTGTTTAATTTACCCAAACTTCTGAGTCTCTAAGACACTCTGACTGTCCACTTCACAGAAGCAGGACTCATGCTATTTGGACCCCAGACAGGGAGACTGTGAACAGGACGTCCTCTAGCCACCATCTTGACTCCCTCACCAAGCCACTTCCCCAGAGTCCAGCCTGTCTCCATGTGTTCAACATGTGCCTCCAGGGTCTAGGTGCCAGACACCAGGGAAGCAGTGTGGAGAACACATTTCTCCCTCTTGTAACTATTAGGCTGTGTTGGAGATGAGGATCACACACTGACTTCAAACCACAATCAAGCAGAGGTGCTTGAAGGAATACACTGGGCAGGTGGAGGGGCAGCTGGGGAGTGAGGGGAAGCATCCTGAGGCAGCAGCACAAGGCTGAATCAGCCTGAGGATTAGGAAGCAATGCTGTAAAAAGAGGATCATGTCAGGGAGGTAGGACAGTATGTGCAAAGGCCCTGGGGTATGAGTGAGTGAGGACTGAAGGAACAAAAGAAGAGCAGTGGGGAGCAAGAAAACATATAGAGAAACTTTGCTGATGTTGAGACATCCCCCCTCCCCACCCTGCTTCAGGGCTCCAACGCCCTAGATGCCACCCAAGAAATGCTAGAAGGCCAACTTGCCAATCAAACAAGAAATTTAAACACTTTTCCGCCTCTTACAGGGTCAGGTCACCAAAGAGCATCTTAAGGAAGCCTGTGAGGGCCGACCCATGACCAAGAGGACAGTGGTGTGCTGAGGGAGGGGAGAGGCCAGTTCAGAGCCAGGCTGCCTCCAGCTGCTGGGCTCTGCACTCCCCTTGGGAAGAGCGTCCTGGTCCCAACGCCCCAGTTCCCAGAAGTTGAAGATCTGGGCTCTCGCTCAATGGTAAACTATCCTCTGTCTCGCGTTCAGTTTTCCCTATATAGGTTCTCCCAGAGCGGTCTTCACAGCACCCGTGAAGCTGGTGGGAGGAACCTGGCACTCTGTCAATCATAGACCCTCTGCTGCCAGTGACACAGCTTATGGGGTGTCGCTGGATCATCCAGGTTTAACTGAGCAGCAGCTTAAAAGGCCCTGTTTTGTCCTGGGGAGTGGGAGTCGGGGCTGGGGGGCCTAAACCCACTCATTGGTCTTCTCAGGAGGCCCAGGATGGTCAGACTAACCCCCAGTGCTGCCCCCAGGGACCCCCTACCCCAGAGGGCCCTGCAGCCTGCTCCTTCCCCACCTCCAAATCTTCTGGCCTCCCTGGGGACGGTGAGAAGGGAGCATGGCCACAGTGGCGCTCAGCCATTTCCTGAGTGCCCAGCACACTTGCTGTGGGTCAGGTGCTCCATGCACATCATTGATTCGCCCCACCCACAGGCCCTCAGAGACTCAGAGGGACACTGAGTTCGCACCACAAGAGTGAGGGAGTCAGAGTTTGAACCCAGGTCCCGACTCCTCCATGGTTTAACTCCTTCATGGAGCTGAGGCTGCTCCCTCCCAGTGAGTGGAGGAGACCCTGCCCCGGAGGGCTCGGCCCCCACCTCTGCTACGGGGGATCTTGAATGTCCCCCGTGTGTGGAAGGCTTAGCCCCCAGCCTGAGGCATTAGCATGAGGTGGCAGAACTTCTAGGAGGTGGGCCTTGTGGGAGGAAGTTAGGTCACTTGAGGTGTGGCCTTGAAGGGGTATTGGGCCCCCGCACCCCACTCTGCTTCCTGGTCACCACGAGGTGAGCAGCTTTCCTCTGCCACATGCTCTGCCATGCTGTTCCACCTCACCACAGACCCAACCACAATGGAGCCAACCAACTGTGGACCAAAATCTTGAGCCAAAATAATAAACCTTTTCTCCTTCCCAGTTAACTTCCTCCAGTACTTTTGTCACAGTAACAGAAAGGTGACTAATACAAGTATATGGTTATGAATTCACTTAATAAACATTTCATGAACCCCCACTAAATTCTGGGTGCTGGGAATGCAGAGGTGAGCAAGTTCCTTCCCTGGTGTATCTTCCAGTCTAGAGAGCCATGTCCCCGCCCAGCCTCCTCCAGGCTGACTCCTCCAGCACATCACCATCTATCTCCATCTGTACTGGGCACTCCCAAATTGGTAGGCTCTGGACAGCCCTTAGAAGTACAGCAGGTGAACCTCCTGGGGGGTGGGGGACAAGGACAGCATTGCACGGCAGTTTGCAGTACAATGGGTAGGTGCCAGCACTGTGAAGACGGGGTGTGGTGACCCTAACCCAGTCCGGGACTCAGAAATGGCTCCCAGCAGTGAGTCTCCTTCCCAAGCTGAAGAGCCCCACTGCTCCAGGGTCCACCTGCCCCATGTGACTAGGGAATTCTAGTCTGCCTCAGCCATCATGGTGGTCTCACCACCCATGCAAGTGGTTAGTTTGGGGACGGGCACCTTCAGGACAGTGAGATAGGTGGGGACAGGGAGAAGGGGGAGATACCTGCTGGGGGCTTCTAAGAAATACTCTTGGATCCTGAGATCAGGTTTGTCTATGTGGATCCCTTGGACCTGAGGCAACAATCATGCAGACATGAGGGGACTTCACCTGGGGTCACCCCGGGCATCACAGATGACCCAGTGAGGCCACCAGTCATCTGAGTCAACCCACCCGGGCTCCTCAGTTAGCAATGCTCTCAGCCATGGGGCCAGAAAACCAACTGCAGCCGCAGAAGCAGACGGCGGCATCTTTCACAGGGAGCATTCCAGGGGAAAGCTGGTCAGCATTTCTTCCCAGCCTCCATTCATCTCTGCTGAATTGACAGATGAGCCCCAAATCTCAGTGGCCTTCAGTAACAACATGCAATGCTCATCCGAGGGGGACACGGGCTGCAGTCAGCTGTGGTTCTGCCTTACGTGGCCTCATGCCAGGACCCCGGCTGAAGGAGCAGACCTCTAAAGGGCAATGCCACCACTGGTATTGGGGTTTTGATCAAAGAGGCCACACGACTGCAGTTGAGGCATCTGCTCTGATGGTCAGGTCTTCACATCTGCTCACTTTCTCTTGGCCAAAGCACACGGGCCAGTCTGACAAGGAAGAGGGAAAGCGTGCTCCTCCTACAGAGAAACTTTGTGAGCCACATGGGAAGAGGGGATATATACTCCCCTTTCAGGAGAGTGGACAAACGGATGTGATCAAGAATACAATCTACCACATGGCCTTTCCCTCAGGTTGCAAAATGGCTGCTCTAACACTGTCATCTCGTCTCAGCCCAGGCAGAAATAAATAGGAAGGAAAAGGGTAGCACAAAAGTTTTTCCAGAAACCTCGAAGCAATTTCATTTCTGGATCACCAGCCAGAACTAAATCCTGTTATCAAATGTCTCTGAAAGCTCAGACAGGAGATGGGTTAGTCATCCAAAGGACTCAGTGCCCCCACACTGCCTCTGGACTGCTTATCATGTGAAAGTATTAGCCTGCTTATTGTTTGTGCCAATAAAATTTCTTCTACTTGCAGATGGAGAAAACTAATGGCTATGAGATCCAAAATCTTTGTCCCAGTCTACAAGATCCTGTGTGAAACAGTCCCACAGTCTCCCTTCCTGTCTCTCCTCTTTGATCCCCTCTTCCCACTACTGCCTCCTCCCTCCCCTCAGGGTTTGCACAGAGGCAGTTCTCTTTACCTGGAGTGCTGCTGCACGTTTTCAGAGTGCACATCCTCACTGCATAATGACACGTGTATTAGTTTACTCCATCACTCTCTGCCTCCCAACAGAAGGCAACTTCCACGCAGAAAGGTTCACATCTGCCTCACTCGCACCATAACTACAGCACTTGTGCATTACAGCATGTGGCTCAGCAATAAGGAATCGCTCAGTGAACGAGTAATAAAATCAGGAGTAAGTCACCCAGGCCGCCCTGTCAGTCAATGATAGGTCTGAAACTTCACTGGCCTATTTTGTCACTGAAGTATGGATGAGGACAGTCTTACCACACCTACAATCTCCCAGCTCAGAAGAAAATCAGGAAGTAACATCACTGCCCACGGCATAAAATCCCCCCTTAGCTCGGAACCAGATGCTCGATGACCTACCTGTCAGTACTTAATACTTTCAAACTCACCACTGCACCAGTTTGCTACAGCTGCTGTCATGAAGCACCAAGAGCTTAAAGAACAGAAGTGCTTCCTCATGATCCAGAGGTTAGAAGTCTGACATCAGGGTGTCAGCAAGGTTGGGCTCCCTGGCTGTGAATGCAGTCTTCTCCCTGTGGCCGTCCCACTGCGGGTGTCTGTGTCCCAACCTCCTCCTCTTAAAAGCCTGCCAGTCAGATTGAAGTAGGGCTTCCCACTCACATTAACTCATCTAGACTCGATTTCCATTTAAAATCCCTATTTTCCAATGCATTCATGTTCTGAGGGGCCAGAGGTTACAACTTCAACCTATGAATGGGGGTGGCACAAATCATACCCTAACAGTCACAACCTTGAACTTGGGACTCAGTGCAATCTCAGATACTCCATCTTATATGCTCCTTTCAGCAAGCTGTGACTTCTGCAGGGCAGGCAAGGAAATCAAGAGGTAGAGACTCTGCTCTGGTTGTGCCTTTGGGGACAAGCCCACTAACCTGAAGCACTAATCCCAGTCTTCACCCAGACTTCTAGCACAGGTATCTCCTTGCAGGTTTATGAGTTTCCCCTGAAGCCTTTTAGTTCTTCTAAATTTTAATCTCAACAACTTATTCTAAATCAATCTGTGCCTTTTCTGAGTCATGTGATCGATCCTCTTAATGACACTGTCCCACTGCAAGCTTGATGCCTCCTTCATGCCACAGCAAAGCACGAATTGTCTTTAGCTGACTGTAAAGAGCAGAGGCAATCTTAACACACCACTGATGAAGGTCAATGTGAAGGTCAAGAAATGCCACTTTGCAGAGAGAAAATGGCAGATGAATGGGTTCTTACATGACCGACACTGGTCCAGGCACATACAATTCAACAAAACCACACTCCATCATCTGGCCCAATGCACTTCATGAGAAATGATTTAGTTTCAGCCAAGCAACATCATCCAACACATTAAATTAATGTTGCTAATTTGGATTTTATTGGTTTTGTAGGCTTGTTTGTATTTAATTTATAAATTTGTTTGCAGCTGTATAAAAGCAAAAAACATAAGGCATTTATAGGTAGGTTTATGTGTGTATCGTTTAAATAATATTAAGTTTAGCATTAATTCTGAATAATCTGAGTGAACACTGGGGCTCCATGAGAAGCCCCTTCCCAGTGAAAGCCGCCATGTACACATTTGGTCAAGTCTGAGAAATGCTGCACTAGACTTCGTGGCCTTCCAGCTTTCGAGTCCTTGGATATGAACTCCCACATGAAGTAAAGGTAGCAAGCAAAGAAAACTCTGTCTAGATCTGTTTCTGGTCTGGTTCATCTCATCATGAGTTTGCAGAAAGTCCTTAGAGGTGCCCAAGCACACCCATTAGAGAACTCATCCTATCCAACCCTGGCAGAGGCAGAACTGCCACTCACAGCTGACTGGACCTGGCTTAGGCAACTGTGCAGCTATGGGCCAATCACTCTCTCTCTCTTATGGGATTCTGGAATCAGGATTTTGTCAACTATGCCCGTAAGCTATTGGAAGTCAAGCTAAACAGTCCTGCAGACTCGGAGCAGAGCCGCATTTGGAGAAACATCAAAGGCTGGCTTTGGATTGGTGAGTGTGCAGAGAAAACCAGTCTATAGCAAGATGAGTTGGCCAGGCAGAGAGAAGCAGGATGAAGTCCACACCACCCCGAGAAGGGTCCGAGGCAGGCTGTGATCCCACTGACTTCCTGATCCCAGTCCCAGCCCCAGCTCCACTCACCCACACTAACATGCACCTGTCTCCTTTCAACACAAGATGGCCAGGTGGGCCTCTGTCCTGGAGACCATGGAACATCCCCTCTATGGCCCTCACTTGTTTCCTAGATCTGTGTGCCTGTTGGAAGACATCTTCAATCTGCTGCCCAGTCACTGCCAGACCTCTGTACATACCAACTTGCCAGGAGACTTTTGAGGCAAGAACCAGAAAAGAGGAAAGTCAGGAGAATGAATCAAGACAGACTGAGTACCTACTTTGACAAATGCAAATCATGATACTAAGTAGTTACGACATGATCATGCTTAGTTCTCATTATTACTCTGAAATGTGCATATTATTATACTCATTAAACAATACAGGAACTAGGACTCAGAGAGATCAAGTGACTTCAAAGCCAGCAGCAAGGAAGGATTGGAAGGTGAGTGGTAAGAGAAAGTGAAGCAATGAGAGACAGGAAATGAAGGCAGACAGGAATTGAGAGGACACAGGAAGTGATGGGAGACAGGAAGTGATGGATGACTGATTGATTTCACAGCACTTTCTTTCCCATCAAGCCTGATGTCCCTTGGAGGGGAAGCATCCTTGCCTCAGAACCACACACAGGGCTCAGAAGGCCTCCACACTCAGCCAGTGCTCTTTGTTGCCCATACCCAGCTGGAGGCAGGAATACTCACTCAACTACCACCAGCCCCTCTAGGAAATAGTTGGCAGGAATGCGATACTGTGGTTGAGCTCCTGGGCTCCACTGACTCTGACTCTCAGCGGTTCTGTGACACTATCCTGTGCCTCCTTTCTTCATCTGCAATACTGAAATAATAGCCCACCTCTGCAGGATGCTGTTTGGACTGAGGCAACCCATGCAGAAGTGCCCAGCACTGGGCCTGAGCTGCCCTGTGAGGTGCTAGGAGTCACTTCCTGACACCGTGGGAGGCTAATGGCAGGGTGCTCCTCATGAGGCAGCCAGCTGCCAGTCTCAGTACCTTCCATTTTTCTCTGCAGCAGAACTTGCCACATTTCCCCAAACTATTGGATATTGATTTTTGACATGAATAACTTTATAGCAGTGGCTGCTTCAAAATGATCCAAATTGATCAGGCCTAAGGATTTTCCATTAGGCAGAAATTAAGGAAATACATCTTCCAATATCTCAATTAAAATGCCCTCCATCTTGCAAAGGCAGGAGCAGTTGATTTGATCATAGTGCCTGGGGAGCCAGTTTGTTGAACAAGGAGATGCAGAAGCAGGAGATCCCTGGAGGACCAGGCTCTTCTGCACACACAGCTCCAGCCCCTCGGAACTGCATGCCAGGCTGGATTCCGCCCCTGGACCAGGGAGCCAAATGCAATAGAGAAAGACGCCTGAAAAATCCTTCCCATGTGCACAGGGAGCTGCCGGCGGCCACAGGCACCAGGGAGGCAGAGCTCGGTCCCCCTCCTTCTCCTTCAGCGTGGCTGTGGTCGGTGTCAGGGCAGCAGCTCCCAAGGGTGCAGCTTGGGTGTTCATTTCACCTACTCATTTAAAGCACCAAAAACAGCACCTAACTCTGCAAGACTGCAGGCATGAACGGCCCCGACACTCCAGGCCTCGGGTACCCATCCACACCTTGCCACCACCACGTGACTCAGGGGACCTCTCACTGACCTCAGGCTGGTCATCACCCTGGAGTCTGCGCTGGGTTATGACTCACTCTGCCTAGCAGCAGGTCGCGGCAATGACGAGGACATGCCTCCTGAGCCGGCACTGCGATGGCTGGGTGTGTTTCCACTTCTCCCACTCCCTCTGGTCACCAGGACACCCAGGAGAGCCTACTTGTCCCAAGACAGAGAAGAGAGACTTGGGAGCTGAGCCAGGCTGCCCTAGCCATCCCACTGAGGCCGTCCAAGACCAACTAGTGGACAGCCACCCACAGGCACATAGCAAGCCCAGCAGAGCCTGTTGTCCCTACTGACTGATAGGCCTGCTGGGTGCTTTCAGCCACCAAGTTGGGGACGGATTATTTCATTGGGCAAGAAGATACCGACAGACTGGTACGTCCAGCACAAACTAAAAGGCCCCATCCATTAGATCCACACTAAATGCAAAGTACCTGGTGAGATGATTTATGGACATCACGGATCCTACCTGGCCTTAAAATGTTGATGTTCTTTTCATCATGAAATCTGTTGCATTCATTATGATTTTTTAAATATGGCCTTAGTACATTATTTATTTCAATTATTAAGTTTGGGGGGCACCCCTTAATACTGCACCACTCACTGACTTCACCCCAACCCCAGCCCTGATTACCACATTTTTTTCCTTACAAAAATAAATCTATCGAGGGTTTCAAGATGGCGGACTAAGGGGCGGCTGCATTTCATGTTGCTCCAGGACGCAGGATTCAAAAGAGGAGATAGTGAGAGACTTGGGACCAGCTCAAGGCCACCGGGTGAGTCTCTCCCGTTGGGGAGGCGTCCCGGCGTTGGGGAGGCGTCCCGGATGGGGCAGTAGCCCTGGAACGCAGGGAACTTTGTGAAGTAGAGTTGCTCAGCGAGACGCCCCTCCCCCCACTGGAGCAGTAAACACAGACAACTGGGATCATCGTAGAGGAGGCGGCTCAGCACAGCGCTTGGACTCGGAGCAACCACTGGGGCTCCAGCCGGCTGCCTGAGGAGGAGCTGCGTGGCGAGCTGTTTGGACGCAGAACGACCGCTTCTGAACACCAGAGGGTTGCCCGGAGGAAGAGGAGAAGCGCAGTGGGTCGCTTGGTCTAGGAGTGACTGCATCAGAGCCACAGGTGGTTGCCAGAGGAGGAGCTGCGTGGCGAGCTGTTTGGACTCAGAACCACCGCTTCTGAACACCCGGGGGGTTGCCCGGAGGAAGAGGGGAAGCGCGGTGGGTCGCTTGGTCTAGGAGTGACTGCATCAGAGCCACAGGCGGTCGCCAGAGGAGGAGGCGAGTGGGATGGTAAAACCAGAGACACAGGCACAAACAGGACTTGCCTCAGCCCACAGCCTAGTTCCCTGTTGGATGACCATTGGTCAACAAGTGGAGGCACCTCTGCCCACTAGCAGGGAATATATGCCACCTGAGGGTCACCACCCCTAGAGAGGCAGCTTCTTCATGGAGCCGCTGCATTATCAACTTTGCCACTCATACTTCAGATAGAGCACTAATTTCCAGAATATATAATTTATTATTCTAAATGGATGAAACTGGAGAATATCATGCTAAGTGAGATAAGCCAATCTCAAAAAACCAAAGGAAGAATGATATCGCTAATAAGTGGATGAGGACACATAATGGGGGGTGGGAAGAGTTAGTGTTAGGGTTAGAGTTAGGGTTAGGGAGGGGGGAAGAATGGAGGAAGGAAGGACTGAATAGAGGGAAAAGAGGGGTGGGAGGGGTGGGGGGAAGGGAAAAAAATAACAGAATGAGTCAAACATTACCCTATGTAAATTTATGATTACACAAATAGTATGCCTTTACGCCATGTACAAATAGAGAAACAACATCTATCCCATTTGTGTACAATAATAAAAATAAATAAATAAAATAAAAATAAAAAAAATAAATCTATCAAAAAAAAAAAAAAAAAAAACAAGGCCCAGATGAAGCTGGAACAATCTGAGCAACAAAATAAATAATGTAGCATTGAATTATAACTCAAAGCATAAAATAAATGCCCGGGTTTCATATCCATCTAAATAACTGATTGACCCAACCAATCAGTGTGGGTCCACAGACGGATCCACACAGAAGGGCTCCAGGGACCCTCTGCAGATCCTCCCCCACCAGCCGACCCTGCTCCTGACGTGAGGGCTGCACACAGTGACCCCCTTCCAAAGAGCACAGAATGAGGAGCAGGTGGCAGGTGTGACCTCGCGGTAGGGACACCTGAGAAGCATGGCCTGAGCCCATCGAGGCCAGATCCACAGTGGTGAGCCGTGTGGACGGTGTGGCTCTTGACATGTGGGACCAGAGGAGCCTCCTCACTGAGGTCTTCTTCCCAAATTCCTGCCCTCCCCGCTCTGAGGACAACTCCACAGGGTCACTGGGGAGGGGGCTGCTCGAGACTCTCAAGGTCGTTGAAGTCGAGGAGAGTCCAGGCGCCCTCCAGTGCGGAGGAGACCGAGGGCCAGCTGTGGTGGGGTCTTCTGCAGAGGCGCCCGGGGCAGGCGCAGGGGAGGCTGCGGTGACAGTCAGGCTTCCGCGCGGGCCCCTTACCTTGGACAAACGTCCCGCAGCGAAGGAAGCTGTTCTCAGCAGGGGAAGTTGGCGAGGACCATCGTCTCAGCCACTTTTCTGTCATCTAAAGCCATTCTAAAGTAAACGGCACTATGAAAAGGTGACGGCGGCCACAGAGGTGAAGCAGACTGCCCGAGGTCACGGGGCTGGGGTCACAGTCCATGGCTGCGTTGAAGCTGCACCGCGGGGCTCACCCGCCCTAGGATGCTGTCCACTAAGTAAATGCGGAGGGGCTGCAGGGGGAGGTGGGGCAGTGAGGGCCCTGCCAGGGGACAGGCCTGTCACCCTGTGGTCTCCCTCCTGGACACACACCCTGCAGCTTTCAGCAGCTTCCCGGGCTCCTCACCCAGCTGTGCCCACCTCCCACGAGCTCCAGGGAAATCAATAGTGCACGTCCATCGAGTGGACTCCACTTAGCAGAGCAAAAGCCACTCTGCCGGGGTCCCCTCCACCGGCCGAGGCGCCTCGCCTGGTTGCGGCTGCACACATCCGTCTACGATTGTTTAAGTGGTTTGGGGTCCTGTGAAATCAGAGATTTATTCATGCTTCCTCTGCATTTTATTAGGGAAGGTTTATCATCAGTATGAAACTTTAATTCCTCCAAAGCCGTGGATTAATAGACTCATAAACTTTAATACCCGGTGCCTCATACACCTCACTCAGGAGCTGCTCCACACGGCTGGGAGTGCCAGCACCACTCGATTTCCCGGCTCCCCTGCCCCGTGATCCTGACGCCCTCGGGAACACAGCTAGATTCACCTTGATAAAGCGCCACCTGTGGGTGGAGGCCGAATGCTGGAAGGGATCAAGGTGGGTTCTAGTCCTGGTTGCACTCCTTGCTAGCTGTGCAACTCCGGAATGGTTGCTTTACCTCCCTGATCCTCAGCTTCTTTGTCTATACAATGGGGATGTGGCTGGAGCTCCTCACAGGGCTATTGATTATTCATGATGTGTGTGGGGGAGGGAGAGAGAGAGAGAAAGGGACGGGAGGGAAGGAGGGAAATGAGCAGCAATGCAGGTGAAGTGGCATGCCCGACTGCGTGGGACAAACAGCAGGTGTCATCGTGGCCACGCTTGGTGCTGAAAGAGCCCACAGCACAGCATCGAGGATCAGGCCTCTTCTCTGGCAAGGAGAGGGGAAGGTGGGCCAGGGAGAGCTCGGAGCCCCTGCTCCGCTCGGCTTCGCCCGCGTCCTCCGGCCAGGCCTCCAGGCTGCCGCTGCGTGAGTGTTCAGCCTGTGCCTTGTTTGAAACGCGGCGCCCGCTGCTTCTTGCGGCGGGAAAAGCAATGCCCGCCTGCTCCTCCCAGGAACCCGCCGGGTGTCTTGGCTGAGCCCTTCCTAACTTCCTGGTTCCTTTGACGGCAATGAGAGAAAACAGACTGCAGACGGCCAGCCGCGGTCATGCAGTGACCCTTCGGGCAGGAGCCCTCCTCTGTGGCCAGCGAGGGTTCAGTAAAGAGCAAAGGGAGAACGAGGGCGCGTGGATCCACCATGCCGAGGACAGCCAGCCCTCACGCAGGCTCCGCCAGGGGGCCTCTGGCCGGTCTGGAGGCCTCCGGTTGTCACTGTCCTATGAAGGGGTGCTGCGGCCCCTGGGGGCGTGGCCAGGGTGCCGCGCAACATCTGCAGCGCCTGAGAGTCCCCCGCCCACAGAGCCGCTGGGCCCAGGCTGCCGGCAGGGCCGAGGGTAACCGGGCCGCTGGCCGCCTGTGAAGAGGGCACCACACCAGGGCGAGTGCCGGTCCTGGCTCTCCACCTCCCCCATACCTCTGCCCTCACCCTGGCCTCGGGATCTGGACTCACCCCTGTGGCCAGTGTCACCAGGTCAGTGACCATGTGCTGGCCCAAGGCCAGGTCTGGAGAGGCTCCACGTGCCTCTGCTTCTCCTCTGCCAACTCCAGGAGAACAACAGGCCCACCTGTCCCACTGGCCACCCAAACGTCCATAGACAGAAGCCACCTGTCCCACCGGCCACCCAAACGTCCACAGACAGAAGCCACCTGTCCCACCGGCCACCCAAACATCCACAGACAGAAGCCACCTGTCCCACCGGCCACCCAAACGTCTGCAGACAGAAGCAGCGTCCAGCCAAGACCAACCAAGCCCTGGAGCCAAGCCCCAGGAGCACAGCAGTGACAGCCCTCAAAGCCACTGAGTCCCGGGATGGCTTGTTCTGCTGCGTCAGAGCGAGACTCCACCCAGGAGGAAACGGAGGTGACCAGCCTGGCCACGCAGCTGGTAGGCTCAACCTGAGCCTGTCCTGTCCAGGTCCCTCCTGAGCTGCTCCCCACACCCGACGGCCATGAACCTCCCGAGGACCCGGGGAGCAGATCCCTTGGGCCGTTCCGAGAGGAGACGAGGGAACCTCAGAGGGCCCTTGGGCGAGTGGCCCTGGGAAGGACGGGACTGAGCACGGAATGACTGCCCTGGGCGCCTCGTGCCACCAGCTGCTACCAAAGGAATTAACGGACGCGACCTCCACTTCAAGGCCAGCAGGCGAGGCCAGGCTCCCAGCTCTGCCTGGGCCCGACTCTCACCCGCACATCCACCACCCCGCCCCCTGCGACTGCGCCTCCCCAGGTCCCCCCGGCTGTGTCCACGCGTCTCTGTGGACGTCCAGCGGGCCCTCGCCCTCCTGCAGCCTGCCCTCCCCAGCCCCACCCATCACGCACCCTCTGCTCATGGCGGCCCTCCCTCTGCTCTCTGAACGCAGGGCCAGTCAGGAGGCCGGCGCCCCACCCTCCCCACCTCCTCTCCCCGAGGCTCCCGCTCTCCCCTCTCTCCTCCGTTAGCAGCTGTGCAGTGGGTGCCGACCACCATCCAGGCACAGCGTTCAGTGCTGGAGGCGGAGCCCAGGACCAATGGCCAAGTCCCTGCCCTCCTAAGACCCAGAGTCCGGGTGGAGGGGCCCTGGTGGTGGCGGGGAGAGGACACCGGCTTTCTCCTGGCCCCAGGAAGCCCAGGCTTGCCCAGCGGCAGGACCTGCTGCCTTGCTGAGATGTCGCTCTGCCCCTGTGGGGGTACGTCCCTCCTCTCGGGCAGCCTGGTCAGACCCCCGGGCTTGGTGCTCTCACACCACCCTGCACCTGGACATCAAAGTCCAGATACCACTGGGCAACAGGCCCTGGGATGTGTGGGCTCTTCCATGTCTAAGTCTCCCCTGGGCCTCGAAGACCCTGGTTGGAAGCCCCCCAGTCTGACTCAAGGCCTGCTCCCAGGTCCTCCGACACAGCCCTGCTGAGGACAGCGTAAGCAGAAAGCCCCCGGCCAACACCAAGGCCCTCGAGCGTAAGTGAGTCCGCAGCCAGAGACAAGCGGGCAGGACGCGCGGCATCCACAGCCAGAGACATGAGGACCCGGGCTGGTGGTCACCATGGGAACCGCCTCCGGGTCTGCTTGGCCAGGAGAACATCATCCCACCAGAAGCCAGAAGGACGGCAGCCCTTGGGAGGCCCTGCGACCTGCCACCTGTGGCCACACCATGCTGTCCCCTCCCCTCGAGTGTGTGCAGGGCCCGCGGCTTGAGTGGACAAACAATGAACCGATGAGCTGCTTGCTCCACATGGAGACTCGACGTCCACCAGGCAAGAACACTGTCCCTCCACCCCCTTGGTGGCCATCAGGAAGCAAGAGGCCAAGTCCAGGAGGGGAGGCCCTCATGGCAAGGACCTGCGAGGGACCCATGGACGGCACCTGCACAGAACTGAACCTGGGTGTGACGGCCACACAGGACTGAAGGTGCCCACGGAGCCCCTGACGGAGCCCAGGCTGACTCCAGACCTCCAGGCCCAGGAGCAGAGAACCCAGCGAGGCCACGCCAGGCTTTGCCCACAGAGACCACAGGATCCTACGGGAAACCACGGGATCCACGGGAATCAAGCTGCCACGCTGATCTGACATGGCCCTGTCGGAACGGAGAGCCAGCCTGGCGGAAGGCACAGGGAGGGTCTCAGGACACCCCGTGGGACTCTGTGTCCGTGGATCCGTGCTCCATCGCCTTCCCAGTGTGCTTAATAACTGACCACGAGCCAGACGGTCAAGGGCAGTGTGCTTTCCCCCCCGGCCAGTTCTAGAGGGCGCCAGCCTCCAATCAGGGCTGTGCTCTAGAAAAGAAGCCTCCTCGTCTCTTCCAGCTTCTGGTGGCTCCCAGCGGTCATCGCTGCTCACTGGCCCCGGGAGCCACCACCCGTCCCTGCCTGTCTTCACGCAGCGCTCTGCCCTCTTCTTCACAAACCTCCTCCACGACAGCAGTGGCCACGGGACCGGGATGCGCCCCCTCCGGTAGGACCCATGCTGGCCCAACTAGGTGGCACAGATGCGCTTTCCAAATAAGGTCCTCTTCCCGAACACCCGGGGTTGGGACCTCAGCGCATCTTCGGAAGGACACAGTGCAACCCGTGCCCAGGAGGCAGAGCGCGGGGTCTCCCTGCTGCCCCGGGCAGTCGCCCGCCTGCCCCGGTTCCCAGGCGATGCCTGGTTCATCCGTTCGCCACGTGGCTGCACCCACCTGCGTTGCTCACTGATGAAGAAGCCGGTGGGAAGGGAGCCGAGAAAATCAGCACCATGAGTGTTCATTCACGCCGGAGAAACGGACCGACCGAGGCCGGAGATCCCTCCAGACCTGCAAACGGCAGCAGTGACCGTCACAGCAGCTCTGGCGGCGCAGCTGCCGTCGCGGGCTCCTTACGCTCCTGCTGAAGTCCCTCTCTTCCTCCTCGGGGCAGCCTGAGCAGCTACTTCCCGACCCCTCTAAAGTCGGGGAACGGGAGCCCAGAGAGGCTGCTTGTGGCTACAGCAAGCCAGGATTCAAGCCAGGCAGCCGCGCCAGGGCCCATTGCCAGGAGCAGAGGGGCGGGAGGGGAACAGTTCAGGTCTGGCCTCTAAGTGGAGGGGCTTCTGAGTCAAGGCTCAGACAGAGGGAGGCCGGGTGGTGCGGCTTGTGGCAGGCGGCGGCTGTGGAAAGCCAGGCTCCCTCCCGGGGGGCACGGCTTCTGAAAATGCACAGGCACAGAGCAGGTGAGATGCCAACACTTTAAGAAAGAGGGGTGCTGGTGCTGGAGGGGCTGGGGGCTGCCTTCCTGCACCCCGCTCGTCCCTCGGCTTCCTCTCCATCCGGCAGCCGCCCTCCCGTGGAGCCTCGGGCTGGCCCCACTGCCTGGGGTGATTAATAGGTTTAATTTATCATTAACTTCCACGGAGCTGAGCCAGGCCGGCGGCTCTGGGGAGCAGTGTGTGGGCCGTCAGTGGGCGAGTAGAACTCTTTGCACACTTATTTATATTCATTTTGCACTGGGGACAGTCCTAATTTGTTTGTTTTTCTCTGGTCTGGCGTTACTTACCTGGACTCAAGAAAGGATGGAGTCTCATGGTGGCAGGGGGATAAAACAGTGGGCGGAGTCAGAGAAGGACGGAGGCAGGAAGGCAGGCAGAGGAGCTAGAGGACGGTCCAGGTCTGTGCCCGGCCTGCAGGCTGCCGCCCTGCGTCCCCCAGCGTGGCCTGACCAGGTGGCCCCGCAGACCTGCACTGAGTGCTGGGGAGGGTGGGATGAGGGTCCCTGGCTGCAGGAGCCCCCACCCTGGAACTGAGGGAAACAGACACAGTAATAATGGCTTCAAATCAAGGTGGCAGACCCGCGGGGGGCGTCCAGGGTGGAGTGGGCTCGGCACCGCAAGGGCCGCTCCTTCTCACCCCGCGGGGCTCACGGTCCAGGGCTCCCACAGGCAGCCTGAGACCCAGGCAGCGTCTCCTGTCCAGACAGGTGTGGACACTGGCCCAGGAGCCACAGGTGGGCCTGGGGGCGAGAGGACAGCAAGGTCCGCCACACAGAGGTTTAGGCAGGACGAGGGGCGGGTGGTGCCGGGCCTCCTCTGCTGCCAGGCCCGCCCAGGCAGGGCTCCAGCCCATCCAGGCGCACCAAACACCCCCGGGCACCCCCGGGCAGCCCCAGACCCTACTGGTCCCAGAAGCAGGCGAGATGAGTTTTCCCTCCCTCCCCATCCCTGGAAAATGCGAGATGGTCCTCTGTCACTCAGCTTGAGGCTGGCGAAGACCCTCCAGGTCATGAGGCGCAGGGGGGTGGCGCAGGGGGGCTGGCGTGGAGCCGGCGCTGTGTGGATGTGTGCAGACTCCCCTCGAAGCCACACCACCACAGAGGCAAGGCGGCCACAGGAGAGCGCATCTGGGGTGGGTCCACCCCCACAGCGGCTGCCCTGGACCCTCAGACCTCCCGTCGCTCAGACCTACAGGGCCAGATGCTCCCCACCCCATCGGAACAAGTCACTGGAATCTGAATGGAGGATAGTCCCTGGGTTCTGAGTGGCCACACAAGCAGAGTAAGACAGTGGACAGGCAGATCCGGGTTTGGGTCCCAGGGCTTCGCCATCTGGTCCAGGGTCATTTCCGATACCCCCAGGTCACGCGTGCAGGTGGGGGTTCCCAGGTCTCAGGCAGGCGGTGTGGGGTGGGGGTCGTGAGGGAGGGCTCGGGAGCCACCGTCCAAGCCCCCACTGCTTCTGGTCTGCAGCGCAGGCCACCCATTCGATGGTCGTTTGAATACACCGACGGAGCCATGCAAGCGTCACCTGAGGAGTTTCAGAATGTTTTCATCACCCCTAAATAAAACCTGTGCCTTTGGCTGTCACCTCCCAAACCCCTGACCCCAGCCTCCGGCAACCGCCACTCTGTCAGTCTCCAGGGACGCCCCTGGCGAGGACAGTCACAGAAATGCTCTCCTTCCTCCTCTGCTGGGTCAGGTGGGCTCTGCAGCTGACGGCGGCCGGCTCCGCCTCTCCCCTCGGGGGCACGGCGTGCTCAGGACTCCTGGGCAGGACGTGCCTGGCCGAGGGGGCTGATCCAGCTCTCCACCCACCCGGCTACACCACTACACCGGGGGGTCTGTGCCTGCAGGTGTCCGCCCCTCCCAGCACGCAGCAACGGGCTGGGGCCACTGCCCTTACGCGTCTGCGTCTGGTTTGCTCCCAGCGGGCACGGGGCCTCCCGCCCGCTGGCAGCAGACCAAGTGTAGGCTTCCAGGAAGACGCAAGTGACAGGCACATGGGGACATCCCCTGCCCTGCTCAGAGGAGGTGACCGACGGCGTGGCCGGTGAGGACGGCACGTCTAGTCCCCAGGGCCAGCTCCAGCCCTGCAGCAGGACGCTCTCAGCAGTGGCCTGACAACCATTGCTGAGGGCGTCCTTGTCACCCAGAGCCTGGGCCAGGCTGGGCGAGCGCTCAGGGCCTGGCGGCTGGCGGGTGTCGGTCCCGGGGAGGCTGCCGGCTGTGGCGCCAGGCTCTCTGTGCTTGGGCGGGCCCGCAGCAATCTGGTTATGTGCTCCAGGGACGCGGCTGCTCTTGGCAGAGCCACAGATTGAGTTTGATGAGTAATCCGGAGCCAGGCCGCCTGTGCGGTGAGCAGGGAGGCCTGGTTGGCAGGTTTCCTCCATCTCCATTGCCTCTGGAGAGGCCGCCCCTCCCGGGAGACAGCCCCAGACCAGCCCGGGGCCAGTGACGGTGACGGGAAGGAGGGGCAGGCCACCGCCCAGCCGAGGAGGAGGAGCCACGTCCACAAGACACCCAGAACAGACCAAGCCCAGGACACAGGAGATGGTTGGGGTCCACAGGCTGGAGGTCGGGGTGGGGGGAGGTGACAGAAATGTGCTAAAATTGGTGGCAGCGGTGGTGATGGCCACACAACTTAAAACCACAGTCCCCTCCGTGCCTATTAAATGCACAAACCATGCGACACAAGAATTCTCTCAGTAAAGCTGTCATGAAAAAGAGGTGGGGTGGAGGGTTAGACGGACTTCTCATCCACTGAAGGTCTTCTTGGATCCTTCCAAAAGGACAAGAAATAAATACAAAGATGAGGTTCTCCACAAAGGAGGAGACTGCTGCACAGAGAGGCTAACCCCCTTGCCTGAAGTCACACAGCCGTGAACGGCAGAGCCAGGGCTCCGGTCAGGCCACATGGCCCCAAAGCCTGCGCTCTTACCCCCGTGCTGCACGGCCCTGGCCTCATAAGCAAGCTGGAACGCACACTTAGGGCACCCGCACAGAACCAGGGGAGAGAGGGAGTGTTTCAGGGGAAAGATGTGCTTTCAATCACTTCTAAATAGAAAAATCAAAGCAATCGTAGATAAGATCGGAACTCGGTGAGCGGGGCAGGGAGTCCATCTCTCGCAGAGGCCTCTCGAGCGCTTAATTAGGCGCGGCATCTGCACCCTGGCCGCCCTGCTCTGGCTGTCTCAGGTCCCCCCAGGCCAGGGACAGGCTGGAGCCTACCAGAGCGGGTCTGATAAGGATCCGACTGCTCCTCAGAGGTCTGTGGAAAGGCTGTAACTCAATAGAGCACTCCGCTAATGTGGCTGCCGCCCGCTCCGCCCCAGCCCTGCCTAACCACTGTGGAGATAAGGCGGGCCCAGCTCTGCCGCCCGGATGCCCTTCCCTCTCGCTGGCCTGCATGGGCGGGTTTGGCTGGGCTTCTGCTGCCACCTACAGTAGCCGCAAAAAAAGGCAGATCCCAGCCGGACCTGGAGAAAGGGAGCAGGGAGCTTCCAGGGGACCCAGCACCAGATGCCCTGCCCAGACCCCCAGGCAGGCTGAGGAAGCACGTTCGAGAGCCTTCCTCCTGCCTGGCCCTGAGGGTGGCCCCCTCCACCAGGACACGCAGCACGGACCGCACACCTGGACGCTCCCTTCCCCGTCAGCTCCCAGTCCACAGGGCTGGGCAGTCTGTGCCCCTCCTCCCGTTGCCTAGGAGACAGTCAGATCCTGTGCCCATGCTGCTGGCCTCTGGACCAGCTCCCTCACCCTTGCCCCAAGAACAGCCCAGTTTAGCTACCCCCTGCCCCCATCTGCGGACCTCACAGGCCACTCCAAACTGCAGCTGCCCACCTGTCTCTCTCTGCCCACAACAACAGCAGCTGCTGTGGTTTCAACGTCCCCTCCAAAAGTCACGGAGGAACTGACTTGTCACTGTGATGGCAGAGAGTGGGCCCTCTGAACAGGCTCAGGTCAGCGGGTGGGTCAGTGGCCCCAGAAGGGCTGTTTCAGAAGTGAGCGTGGGCTCCGGCCCCCTCCACCCGCTCAAGGGCTCTCTGCGTCGTGGCACCCTGGGCCACACGAAGGAGCAGCCAGAGACCCACTGCGTGCAGCTGCTGGATCTTAGACTTCTCAGCTCCAGTGCCATAGGAGACAAGCCTCTGTCCTTGGCGAGTGACCCAGTCTGTGGTGTCCTGTTACGGCAGGCCAAGACGCTGACAACGGCTGGACCTGCCGACACGGCCTGGCTCCCCGCCTGCCCGGAGCTGAGCACAGCATGTCCCCAAGGGCTCAGAGCAACAGGGGAGATGCCTGGGTCCACGGCCTTCACTGGGCAGGCAACAAACCTGGGGCTCCCAGCCCCGTCCCCCCAGGGACCAGTCCTCCTCATCAGGAGCGGTCACCCACGCCTCTACACCTGCACCCCTCAGGCTGGACGTCCACAGAGGTCATCTGCTCTTCACTGATCTAGGAACTCGGAGCCTGCTTCACCCGGAAGTGGACGCTTCCTGCACACGTGTCCAAGCCTGCTCCTCCCTCCACCCCCAACAGCCGGGTCCTGGTCCTCTCGCCCGAGCACAGCCACGGCCTCCTAGGCGACCTCTGGTCCACGTCTGCCCCGCCCCCTCATGGCCTCGCTGCCGCCAGTGGTCCACCAGAAACCACATCAAAAGATCCAAGCAGTGAGGACACTCACCGTCGCTTCAACTCTACGTCCCAGCCTCTGTTCTCAGAAGGGAACGTGACCGCTGGGGGGAGCTGGGTGTCCCCAGCACCTGCCTGGGCCTCCCTCCCGCTTGCTCTCACACCAGCTGCTCTGGACTCCTGTGTGCCCACCACCGCTGCTGTCTCTGCCTCAGCCTCTGCGATTCCCTCTGCCAGGAATGCTCTGCCCCATCTCTCTGTGGCTCCTCCTCATCTTTCAGGTGTCAGTGCAAATGTCACCTCCTTCCAGGAGCTCTTCCCAATAACCAGACTACCCGAAGCACCCTTCTCCCCGTCTTAGTCTGTTTTCTGTCACTATAACAAAATACCTGAGACCAGGAGGTGAGAAAATCCTGGCCAGGCCCTTCTTGCTACATCACAGCATAGTAAAGGGCATCCCACGGTGAGGCAGCGCACGCCGCCAGCTCAGGTGTCTCTTCCACTTCTTATAAAGCCACTAAAGCCTTCCTGGGGGCCCTACCCTCAAGAACTCCTCTGTCCTAATTACCTCCCAAAGGCCCCACCTCCAAAAGCCTTTCACATACGAATATGGAGATTAAGGTTCCAACACATGAACTTCCAGGGTACACGTTCAATCTATCTGTTTTTGCTTGGGGACAATTTTGAGAATCTGAAAACGCTCTCTTGCTTACTATCTCTGGTCCCATTTAGATTACAAACTCCAAGAGCAGACCAGGAAACCTCCTCAAGGTCCACTGAACACACAACGTGGTGGAGGCTCCATGAGCATTTCAGAACCACTGAAAGACGGTGGGTCATGGGAGGCAGTGAATGCTGAGCTGAAGGACAGGGCCATCCGCTGGGGACACCACGGCTGGGCCACACCCAGGAGGAGAGACGCGCCCGTGTTATCTGAGGGAAAAAGCCCCAAAGGACTTCAATGATAATAATAGCAAAATAAATTTCAAGAGCGGATCTAAATTCGCCAATCCCGGTAAAGGCTGAAAATTACCATGCCAGCTGGTGGAAATGTCAATTCAAACTTCATTTATAAAATGATTTCAGGCTCTGATTGCTAAATTATTATTTCATATGAGAAAGAGCATTGTCCAGATAAAAAATGACGATGAAAGTCAAAAATTCAATTTATCAACAAAACAAACAAAAAAAATTAACATTGAAAGTTTCTCCAGATAATTGCAGATATAAATATCACTTAGTGCAGATGTTGTGTATAAAATGTAATTATTACTCATGGAAAATCAATGGTGGCAAATGATAAAATCCATGATCTGGGTCTTTCTACTGAGCAGAAATGTATTAGTGCTTTGCTTGTGGTTTATGCACTTTTTAATTGAAAATGATCTGTAACTAGACGTGAATCTCAACACAGGGATGGAGCAGTCAAGTGCAAATAAAGATGTACCAACAACCAAACTCTCTGGCAATACCAGGAGTTCCAAGGCATTCTCTGTTCACCCAACACTTTTACTGAGGGCCTGCTCTGCCTGTCTCCTGGGCTCCCCAGCTGTGCCTACGGGGAATCTGGGTTCACCCATGCATGTGCGAACAAATAAGCAAATGGTACAAAGACAGGTTGTGATGCTTGAGAAACAGGGAATGACCCAGAGGCCACTGTAGATGAGGGAAAGCTCTTTGAGGTGATGACATTCAAGTCAAGACCAAATGGCGAACGGGAACCAGGCATGGGAAGATGGAGAAAAAGAAGCCAAAATCATGTTAAAGGAGTCCAAAGACACACCTGAAGAGCCTGCTGTGGTTAGTCCCCTCCAAAACTCACATTGGCATTTGATTGCAGTGGTATTCGAGGTGGCCCTTTATGATGTCATGAGGGCATTAGGTCATTAAGAGGGATAAGTGCCTTTCTTGCCAAAGGGGTTTGTTCTTCCAAGAGTGGGTTGTTAGCAAGCCAGGCTGCCCTCACGCTCTCCCTCTTCCACATGCGCCTGCTTGACCATCTGCTTTCCGCCATGTTGTAACACGAGGCCCTCGCCAGATGTAGCACCATATTCTTGGAATGCCCAGCCTGTGGGACCTGGAGCTAAACACACCACCCTTCCTCATAAGTCACCCATTCTCAAGTTTCTATTAGGCCACAGGAAAATGGACTAAGAGCATTGTGGAAAGAAAGGGAGACCAATCATCTAGGGCCATGTTGCCACCAGGGCCTTCCCTCACCCTCACCCACCATCTTCATCTCAGGAGGTCCCTCAGGTGGTCCATCCCAGGTGCTCAGTCAGGCAGTTATTGAGTATCTGATTCCAAGTGGCCCCCAGTTTGTTAGCTTTCACACTGACCCTTTACCCCACCCAGTTACTCTTCAATAACCCCATGGCACCAATCCAAACACACTTATCAGTTACCAAGTAGACATGACTCTTCCCATATTGGCCCACACACCCTGCAAACATGTCACCTCCAAAAGACCTTGGATGTGAGGGAGGTGCATAGCCAAGACCATCCCCCACTGCTTCCCTCACCCCATGGGCCATAGACCTTCCCTTTAACTCTCCCATTCCCCAGGACTCAGACTCAGACTCAGACCTTGGACTCTTACCCAAGATTCATCAATGCCTCCAGAATAATTCATCATTGCCAAATTCTGTGCACGTGTAAAAGAGAGCCACAAGACAGCTAGCTCTCAGTGTTCTTGCTCTTCCCCCAGTACACACGGGTCAGCCTGACAACTCTCCTCTGACACTCTGGCATCTGGCTCTGGATCACATATTCTGCAGATAGTAGTGACAAGACTGGAATCCCAATGTCTGGGTTTGGGGGACAAGGTGCTGGGATGAGGACAGGGTTGGCTGACCAGACTGCACAGCATTGTCTGGGAAGAATGCATATTAAAGGTTCAGACCTGGCTTCCACTTGGAGCTGTGACAGGGATGCACCCCCGCAGCCTCAGGACACCACAGCACATTACCAAGGATAAAGGAGAAAAGAACATACTGTCATTGAACTAGAGCCCATCCCTGGCTCCATTATGAAGTAAATCACCTGCAAATCTTCACGAGTCCCACAAGAAGGCTCTTCATTTCTGCCCTTCCAAAATCCCTTTATTTTGGGTTTCTCCCCTCCCCCTCTGTTGTCTGCTTTAGCCCAGCTACAAATGAGACAGGGTGATTAATTTCACATTTTAGCTACCGTTGCAGAAACACCTTCTCTCAAACTCTGGTGCAAAAAGGAGAGGTTTAATCAGTCTCCAGTGTGGTTACCTTGTGCGTTCCAGATCTCTGATGGAGGCGATGAAAAAGTTTTCGAACATTAAACTTTAATGAGCAGAGCAGGCAAACATATTGCTGTGTCAACGCTTGGCTTGGCTTCATCAGGGAGCAACGGGGGCCCCTCCACCAATCCTGCCAGATCGGTACCGTCATTCACTCTCAGCTCTTATTACAGTTTCCTAGCCCAGGTAAGCATAGAAAATATTCTCTTCTGTCAATCTGCACTGGAGAAAACCAATGGGGTGGCACCTAGCCAAGTTTTGCCAGGCTGACAGAGGTAGCGTTTCTTTGTGGTTCCAGATGGAAGTGAATTCTCTTTCCAGGTTGAGAATCCCTCATCCAAAAATTTGAAATCCAAACGCCTCAAAATCCAGAACTTTTTGGATACTCACACAGCGCCAAAAGAAGAAAAGTCCTCTCCTGAGCTCCAGTAACAGGTCATAATCAAAAGACAATCATGTTAAAAATATTGTATAAAAATTACCATCAGGTTGTGTGTATAAGGTGCACATGAAACAAATTTTGTGTTTGGACTTGGGTCCCCTCCCCAAGAGATCTTGTTATGTGTATGCAAATATTCCAAAAGCTAAAAAAATTTCAAATTCAAAACATTTCTGATTCTTTGGAAAGGAAAGACTTGACGTGGACTTCTAACGCATCACACCTGGAATCTCAGATGGGTCTCTTTCACATGAAGTGGAAACACATGGAGAGAGGGGAGGGTTTGTCTTGGGAAGATCAGGACAACAGCAAGAGCCAGGTCCTCGGAATCCAAGGTCCAGGAGCCCTTTAAGCTAGGAGTTGGCATGCTTTCTCTCTACGAAGCCATACAGTCGCTGTCATAGCTACTGACCTCTGCTGCTATAGCGAGAGAGCAGCCATGACAATGGGCAAACAAATGGACGTGACTGTGTTCCAATAAAACTTTATTGACAAAACAGTCAGCCAACCAGATTGGCTCCATGGGCTGCAGTTGTCCAATCCCTGGTCTGTCCTCCAGGAGCAAGAGAAGTGAATAGAATTCATGGTGAAGATGCAGAGAATCAGGGTCAAACCTCCCCTTCCATAATGGTCACTGCTTGAATCAGAAGAAAAGCATCACTCTCTACTGTAGTTTGATGGCTAATGCATTAGGAGGGAAGGCAAATGGTGTTTCATTCAAATGAATCAGCCATTAGATCAAGAAAACCTAAGTGTGTCCTTCCACAGGACCTTTGCAAATACTAAATTGCCTCTGCTTAAAATGTTCCCTGCCTCACCTTTTCTCAATTAAATCCTCTTCACCTTCAGATCTCAGCTCAAAGGTCACGATCTCCAGGAAAGAGCTGCTGGCGCTTCCCACCCCCACAAGTGCTCTGAGCTACCTGCACTCTGCTGTCACTCATCTCAGTGTGCAAGTGTCTTCATGCATCAGTCTCTTCCCTAAGTAGACTGCAAACCGCATGCGGTCTCACCTAGCTGAGCGCCCACACAGTACAGGGCCCGACAAGCAGGAACTGCTAAGGGAACATTTGTGAAATAAATGGGCAAGAAAGGTTTCAGTTACAGTTGGAAAACATGATTACCTGCGGCCAAGCGATGCCTGAAACCCTGGTATCTTCAGAGACATGGCAGCTGCCCCGGGTTCTCTCACTTGGAGCATCCATGTCCCAGGGCAGCTTGTGGATACAGATTCCCAGGCCCCAGCCTGAGCCAGCAGGTCTGGGAGGGAGCCTGAGAATCTGCACGTCCACCAGGTCCCCAGGTGATGCTGATGCTGCTGGCCTGGGGACCATCTGTAGTTCTCAGTCCTGGCTGTACATCAGAACACCAGGGAAACTCTGCAAAACACTACAGTCCAGAGGTGCTGGTGTGGTGCAGCTGGCTAGGGCCTGGACACTGGTGTTTCCTAAGCCTCTCTGAGGTTAGACCTTGCTGTGTTTTTGCCTTTGTGATACGCTGCTGTTTTGGTTTCAAAGGCTCCCTGGGTGGTTCCAATTGCAGCTGGACCTGAGAGCAATGGAGTTCAAAGATGTGCATAAGCGAGGCCCGTCCTTATGACCCGGACTCCAGGACTAGCCCCAGCTGGTCCTCAGGGGCGGTCTGAGAACACTCTGGAGCATCCATCTCTAGGTGCAGCTTGCTCGTGGCTGCTAGGGCAGCTCCGGGGACGCGTCTGAAGGGCATGTGAACACTGTGCACTGCTCAGTAAGGGATCATCAGCATGGTGTGCACAGCAGCTGTTAATCTACTTCACCACTGTGAGAATCCCACTGCATAAATATCCCACAGCGTCGCCGCCCATCCCCAGTCAGTGGATGTTGGAGGCTATTACGAATAGTGCTGCTATAAGCACTCCAGAGCACGTCATTTGGTGAGCATGTGAATGCATTTCTTGTGAGTGAAAGGAGCCACATTAACAGTGATTCCATGGACAGAAATTTCAAAATGGGCAAAATTGACCAGCCACGTAGCACACAGGAGGGTGGGTGCCAGGGAGTAGCTGGTGACAGTGTGGCCCCCTGTATCCACAGGTGCATGGAGGTTCTGCCTCCATGGTTCCAACAAATCACAGATCAAAAATATTTTTAAATTGCAGAGACTATTTTTCTTGTCCTTATTCCCTCAACAATACAGAAGAACAACTATTCCCAGACTGGCATTTGCATTGCATTAGGCATAGTAAGTAATCCAGAGATGACGTAAAATACACAGGTGGGTTGCGGAGGTTGCATGCAGACGCTACAGCATTTTATAGAAGGGACTTGAGCGTTTGTAGATCTTGGTATCCATGCAGGTTCCAGAACCAACCCCCACCAATACTAAGAAATGATTTTTCCATTTCTTGATCTGGATGCTGGTGTCCCAGGTGAGTTTACTCTGTGGTAATCCATTTAACTGTACTCTTGGGATTAGTCGCCTTTATGAATGTTTATTATGCTTAAATTTAAAAGGAAAAAAAAGTTCTCTGAAAGCATCTCCACCTTGGGCCTGCAGGGGGCGCAGCGGCCTCATGAACTCCACTCCACCAGGCTGCTGCTGCTCTGTTCCAGGGAATCCGCCAGCCTGCCAGGCCTCCTTGAAGTTTCAGGGCAGGCTGCAGAGCAGAGGATGCTCCGAGCTCATCAGCAGGATGCCCCAGGGGCCAGGGTAGGGCCCAGTCACGCTCACCTGCCCAGCCCTGGGCTCTGCACCAGAGCATGCTGGAGATTTCCTTCTCAAAATCTCTCACATCCTGGAACAATTCTTCCAGAAAGTGCTGCTGATGGTCCCAGGGCCTTCCTCCTCTCTGCCCTCCAAGACCCAGCACACAGGAGGGGGCAGTGTAGCTGAGTTGGAGTAACCCGGGTTCAAGTCCTGGCCCTGGCATGGGTGGTGGGTGACCTTGAGCAGAACTCCTAACCTCTGTTTCCTGTTCTGAAGTGGGGGTGAGGCCGCCCTCCTCACGGGATTAGGGAGAGGACCGAAAGAAGTCTGTCGCCCAGTGTCTGCCTCAGGAGGCCCTCGGGAGCTGTTGTCCTTACCACCTGCACTGGGAAGACCCAGCATGGCTGCCCCACCCTCCACTTCCATGCAGCATGGTGAGACCACCAAGGGAGGTGGGAACGGAAGTCACCCTCCTCCATGCCCTGGATCCCTCAAGCTCTGCCTCACAAGAAGCTGAGGATGCCCAGGCCAGCGCCTGTGGCTCACAGGCCTCCCACCCAGGAGGTGGTGACCGAGGTCCGCCTACTGGCGGCACAGAGGTGGACAGCAGGAGGAACCCTGCCTGGCCTGGGCCTGACCCCTCCAGATGCTCCAGGATGACATATCCTTGGATTCAGCACTTACGGCGCCAAGAAGGCAGCCAGGTGCCAGGAACACCAGGTCTGGGGGAGGAAGAAGACCCTTCGGAAGCTTGAACTGAGTTCCACACCCCAGCCCCGCTACCTCATTAGCTGCCTGACCCTGGGAAAGCAGCCTGGCCTCTTGGAGAGCCATCTCTTCCACAGGAAATACCCCGTTATGGGACTGCTGTGAGGGCCAAGGAAGGTCGCGTGTTGGGCGCCTGGCAGCGGTAGTGGTTGGGGTGTTGGCCGCCCTCCTCTGGTGGCTCTGACTCTGGAATAGTAACTACAGAACAGGAACGATGCCCGCTGAGACGGAAGGACCCGCTTCTTGGCATGACAGCTTCAGGGTCAGGGAGACCTCGATCTGGGCCCGGCTCCGCTGCTTATTAGTAGTGCGGCTGTGGGCGAGTCAGGTTCCCCCCAGCGCCCCTTTTATGAAAATGTGGATGATTCCAGGATGGCGTCTACTGGAAGGTGCCCTTACAAGGACTAGGAAATGTGCTTGGGGGGCTCATGGTGTCAAGAAAGGCAGCACTAAGGTGTATTTATTTATGTATTTATTTATTTTTGAACCGGGGATTGAACCCAGGGATGCTTAACCAGAGCCACATCCCAGCCCTTTTTAATATTTTATATAGAGACAAGGTCTCTCTCAGTTGCTTAGGCTCTTGCTAAGTTTTGAACTGGTTTTGAACTCATGATCCTCCTGCCTCAGCCTCCCAAGCCACTGGGATTGCAGGAATGCACCATGGCACCCAGCAGCACTAAGGTTTTAGTTATTGTCTCATCACCACCATCATCACCATCTTGATCACCTTCACCATCATCACCTCCATCATCTTCATCACAATCCTCATCATCGTCTCTACCACTACCATCTTAAACCACCACCATCATCATCATCTTCCTCACCACCATCATCACCACCATCATCTCCATCACCATCATCATGATCACCACCATCATCACCTCCATCATCTTCATCACAATCCTCACCATCGTCTCTACCACTACCATCTTAAACCACCACCACCATCATCTTCTTCATCCTCACCACCATCATCACCACCATCATCTCCATCACCATCATCATGATCACCACCATCATCACCTCCATCATCTCCATCGCCATCATCATGATCACCATCATCACCATCATCACCTCCACCATCATCACCACAATCCTCATCATCGTCTCTACCACTACCATCTTTAACCCACCATCATCATCTTCTTCATCATCACCATCATCATCATCACCTCCATCATCTTCATCACCACAATCCTCATCATCATCTCTACCACTACCATCTTCAACCACCACCATCATCATCATCTTCATCCTTACCACCATCACCACCATCATCTCCATCGCCATCGTCATGATCACCATCATCATCACCATCATCACCTCCATCATCATCACTACAATCCTCATCATCGTCTCTACCACTACCATCTTTAACCCAGCACCACCATCTTCCATCACCGCCATCTTCAACCCGTCCTGATCATCGCTCTCACCCCACCAGCAGCAGCATCATTGCATCATTATCCTCACACCACCACCCCCATCGTCACCAGCACCATCCCTACCACCCCCACCATCACCACCATTGCACCTCGAGGAGATAATGAACCTGAAGGCACGGAGGGTGAGAGGAGAGGAGGTGGGACAGAGCTCCCCACCCAGACGGCAGACACGTGCTCCCCGTCTTGGAAAACTCAACCACTAACCCCGTCTCACTCCTGGGACTCCATCCGTCATGGTGTCGAGCACACCGCAAGTCCCAGGGATGGTAACACAGATCTTAGTGCCTCCATTTTCCCACAGCACAGTCTCTAGACCTCCCAGGGCAGAGACCAAGACCAACTGCTTCAGACTTGGGTGTCTGGGAGAGAGAAAGGGAGCAAGTCCTCCTCACCCTTTGGGCTCCGTGCCGTGACTCCGGGTGGGCCAGAGGCCATCCAGGCTGGAGGACCTGTGACTCTCACCACCGTGAGCTCCCCCTCCACTCATCATTCCTCACTCACTGAAGAGCAACCAGGCTTCTCCTCCCCAGGCCTTGCACAAGGAACTCAAGAAAAAATAGGAACCACGGTGGCCCTTCTGCCTGCCTCCTGGGCCCCCATCCAGTGGGAGAGCCAGACACTGAGGGGTGACCAGGTAGCTGCAGCAGCAAAGGAAACACACAGGGGCCTGAGCGGCATCAACGGAGGGTGGGCCACAACCCAGGGACCTCTGAGAAAGGCTTCCCTGAGAAGTGCCGCCGAAGCTGGCCTGAAGATGAGGAGTTCTCACAGTGCAGGGCCGTGGAGGAGCTGGGGGAGCATGCTGGGAAGAAGAGCCAGCTCCCACAGTGGCCCAGAGCATCCCGAGGGGCCTGAACACCCAGGAAGGTGAGTGTGGAGGATGAGGGGGACGGGGGTGGACACCAGGCCCGCAGGGGGAAGCGTCCCGACTTCGCTGGGTCTTGTAGGCCAAGTAAAGGAGTCTAGGGTTTTATTTTTAAATCCCTGAGAAAACTTTAAGAGAACAAAGCAAACCCAGGGGTTTCACAAAGACAAGCAGAGGTGGGAAGGTCGCGGAGCCTTGGCCAGTGTTGTGTCCCTCTCCAGGAAGCGATCCACGCGGACCCAGAAGCAGTTCCACATCCCCACAGACAGAACGGGCTGGGGAAGAAGATGTCCCAGGTGCCTCCCGGCGGCTGAGCGCCATTTTCCCAAATTAGGAAGAGCCGTCAGGCCCAGCAGCTGGGCACTCCACGCTCCTGCCGCCATCTGCAAACCCTCTCCCCAGGCTCCCCGTCTGCCCCTGTCAGGGACGCCACGCTTGAAGCTGCTCCCTGCCAGGTGAACTGAGGGCCGCCGGGACAGGCCCTCCTGGGTCCCGGGCTCCTCTTCCCTGGCTTGGAAGGTGAGCCGTCCCAGTGGGAGGGCAGTGGGAGAGCAGGCGGGGAGGAGCCCGAGTTCTCTGCAGAGCCGACTCCGTCCCGGGTTCCATCCCGGGTAGCTCCAGGAGGAATGATGGAACGAAGGCCAGCACCAGTCACTCTGCCCAGCCCAGTCACGTCCCCGTCCCGGGACCTCCTGCGGGGAGCCAGACAGAAGTGCGGGTTCTTACAGAGTTTTAGGGTCGTTACTTTAAAGAGCGACTGGAATCCGGCCGTTCTCAGAGGAAGTGCTCTGGGAAAGACAGGGTGGATCACGCCAGCGGGCAGGCAGCGCCACCGGGAGCTGGGCGCTCGCTCCTGTGGCCACCTTGAAACCTGCCCACCGAGCAGCCCGGGAGGGAGGAATGAGGCCTCCGGGCCTGACAAGCCCCTGAGGGACCCGGTGTGAAGTGACACGGAAGGGACCCGAGCCCAGTTCCGGCCAGCCCAGCCCACACGGCGGCACAAGGGAGGCAGAAGTGGGATGGCCACGCCCTCTCTGCCGGTGCCCTTGGTGGGCACCCCGTTCGACCATGACCTTCTCACCATGAACCCGCTGTGGCCTCGGAATCTACGCACACTGCACTGAGGTCGTCCCCACGGTGACGGGGCCCCCCTACACTGCGCTCTGCAGTCAGGCGGCCTTGGCGGGCCTGCAAGAGGCAGGAGAAGTCAGCCAGGTGCCCGCGGGCCTTGCCTTGGGCTGGCAGGTGAAGGCCCGGCCTCCGAGGGCCAACTGTGAGCACCGGGGCCCCTCGGCAGGTGCATGAAGGGCACCAGCCTCCACAGCTGGGAAACTAGCAGGCCCACTGCCCTGGCCTCCCTGCACCTGGGCCTCCCTCCACCCGGGTCTCCCTGCACCCGGGCCTCCCTGCACCCGGGACTCCCTGCACCCGGGCCTCCCTGCACACCTGGGGTTTCCCAAACCTGGCTTCTGGCAGGTGGAGGAAGGTATCACTGGGGTCAAAAAGTGACAGTCTGTGTTTCTGCCCTGTGATTCGCCACAGTGAAAGGCAGCGGTGTGGGACCTGGTCAGGACATGTCCCCGTCCTCGCTGCCTGAACCGTGTCCCCCAAGATCACACGCTGAGTCCTAGCCCCCGTCCCTCAGAATGTGACCTGCCTCTGGAGATGGGGGTCCTTCTGAAGGTCATTGAGGCAATCGAGGCAGACGTGTGGGCCTGACATGACTGGCCCCCTGGTGGGAGAGATGGGGACGCAGGCTCACGCAGAGGGACCACCGCAGGCCGACACGGCAAGGACGGTGGTTCCACGTGACGGGGGGGAGGAGCCAGCAGAAACCCGCCCACAGCACCCAGATCCTGGACCTTGGCCTCAGAGCTGTGCAGAAGTAAGCACCTGTCACTCAAGCCGGACGGGGGGAGGAGCCAACAGAAACCCGCCCACAGCACCCAGATCCTGGACCTTGGCCTCAGAGCTGTGCAGAAGTAAGCAGCTGTCACTCAAGCCGGATGGGGGGAGGAGCCAACAGAAACCCGCCCACAGCACCCAGATCCTGGACCTTGGCCTCAGAGCTGTGCAGAAGTAAGCAGCTGTCACTCAAGCCGCGCAGCCTGCGGCACTTGGTGACAGCAGCCTGAGGTGACGGACAGCACGGGTGGCCAAGAGGTTTCAGCCTTGGTGAG
This sequence comes from Sciurus carolinensis, assembly GCF_902686445.1. NCBI lineage: Eukaryota > Metazoa > Chordata > Mammalia > Rodentia > Sciuridae > Sciurus > Sciurus carolinensis. Next base: position 37,375,834 of record NC_062230.1, read on the forward strand.
GGACCCGAGTCCTCCTTTTCCGGAACTCGGAAAGGAGAAAGACAGCGTGTCCGTGGGGAAGGGTCACACCCTGGATAGCAGAGCGGCGTCTCCACGGGTCGACCACGAGCCAGGCGCTGTGCTGGGGAGAAGGCCGGCTGGAGACTGGTCCACCGAGAGTCGCGCCCGCGAGCAGAGCCGCCCGGGCTGGAGGTCAGCGGGCCTCCACCAGGAGGCCGCGGGCCATGCAGGCGCCCCTCCCGGTCCCGGTTTCCAGGAAGAACACACGGTTACCCAACCCTGGGTGCCACTGCAGCCCTGCAGCTGGGTAACTCGGCCACGTGGCACCGCATCTAAACCCTGGGACCTCTGACCCAGGACGCAGGCTGTGCTTCACCCACAACAGAAAACCAGGCAGACCGTGCAGCCCACGGCTCCCAAGAGCAGCCGTCCAGGTCCAACGTGACGGCACACCTGTGGGAGGACGCCCCGGGCCGTGCACCTGAGGGGAGAGGGCTGCTCGCGCCCACACGGGCAGGCGGCCTTTCCCATGCATGGACATTCGGAGCAACACTGACCTCGCCTGGGGCGTTTTCTAGAAGGACTTCAGGGGGCCCCCAGGGAGTGGGACAGGCAGGGGGACGGAGGGGCTGGGCATCCTGCACCTTTGTCACGTTTGAATTGTCCCACAAGTGCACTTGGTGGCAGGATCAAGGGACGTTTGTCAGTTTTCTTCTGACCATTTTGTTTTTGAGAGATTGAGACGGCACGAAAACTTGATCCCATGAGTCTGTACACGGCAGGCAGAGGGATGAGGTGTCTCATCCCCCTGGGGACGGGAGCGCCTGTCCAGGGGCCTCTGGCCTGTGGCCGTACGCTCCCACACCCGTGGTCAGGGACGCTGTGGGGCACGGCAGGGTCACTCAGATGGTCCCCGGTTGGAGGGAAAACCAGGTCCCAGGCCTCTCTGAATCCCAGGCAGCCCCCGTCTGCGGGGAGCACCTCCTGTCCCGCAAGAAGGGCCTGCAGACAGGGGAGGCAGAGCTCTCGGCCTCCTGGGGCTGGGCTGGAGGGGCCCTGGGTGGGAACACCCACCGTCTACTCAGTGCCTGTGGGGAGAAGAGACCACTTAGAGCCCAAGGAACGTTTCCGGGCCTCTCCGTCCAGCGTGAACAGGGAGCTGAGGAGGAAGGCCTGCAGGGAGATCATACCCCACCTACAGCTTGGCCTGCACGTGGCTCGGGAGGGAGACTTCTGGAACCAGAGAGACCTGGTTCAAGGGGCATCTCCACCAACTCCTAGCTGTGTGGCCTTGGGCAAGTCAGCTGACTTCTCTGTGCTCGAAGAGTTCCCACTCTGGAGGAGATGAGCAGGAGAGAGGCCAACAAGCCAAAGGCAGCACCAAGATTTGACAGGAGCCAGAGAGGGCATCAGCAGAGGCTGTAACAGGAGACGGGCAGAGGGGTCTCCTGAAGAGGCAGCTTTTAAACCGAGACTCTGCTTTTATAGATAGTGGGATGGGTTGTGGCTTGCCTGTTGTTTGCCAGGGTACCAGGGGCAACGACCGCATGCTCACTTAGGAGAACTTCATAACGGGACTATTTATCAAGCCACCAGCAGGGAGCACGGGAACCCCGAGAAATGATTCAGGGTCCTAAGCCTGGCCACAGGGGCCGCCAGCTCTGCCACCTTCCACAAGCCAGAACACGGGCTGGGGGCAGAGAGCTTAGCCCAGGAATACAGCCACCCCTGGAGGGAGCAGGGACTCTAAATGCCCTGCCCCTGTTCGCCTTCTGCCTGTAACTTGCTGTGGCTCCCTATTTGCCCAGGACCAACCCCAGAAGCCATCCTGATCCACAGTCTATGTGGAGAAGTCTCCTGGAGCACACGGCAGGGTGGAGAAGAGCAGAGACCAGGCTGAAGGGACAAGTGGACACTACCCACCCCTCCACCCGCTGCACGTCAGAGTCCAGAGCCGCATCTCAGTTGACCGGCCCGTCTCATCCCACACCCACAAGGCCGATGAGACACCTTGCAAGTGCTCGCGCGCCTCTGTTTAATGCTAATGTGGGACGATCGGCCACAGACACACTTCTTCATGCAGGAGGCTCTTGCTGTCTAGAGCCCGAGACGGCCCAGGTGATCGATAATGCTGCAGCTCTGACTCCAAATTAAGCAACGGCACACTTACGGCCCGTTACTGGAAGGCGCACAGGGAGCCCCGCCTCCGCAGCCAGCAGCCCCTGAAGCCCACGGCCATCCCGCACCCCTGCACCTGGCTCTGACCCTCCGGCAGCTTGGATGGCATCCGCTGGCCTGTGGAAATCAAAGCCCCTTTGCTGGGCTGACCTGAAGTGGGTGAAACTTGGCGAGGCTCTGAAGCCTTCTCTGCCAAGCTCGGCCCCCAGGGAGGAGGTGACATTTGGATGTGGATCAGGGACTGTCTGGCTGCCTCTTCTGTCACTCCTCCAAGGAGAGTTGGAGAGAGAGGGGTGGCTCTGAGGCTGTGGACTCCCAGCTTCTTCCTCCTGAGCACAGAGCTCACTGTGGCCGGCCAGCGCAGGCAAGACACGCAGGGGGACCGGCAAGCTCAGCCCTGCCCCATGCCAAGCCTGGGAAGCAGAGACGCCTGGGCCAGGCCTTCCCTCCTGTGACACGGCACCTCGTTTTGCAAGCTCCTAGCTCAAGGGAGCCATTTCCAGGGCCAGTGTGCTGTGAAGCACCCACAAAAATGGAAATCCATCCTGGCATCAAATCCAGGGAGGGTTGGAATCACACGCTCCCAGCTTCCCCAGGGGGAAGCTTGCAATTAGGGTGAGCAGGGACTACAGATCAAAAGCGACCTAAAGAAAACCACTGACCCTCGGGCTGTCCCATCGCTGCCCAGCATTGCCTGGCTGAGGGGGAACTGCCAGGGCAATTGCTTCAATACTTACACAAACGAAGACTGGTTCCCAGATAAGAAAAGACAGTCGGGTCCAATGGCGGAGAAGACAGCCTGTCCCCCGGAGGGAAAGACCCTCCCCTGGCTGTTTGAGAGTTTGCGTGGTGGGGAGATGATCAGAACCAAAACCCTCATCTCTGACACCATTACCGTCTTCGTCCACCAAGGGAGCCGGCTGCTGAGTGGAACCTTTCACAAAAGTGTGAAAACAAAAGGAAACAGCCACCAAGTACGGAGAGACATTCCTCCATGGGTTCCACGATCAAGGACGTTTGGACAGCTGCATGTACTACGCACATAAGCACAAGTGTCTGGGAGACGGAGAATCACGGTACCATGTTAAAGGCGCTGACAAGTCCTGCAGCGACAAATCAAATCAGCTTTGTTTCCCGAACGTGTATGACCACAGAATCATCACCATGACCTTTTCAAATAGCATCAACACCTTACACAGCTCCCGTGGGCCACACGGATCCATGTCACTGATCCCCAAACTGGGCTGCACCTTGGAATCACCTGGGGAGATTAAAACACATTAACATCAGAGCCCTAACCACTGGGATGCAGGACCCTTGTCGGGCCCACCTTGAGGCCCCACCCAGCACCTCCCTGCCTTCCCCCAAAGGGCCAACCCCACAAAATGTTAGCATTCTGCGAGCAGTTCACAGGCTGATGGGGAGAGGGGAATGTCACAGCCTACAGCCCCATAAACTAGCTCTGATCTTCCTCTAGAACTTTCTGGAAAACCCAGCTCTTGCACTGCTCTGCCCGAGTCCACCCAACCGCCATGAACCGGGTCACCCTGGTCAGTCCTCCTTTGCAGCTGAGCGCATGCCACCTGCCGGGGGAGCCCCTGGACCAGCAGTCACACTGGATTCCCACCGTGACCCCAGAAGCCCCCCAAACCATCCATCAGAGTGAGTTTCCCAAGTCCCTGAATACCAGAAGGTCAGCCACGGACAATCCAGTAAGCCCTGCTGGGGCCACGTGAGGACACAGGGATGTGGGGGTGCAGGTGGGGAGGGCACAGTGTCATCTGGAAGGGCTTCAGAGCAGCCGACCGTCATACCCAGCCGTGGCTGCAAACCTCTCCTCCCCGACTCCACTCAAGCCCCAGAGCGCCCAGGGAGGAGGGGCAGCGGCTTTGAACCCAGGCAGCTGTCCGCAGGCCACGCTGGCCCAAGCCTGCGCCCTGTGAGGAAGGAGCCAGGGGACCCGTAAGAACCAGGCCAACAAAGCAGGTGGAGCGCTGGGCTCCAGGACAAGCCAGAGTCCCGGTCCAGGGGCCTCAGGAACACAGGAGAGGAGACTCTCGGGCCTCTGCCCAGATTCGCCAAATCATATCCTCCCTTTTTTTCTCATTGACAAGTAAAATTGTGCTCATTTACGACGTGTGATCGAGGTTCCGGTGCAGGTATACCCGGCAGAAGGGCCATCGAAGCTACTGGACCCCTCCTGGGCTGATTCTGCTCTCCAGCAAGAGCCCCGGGAGTCTCCACGCCTTGGGATTTGAGTGCGCTGGTCTACAAGTCCAGGGTCAGTAACGCCCGAGCACCAGCAGAAAGGAGGGCCGCGTGGAACCCATGAGACTCAGTTTCCCCATCTGAAGAGTGGAGGCCAAGGGCGGTCAGTCCGCGCCTGGCGCCGAGCCCGACACCTGGCACACGTCAACCAATCCACAAAGGCCACCCATCGCCCCAACCATCAGAATTACAAGCGCCTGTCGTGAGGTGGGCTCTGAGTTCCCAGCTGCACTGACCACACCGCGGAGCGGTGGGAGGAGGTGGGGAAACGCCAGGTGCAGGCGAGCTCGGGTCCTCGTCCTACGGGCAGTCCAGCCCAGGCAGCGTGCACAGCAGGACGCCTACCTTCCAATCCACAGGTAAGCTGCGGATCAACCCAGCTCTGCAGAAGGAAGCACGGGGAGCGGAGCGGCCGGAGGAGCCGCCAGCTAGGAGTGGTTTCAAAGGACAGAAGACGGAAGGGCGCCTGGCCTCAGATGCCCTCCATCAAAGACTGCGACGCTCAGAATGGGGGAGACACGCTGACCCGCAGGCGCCTCCAGACCCGGGACCAGGAGGAAATGGAAACAGCAGGAACAGAGGTGTCCAGGCCCCCAGAGGAGGAAGGGGACGCACTTCAGAGAACCCGGGCCGGAAGCCCTCGGGCGCGCCAGGCGGTCCCTCCACGCGGCTCCAGGCTCAAGGCGTGACCCATCACCGGCTTGAGAGTCACGTGACACAGGCCCAATGTACTCAGCACAGACTGACCAGCATGCAGAGTAACCGACAGGAGCAGAGCGTCCTGGGAGACCCTGACCAACCTACCCCACTGAACAAAGGAGCCCCAGCTCCCGAACTGCAAAATCGGCAAGATCTGTCACACCGAGGACACACCTTCACGCACCGCGGAGCGTTCTTACAGTCACATCACAGCAGCGAAGTTCAGCTCTCACGACGTCCCCGCCGCAGGTTCTGGGCAGGCCGCGCCCTCAGCCCAAGGTATGATGAGAACAGGAATAAAGCCCTGAGGTCAGCTGGTGGCAACGGATGCCCAGTGCCGAGAAATTCCGGTGCTGGGCTGCTGCTGCAGCATGAGTGGCGTCCCGTAGCCTGGGACGGAGCCCTGCCAGAGAGCACCGTGCTGGCCTTGGGTTACGGTCACAGCTCAGGGAAGGGCAGCCAGACTCGCCCACCCCCACCTGTCCGCCTGTCCTCCCCTCCCCACCCGTGTGTGTCGAGGGTCTGCTTCTTACCAAAATGCCGAGGACGCACAGGACGTCGACAGACACGGTGCAGAACTGGCAAGTTCAAACCCCTCCGTGCAAAAAAAAAAAAAAAAAAAAAAAGGATAAATGACAAAGCAAATGGAGTGGGGACATGATAAGGAGTCACAGGACGTGACAGAGGGAAACCAGCACCCAGGTGTTGGGACGGTCCCGGGTTTATTTTCACCAAAAGTCACTGGAAGCTGGTGACCTGCCTGGGAGCTGGCAGAGTGAACAGGCGCAGATCTTGGGAGGCTCATATTCTGGTGGGAGGGCCTTAGGCACAGACCTTGGGAGACTCATATTTTGGTGGGAGGGCCTCAAGTGAATGAACATAAGAACAAGACCATTGTTCAGAGAGTGCTGAGTGCCTTGAAGGAGAAACAGGGCCCACAGCAGAGCAGGGTGTGGGCAGGAGAGGCCCTCAGAGGAGTGGCCAGGGTCTGAGAGCCGAGGGCTACTCTTGGAGCAAGGGGCAGCCTCCAGGGAGAGGCAGGATCTGCTCTCCTGGGCAGAGGCCCCTGTGTGGGCGGCGTGTGGCTCTGCAGAGGATGGGGGTGATCCTGTGCTAATCACCCCGGTAGTTAGGAGCTGACCCTGTGCAGGAAGGAGCAGCCCTGCTCGGCAATCATGGCCGGGAAGCCAGGTCCCACCTCGGAGACGGAAGGTGCTGGGACCATCCACACGGCTGACGGAAGGCCAGGCCTGTCCACGCGGGAGCATCCTCAGAAACCCCCGGGGCCTGAGGCTGGGAAGGAGGCCACGGCGACTACCACCCGTCCTCCTGGTGCCCAGGGCAGCACCAGGCAGAGCAAACACTCGGCACTCCTTCACCCTGGGGTTGGAGCCTCGCGCCTCCTGGGTGACCTGGGAGCCCCGGGAGGTCACTCGCCTCTGAGCTGGAGGCTGCCTTCCTGCCAGAGGGTTTAGTGACGGCCTTCCCCGTGGAGGGGCTGGCGGAGGGCACGGGACGCCTGTGGAAGGCGCCTGGGACACAGTAGGTGTTCAAGAAACGCCAACTCCCGGCCCCCAGGTCGCCCGCACCTCTTGGCTGGAGCCCTGGAGTCGGGAGGAAGGGGAGGAGGACGGAGGGAAGGAGCCTCCGACACGGAGGTCACTATGCACCCTGGCGACGGGCGAGGGAGGGAGAGCCAGGATAATAGGACCATCACCCGCTGCCGCGGCTCAGACCTGAGAGCCCAGCATCCGTCAGGGCTGGCGGGGGAGCAGGCAGACGCGCCAAGGTGGCCCGAGAATAAATCCAGCGGCTCTCATCCTCCTGGGGTGGCAAGGACGCACGTTCCAGCCATAACACACGGAGTGGGGCCGCGGGCGTGGCCCGTCCCCAGACAGACTGCGGAGGGCGATGACTCCGCCCCTTGGCCTGGCCACGCTCCACTTCCAGCCGAGCTGAGCGATGCGCGGGGATCACCAGTTAAAAGGTCAGGAGGTGCTGCCATCAAGACGCGCGGGAGCAGGTCGAGCAGCCGCCCAGCCCAGGGGACGCTCTGGGCACCCACTGCCCCGCCACGGTCAGCACCCTCTGCTCCCTCTCATCTGAGAGGCTTCTCGTCCCCACGTGCCCGAGCGGCCAGCAAGGCCAGCGAGGCCAGCGACCTGGACCTGCCCGTCGAGTTTCCTGGGGCACCCGCTGCGGGAAAGGGTGAGCCAGGTTACACAGCAGGCGACCTCAGGACCAGAAGCAGAGGGGCTGGGAATGCAGCCATCGCTTGGCACAGAAGCTGTTTGCAAGACACTGGTTCCCGAGCACCTGGGGAGAGAGGGGCTCGGATCGCGGCTTCGCCACCTGTGACCCCCACGGCCCCTCCCACCACAGGCTTCTGCTCTGGGCGCTGTGGGCCGCCAGGAAGGCCGAGGCCAGGACCCTGAGAAGGCTTGAGAAATACCCACCCCTGCGTTAGTGTGGAAAATGCCCGGGAAGCTCCAGAAGCTTCCAGACACACGGAAGGAATCCAGCCCACGGAGGCGACAGACCTGGGTTCAGATCCCAACGCCGGGGCTCACAAGCTTCGCGACCTTGAGTGTTCCTCACCTCTCTGGGCCTCCACCCCACGGTAGTAAAAAGGAGGCCATGAGACCTGGTCCGGCCAGGTGCTGGGGGATGTGGGTGTGGTGACAGGGTTCCTGGATGAGGCTCAAAGCGCTGTCGCTTTTATTTTGCCAAGTCGACTTTGCCAGGCCTGAGACAGACAGACGGACGGACAGACCGAATAGTGGGTCAAACAGAACCACGCAAATCAAGTGGCCCAGCAACCTCACCAGCTTTCCAAGCCCAGAGGTCAAGGGGCCACTGTGGGGAAAGAGGGCAAATGAGGGGCCGGAACCCACAGTGGAGCCCCTTGTGGGGGCGTGCCTGCCTCCCCCACCCCCTCAGCCGCCTGCACAGCTCGGTGCCCAGAGCAAGCGTGCCGGACCCCATGCGCAGGACGCCCCCTGCAGCCCCTCACCCCGGGGGACCCTGGGGACACGCTGGGTCTCAGTTTCCCCAGGTTAGAACAAGGTAAGCTCCTCAGTGAGGTAAGCACAGAATCACCCTGTGGCTGGGCAGGTCCAGCCTAGGTGGACGCCGGAAGAAGCAAACCCAGGCCTGAAGCAGGTGCAGGGACACAAGGCTCCTGGCAGCTCTGCCCGCAGCAGGCAGAAGGCGGGAGGAGCCCATGGACCGCGTGTGGATGAGCAAAGCCGACGGGACCAGCCACGAGGGGAGCAGAGCAGAGGTCCTGCTGCTGCTGCGTGAACCCCAGAAGACCCCCCTGGAGACAGGGGCAGACACGGAAGACCCCGCGCTGCGTGTGTCCCTGTGTGGGGCACGTCCAGGAGAGCGAGTCCAGAGACAGAGCAGGCTGCGTCCCCAGGCACGGGGAGCGGGGGAGCGATGACGTCACGGGTACAGGGTCGCTGGGGACAAGGACGATGTTTCGGGACTAGGTAGAGGTCTCGTTTGCACAGCACCGTGGACACACCAAACCCCGCTGACGCACTGATCTGCTTTACAGAGGCCCTGTCCACGCCACACGCTCTTCACCCAGGAAGGAGGGAGGCAGGGAGGAAGAGGAGGCGGCGGCTTCCCACCTGCTGGGGGTCCTGGGCAGGGGCACCCAGAGACGGACCACCAGGCTGGGCTCCCCACATCCCCGGAGGACCCTGCTAAGCCCCAGCTGCAGGAGGAGCCAGCCGGAGTCAGCCGCACCTGGAAGAACCAGGCTGGGCCGTCGCTCCACATTCCCCCAAACCAGTGGCAGCACAGACGGGCAGAGCTGTGTCCACTCCAGCACCGCCTCCCGAGGTAGCCTCAGAGGTCACGTCAGCCCTCGGCCGCCCACTCTGCAGAGAGCAGCCATGGCTCAGGCGGACACCACCAGGGCCCAGTGATGGTGTGAAGGTTCCCCCTCGATTCCCGGCACAGGGGCCTTGGGCTCACCCTGTGGCAGGACAGGGAGCCAGGTGAAGAGGGCGGGGCCTCCACACGGAGACCAGTCCAGCCCCAGGACCCCACAGCTTCCAGCCGAGTCCCTGGTAAAGCAGAAACATCCGCCCAGAGGGGACTCAGGTCAAGCAGAAGGCGCAGCGTGACGTTCTGAGGTTCACCCAGGCCCGCACACACGGTGGTCCCGCATTCCGTCATGGTGGACAGGTCCCCTGTGTGGAGGGACCACGCTGCCGGTGGGCTGGTCCACCCGTGGACGCCTGAGCCGCTCCCACCTCGGCTGCCGTGAGCGTGCGTGTCCCAGACCCCTTGAGCCTTCCCTTTCTGTTCTTCCCGGGCTGCTCAGGAGTGAACTGCTGGGCCACGTGGCCACCTCCGCAACTTGCTGAGGGACGGCCAGGCTGCTGTCTACACCAAGGAAGCCAGACGCAGGGGGTCACCTGCCCCAGGGTTCCACCTGGACGAGACGCCCAGACCAGGTGAATCCACAGCAGCAGCGCGCAGGCCGGCGGGGAGCAGGGCACGGGCTTGGGGGGCTGGGACGAAGGCGGAGCCGTGGAAATGTTTGGGAAGAGACGCAGGCGGCGGTGGCAGGACACTGTGACGGTACCGAATGCCACTAAGCTGTTCATATGTCAATGTTAATGTCACAGCACGTGAAACTCACCTCAATAAAAGTGTTTTCAAAGAGCCACTCAAAGTCCTCCGGTGTGACTGGCAGCGGCAGGAGGGAGCTGGGAAGGGCGCTGAGAGGGACCGGAGGCTGGCGGAGGAGCTGGGGCGGAGCACAGAGCTCACACGGCACCCCCGCAGGGACAGCGGCCTCAGTCTGCCTGGAAGCCTCTGTGCACTGCCAGCACCCGCAGGGCCTCGGGGGCCATGGGGGGCCAGCCACGCGCCCCCTCCAATCCCTTCATGCAGGAAATGTACGCGTGTGATAAAAAGCCTCCGCCTTGACACTAATCTTAGGGAAAAAAATGTCTTATGCGCGTATTAATTTTCCTTCCTGGTTTTAATTGAAGAGAAGATCCAGCATCACGGGGGAAATAAAATCTTACTCCCCTATCCGAGGGCCATGTGGCTTCATTAGAAATCACATTAGCTCCTCATTAAGCAACAATAATAACGCAGGGTTTGAATCAATAAAATAAAAATGCACTGCCCCAAGGTATAGATCGGTTTGGTTCGACTGTATTCACCCACGGCCGAGCTCGGGCAGTAATAAAATGTCTCCCGATGCAGGGACATGGGGGCTGTGCCCTCGCCTACAAAGCTCAGCAATAAACAGAGCCCCGGCCAAGCTTCCGTTTTGACAGTCGACATCGTAGCTCTCCACGGCTGCCCAGTACCCATCCCAACTGACCCCGCCTCCAGAGCTCAGGCAGTGCAGACTCACCCTGGGGGCCTTCCGAGCAACTAGTACCGACTGGCCTGCCTAAGGGGTGGACGGTGCTGCAGTTGATTACAGATGTCTGCCTTGGGCGTGGGAATTGAGCGCTGTGTCTTGTGACAAGTGTGTGCCAGTCATGCCCAGGAGCCCCTGTCTATGGGAGAGGAGGCTCAGAAGTCACCCCTGGTGACGTGCACCCCTCTCCAAGTCACATCCGCTACATGGCTGTGCTGGGTTGTCAGTAAAGGAGGCAGAGGAGACTTTTCTCCCTCCTTCATCTCCAACAAGCGTAACAGCCTAAGTCAGAACAGACTCACCTGCCCGTCAACCAGGCTGTACAGTAGATTCCGTGTCAGAGACGGAGACGAGAACGGGTGAGCTTCTCACTGATGTGGCCGCTTTTGCTTTTTCCCTTAGACATAAAAACTACATTCCTTGGAAAGGAATGTTCTGTTCATTCCTTCTGGAAAGATTCGCTGAGTGTCTAGCATGCCAGGCTGCGTTGCAGGCTCTACATTTTGAACCACAAGCAAGATGACAATTTCCTGCCACTGGGCAGGAGAGACAGGAGGGAGGGTGACCCAGAAAGCTAGGAAGTAACTAAGAAATGAAGACTGTATCAGCTAGTGATGAGTCCAGGACAGGTCAAGGGGTGACCAGGGGTCACTAGGAGAGGAATGAAGGGAAGGATGGCAGAAACAAAGGCCCTGGGGCAGGCACCACTGGACGAGGACCAGCAGGAAGGCCAGAGCAGGAGGAGTAACCAGCAGTGAAGAGAAAGGTGAGGTCAGGGAGGCTGGTGGGGACCAGAGCAGCCTGTCTCCAAATCTGACATGGAACTGGATGTTTGCTGAAGGCGTTTGGGAAGGTTATGGTTTGGATGTGAGTGTCCCCCAAAAGCTCAAGTGTGAGACAACATAAGAATGTTTGGAGGTGAAATGATTGGATTGTGAGAGGCAGGATCTGATCAGCGGATTAATCCACTGATATGGACTAACTGGGTGGCAACTGTAGGCAGGTGGGGTGTACGTGGAGGAGGGGGGTCACTGGGGACGTGGCTTTGGGGTCTATATTTTGTCTTGGTGAATGGAGCGCCCTCTCCCTCCTTTCCCTCCTCTCCTCTCCTCTCCCTCCTCTCCCTCCTCTCCCTCCTCTCCCTCCTCTCCCTCCTCTCCCCCCTCTCCCTCTCCCTTTCCCTGCTCTTCCCCATCTCCCTCCTCTCCTCTCCCTCCCCCTCCTCTTCCCCATCTCCCTCCTCTCCCTCCTCTTCCTCATCTCCCTCTCCCTCCTCTCCCCCTCCCCGCTCTCCCTCCTCTCCCTCTCCCTCTCCCTCCTCTCCCTTTCCCTCTCCCTCTTCTTCCCCATCTCCCTCTCCCTCCTCTTCCCCCCCTCCTCCCCATCTCCCTCCCCCTCCTCTTCCCCATCTCTCTCTCCCTCTCCCCCCCCCTCTCCCTCTCCCCCCTCTCCCTCCCCCTCTCCCCCCTCTCCCTCCCCACTCTCCCCCCTATCCCTCTCCCTCTCCCCCCTATCCTCTCTCATGCCCTTCCGCCATGATGCTCTGCCTCACTGCCTTGGGGCCGGAGCTCGGGACTCAGCCAGCAAAGGACTGAACATGACATTTTGGTCACAGTGACAAAAGCTGACAAAAACAGAAGGCTAGGAACATTTTATTCCCTCCTAAATACCCAGCTCCTGAACGAGGACTTCCAGGGCCTTCCAGGGAGACCCTCCTTGCCTCCAGTTAGACCTCACTCTAGGAGGAGACTCAGGCTTCAGGCGCCTGAGCCTCCGAGCGCCCAGCCCTGTGCACAGGGACCTGGGCATGGGTAAGCACCCCAGCTGGGCTGACCTAGCTCCTCCCCTCGCCCAGTGGGGTGGACCTGCCCAGGTACCCCTCTGCTTTGCCTTGGGAGGCCCGGTCTGCTGCTCCCACAGGAAATGCAGCACCCGAGAAGCACTTTGTGAGCCTCAAGGGTGAGGCCCGCTGCCCCAGCCCGGCACGTGGCTCTCCCCGCCAGTCACCGTCCCTCTCTTCCTCTCTCTCTGACGGGTCGAGGTGGTCCACACTGAGGAGAGCGCCATCTTCCCCTCGTGAGGGCAGCACAGCCTTCAGACCCAGCCCGAGGTGCTGGTGGACCAGGGCAGAGAAACGGCAAACCCTTCCCAGGACTCTGCCCAGCCAAGGAACTCCCCGACACCAGCGGGTCTGTGACGGCCCGGCCAGCGAGAGGCCCGGGCTCGCCACCCACGCCGGCAGCTCTACACGAGGAGACGGAGTGCCCCCTCCTTGCTGCCCACCGCAGCCCCGCAGACCTGACCACGGCGGAGGACCAAGCCCTCTCCTCCTACCACCTGCCCGAGCCTCCGGTTCCTGCTCCAGCCCCGCCTGGGGCAGTGGCCTGGGAATCGTGAGGTGACGCAGGCCTCGCTCACAGACTGCAGCAGGCCTGAGTGCCGAGAGCTGCATCAGGCAGAATGTTCGCCATCCTTCTTGGTCCAGTCCAGGACCATGAGATGAACCACCAAGATGCGCCAGGGCGAGTGGGTGGGCTTGTCGTGTGAAGGCAACTCCTGGGTCACAGCCCAGATGCTGGAGAGACACCGTCAACCCCGTGCAAGGTCTGAACTGTGTCCCCCAAATGCCTCTAAAACCCCAGGACCTCAGAGTGCCAGGAGTTTGAGACTGAGCCCCTGAAGAGACCTAGTGGACCCTCTTCCAGTCTGACTGATGTCCTCATAAGAGGAGGAAATCTGGACATGTCAAGAGCCACCAGGGAGGAAAGAACCCGGGGGGACCCAGCAAGGAGAGACTGTCCCCAGGGGAAGGAGAGCAGCCTCAGAATAAACCAGCCCTATGCACCTTGGTGCCCAGCTCCAGAACCATGAGACAGTTCTGTCGCTCAAGCTGCCCAGCCAGCGCAAGTACCTGCAGCCCAGGAAGCCCGCGGCCTGTCCCTCCGTTGGCAAGGTGAGCTGAGAGGGCTGGCCACTCCGGTACGGTGCCTCCTCCCACGCTGCAGCCCACGTGCCAGCTCAGGGCCCCGCTCCCTGGCTCTCCAAGGAGGTGTCCCCGAGTGCGGGTGTGGAAGGCAGAGCCCTGGCCTGCAGAGGAGCAGTGACCAGGTCCAGGCGGACTCCCGGGCCTCAGGACGGAGCCCTGCTCCAGCCCCTCCTCCGCCCATCGCCTCCCCTCCACCATCTTCCGGGCCTTCTGCTCTACCCACAGCCTCCCCTGGGCTCAGAACCTGCCAGCTGGCACCTGCCTTCTTCCTTCTTGAGATCCACCCTCCAGGGTTGTGTCCACACTGGAGAAGGATGACCAAATGGCCCCAGTCCCTGCCCTCGCGGGGCGGGAGCAGATGACAGAATCACGAGGGCGCGTTTGGTGGCAGCTCTGCAGGTGTGGAGGGCCCTCGCCCCAGCTCACTCCTCAGGGTCGGCTCCCGTCACCCCGACGACCACGCACACCGCGGCCCCTGCCCCAGCTCTTCCCTCCATCCCGGGCTCTGGCTTGCCCGCTCTGACATCTTCTCCCAAGGCACTTCCTCCCTGTGGAACCTCCGCCCCAACCTCCCACGGAGCCTCCTCTCACCCTCCAGGGCCTCCTCTGCCACCATGCAGACCCCCACGTCCCGCTCTCCCAGGACCCCCATGTCCATCTCGTCCCAACTGCTCCCCTAAGCTTCAGGCTCGAATGACTGTCCCCTTGGCCTCTTCCACTGGTGTCCCACGGGTACCCCAACCCCCAGTGACCCTGGCCGAATGCCCCTCTTCCCAGCCACGCCTCCTCAGCTCCCGGCACCAAATGGCGCCCTTGGCCTCAAAGCCCCTGAGCCCGCAGCTGGGCCTCCCTCTGCAACCTTCCTCTCCCTCCTCTGAGTCACCAGAGCCTCTCAACCCCGGCAGCCGGGCCTCTGCCAGGCGCCATGCTCGCTGGCCAGGTCACTGCCACGGCAGCCCCTTCCCAGGCTTCCGGGCACCTCCCTCGGGTGGCTGCCCACAGGGCCAGCGGATAACACGGTCCTAACGCGTATCTCACGGCAGTCGTGGTTCATCTGCGGTGGCCTGGAGGTGACTGTAAAAGCTTCTCAGTCATCGTGAACCCCTAGATCCGTTTGTTCCATGCTATGTTTTGAATTTTGTGTCCCCCCCAAAATCCCCATGTTGAAACCTGATCCCCAAAGCCACAGTCCTAGGAGGTGGCCAGGCCATGGAGATTCCGCCTTCAAACATGGGCCTCGGTGCACCCCTTCCACCCGCAGCCACAGGAGCCATCTGTGCAGCCCAGTCCGCCCTCTCCAGATGCTCAGCCTGCAGCTGCTCCCGACCCGGGCTCTCCGGCCTCCAGAGCCGCGTCTGCAGCTCTGGGAGCCCAGCCTGGAGCGCGCTACGGCAGCCCAGGTGGACCAAGGCTCACCCGTGTTACTTTCACCTTGTTCTGTTTGCGCAGGAAACCAAACCCTGGTGTTGCCAGGCTCAGCTGAGACCCCCGGCAGATCTGGGGATGGAGACGTGGAGCCTCCTCACACCTGTGCAAACCCGCTCCACAGAGCGACCTCAACCCACAACCTGTGTGAGTCCGGCCAACGAGTGTCCCTGGGGCGGGCAGGGGTCAGCAGGACTTCACCCAACCAACACGGGAGCCTCCTCCCCACCACTCTCCCCGGAGAGCTGAGTGCCCCCACCAAGCCCCCTCTAGGACAGTCCCTGGGACAGGTTCCAGGTGTGTCCTTCTCGCCTTCTTCCTGAACACGCTGCCAAGGTGAGCACTTCATAATGCCAGAAAATGCTAGAACCCTGCGTGTTCACCTCCACGCCTGCTTTTCATCAACTCACCAAGTCAGCGTGAGCGCCTTCCCTAGAAAACCCACAGAGCACGGGCACCTCGCCTTCAGCGCTGTTAACTAACGGGCCAGGCCGCTCCTGGTGGTGGACGGCCATCCCACGCACGGAGGACGTCACCAGCATCTCTGCCCCACCAGTGCCAAGAGCACCCCCCATCCCTCAGCTGGGACAACCAAACGTCCCCAGACACAACCAAATGTCCCTCCCGGCGACCGCTAGTCGAGACCACGGTGTGGAGCCAGTCGCCGCACACAGTGTGCAGAGAACCCCACACGTGGACGCCACGTCATTCACCTGACGCTGCCTGACCCACCAACACCCAGATCCCAATTTAAATGCATCGGAGGAATTAGACGGTTAAAAAACACCAGGATGGATGAAGCAATGGCCATTCCGATCCTTCACGCTTCCCGTAAACTCATTATCCACCACTGCGTCCGTCTGAAACTGGGGCACGCTGGGCACACCGGGCATCTCTGAGTTTCCTTTGCGCTTCTTCACAGGACGTGGGTGATAACTGCTTCCCTCGTGTCAGGAAGAGACGGGTGGTTTCAGAGCCGGGGTCAGCCTGGGGTGCAGCCTGTCCTACGCTGCTGGTGCGGCGGAGATCAGCGCAATCTGCTGGCGGGCGGTCAGGCGGGGCGGATCAGGAGCCCTCTGCCCTGGCTGGGTACCTATTTCCTGCTCAGGCGAATGAGGTGGACGGCTGCCGCGTGTCCCTCCCCTCTCTTTAGGCTCCGAGAGCACGGTGAGGCTAGATGGTCCTCCAAGATAGATACCTGGCCCTTCTCAGAGAGACGACGGATGAGCTCGGAGCCTGCTTAGCCCAGATGAAATGTGAGCTCAGCAGACGCGGGCCATCCATCCACCCGGCCCACAGGCTCCTGCTTCCTGGCCGCGCGGTTTCATTAGACACCCCCAAGGAAGCCGCACGCTCGCTAGCGGGTCTAATTTTGAGATGATTACACGGCCTGGGCTTGGATCCACTTAAAGCAGAAATACGGGACAGGGAGGGATTAAGGGAGACTCAAACCGTTTTTCCTCCTCTGGAAATACCCCGAAAAGCTTGAAAGGAGAGAGAAGAGCAGACGAAAGATCCTCTGCCAGGCACAGCTGGCTGCTGCAGGGGGGTGGGTCCATCTCCAACTCTCATCATGTCAGTGCAATAATTAGGCACCAGCTCTCCCTGTCCATCCACGGTCCCCTCGCCCGTTCTCCATGTCAGGAGTGCTTTGAGGTCAAGGGAAGAGCAGGGAGAGGGAGGAAGCAGAGGAGGAGGGGAGGCAGGGAGCGGCCACACCCAGAGCCCAGGTGGACCGTGGTGGCGCTAACTGCACCTGGCGTCACCAAACCTGTGGACCCAGAAGGCCAGGGCTGCCGCTCTGCCTGGGTTCCGGAAGGCTCTGTGCTGACATGACCTTGTGAACAGAAGTCCTCCCGGAACTGCCACCCTGGGCCTTGGGGCCGCTCTGTCCCTGTCCTGCCTGCAGCTCCCCCGGGAGGCACGTGCAGAGCGCCAGGCTCGGCAGCCCCTCCAACGTGACTGCCGTGCAAACAGCCTCTCTAGCCCTCTGCCCGAAGAAAAGGGACGAGAACATCCGTCCATCTCACGGGCAGAATTTCAACCTGGACGTCTGAGCACCTCCGCCGCCACCCCCACCGCCACCCCCACCGCCAGTGACAGGCACGCGGAGTCGGAGATGAAGCAGCGACGTGTACACCAGCTCCCCTGATGCCGAGCAGCCTCCTCATCCAGGGGCAGCCTCCTTGCTTCCGGGAGGATTGGGATCACGTGGGCAGGAGTGAAAGGAGCAGGAAGCAGGGCTGGGTCTTTGATGCCTGAAGGAAGCTGCGGAGCCCCGGCCGAGAGGACGTTCCTCGCCCTTCACAGACCACACCGCCATGCTGAGGCGGCTCACGGGCGGACTCCTCGTGGTCCAGAAGATTCCTACGGAGCCCTGGCCCTCGGGAGGCCCCAGCCTGCTCCGTGTGTGCCTCCCTTCTCTAGGGTGTCCGCCTTTCTCAAAGGAGACTAAAGCGGGGACTTGCAGGGGACAGTGGGAGAAGGGAACACCCTTCGGGGAGAGCGAGCTAAAACGCCGTCAGGCCCCAGCCACCAGGAGGGTCTTCACCCTTAGTCCTGCCCCACAGACCTCGAAACAGGAGCCGAGTCCTCCGCGCCCCAGAGTCAGCGAGCCGGGACACAAATCTGCGTGGACTGAGTCCGAGTCCAAGACCCCTCTCACCCAGCACGTGGGGCCAGTCGTCAAGAGACAACACTGACAAGGACACGCTGAGAAAGTCGCCGTGAGGTCAGGAGGCAGGGCCTGTCCACCCGAGGTCTCCCTGAGCACCAGCCCTGTTCCGGCTCTTGAGAGACACAGGACGCTGCCTTGGGCAGGGCAGGGTGGAGATGGGAGCTCTGGTGGGGGACGAGGCCAGGACAGCTAGAGCCAGAGCCCTGGACACTGTGCGATCCATTAGCAAAGGGACGGTACCCCAAGGCCTGGGCCAGTCCTGTGTCCACCAGGGACACCAGCAAGAGGCAGGGAGGGAAGAAGGGAAAGAAAACTGCCAGGACAGAGAGCTGGGCCAATGTGGTGGGTGGACGGATCCACAGACAGATGACGACAGGTCTCACGTCATCCTCTTCCCCTTCTGCTGGAAACAGAGGCAGCCAGCAAGGAAAATTCCTTAAATCTCGTGGATCCATCTGGATCCCTTGCAGCCTGGAGGCCCCTACTCCACAAGTAGCAGGGGCCGTGCCTGGAACGCGCCCCGCCAAGGCCGTCTGTCTGACACACCTCTCCCACCTGGAAGGCTCCGCCTCCCCTCTGCAAAACGGCCAACTCCGCCTCCCCTCTGCAAAACGGCCACCTCCGCCTCCCCTCTGCAAAACGGCTCTCTCCCCCTCACCTGTGCAAAACGGCCATCTCAGCCTCACCTCTGCAAAACGGCCCTCTCCGCCTCACCTCTGCAAAACGGCCCTCTCAGCCTCACCTCTGCAAAACGGCCATCTCAGCCTCACCTCTGCAAAACGGCCCTCTCCGCCTCACCTCTGCAAAACGGCCCTCTCCGCCTCACCTGTGCAAAACGGCCCTCTCAGCCTCACCTCTGCAAAACGGCCCTCTCCGCCTCACCTCTGCAAAACGGCCCTCTCAGCCTCACCTCTGCAAAACGGCCCTCTCCGCCTCACCTCTGCAAAACGGCCCTCTCAGCCTCACCTCTGCAAAACGGCCATCTCCGCCTCACCTCTGCAAAACGGCCCTCTCCGCCTCACCTCTGCAAAACGGCCCTCTCAGCCTCACCTCTGCAAAACGGCCCTCTCCGCCTCACCTCTGCAAAACGGCCCTCTCCGCCTCACCTCTGCAAAACGGCCCTCTCAGCCTCACCTCTGCAAAACGGCCCTCTCCGCCTCACCTCTGCAAAACGGCCCTCTCAGCCTCACCTCTGCAAAACGGCCATCTCCGCCTCACCTCTGCAAAACGGCCCTCTCCGCCTCACCTCTGCAAAACGGCCCTCTCCGCCTCACCTCTGCAAAACGGCCCTCTCAGCCTCACCTCTGCAAAACGGCCCTCTCCGCCTCACCTCTGCAAAACGGCCCTCTCCGCCTCACCTCTGCAAAACGGCCCTCTCCGCCTCACCTGTGCAAAACGGCCCTCTCCACCTCACCTGTGCAAAATGGCCACCTCCGCCTCACCTGTGCAAAACGGCCCTCTCCGCCTCACCTCTGCAAAACGGCCCTCTCCGCCTCACCTCTGCAAAACGGCACTCTCCGCCTCACCTCTGCAAAACGGCCCTCTCAGCCTCACCTCTGCAAAACGGTCCTCTCCGCCTCACCTCTGCAAAATGGCCCTCTCCGCCTCACCTCTGCAAAACGGCCACCTCCACCTCACCTCTGCAAAACGGTCCTCTCCGCCTCACCTCTGCAAAACGGCCACCTCCGCCCTGTCTTCATTTGTGTCTGATGAGGAGGAAAGGAACTGTCCACATGAACTGCTCAGAGAAGCATGTGGCAGACCACTGACATACTCTTCCCCTCCCGTCTCCCCCTCCCACTGTGGGACAGCAGCTCTCACCAGGCAGCGCTGCCCTGCTGGCCACCCCACCCACCCACCGCCGCTCACCCGCTTCCTGACATCTGTGGGTGTTAGGAAGTCACAGGCGGCACAGAAACTCACCAGCACGGCTAGCACATGCCATGGTCGCGTTCCAGCCCTAAGGAGGCGCATCTAGCACTTAGATGTCAAAGGGCGATATATATTTAATGCCATATTAATATTTAACTCGCTTAATGCAATATTTAATTTGATATTCAATGCAAATAAAAATAGTCAACAGATTTATCAGCGAGCCACAAATGCCTTCCGTTCTCCTCTTGGACCACGTTGCCCCAGAAGTCAGCAGAGGGTGGACACTGGGTCTGGCTGGCACAAGTGGGTCGCAGCTGCCATCTTGCCAGTGGGGAAGGGAAGGCCACGGCTCTGGCAGATTCGCACTCATAACAGAGTCCTGGTGTGTGCTGGGCCCCAGGCCCAGAGGCCTGTGGGGACCGAGGGTCCCTCCTCCCACAGAGTGCTTGACCCAGCGGGAGGTGGGGGAAACCCAAGACCAAGTAAGTCCCAGGAGGGGAACCGCAGCCACTCTGGGCACCGGTGGGCTCCGTGCCCAGGCACAGGGGCAGCACGTGGGCAGAGGGCAGTGTCCACACTCACCCAGGCAGAGGGGAGAAGGTGTTCCAAGCCTTGAGAGGAGTCGACCCAAAGGCAGCAATTGGCCGAGGCTCTGAGCACCCCCGATATTCACAGGCTGAGTTCCAGGCCCCGGCATGACGGTGTTCGGAGGGCCTGCAAGGAGGGTTAGACACGAGGCCACCAGTGACTGGCATCGGTGTCAAGGAGACGGGAGGCCCCCGTGGCCTCTCTCCCCACCGCCTGAGGATACCAAGAGAAGATGGGCGGGAAGTGGCACCTCCATCCTAGACTGCAGGCCTCCAGAACCGTGAGAAATAAACCAGTCGATGGGGCCACGTCACCTGTGATTCATCAGAGCAGCGTGACAGCCCCCAGGCAGGGCTGTGCAAGAGAGGCTGGAGCGGCTGGAGGCTAGCCGGGCCCCCTGGGCCACAAGAAGAGCTTCGGATAGGACCCAAACACGGCGAGGTGGAAACATTGGAGTGACATGCCGAGCTGCCCTTTGGAAGGGACACTAGCTCCACAGCAGCTCCATAGCAATCAAGAGAGAGGGGCTTCAAAGGACAGAGGAAGAAAACAGACAAGAGATGCCACCAGGTGTGGTGGCGCATGTCTGTCACCCCAGTAGCTTAGGAGGCTGAGGCAGGAGGATCGCAAGTTCAAGGCCAGCCTCAGCAACTTAGTGAGACCCTTAAATAAAACAAAAAGGGCTGGAGATGTGGCTCAGTGGTTAAGCCCTTCTGGGTTCAATCTGAGGTAGCAAAAAGAAAAGAAGAGAAATAACCGAGGACACGGAATTGTCAGGACTGGTGACCGGATGCAGCGAGGGAGAAGCAGCAAGGATGGCGGGCAGGTTTGCACCGGAGACCACGAAGCAGGTGCACCCAGCAGATGATGTCAACCACCAGGATGCGACTGCCGTGCTGCCCCCATCCCCCGTGACCCCAGGGCCATGCCTCACCCCGAGGGTCAGGCCATGCCTACTCCCACAGCGTGACCTTTCAAATCTGCTCCCGAGGCCAACGTGACCCCTGGGAGGGGCAAGCAGTGCTGACAGGCAGGCTGGCTGTCACGTGCCTTCACCCTCCACGTCCACCACCCAACCTCCAGGCGAGCTCGGCGCACGGGGTCCCACACATGGAGCACTGCACCCAGGGGTCCTGAGTCTTGAGAATCAGCGTCTCCACCGCACGTGATGGCCTGGAAAACAGGTCCCCCACGGCGGAGCGTCCTGGGTGGAGACAGGATCATCTCGCTGTAGGGGCGTTTGGCCGTGTTTTCTAAAGAACCATACACGCCACCAGACTCCCATGAGTTACCTTTTATTTCTTCTTCTTCTTTTTCCTACATTTTCCTGACTTCTTCATGGTGCACCTGCGTTACTTTGGCATTCAAAATGTAAGCCTAGATAAAACTCGCGGGATTTGATTTATTGAAAACAACACCTAACAAAAACATCAGCAGCCTTGAGCTAATGCTCTGAATTGTCCCCCAGAACACGCAGGACAGGGTCCTAAGCTAATTCTGTTTCCAAACCAAGTCTTCCGACTGAGCACTTGACCCCCATCTCTCCTCCCAACCACCGCCATGGCCCAGCACCATCTTCCCATCACCCCACGGTGAGAAGAGGCCGAGAGAAGGTGGGAGGTGTCTAGGCTGCTTCCCCAGAAGGCTGGAGGTACCCAAGGCTGCTTCCCCTAAGGCGGGAGGTACCTGAGACAGCTTCCCCTAAGGAGGGAGGTGTCTAGGCTGCTTCTCCATAAGGCAGGAGGCACTTGAGCTGCTTCTCCACGCTGCTGAAAACGAGATGTGTGGACCACAAAGGGCCACGTGGAGACGTGGGGAGAAGGGGGTCCAGATGAGTACCTCAGAGAGCCACCAAGAGCAGAGAAGCACTGAAACGCTGGACCTGGTCAGGACAGAAGAGGGCAGCCGAGGTGTCCCCAGGGCCTGCCTCTTCCACGCCAGGTCCTGCATTATTTGATGCTCCTCCTCTTTAGAGGCGAGACCACCGCCCCTCCCCTCGAGTCCGGGTGGGCTCAGGACGGCTTCGGCCACGTGTGGCGTGGGTCATGCCCCAAGACTTCTACGGCCAGACTGCAGAAGGCCAGGTGGCTTCGGGCTTGGTGTCCCTGGGGATCACTCTCCAGCCCCCCAACAGCCAACCAGGACAATAATGTCGCCCTACCTGGACACAGAGCCATGACACCTGTCCAGACCCTGCAAGTTCAAGAACATGGCTGCTGTTCCGTCCCTGACTCCAGGGCAGCTGGTCATGCAGCAACGTGGCATGAGGACACCTGAGGTTGCGTGAGGCTCCCCCGGGAATCTTGCTCGGCTCAGCCACAGTCCACCTGTCGGGCCTCATCCTTGATGGCTGCCTCAGTTGCCCTCCCTGGGATGCGCCAGACTGTCTGTGCCCCTTGCCTCGGGTGCCCTTCCCCGACCTCTTCCTTCCCGGGAATCAAGCTTCAGGTCTTCCCTGAGAGCCCTGTGGACATTCCCCTGGGGGCCAAGGGCCAGCAAAGCCCTGTGTCCTGTAGGAGAACACGATCTCACTCCTCAGCACTCCTCTCCCTGGAAACTACCCCTTGCTTCAGAGGTCAGTCGCAGGACCAGGCAACGCTGCTCAGGCAAAAGTGACCCGCACTGGTGCTGTGCACCCGGGCTGGGAAGACCAGAAAGGCGCCTGGTGGGGTGTCACGCCTCACGCTCCTGCTCTCTCGCAGGAGCCAGGCAAGAACCCTGAGCATCTTGCTTGTGGCTCCTAAGACACAGGCAGCCCCCGAGCCAGGGCAGGCCAGCAGCTGCCCCTTGGATGGCCCCGCTCCAGGGCCTTCTGCACGGACTGCTGACGCAGAGGAACACCCACGTCGCCCGCATGGTGAGGCTCGGCTTCCTGTCCTCGGTCCTCCCAGAGCATTTGGTGCTGGGAGCGCGTGACGGCATCCTCAGGGTCACGGTCAGCTGACGCTGGCCCCGGTGTGCTTCCTGCCTCCGCTCCTAATCACCCTGCGGTTCCCACACAGCACCTTCCACACTGGGCCATCACTCTCTGCCTCGTCGGTCTGTCCCCCGGCCCGTGGCCTTGAGAAGCTCGAGGACCGTGCATGCTCTGTCCACCACCGAAACAGCCCTCACCTTCTGCCCGGCACCCAGGAGGCGGGAGGGAGGAAGGGCAGGTCAAGATCACAGGGGAGGCTGCCAATAAGCTGCGGGAGACAAGGAGGTGACGGAGTCCATGCTGCAGGGGGCCTGGCTGAAAGCACTGGACACCTGCAGCCTGGAGGAGGGACGGTGGGCAGGAGGAAGGGCGGAGAGAGGGGAAGAGGGGAAGCTGTGGCTAGCAGTCCTGCTGGGAACTCAGTGAGGAGGGGAGGGAAGCGGTCCCCAGATGTGTTGGAGGAGCAAAAACCGTGGCACCCAGGACCCAGGAGACGGGGGAAGGGGGAAAATGGAGGAAAATCCAGGGGAACCCTGGGGCCTCGTACACGGTGATGACATTCACCTGGAAGAGGACCGGGAGGAGCAATGGACCAGGGTGGGGGAGACGGGGAGACTGACTCGGGCCTCTCAGAGGACATGACAGCCACGCAGCTGGAGCTCCGGGAGGAGCCCAGAGATGGGCAGTGGCCCTGGGGATGACGGAGTCCACCCAGGGTTCAGGTGGTCGGTGCAGAAGGAGAGCTGAGTGAAGGAGACTCAGGGCTGAGGGGACGAGGGACAGCGGTCCTCTCCAGACCTCTGCACTGCTCGGCGCGCCTACCCCGGCTGATAGACATTCCCTAGATGACAGTCATTCCTCCATGACGGCCACTCCCTCCCGAGCAGCGGGGCCCCTGTGGCAGACTTCCCAGCTCCGAGTCCGCAGCATCTCCTGCACCTAGTAGGTCCCTAATAACATCCCCCCTCTGAGCATCTGAGTTGGGGGCAAAGAAAACACTAATTAGTTTCAATCTAGACTAATTGCTTTTTTAAATTCTCATATAAATCTGACGCGTAATGGGTTCTGAGAATCGATGTTTCATTATTTTTCGCCACAGCGGAGACCGTCCCTGTTGCGGGGTCATTACCAGCCCTGGCTCTCCCAGGTTCCCGCCCCCTCTCATTTCCTGACCTTTCGGCAGGGTTTCTTTGTTCTTCCGAATGAGGGAGGGAAAAAACGAGACGGGGCTCAGAAATTAACCACTGGGACCAATCAGGCAGAGCAGAGGGGCCACGGCCCCCGCAGGAGCTCACGCCAGGCGGAATCCATACCCAGACGCCAGTCAGACCCGGATTTTCAGCCTGGACCCGCCGCTCATCGGGTGGCTGCTGCGCACGGGCCCTGGGTAAGTGGGTCGCACGTGACCTCAGTCAGTCACGCAGCCACGTTGACAGGCCAGGACCGCGATCCCCCGTTTTCCTGGTGAGGACACGGAGGCTGGGAGAGGTCACAGAGCTCTGAGCAACACACGACCACCCTGAGCCCTACGTGTCCCAAGCCAGGCTCCCGTGTGTGCCTGGCGTATGCCTCCAGCTCAGAACCGCCCGCCCTGAGAGCTGCCCCAGACCCCCAGGGGTCCTGCACAAAGCCCTCGCTCAGAAAGGTGCGGGGGCCAAACTTCACCCCAGAGCGGTCACAGCAAGGCTTCTCCCGGACCCTGATCGTGGGGAGCAAGCCTTCTCTTTTCCCTGGCCCTGAGATTCCTCTGCGGGGCCGTGTGCACAAAACCAAGCAAAGCAGGACGCCTGGTGAACAAGGAAGGGGAGGTGCCCCAGGCCCTCCAGTGTCACCGCACCTGCGGACACCAGGGGCCCCGCGGTACCCTGGATGGACCTGGCCATGCTGCAAGGTCCCAGCAGGAGGATCAGCCCTGCGCTGCAAGCCTTCCGGGCCCCAAGCCTGGCCTCGCCCTCGCCACCTCTCTGTTCCCTCCAGGGTGGGGAGAGTCCCCAGGGGGACGGCACAGAAGGTGCATGGCCACCAGCTGGGATCCAGGAGCACCAGGCTCCGGGCCTGGGAAGCCTGGGGCACATGGCACCTCCCACCCAGCTGGCACTTCAGGGCTAATTATAGCGCCTGACCCTCCAATCCAAGCAGCCAGTGCAGGCAGGGGACTTTCCCTGTGATGAGCAGCGCGTCCTCGGTCAATGTTCGCAGCTATTATCTTCATCTCTGCACAGCTAACTGCAAGAGGAGAGCCCTGCACAGCGGAGGCGAATCGGGAGGGCAGGGGGATGAGCCCACCGGGGAACTTAGAGCTCCGCGTTCCCGGCTCCACGTTAGACATGCACAGAGGCAGACAGGCTTGGGTTCGAATTCTGACCACGGCCCCTCAGGTTGTGACCAGGTAATTTCTTTAACCTCCCTGAAAACAGTGCCATTTAAGGTCTGGTGCAAAAGAAAGGTAATGAAATAATCACACGAATAAATTCATACACAGCCGGAGTCCTGTGCTACTATGAAGGAATAAAGCCCAATTCTGGGAGAGCCAAGTAGCAAAGCAACCTGCACTAAGCTGTAGGGTGGGGGAGGTGGTGGGGAGATGTCCCAAGGAAGCTGAGATGAGGAGGAGTCATTAAAGAGAGAGGGGCAGGGAAAGTATTTCAGGCAGAGGAACGGGGTGTGCAAAGGCCCTGTGGTGGGAAGAATGGCCTGGTTGTGGCAGCCAAGGGGTGTGCAGCAGGGGGAGGGGGGAGACACAGGCAGCAGGTGGATCGTGCAGCCCTTAGAGATGAACGTCTTGGAGGGTGGAGGCCCCTATCTGCTCTGCTGTTAGATGCACACCAGATGCTGAGAACAGTATCAGGCATGCAGTGAGTGGCCCCCAGAACACTTTGCTGAGCTTATAAAATGCTTCAGGTCACTGGTTATTACCAAGTCCGCCTCCTTGCATGGAGCTGTGGTCCACGGTGGGCTATGGTCCATGGTGGGCTGTGCCAGAGGGCTATCCAGGGTCCTCAGTTGTCAATAGTCACAAGGGACGGCCACCACTGCCACTGTGTGGGACCCCAGGCCCCTCCCTGCACCACAGACACCAAAATAGGGCGCGTGTGGCTGGACAGCACAAGATAACTTTCAGGGGAACGCTGTTCTCGACAGGCGACGAGGGAGGGAGATCCTTCCCCAGCCGCTGGCTGCACCCAGGGAACAGCCCCTCTTGGTGGTATAATGTCCCAGGCACACCCAGCCAGGCTCTGCCTCCGCAGGACAGTCACGTTTCCCTCTCCCTCTGACCCAGCCAGGAGGCGAGTCTGAGGGATGTTCTGGAGCAGAAGGTCTTCACAAGCCCAAAGCCGGGCCCCGTGGAGGTGGAAGTGAGGCTCCTACCCCACCACCCCTCACGGCAGCAATGGAGGCCCAGTCTCCAAATCTCGAAAAATCGACGCTCCGTTTGCAGCTGAACAGTCGTCAGGACCCCAATTTAGGAGCAGGAGGTCGAAGGTGCCATCAGCTCGCGGTCTAGGAACGGACCTCACTGGCTCCTGAGGCGGCCATGCCGACACCTGTCTCCACCAGCAGCCGCAGCTGACCAGAGACTCAAAGCAGAAGGGCCAGCCAGCGCCTCGGTCATCAACCATCCGAGTCCCTCTGCAGCAGGAACAGGCCATGCTCAGAACCACGGGCACATGGACTGCAAAGTCGGAAAGCCAATGGTGGCAGCCGCTATTGACACTGGGCTCCCATGCCAGGTCCAGCAGGGGAGGGGCTAAGCAGCAAGGAAAGCCAGCGACACCCAGAGAAGCAGAGGAGAGGCAACCCGAGAGCCGGCACAGCGGAGGAGAGAGACGGTTCACAGTCACACGCTGTGAGCGGCAGAGCCAGGGCTCACCCCTGGCCTAACTGAGCCCGCAGCCCCACACGCTGCCCTGGCAGGAGCTGGCGGGACACAGCGGCCCCAGCAGGTCTCCTCTGCTGGGGCTCCTTCTGAGGGCCTCAGCATTTCGGGGTGCTTAGCTGTGCCAGGAAATGTGCTAAGGATTTCACGTCACCTCTCCCACAGAGTCCCCTCAAGGGCTCCGTGTGGGACTTGCTGGCCCTGGCTACGGAGGGGCCGTGGAGGCTTGGGGACATGAGGTGCTCCTGGTGGAGCAGGGACCTGAGCCCCAGGTCTGGGGGACGCGGGAGACCACACGCCGCCTGTGCCCACCTCCGTGAGCTCTTGCAGTGAGGGCTGGTCTGGCATCCAGGCCACAGAGAGGCAGAGAGGAGGGACCAGAGCACATTCTGGGGACGAATCTCCAGGTCGCCGGAGGAGCCCACTGGTGTGGGAACCAGGGTCTCCCAAAGGACTGAGGGGTAGGACCTCCCACGCTCCTTAGAGATGGGGGAAGACCAGACAGGAGGAAGGACGGTTTCCAGGGAGCCCCTGGGGCTCCAGGGAAGGGCTTTCTGGAAGGGCTCCCCCTTCCCTGGAGAAGCAGGCCCTCCTGGGTGTTCTGAGTGCCTGGCGGCTGCTCCCTCTGGATGCTGGGCCAGCAGGAACCAGACACCAGATCGCAGTCCCCTCGGCCTGACAAACGTCTCCACTTGAGCGTCAGGTACTCGACTTGGTTGTCCCCCTGACGAGGCTCCCCAGGTGGAAAGGTCACTTCCGTGGCAAGACGTACCTGCCTTCATTCCCCATTAGCGTCCTTTAAGGACACAGCTTGGTGCTGGCACCTCTGAGCAGGTCTGGCCCAGGGTAAGAATTTACTTTTCAAACCCCTTGACATCCATCAGCAAAAATCGATGTGACCGTTAAACAGCCTTTTACTTGTTAGGGCAATGAAGAGTCTTCAAACTAAAAGCTGCTCTTCCCCTGCCCATTCCCACGCAAAGCCTACCTAAAGGAAAAAAGGGAGACTGTCCCTGAGGAAAGATGGGGTGCTTTGCCGAGGACGGAGCTCCCCTTGTTTAAAAGCCATTTAGCACATATAGAACTGGTCAGCATGTTCCTCTTTAGTCCAGAAAAATTTTGTGGCAATGGTTCCAATTAGCTAAGTTAAATGGATAAAGACGTGTCCCCTGTGAATGTGCACACTGAGTGGCACGCGGCCGTGAATGTGCACGCTGAGTGGCACGCGGCTGTGAATGTGCACACTGAGTAGCACGCAGCTGTGAATATGCACACTGAGTGGCACGCGGCTGTGAATGTGCACGCTGAGTGGCACGCGGCTGTGAATGTGCACACTGAGTAGCACGCAGCTGTGAATGTGCACACTGAGTGGCACGCGGCTGTGAATGTGCACACTGAGTAGCACGCAGCTGTGAATGTGCACGCTGAGTGGCACGCGGCTGTGAATGTGCACGCTGAGTGGCACGCGGCTGTGAATGTGCACACTGAGTAGCACGCAGCTGTGAATGTGCACGCTGAGTGGCACGCGGCTGTGAATGTGCACGCTGAGTGGCACGCGGCTGTGAATGTGCACACTGAGTAGCACGCAGCTGTGAATGTGCACACTGAGTGGCACGCGGCTGTGAATGTGCACACTGAGTAGCACGCGGCTGTGAATGTGCACGCTGAGTGGCACGCGGCTGTGAATGTGCACACTGAGTGGCACGCGGCTGTGAATGTGCACACTGAGTGGCACGCGGCTGTGAATGTGCACACTGAGTGGCACGCGGCTGTGAATGTGCACGCTGAGTGGCACGCGGCTGTGAATGTGCACACTGAGTAGCACGCGGCTGTGAATGTGTGCACTGAGTGGCACGCGGCTGTGAATGTGCACGCTGAGTGGCACGCGGCTGTGAATGTGCACGCTGAGTGGCACGCGGCCAAGTACCAGGCGGCTCTCCGCCAGGACGACGACTCCATCCTACAGAACGGGAGAGGTGCCCGCGGGCAGCGGGGGACGGTTCCTGCACCCCTGCTGTCTCCAGGTGAAGACACCAGAGCTGAGGGAGATGGTGTGCTACGCTCTCGGGTCTGGGGTGGTGGCACCCAGTTGCTTGAACTCGTCAGTTTATCCCAACGAATACCAACGGCCCTCTCTACAAAGGAGACCACGGGGGTCAGACAGGTAGCCACACATGAGAGGCCAAACCTCATCCTCAGGGAGCTCACGGGCAGAGGTTCCTGCGGCAGAGACCAAGCACGGGGTGGCATGAGCAGGGGTGGCAGGGGCCACCCAAGCAGGCCTGGAGGGTGCACCCCACTTCCTGCAGATCCTCACCCCTAGAAATTCCGGCAAGGGGCCCCTGCCTGCAACGTCGCCCCCTTTAAGCCCCCAGCTCTGACCATCAGAACCACTCCCTGAGCCCATCCCTCCCCCGGGGTCCCCCGTGGTCCCACCCGCACCTTCCCCGGAGGAACCCGGGAGCCCTCGGTGTACAGGATTGACCAGGCCACTCCTGTGGAAGCCCACGGAGGGGACCAGAGGAGGAGGAGGGTGGGGCCGATTTCGCCAGCCCCAGCCCCCCCCAGTTGCTCCCTGATCCTGGGCACGTGTCTTAAACGTCACTTTCCTCAGCTGCAAAATCGGGCTAGGAATTACACGGATGGCACAAAACTGCCGACATTCAGCTATATGGACCCACGAGAGCGGCAATCGCACAGTCAAGACAACACCCCCGAGAGGGGCGGCCGTGGGGTGAAGCAAATCGAGCGTGGAGATGCGCCAGGATGGGCAGCTGTCATCCACCTCCTCGTCCCACCTCCACGGGGGCGGGCGCTGGGCCCAAGTCCCTGGGGCAGGCGACGGACTCTCCAAGCCTCAGTCCGTCAGAGCAGCCATCTCTCTTTCTGGCCAGCTCTGCAGAGCTGACACCTGTCTAGCACAGAGGAAAACTGTTTCTGCCACATCTTCCAATAAGAATGATTATCTTCATGCTCCGATTGTCCACAGCGGTCTTTCCGATCATCCTCGCTGTCAGCACACGGCCCCACACTTGAAATTCAGCCAGAGGAACGCGATGAGATCTATGATCCACTGACTGCTGAAGCCCTGAGCTCTCAGATTTGAATATAAATGTCGGAATGAGGTCACCAGAAGCAACAGGTAACAAGACGGCCAATCTGCAGCGCTGGCGATCCATACTTTAATCTGCTACCAATTAAAACCATTGATCAGACAGCTGACGTTAATGAATAGAAGACAGACATTTTTCCAGCCTTATTTTGAGATTATAATTTTTGATGGAGTTTCAAATGCCTCGGTGTCACTATTAACGTCCGTGGTGTGCCGATAATGCCCGGCTCACAAAGAACAATTCGTTAGTGCTAAAACCAATTTACTGGAATGGACTGAGAATCACCTTGGTTTTCTCTACTAACGTATTACAAGATGAAATACTTTATGTGCCGCTGTTGACACCCTGACACTTCCTCCTGCTAACGCTCAGCTCCCTCAAGGAGGAAAATCTCCTCGGAGTGAATGAGATGTCAGGGACAAGAAAAGAAAAAAAAAAAGGGAAAAAAGCCCACGTCCTCAAAAACAGCTTGCTCTCTCCCAAGGAGAGACAGTCTCCGTCATGTGTTCAGATGAACTCATCTCTTGCAAGATGCCCCTCAAGACAAATGAGCCCGTCCATGCCAAGTGCTCGACACGGTGCCTGGCCCAGAACAAGTGCTCAGCAAACACGAGCTGTTATCTGGGCGTGCAAACCAGCTGCGGCTGACACGAGACGTTCAAAGCCCAGCTCCACCGTTTGCTAGTCGGGTGACAGGGGCAAAGCATTAGCACTGTCCCCCTCAAAGGACCTGGCAGCTTGCTGACAACCGTGTAAATCCATACTCTCACAGTTCCGGAGGCCAGAAGCCCCAAATAAGGTGTGAGCAGAGTCCCGCTCCCTCCAAAGGCCCCCAGAGGGAATCCTCCCTGGCTCTCCCAGCCTCTGGTGGAGCAGGTGGCCCCAGGCAGTCCTGGGCTAGTGCCCACATCACGCCCATCTCTGCCTCTCTCTTGCCACGGTCAGCTGTGTCCTCCTAAACCCAGGATCATTTATCTCCAAGTCCTCAGCTAATCACACCTGCAGAGACCCTCCCTCCACAGCTGTAGGGGACACTCGCCTGGAGGGACCTTATTCAGCCCTCCAGAGGGTGACGGTGGCACCCGCTTTGGTGGGTCATGAGAAGCAGGTGTGGACTACTGAGCGCCAGCTGACGTGCCCACAGCGACCACAGGGGCTGCCACAGGCAGGTGGGATCAGGAGTCCAGGCCACGGGCTCGTCCCCTCACGCTTCCCAGAGCCTCGGCGCAGTCCAGAGTCCAGCGCCCGGAGCTCGGGGTCAACGCTGCCTCCCCTCCAGCTCCGCCCAGTGGGGCTTCCGCTCCTTGGTAGGCACTGGCCCTCGGCAGTGCTCCTCCTGCTGGACACGACGCCTTCACACCACCCCCTGGGTCGTGTCCCCAGCGGGTCACATGGTGCTTCCCAGTCGCAGGAAAGGCCCTGCCTCTGGTCGGAGGCAGGCATCCTACTGCTCCTGCTGCCAGAGCCCCGTCCCCCTGTGTCCTGACGGTGTGTCTGCCTCCCTGGTCAGGGATGGTCTCTCCTCACCCTTCATTCTCAGCACCCAGCCTAGAGCAGGACCCTTGTGGGGAAAAAGGAGGAGGAGGAGGAGGAGGAAGAGGAGAGGGGGAGGAGGGGGAAGAGAGGAGGAGGAGGGGGAAGAGAGGAGGAGGAGGGGGAGGAAGAGGAGGAGGAGGAGGAGGGGGAGGAGGAGGAGGGGGGGAGGGGGAGGAGGAAGGAGGAGGAGGAAGGGGAGGAGGAAGGAGGAGGAGGAGGGGGAGGAGGAGGAGGAGTGGGAGGGGGAGGAGGAAGGAGGAGGAGGAGGAGGAAGAGGAGGAGGAGGGGGGGAGGAGGAGGGGGAGGAGGAAGGAGGAAGAGGAGGAAGGAGGAAGAGGAGGAAGAAGAGGGGGAAGAGGAGGAAGAAGAGGGGGAAGAGGAGAAGAGGAGAGGAGGAGGAGGAAGGAGAGGAGGAGGAGAGGGGGAGGAGGAAGGAGGAGGAGAAGGAGGAAGAGGAAGAAGAGAAGGGGAGGAGGAAGAGGAGAAAAGGAAAAAAAAACCAAGAAAAAATAATATTCACTCTCTACCTATAATAACATGGAAATATTAAACCAAAATTACAAGTCATTTAATTAGGGACCCCTACCAGATTCTCTTGTGACCAGAAGAGCCCAGACACCAACATCCCAGCCCAGAACCGTGGCCCAGTGCAAGGCTCCAGGTTTGAAAGACCCACAGACTGCTCTGCCCGTCACACCCGGGCCCCTGTGGACCAGCCTCCACCATCTTTTCTAGGCACTTATTTTCCACAGGGATGGGTCAATACTACCTATGCGCCCTGGGGTTTAGTTTTTATTTCATCGCAGTACCACTCTTTTGGTGTTATACCCTTTGAAAATAATTTCTAATGTGGTTTTTAAAGTCACATGCACTGGCTGTGCCAGGGGTCTCCTGGCTGTCCACCTGAAGCTGGACGTGCAGGCTGGTGAGACCGGGCACCGCCCTTTCTTAAAGCTTCCATTACACTTAGGATGATTCTTCATGAGAATTCTTCCAAATCTCGGGGGTAACAGTGAAGATGTATTTAAGGGGTTTTGTGTGTGTGTCAAGTTGATTCCCAAGAGAGACGTACAGATCACCCTTACCCCGTCGGAAACGAGTCTGCTTTTGAGTTCAGTGACAATGACTTGGACTTTACTCTCCTAAGTATTTCCTGGCCTCCTCTGAAAGGGCCTTCCAGCATCTTCCCTTTCATCTTCCCCACGATATTCCCTCCCCCTGAATTTCCATGTGTCGACACACCCCACTTTCCCACGAGAGTGTGTAGAATTCTCCATTTGATGACAGAGCCAAGTAGTTCAGTCAACGCTCTGGATACCAGGACTGGCCCCTCGTAGAGCCTTTCTTGGTGTGTTGTGGGCATGCCTGCCACCGACAGGAGCAGGTACCAATCAAAGGCAGGGAACTCAACACGGGAGTAAACGTCCTCGAGATGGGCACAGCCTTCAACATTCAAACAATCAAACATTCACTTCGACGGCGTCGGTGATCTGGAAGATCACAACGCAGCCTTGTCTTGGATACAAAGACAGGACCGGCCCTGAGGACTGCTCATCTCCACAAGAACAGCTTCCGTGTCCTGTGTCCTGCCCACGAAGCTGGGAACAGGAGCCCAGGCTTTGCAGGGTGTCAATCACTCAGCCAGGAGCATGCTGGGGCTTCTGGTCCCTGATCCGTCCACCCAAACCGGCACCTACGCCTTGAAACCAAAGGCGCCAGGTGTCCAGATGGCTCATCGGTCCTTGTCACAGCTGGTCTTGTGCCACTCTGCTTCTGAGGTCCCCTCGCCTCCAGAGCTGCCTCCACGGGGGGACAGGAGCTGACGAAGTCTGGCTTCTGCTTTGTGTTCCTCCTCGCCCGTGGCCTCTGAGACACTTCCCGGAGAGGCTGTCTGCAGCCAAGTGCCAAAAGCCTTCAAAGAGCTCAGATTCCCAAGACACGAGAGGCGTGCGCCCGTGCCGAAGCACCAGGGCTGTGCACTGCACCTCTGCAGAGGCGTGCGCCCGTGCCGAAGCACCAGGGCTGTGCACTGCACCTCTGCAGAGGCGTGCGCCCGTGCCGAAGCACCAGGGCTGTGCACTGTACCTCTGTGCGCAAACGAATGCGGCAGAAAGAACCGGAAAGGGAGGACTCGCTGGATACACCTGCTCCCTGATCCCTGAGGTCGCTCGGGAGCCCAGCAGGAAAAGCAGCACCACGTCACCTGTGCCACGGCTACGGCCCCTGGAAAAGCCACCTCATCACAGAATGAATGGGGAATCAGAAATCAGAGCCCTTAACTTCACCCAACGCCAATAAAGCGCAATAGACACGGCTAAGGGCTCCATAAACGGTGCGTGGACAGGAGCCGCGGGGGGCAGAGGTCACAGGCACAGGCAAGGGCTGCTGGGAAGATGGACCCCTGCAGGGAGCGCCTGTCCCTCGCCTCCCGTGTCATTTCTACTGTGGCCACGTTTGCATTTCTACGGGTCGATGTGACCCTGCCCCACGCACTCAGAATGGAGTGTCTCAGATTCCCATCACAAAAGCCCCCTAATGGTGGTGACGTCCAGTCCTCCCTGGGCAAACCCCAGGGGCTCTTCTCTGAACCAAGACCCATGGGGGCTCCCTCATCTCAACCACAAAGCCTCAAGGACACGTAGCCTCTGACACAGGCTCTTCGTGACCTCCGAGAGCGAGCCACGCTCGGCCACAGCTCAGACACCCCACAAGCCTCCTGTCTGCCCATCCCAGGGCTCCGGTCCTGCAGAACCAGAGTCCTTAGGAAGCTCTGGCAATCGGTTGGATGTCACAGGACCCCAGGCACAAGTGGCATTTGGTGTCATGGGAATTGGGAGCCCAGGAGACAGAGCCACGTGAAAAGGAAGCTTCCGGTGCCCATGGACCCTCCCCAGTCCCCACAGAGGCCGTGGGGGCCGTTCGTAAGCTTGCTTGGAACCATAACGACTCGGGATCCAAGGTCCACTTTACGTGGAAGTCCCAGGCACGTCTGCACAGTTGAAAGGAACACCAGGTGTCTCCCTTGTGGAAAGGGAAGACCCAGGCTCAGTGCCTTTTGGAGCTTCACTGAGGGCTATTTGGCATCTTGGAAAATCAGGTCCCAGCCGCGGCGTGAGCTGAGTCATCGGATGACGCGTGGGTGTCAGGAGCCGCCTGCACGGGGCTCTGGTCCTGGTCCATCCTCACGCAGTCACAGCGTGCTAAGGAGGCTCCTCGCCAAGATGTCACCACACAGCGTCACTGATTCTGGTTCGGATGCCGTCATCCTCCTCCTAAATCCCAGCATCTGCGAGAAGTGGGTGTGCCACCCATGAGTCACCATCATGTCCACCACGTCATTTCAAACCTCAGCGAGGCTGGTCCTCTGAGGCCTGGACAGGACACTAAAGCCCCCTGCCTCCGGGGCTCCTGCTCCTGGCTGCTCTGACCCCATCACAGCCCAGCCCACCTTTCTGGCCTCCCTGCCTCCCCGTGCTCAGCTACCCCTCCTTCTCCCTCTCTCCCCAACTCCATGCCCCCTGCCCACCACTGGGCCTTTGCACATGAAAGTCTCTCCTCCTGGATGGTTTCTGGCTACCGCCCATTTGTCCTGCAGGTGTCCCTTCCCTGGCTCCCAAGCCACCTGCTGTCCCTTCCTACACTGCCACAACCCAGCTGGGTGATTACCCGCCTGACGTCCCCCTTCCCAGCTGGCCTCAGTGTTCCATGAACAGAGAGAGGGTCTGCCTCCTCACTGCCCCGCCCCAAGCAGATGCCAACCAGACTATCACTGGTGCTCAATAAATGCACAAAGATGGATGAGGGCGTGGAGGCCTGCAGCCTCCGTACCCGAAACCAAACCCACGGGGCCACGTTCTGCTGGTAAAAGCAGCACGGGCCCCGCCTCCCGGATGGCGAGCGGAAGCTGCTGCTAGGAGCAGGCCACCCACCTCAGCCTCGGGGACGGGTGTGGTCTGACTTGTCACCCGTGTCCCCCCAGCACGTGGTGCCCACAGAGGGCCCAGCAGGTGCTCCTGAATCGGTCAGCCGTCACGGCAGGCCGGGCGTGGACACTGGTCACTGAAAACCCTGGCGTCCTGGCGCGGTGGGGGTGGGCTCCAGGCCCTGGCCCTCCTGCTCCGGGCTCAGAGCGGAGCCACCACGGGAACACCGTCACCCACCTGCTGCCCACTCCGGAGCTGCGGCCACCCTGGAGGGATATAGGACGTGCACCAGGTCATCCCGGGACCCCCAGGCCCCCCGAAGTAACCAGACCACCAAGGTCAGCAGGCTCGCCTTTCAGACCTGTGCCCTCGGGAAAGGTCGAGCCATCACAGACCCTCCCTCCTGGGGTCAGCGGAGGCCCCAGCCTCCAAACAGAGCTGACCCGTGGGGCAGAGCGAACCCAGTGCAGAGGGACCCCCCCATGGCGAAGGCCCGGGAGCTACGAGCTCGGTGCCAGGCCTGCTCCACAGCCCTGGTGTCACCAAAGAGCTTCCTGTGGGTGACGACTCGGGGGCTCCCACGAGGAGCCGAGAGCAGGGCGGGCGGCGGGCAGGGCGCTCCGTCCCCAGCACCTCAGCACCAGGGGCCGGGCGGACCCTCCCCGCCGCCCGTTCAGAAGCCACAGACTTGAGCACTGGGCCAGAGGAAGCCCCCAGCCTGGGCCGCTCACCCCGAGACACAGACAAGCTGTCGAAGGAGCAGACGAACTGTCCCCACCAGAACCACGTCACCTCACATGCCACCTGTCCAGTGAGCCCAGCCTGCCGACCCCGCAGGCCTGGGCCTCCCCTCCTCGGGATCCACCCGCCTGGATCGCTCTGCCCAGAGTCCACCGGCCCCCTTCCCACCCTTCAGCTTTTGCAGCTCCCATGTCACCTCTTCCAAGAAGCCTTCCGGACTTCCCTGCCCAGGTCCAGCCTCCCGGCCCCCGAGTAGCTTGACCGCCTCCCCATGGGCTCAGGGTAAAGTGAGTGGCTCCGGCTCTGGGCCTCATGCCCGCTGTCCCCTCCCCTGGAGAGCAGCCAGCGTGAGGCTGGGCCACACCTGTCAGCCCCCCAGAATCCCCACATGCTCAGCTCAGCTTGGTTCCTGGCACGTCCTCGCTGGCCCTCAGTCAGGCTGCGTCCCTGCTGGGGACACGGGCTGCTGGACTAGACCATTCCTGAACCCAGCGGCGCACCTGCAGCCACTACAGGAGGAGGGCGAGGAGGGCGTGGAGGGCGAGGAGGGCGTGAAGGGCGAGGAGGGGGTGAGGAGGGCGCGTGGAGGGCGCGTGGAGGGCGCGTGGAGGGTGCTCAGCACAAAGCAAGCCCGGCGGGTTCCCGTGGCCCTGGCAGGTTCCCGTGGCCCTGGCGGGTTCCCGTGGCCCTGGCCTGCCTTGCTGCGCTCCGTGCGTTTCTGACCCGCCAGGACTCTGCCTGCACCGTGGTCACGCATGCATACACGCACACACAGCCTTTGCCGCCCCAGGACTCCGCTGCTCTCTGCTCCTCCAGCAGTCGGGCCCACAGGGCAAAGCTGCCCATCCCAGTATCCAACCCTCGCCATGTTGGCATGGGGCAGCCACTCCTGTGTTGGGGTCTCCAACCGGGCTGGCTGTACTTGGGAGGTTAGTTGTCTGAGTCCACTTGTCAGAGCCATGATATTCGGGTGATTTCTGGTGATTTCTGTGACGGTGGCTTTTAGATGAGATTAACATGTTAATCAGTGAGCTTCCAGCCAAGCAGATTATCCTCCATACTCTGGTGAGCCTCGTGCAATCAGTTGAAGGTCTGAGAGGACTGAGGCCAACCTCCACGCTGCAAGGAGCTCCACGGAAGATGGCCTTTGGACTTGAGCTACAACCGTGGCTGCTCCCTGGGTCCCCAGCCTGCTGCGCTGCCAGGCAGACTTTGACGCTGCCAGTCTCCGTGACCTTAAGAGTCAGCTCTTTAGCATGTGTGCACACGCACACACTCACTATTGTTCTGCATCTCTGGAGCCCTGATATGCTACTTCTGGGCTTGGACCTTCCCTCCGGGGCCCAGGCAACCCCGGCACACCAGGAAGACAGGGCAGGGGCAGAGGATGGCGGCTCCCCCAGCCTGCTGTACAAGAGCCAGGAAAGCCCAGGAGGGGCCGAGAGCAGAGCAGGGCACTGGAACTGACCGGCGCATGCCGCCAGGGATCTGAAGCCAGGCTGCCCACTCCTGGGCACAGGACCACGCGGGACTGGAGTCCCCTCTGCCTGCTGAGGGCACAGCTCCTGCCCCAGGCCCTTCTGCTGGCCCCGCGGCCCGAGGCCCATAGCCAGCCCTGGGCCAGGGAGCAGCCTCTCCCTGGGGTCCACCCCTCCCCCCTGAAGCACGAGGAGCAGCTCTCGTCCCCAGGGGCCACTTGGGAGCAGACAGGCAGGTTAGGGTGGTCTCAAGACCACCTGCTGCCGGAAGAGTCGCTTCCTCCAGCAAAGACTTCAGTGACCCAGAGAGGGGAAGCGGGTGGCTCTCCAGGGGCACCCGAGAGCAGCGGGCAGCCTGTGCTGACCCCGAGGCAGCTGGCACGGCCCGCCCGCTCCCGACAGAGGCCCTGGCGAGGCGGCACACGCCGGATGTGACTGGGGTCTTTGGGGTTCAGTGGGGTTGCTGCTGCGCTCTGCAGGCTCTTCCTTTCCAAGAGACATTATTCAGCTGCTCCCCTGCTTACGGAGATCCCGGATCCCATCGGGACGTCGGGAGCCGGCCACAGCCCAGCCAGCCCTGGGCCCTCTGCACACGGCACGCTAACTCAGGGGGACACCGACCCCAGGTGCGTCCGGCAACCCACCCCAGCAGGTTTGGAGAGGTGGCTCATCTTTCCATCGTCAAGCACAGACTCACTGTGGGAAGCTGTGTCACCGAATCACCTGGCAGAGGCCGGGAGGCCCGAGAGCCTCGAGGTGAAGGCTGGTTGTGTGAGCTTCCTCCTCTGGGCTGCAGAGATCTGACTCCGGACCTCGCCTCCACGCTGGCTGTCCCTTCCAGGGCTGCTGAGCTCCCTCAGG
The DNA here is from genome assembly GCF_902686445.1 of Sciurus carolinensis. Lineage (NCBI taxonomy): Eukaryota > Metazoa > Chordata > Mammalia > Rodentia > Sciuridae > Sciurus > Sciurus carolinensis. Next base: position 37,414,374 of record NC_062230.1, read on the forward strand.
GCCACGAAAGGCCCCCGTGGCTGAGTCCAGGGAGAGGCTGCAGAGGCGGGATGAGGGCTTGGGAGTCCCGGGGCAGAACCCTGACCCCCAAGAGCTGGGGGCAGAGCCGACTCTACCCAACCCCCATCCCTCGGGGGGGGGGGGGGCGCGGGGTGAGCAGCAGGTCCGTGGGCCTTGGTCCCCAGACACCACACCTCCCCACCGCTCCCGACCCCACAGGGGCACCTGCGGCCCCCCGCCTGCCCGGCCAGCAAGGACACAGTGCCCTCAGACGTGGGCTGATTCTGCACAGTAGCCCGACTGCCTGCTCCTCCTGGAGGGCAGCCAGGCCTCAGGAGACTCGGGCCGTGGAGGAGGGGACCCTCCTCACTCAGCATAGGAAACACGGACTCTCAACCCAGAGCTCGTTCTCCTCCGGAGCCGGGCGCAGACCCCGACGTGGGCGCGTGGCCCAGGGGAGATGAGAGCATCAGCCCTGCCCCGAGCTTTTCACCCACGTCCCTCAGAGGAGGGGCCAAGGCAGACAGGAGCTCACTCCAAATGCCCAGCCGCAACTCTGCGAGGGGACGGTGACCACAGCCGCTTCCCACCGCACGGACCCCCGCCCTGGTGAGCAAGAGCTCCCGGCGCACAGACACCAGCACCTGCAGGAGGGCCGTGCTCAGGACTGGGGCCCGGCAGGGGCGGGAGAGATTCCCGAGTCCTTCCTCCAAGATGGGCACCACCACGGGGAGGAATCAGGAAGAACCAGGTCCCTCCGAGCAGAGAAGGCAGGCGCAGACCACCGCGAACCAGCGTCTGGTGGAGGGTCCGCCAGCGGACAGAGTGAAAGCCGCTCCCGCCCTTCCCCAGGGAGGAGCTGAGAGAGTCGTGGGGACCTCGCCGCCACGCTGGCACCGGCACCGGAAGCTCCGCGCCGCGGCGTCGGCAGGGTCTGTAGTTCCAGAACTTTCTCGCTCCTCTCTGCAGTTCCGAGTCGACTCCGGGCTGCACACCTCGTCCGCTCCAGATTAAAGAAGGACCCGCCAGAGCTGGCAAAACGCTGAACCCACGGGGACCAGCGCGGACGAGGGGTTCGGGAGCCCCTTGCCCAACACAGGGATGGGCCCTGGCCAGGTAGAAATGCCGCCCAGGGGCCACGTCCCGCCACTCCCAGGACAGCGCCCGCCCCACACATGCCCAGAGCGGCCGCCCAGTGTCCAGGCACAGAGGTGTCCTCACCGAGGGCCACTGGCAGGGGGCCTCCTCCCGCCAGCTGTTCTGGGGCCATCGGGGGTCATCACCGCCCCCTTGTGGCCCAGACACACCCTCACCCGTCCAGGGCACAGGGGGTGGGAGGGAGGACGGGCTCCGACCTTAGGCCTCCTGAGCTCCCGTCCCAGCCTCGCCGCTGACCAGCTGCAGATCTTGGAGGAGACCATGCCTGGTGACCCAGAGGGGCAGAGGTGCAGGACAGGGAGGAACCAAGCCCCGCAGGCCCGGGGGCTGGTGCTCAGAGGCTGGCCTCCTGCCCAGCTTCCCTGAGACGCCCCAAGGCGATCGCCACCCAGGCGGCTTCTTCAGCACCGTGGTCTGGTTTCTGTAACCGCAACCAGAGCGCCAAGGGGCACAGGGAGCAGGAAACGGCCCGCTGTGTCTGCACAGAGTCACAGCGATCAGGAAGTGAGAGTTTGGGCAGGTGCCAGGGACGTATCTCTGCACATCATCTCTCGTTCCCCTCCTTTGAGGCTTCATTAGACTCGCCCTGAGAATTCTGGGAGGAAGGTTTGTCTGGAAGGCACTGAGGGGCAGTGTACCCTAGCAGAAAGGGCAGGAGCACTGGAATAAAGACTGCCCGGCTGTGTGACCTTGGAAGAGTTACTTGACCTCTCTGGAGGTCAGCTTCCCTGTTGGTAAATGAGATGATGATGTTTAAGCGTTTGTAAAGGTTAAAAGTAGTAAGATACATGAACTGCCTTGCACACCTTAGGCCTGCATTAGATAGTAACTACTGCTGTCGTGGGTTGTGACTATCATCTCAAAGTACCACACGTGAAATCAGCGCCTCCCAACCTTACTGTGTATGGACACGCCAGGACATTACCGATCATCACTCAATAGGCCAGGGAGCACCCAGCCAACTTGAGGAGATGCCAAAGCCTCGTTCAGAGGATATTTTAGTGCAGCTGTAGAGAAATCGAGCAAGGAAGCATCGCCAGTCTTCGCAGATGTCACCGTCACCAAGTCCCCTTGAATAACACTCACAGCACCCTCGATTATCAGAGGAGGGGAAGGGAGGACGTGAGGGGGAAGCAGTCAGACCCTCCATCGGCGGCGTCTCTGGTCCCATTTGGAGCTCCTGAACTCGTGGGCTGGACAGGCACACCCAGAAGGCCTGCCTGCCACCTGCCCCCGGCCCGGCCTTGGCAGACATGACTAGCCGATCAGGATGCTTTCCCCTGCTAATCCTAGAACTCGAGGAATTGGCCTAGGCTTGTGCTCTCCCTGCCCAGAGGAGTAAGCAACCATCTTGAAGCAGCTGCCTCCCTGTGCAGGGAACCAAGGCAGAAAATGAGAGGGCTGCCTTTCTGCAGCCCCGAGCAGGTTTCCTAGATGTGCCTTCAATTCAGAGTGGCCTAAGATTAAAAAGTACCAACTCTCAGTTTTGTGGAGAAGTCTAAGAAACAGGGGAGCCTCACTTTCCACGTCTCTTGGAGCTCATTCTAGAAGGGGCTGCAAGGTTAATTCTACCTACAGACAAGGAAAATGCATGGGATGACCTCCGGAAGCCCTTGGCAGGCCGCACTGACTGGGATCCAATTATGTAGTACTGTGGTCCACTAGGCTCATGGGATCAGATAGATCGGATGGAACACTCCGTAATCAAAACCCTGCTGTATTCCTGTTTAAAGCTCCCATTTATATCAGTGGTTTTGTGTTTGCCAAAAGAAGCTTTCGACTCAGGTTACAAAGAGCCTCACTGGAAGCTGGAGCAGCAGCTTCTCCCTGCTTCCCACTGTGAGCTGCTGTCCAGTGGAGACGCTGGGGGGTCAGGTTGCGAGGTGCCTTCTGGAGCTGCCTTCGGCAGGGATGATCTCTGCTTAGGCTCGGGGAGAGCTGCCCTCGGCTCCCACAGGAACAGACCGGCCAAAGGTCCTGCCAAAGGTCAGGCAGCCCCATCCAAGGACGGAGGGGTGGAGATGAGAGCCAGGCTCCCGCCCAGCAGGACACAAGTCTCGATTCCAACCAGCTCGGGCCCCAGAGGAGCTCCACGGGCCACTGAGGCCCTGCTCCACCTCTGCCCAGCCAGGAGATGCGGGTCCTGACAGCACCCAGGGCCCCTCTGAGGCCGCTCCCAAGGGACCTGCCCAGATGGGAGGGGAGGAAAGGGGTGGCCCGAAGTCCTAGCCTGGGCCCTCCTTCCCCTGCGCTCCAATGACACTACTGCCTTCAGAGTGGGCTCGGGACGGTGAAGAACCTGGCCAAGGTGACGGGCCACCCCCTTGTCCCAACACTGCCCACAGCCCCTCATGCGACCCAGGCTGGGTCCTTCACGGGCAGACCGTATAAAACAGGCCACTGGCCAGAACCGGGTGGTGCTACCGCCCAACACGAGGCATCAGGGGTGGACCCGCCAGCTCTCTCGCTTCTAATCGGCCATTCGTGAGCATCCACCGATGGGTTGCTGAGCAGGAAGCCCAGGGTGGAAAGAGTGAGGCCCGAGAATCGACAAACACGTAAAGCCAAGGGCGGCCGGGGGACCCTGCCGAGAGAGGAGGAAGGCCGGGTCCCAGGAGCGGGCTGTGCTGCTGTTTCCTGGGACCGGCTGGGTCGGGGAGCTGTGAAGCCCGGGCTTGGGTGACGACCTCGCTTCTCCAGGCCATCAGACAAAGGCTTGAGCCAGGCCACTGTCGCCCTGCAAGATAACGAGAGCCTTTTCTGACAAATTCAGGCCGGGCCCAACTCGAAACAGGCGAGAACGATTTATGAAAAGAGCCAATTTCCCAGGACCAGTCTCGGAGCGGCTCAGAGGCACAGTCGCCAAGGGAGGGGCGGAGCAGGCGGCAGGACGGGTCAGCGAGACCTGGCCTCGGGCCGAGGAGCCTCCCCTGAGCAGGCAGAGGGTGCCAGACCCCGTGGGCAGGCTGGGAGGGCCCCGCAGCACCCGCCACCCGGTCTGGCCAAGGTGGAGGGGTGGTGCTGGGTCTCTGCTCTCCGAGCGGCCCTGCTGAGGGGAGGGGGCCACCATGGAGGCTGTCGGCGGCCGTTCTGCGGAGATGGACCGACCCCCTGTCTGGACGGGTGGGTCTCTACCCGAGCTGCTCACAGGAGACACTGGGTAGAAACACACAAGCACACACGTGCACACAAGCACACGCATGCACACACATGTGCACAAGCAAGCATGCACATGTGCACGTGGACACTGAGCGGCTCTGTGGCCTGGACCACAGGATGCACGGTCTGCTCTGTGATGCTGCACTAGATACACAGGCCGCCCCTCTGGGGGACGCTGGCAGAAGGACCCAGGGGACCCCTTCACGGCTGTTGCAAGTCCCTGTGGGTCCACCGCATCTCAGAACTGAAAGGGTCTCACGTGACGCGTCTGGTCTCCCTTCCTCCCTCCCCCTCCCTCCCCACCCTGCCAGCCTCGCTCCCTGACTCTGTAAATGACACCACAGGCGGAGCCCTGGACGCACGTCCTCGCTCTCTGGACATGTCTTCCTGGGGGTGGAAGTGCGGGGCAGGGGGCACGCCCAGAGCAGGCTGTGTCTTGATTTGGACTCGCAGCTGCCGTAAGCCGCTTTGCAGGAAAGCCCTCCCCGTGACCGGACACGTGGACACCCTCGCGACATAGCCGGCCAGCCCCGGGCGTGACGGCTCCTCTGAGTGTCCTGACAGGCAGCCGGCGTGACCTGAACCCCGGCTGGGGCTTCTGTGCCTCCAGCTACCGGGAGCTTCCGTGTGCTTCGGTGGCTTGGAGTCGCTCCCTGGCACCTGCTCCTGTGGCGGGGCTCCTGGCGTCTGAGCGCATCTGAAGCGTGAGAGCTCTTCGCACGTTCTCTGCAGATCCTTCCCCAGTCTGTTACCCCTCCCCGGGCTTCATCTGTGGTACGCTTTGTCGCTCAAACTTGGTTAACGCTTAAAGAATCGAATGCGCCCAACTCCTTCTCCGCCTCCTGCAGAAGGGCCTCGCTGCTCTTGCCAGACCCCCAGGTGTGGAGCCCCACCCTGCCTCCCCGAGGGCTGCACCTTCCTCCCAGGACCCAGTACTTCTGATCCCAGTGCAGCCCCCTGTGCTGGGACTTGTGGAGCCAAGACCCCCCGGGCCCAGCAGCCACTTGGTTGGGAGCAGAGCAGGAAGAACTGAATCCTGGCTGCTGTCTCCACAGAGTTCCATTTTTTTAATTTTTTATTTGTTCTACTTAGCTGTGCATGACAGTAGAATGCACTCATCCATTTTGGTAGATCATACGTAAGTGGAGGGTCATCTCTCATTTTTCTGATTGCACGTGTTGCAGGATCACACGGGTCATGCAGTCACATGCACAGGAGGTCATCATGTCTGCTTCACTCTACTGTCCTTCCTTCCCCCATGACCCTTCCCCTCCCTGCACTCCCCTCTACCCAAAATAAGGCAACTCTGTTCTTCCCTATCCAACCCCCCTCATTGTGAATTACCTCCTGCATATCAGAGAAAACATTTGGCCTATGGTGTTTGGGGTTTGACTTATTTCACTTAGCTTGATATTCTCCAACTCCATCCATTTACCAGTAAATACTGGAATTCCATTTCTTTAAAAAAAAAAAAAATCTAAGTAAAAGTTAGTTGTGCCAGGCACAGTAGCACACTCCTGTAATCCCAGCAACTCAGGAGGCTGAGGCAGGAGGATCTCAAGTTGAAGGCCAGCCTCAGCAACTTAGCAAGACCTGTCTTAAAATTTAAAAAAAATAATAATAATAAGGCTGGGAAATGTAGCTCAGTGGTTAAGTGCCCCTGGGTGCAATCCCTGGTGTAAAAAAATTTTTTAAAAATATGAGTCACAAAGTCTGTACAAGGGTAGGTGCGTGTGCATGCAGGTAACACAGATTCATAAAAGTCCTTGGACCCGGGTCTAGGTAAGGGGTATTATATGTGCCAAAGCCCTGAATCCCGTCCCCAGCTCTGCACAAACCAGTCGGCTTCACTGGACTTCTGGCCCTGCATCAGTTTTGCCCCATCAGGAACGACTCCAGTCACTTTGGGCCCAGCATGTGTGTTTGTGCTGCTGCTTAAAATCATCCCAGACCCAGCAGCTTAACGCACCACGCTTGAGCTCCAGTTCCGAGGGTCAGGTCCGTGGACCCCGCGGGGCACGTCCCAGGGTCTCACGGGCTGCGCTGCAGCCTGGACTGGGCCGGGCTCCTCCCTGGAACCGAGGTCCCGGCTCCTGAGGCTGCTGCCCACGCTTCTCTCCCTGCAGCGGCGCTGAGTCCTGCTGGCGCTTACACCTCTTGCGCCTTCTCTTCCTCCGCTGGCCAGAGGAGGCCTCTGCCCTCCAGGCTGCTGTGATCAGACGGGGCCCAGCAGGAGCTGACACCCAACAGTGCTGAGAACTCGGAGGCGTGGAGACTCGGGGACATTCGCCCACGGTGCTCGGGAGCCGACACACCCCACAGACCTTGCTGGACCCTGGCCGGCTGGTCTGCTGGCCCTCTGAGGGTCCCCACCCTCCCAGCCCTGTTCAGGCCTCAGCCAGACTCGCTCCCGCCGGCCTCCCCCGGAGTCAGGTGCCGATCCTTCCTGTGCGGTGGTGCTGCGTAACTCTCTGTTAGTGTCCCTCCCTCAGAGGGCACCGTGGGGACGGCGTGTCTTTCCTCTGGCAGGGTGTGCACCATTGTGTCTCCCGGAAGGGTGCAGGAGGAAGGGACCTCGGGGTGGAGGAGAGCGAGAGGAACAGAGAGCCAGGGGAGGAGCCGCGGGGTGAGGCAGGAGAGGGCAGAGACTGGGCACGGTAAGGGTGCCGCCCGCAGCCCCAGGCAGGCACCGTGACAGCCTGCCCTGTCCACACCCAGGAAGCTGGTCTTTCCTAGCCTCGCCTGTTGCACACTTACGAAGCGTCTGCTGCCTTCCCAAGCAGGCCGACCTCCTGCAAATGGCAGCCCCGACTGGATCAGCTGGAAACGCCAGGCCCCAGCATCCCCCCGAGCCCACCCGCGCCGCTGAAGTCTCCTCCTCAACCCCGCCAGGAACACAACGTCTGTGACGAATGGGGTTTGTCCGGAAGCCACAGGCAAGGTGGCCCCTCTGCCCACCCATCCTTAACTCTGGCTGTGCTCTCTCACCACGAAAATCTAAAAGCATCATCAAAACTGCGCTTTCCGCCCCTCCACAGAAGAAATAATGACTGTGTCAATCACTGCTCTTTGGCCAGACTGAATTGTCTAAAATGTCAAGATAAGGTCTTCCTAGCCTGTTTTCACGGTGGGACCAGCTTCTTCTCATTAAATTACGTTCAAATACATTGATCTCCTTCGACAGGAGTAAGGGAACCCTGCCAGAAATTAACACTAATCTTCTAATTTAGTAAGAATAAAATATGTGACTGATTAAATCTTAATTAACAGTTCACAAAAGGCTGCTTAATGTCAGGTGGCGTGTGCATCTCAATTATCCAGCCCTGCTACCGCTGCCGGTGGACTGAGAGGGGGGCTGTGAGATCTCTGGAGGGTTGCTGGCATTCTTTCCCCTACGGAATCTTGCATCTTGCTCTCCTGACATCTCTGGTTGTCAGTGGGTTGTGTTTGCAAGCAAGAGCTTATTATTGCTAGGTTCTGACCCACACGCCCTGCCCTGGATTTCCATCTGGAGAAAGGTGGACAGTCCATCAAACAGGATAGGTTGCATTCTGCTGCAATAACAAATACGCACCAGATCTTAATAACCACAACTATGTGTTCACTGCACGCAGCATGTTCATAGTGGGTCAGCTGGTCCACAGTGTCCTCACACAGAATCCAGATGTACGGAATGACCATCCTCTGAAAAGGCTCTTATCACGGCATGGGGAGCAGAGAACATGGCAAACCGTGTACCATCTCTAATCCAGCTGCTCCTATTCCACTGGCCGAAGCAACTCACTTGGTCCCATCTACTTACATAGGAAGAGGGACATTCAATCCAGCCATGGCCACAGGAGAGGAGGTAAAAGGTCACAGCCAGAGGAAAGTGGCATATTCCATGCAGGGGACCAGTGATAAGCATTAACTGGCTAATTCCAGTCAGGAATCATGCAATCAGAAAAGGAAACGGAGTGGTCTCTCTACAGTGGCCAAAAGAGGGGAGGGAAGCTGCCAACCAGACCCGGTAGCCTGGGGGACTATGCTTCAAAATCAGAGGAGGGACTGAGTCCCAGTTCCAGTCCAGCACGCAGAGATCTGGGAAGTCTCCACTCCCACTGGGACGGTGAGGAAAACATGAACCCACCTACCATCAACAGTTCAATGCATCACAGAACTGAAGTCAAAGGGAAGCAATGAATTATGTGCAAATAGCTGACCCTCATGACGTCGGCGCTGCAAGAAGGGTCTGTGGAGCCGAGTCCCCACGGCGAGTGCCAGATCCTCCACGCGAGTGTGCGGCCTCTGAGAAACACACACGTCCGGAGCCTGTGTCTTCACCTGTCACCGGGCAGGGGGCGCGGTTGGAGGCGGTCCTGAGCACAGGTGCCTGGCACGGCCAGGGCTTCCCGGGGACCCTCCTCGAAGGCGTGGGCGGCGTTTCCCTGCGAGCGTCCAAATCCAGCCCCGCCTGCCGAGCCACGCGCAAGTCCTTCCGACGACCTTCCAGAAACATCTTCTCCACCGCCATCAAAGCATCCGCGCTCTCAGCTCTGCCGCTGGCTCCAGGCGCCACGCCCTTGCGCACCCACGGAAGAGCCCTGGCCCCCGCGCCTCCCGAGTGCCCGAAGGCGGCCGGGAGGGCCTTTGCCCTGGATGGCCCGACTCCACAACCAAGCAGAGGTCCTCCAGGGGATGCGGGCACCTTCCTACGTGGTCACCGTTGTCCCCACACCTCACACATTCACGTCACCTAACAGACCTCCTTAAATAAATCACTTTTTTTTAACGTAGATGCACTTGCTTTTGGAGGAAAGTTTCACCACTGCTGAAAATAGAAAACCGCTATCGCTCCAGGTAAAACCGAACACCAGGAAAGCCAAACCGCAGGACGCCTGGCGAGGCTGCCCGCCCACCACACGCCGCGCCAGGACTCACGTCTCCTGTGGGGCTGAGAACGTGCCCACCCACCTGGCAGGGAGGGTCCTGGAGCGGGACTCCTGGTTTGAGTCCCAGCCCCACGTCCCCGTCACCATTTTACTGGGAACGTTGACCTTCGGTGACTCACCTGTGAAGCCGGGAAGACGGACGGGCCACTTCATGGGGGTTGTTGAGAAGCGGGATACATCGTCCTGAATATGCTGCACACTAAGCAGAGTCTCCACCCAGGACGGACGACAGGTCCGGGTTCCCAGCCCAGGACCCACATTTCTTGCATAAACATAGGGCCTCGGACCTCAGCCCAGGACTGACCGCAGTGACCGGCCCCTTGCCTCCTCTGCCTCTCTGCATCCAGTCAGCTGTCGACCTCATCCTGGAGGAACAGGGAGCCGTCCTACGCTTGGACCCACAGTGAATCGGCAGCCAGAGGTCATTTCGAATTCCGGCATCCCAGGCCTGGAGACGCCAGAGGGCCGACTCCGGGGGAGACACGGGGCAGCGGTAGCTTCACCTCCAGCTCAGCTCTCCGGAACATGGACACCCAGCCTCGACGACCGTGGCGCCATAGTGGAAGTTGGCTTGGCTGGAACAGCTCCAGCTGTAGACCAACCCACGTCCAGGGTCTGCCCACGGCAGGGGCACCCGGCACTTCCCTCGGAACCCTTCATTCTGTCGGACAGAAGTAATAACGCTCCTCTCGCCAAGTGACCAGCCCCTGGCATGAGCACCTCTGCTTTAAGCAAGCCCGTAAAGAGGAACTGTCAATCACAGAGCTGAAGGGTAGAGGGAGGTCAAATGCCGAAGCCGGGTCACAAATCCGTGGCAGGTGAGCGGGGACTGGGAGGAGAGGCTGTGGTCTGGGGCAGAGACCCCTGTGCAGCCACGAGTCAAGAGAAAGTCGCAGCACCCTGCTGTGCCCAGCCGTGGTCAACCCCCTGATGGCCCTTCGTGTCTCCGGGGTGAGGGCAGAAGGAACCACGGGGCAGCCGTGCTGGGGGTGGGCCTGGAGCGACCGTCTCTCAGCACCCAGGGCTGCACACCCATGCAGAGACGGCCGCCGTCTGGGGACGTCCTCCTTCCTTGTAAGCAGGGGCCCCTGGCCGAGGGATTCAGCCAGGGACTCAGGGGCAGGAAGGGGACTCGAGGGACAAACATCGGCACAGGCTGTGTGTGCCACCCAAGCTCTCCTGCTGCCCACCACTCTCCACCCGCACGGTCTCCTGAGGACACCGCTCGTTCTCAGACTCCTTTCCCCCGACTGTCCTGGGTTCCCGTTGACCACTCGTTCACAGAGCCCGGGACCTGGCCTGCTGCGCGGCAGTTAAGTGAGAGCCGGATGAGTGACCTGAGGGCCAGACCAAAGCCGTCCGATGGCCGTGACGTCGGGAACGGGCTGCACCTGCGCTGTCCAAGGCGGCGCCTCAGCTGTGAGAGGTGCGGGTGGCCACGGCAGCAGAGGCGCATGGGGAAGAGCAGCCACTGCAACGGAGGAGCAGGCTTCGAGTTCCACGTCAACCACGCAGACCCGGCAGGTGCCCGACTGCCCGCTGCAGCCCTGGATCCCCCGGCAGGCAGAGGGGAGGAGGAAGACAGGGCGCAGGATACTCCGCGGGGCCCGGTTACAGGTCCAGGCTGCTGTAGGGCGTGCCAGGCTCCCCTCAGCTCGGGGCGCCCGTTTCCCGCAGCACGAAGCAATCCGGCCGCTGCACTGAGGACTCCTGGGGCGCGGGGCGGGCGACGCAGCAGCCGGCACTGTGCTGGAGCCGCCAGCGCACAGCCTTGCCTCCGCACAGCCCGGGCCTCGCTCCAGCCGCGCCGAGTCCTCCTGGGCTGTGGCCAGGAAGCACTGCCAGCCTCTCCACCTCCCTCCCAGCCAGACAGCCGGGCGCTCCAGCTGGAAGGCTCCGCAGACCTGCCTGGGCCGGGGCCTCTTCCCAGGCCTCTAAGCAGCTACCCACAGAGGTCCCCTCTGGACTCCTGGATCTTCTCCAGATGCCAGTCGCTAGAGGCAACAGGTCTGCTGCGCTGGCGTGTGGGTGGCACACCTGGGGCAACTGACAGCCGACAGCCTCCCTGGGACCCGATTTCTCCTGTCGTGTGGAGGCGCTTGTTCCCACCGCTCAGCGGGCTGTTAGGAGCGATGCATCAGCAAGTGCCCGCCAGCCTTCGCCAGTGCCAGCCTTCGCCAGGAAGGACCTGAGGGTCCGACGCGCCCTGGGGGCCTCTCAGCCCACCCTCGGGAATCCGCCCCCACCCAGCCCCGCTGTGCTCCGCTCAGCCGAGGTCCCTGCGCGGGGAAGCGGCCGGCACCCAGCCCTTGAGACTCCATCCGCTCACCGCGGCCAGGCTGGCTCCCCGGAGCTGTCCAGGCCCAGGGAGGCGGGGGCCACACCCAGGCTGGGCCTCTGGAGCCGTGCACGCCCAGGGCAGAAACCACCTGAGACCCGACAGCAGGAAGTCCCGCCCGTCTAGGGGCCTCCACGCCAGCTGATCTGCAAACACGCAGCAGGTGGGTCACCTGAGGACAGGAGGGGCTGCAGCCTGTTCTCAACTGTGTCACAAGGGCCACCGGTCAGCGCTCCCAAAGAACACGCTCACCACCGCACAGCACCATGGGCCTCAGCCTCCTGAGGGCCTCCCTGGGCCTCCGTCCGGGTGGGCGCAGGGTTGAGGCCCCTCTGGAGGCCTTGGCTCAGGGCCTCCCAGGGAGCCTCTGCCTCTGACCCTCCCGCACACCCCAGGCAACGGCCCTCGGGCCTCCCTGAGCGCCCCAGCTAACGCGGCTCAGCTGCCACCTCCTCAAATTCAATCACACGCGCAGAGCCCGAGGGGCCACACACGATCATGGAGCCCCGTTTCCTAGAGATGAGGATATTTGGGGTGCTTTTTTCTGCCTACCACAGTCTGCCCGCTAGTCCCCAAGATTCACATCCCTCCATCCACATGCGTAATCCACCCACCCACACCCCCAACTCACTACCCAGGAGAGGACGGCAGTGTTGGGACAGGTGGCCATCCCGCCACCCACTGGGAAGTCCTGCCACCACCCCACCTGGAGGTCAGAGCAAGGAGGCACAGAGAAGGGGAACTGCCCCGTTGGTGACGGAGCGGGACGTACTGTCCCTCTGAGGACCTGCCTGGTTCCACACTGTCGGCTGGGCTCTGAAGAGTGGGTGGGACTCAGGGTAGGAGAGGGCAGGGCTCTGGGGACGGCAGCAACGGAGCAGAGGCCGTGACAACACTCGGGAGTCCACGCAGGGGCCGGCCAGGCACGGGGAGCTGCGGAGGGAAGGAGGGGCCCATCATGCAGGAGCTGACCTGAGTGACCAGCTCAGGCGCTGACCTCCTCCGGCAGCAGCAGGCGGGGACGGGCCCCCGACCAGGCCCATCCCGCTGGTCGCCCCTCACGGGAGCTGCATGCCGCTCTCTTAAGTAGCCCCAGCTGTGACTGGGCTTCAGCTTCCTGCTGGGGGCCTCCCTGCCCCGGGGCACGTGCACGTCAACTTTCAGAGAATCGGCGCAGTTGGCAGCTGGGTCTCCCGCCCGTGCCCAAGGCGGAAGCGCTCAGAGACACTTGCTGAGTGAGTGCAGGCAGAAGAGAGCCCACTTTTTGCCTTTTAAAGAAGGCTCTTAATGCTACCTGAGAATCCATCATTTTGAAGCTCCAAACTTGTAATTTGCAAGAGAACATTTTGTCAAGAGAAGAAAGGTCTCCAGACTGAAAGTACCTAAAACGCATCGGAAAGGGTCACTGGGGTGGGAGGAGGAGGAGCAGCAGCCCGTGGACACAGCGGAGTCTGGTCCCCACGGCCCCGGATGCACCAGGAGTCCACGGGCACCACCTGTCCACCTGTGTCCCTTTGGTGGGCTTGTCACACGTCCCCTGTGCCAAAGAGCAGGCCAGCTGTTGCCTGTGCCGTGTGCAGGGACACACCGCTGCTTCCTGGTGCCTGCTGTGTCTTTAATCTAAAAAAAAAATAATCTAGGTAAAAAAATGAACTTATTGGTTCATGTAGCAGGAAGTCGGGAAGTCCATCCGAGTTCAGCTTCCTGAACGCGTCGCTCCTCTCCCGTCGGTGGCCTGTGTCCCCTTCAGCCCAACTCAGGCTTTGCCCAGGCAGGAGGTGGAGGGGCCTCTGAGCTGACTTTGGCCACACGGCCGCAGCAGCCGAACGCACCCCGGGTCCTCCAGGAAGTGGGGACATGGACGCAGCAGAGAAGGTTCTGAGCCAAGCCAAGGATGACTCCGTGCATCTAAAAGAGCAGCGGAGCTGAACGCATCCGCCCCAGAGCGCCCGTCGGGGGAGGCAGACCAGGACGAGGCTGCCATGACCTCAGAGTGGCCGCCGCGCAGGATCTCCCAGGAGCTCTTCACACCGCGTCCCGCACAGCCGTTCCACCCAGAGGTAAATGTGAGCTCATCGCCCGGCTCGGACGGTCCTGGGGCCTTGGGCTCCAGCCCAGAGGCTGGGGAGACAGGCCAGCCCCTGCCACCTCCCTGCAGGACTTCTCCATCCTCCAGGGCCCCAACGTCCCTCCAGCCGCAGGGCCTCAGCCCTGAGTTCCCCCCACCCGAGCCCCCTACAGACCCCCCGCCTCCCTTCAGATCTCACACCCACTTCCTCCTGAAGCCTGCCCGGCCTCCTGGACCACCCCACGCACGCTCTGCGGTCACTGCGTGCCGCGTCCTGGCACTGTCGGTGGGCACCAGGTGACCCCAAGACAGGCTCCCGTCTCGGTTCACGCTGCACTGGAGTGAGTGCACACTCAGCACTTGGCAGGTGCACTGTGCGTGCGCACGTGTGCGAGAGAGGAAGCCGGAGATCGGGCCCAAGACCAGCTCGCAGGAGACCAGACACTCCAGGGAAGCCCCTGGTGCGGATCCCCAGGGCCTGAGAACCAGGCGCTCCTGGGACAGCCGGAGGCCCAGGGCCCAGACGGAGCAGCCGGGCAGAGTGACGTGCCACCTCTGCCTCTTGTCTCTGCAGCCCCCAGGGACGGGACGACGCCAGCACACCAGGGGACCCCCGCTTCACTGGGCCGCGATCCAGGTGCTGACTTCAGGGAACGCCTTCACGGACACCCAGAAATAACGCACACCCAGCTCTGGGGCATCCGCGACCCAGCCGCGCTGACACCCAAGACTGACCACCAGGCGGGCGGAGGAAGGAGTCAGCGGGTTTCAAACACGAGCCGCCAGCTGGGTGCTGAATTCCCAGACACGGCGGCTCAGCGAAGGGTTCGCGTGCTCGGGAAACGACGCCGAGGAAGGCAGACCTGGCGCCCGACACGCGCCTGAGCCTTTGCCCACCGACTTTGTCCTCAGGCCTGCGGAGCCGGGACCCCTGGGCCTCACTTCCACACACAGCGATGCTCAAAGACAGAACAGCAGGACGACGTTCCCCAGATGCCCGCCAGGCCCTGGCCCGGGGAAGCCACGTTACCACCACAGGCTGAGGCCCACGGCCACTCACCCCCCAGCACTCCACCAAGACCCGGCCAAACGCAGTCTCCGTTAGCGCCGGCTCGCTCAGTAGCCTGATGTTTCAAATTTATTTTAAGCATCAACTATGTCCAAACAAGTGCCGGGTCCTGGCTCCCAGGGCCAGCCCACGCCGGGCAGCATCACCCAGAGCCCAGGTTCAAAGCCTGCTCTTCCACTTACTAGCTGTGCAGCAGGGGACACGTTACTCAACCTCTCTGTGCCGCTGCTCCCATATCTGCAGGACTGGAGTAACAATACTACCTGATGCACAGAATGAACCGCTGCGTACTAACAAACTCCAGCATGTGGAAAGTTCTAGAGAAGCACTTCCTAGGAGTCTGACCCAGGATGCACTCTTCACCACCTGGAAGCACACGCAGGAAGCAGCCTGCCGGCCGTGGCGGTCTCGAGCTCACGTCCCTCTTCTTTACCCAGAGCAGAGCGAGCCCGTGTCACCAGCTGTCCTGTGCGATTCCTCGTCTTCCTAGGTGGTGGGACCAGATCCTGCCCCGGAAGGTTCCAGAGGGCATCCCTCCCACGCAGCCACACACCAGTACCTCTCTGAGCCCACGCTGGGCTGCACAGCTCTGCCACCAACTCAGGGCTAGCGTCGCCCCGCCCCCCAGGCTCCAGCAGGAAGGGCCGGTCACCTGCCCACAGCCAGGTGTGTCTCCGGTCAGCCGACTTCCCGAGGCCACCAGGGTGAGGTCCCCACAGGCTGCTGCTCAGGAAGGCCTCTCTAGGTGCAGGTGGCCACTCAGAGTCGAAGAGGGCACAGGAGGAGCCCGCGGGCCCACGCTGAGCTCCGTGGAATAAAGGCCTGCTTGGCTCCATCACCTCAGGGCTTCTGATTGTCTACTCTGACCTCTGGTGGTGGGCAGAGTTCTCAGACAGCCCCCAAGATTCCCAATCTGAATGTGCATGCTCTTGTACAGTCCTCCTCCCAGCGAGTGTGGGAAGGACAACAACTGTGAGGGACGTCACTTCTGTGACTAGGTTACTAACCAGTCGACTAAGTTCATCACTGGGAGATTATCCTGGGTGGGTCTGGTCTAATCAGGTGAACCCTTTGAAACAAAGGCATCAGGGAGACCCCCCTCCCACATTCCCATCCTAGAAGAGAGCAAAGACCCACAGAGTGAAGAGTCTGTAGAGGTCACTGTGGGAGCCTCTGAAGCTTCTGTCACCTCCAGCCAATAGCTATGGGGCCCTCAGCATAGAAAATAATCCTGCCAACAGCCAGGAGGCACGGAGGAGAGGCCCTGAACCCCACCTGAGAATCTCAGCCTGCTGCCTCTCCACTTTGCCCTGGGGAGACACGGGCAGAGGCCCCAGCCGGGCACACACAGATTAGGACGCGTGGGGGAGAAAGTGACACGGTGAGATGACATTCTGTTACTTTAAGCTCAGGTGATTTGTTACACCATCCTAGACCAAACGCCACTGTGGGCTTTTCTTTCTTTCTTTTTAATTTTTACTTAATTTTTTCATTTGTTCTAATTAGTTGTACCACAGGAGAATGCGTTCATACACTTTGGTAGATCACACATACATGGAGTGTCATCTCTCATTTTTCTGATCATACATGTTGCAGGATCACACGGGCCACGCAGTCACACGTGCACATGAGGCAATCATGTCTGTTTCACTCCACTATCACTCCTTCCCCCGGACCTTCCCCTGCCTTCACTCCCCTCTACCTAATCTAAAGGGACTCTAGTCTTCCCTACCCCGCTCCTTATTGTGAATTAGCACCTGTGTATCCCAGAAAACACTTGGCCCTTGGTGTTTTGGGTTTGACTTATTTCACTTAGCATGATAGTCTCCAACTCCATCCATTTACCAGCAAATCCCATAATTTCATTCTTCTTCCACTGTGTATGTGTACCTCATTTCCTTTATCCATTCATCTGTTGAAGGTCACCTAGGTTGGTTCCATAGCTTAGCTAATGTGAGTTGAGCTGCTATGAACATTGATGTGGCTGCGTCACTGTAGTGTGCGGATTTTAAGTCCTCTGGGGATAAACCTAGGAGCTGGGTTCGCTGGGTCAAATGGTGGTTCCACTCCAAGTTTTCTGAGGAATCTCCACACTGCTTTCCAGAGTGGCTGCACCAATCTGCAGTCCCACCAGCAACCTATGAGTGTGCCTTTCCCCACGTCCTCGCCAACACTTATCGTTGCTTGTATCCTTGATAATCGCCCTTCTGCCTGGGGTGAGACGAGACCTTAGCGTTGCTTTGACCTGCATTTCTCTCACTGCTAGAGAGGTTGAACCTTTCTTCACACACTGTTGACTGACTACTTCATCTTCTGTGAAGTGTGGTCATTTCTCTTCACCTGAGCGACACCTACGGACTCCACTGCCTGCCCAGGACGGCCCTCACCCCTGCTCCCTCCCCGGGACGCTCCAGAGTCGGCCACTGTGACCAGCAAGCCGGCGCCTCCTCTGCGTGCCTCCCATCTGCCCTGCGCCCGCCCTCGGTCCTCGCAGGCTGCGTCCTTCCTGCCGCCCGTGTTCTTCCCCGGGGCTGCCTGGCCGAGCCGTGGCCCACCGCTCTGCTCCCGGGGACTCCCCCGCACACTGCAGTGACTTTCATTCTTGTGTTGGGGAAACTGCAGGTGGGCACAGGAGAGAGGACCACCCAGCAGAGTGGACCCCGGGGGACGTGTGCAGAAGGGTACTGAGCACGAGCACCCAGCACCCAGCGCCCAGCACCACGTGGGCTTCGGGCCGTGGGGTGTGCTCCGACAGTCTGAGATGCCGCACAGACACATTTGCTGTTCGTTTTCCAGCTTCTTGTCCCATTTGCCACCGACCTGCCCGTGGCTGCAGGCGGCTGGTGGGGCGTGGGGGGGAGAACAGAGACGCCCACCCACTGACCCCTGGACGGTCCCCAGAGCAGCAGCCAAGGCTCCTGGGAGGTCCCTCCCAGAGCGTGCAGGATTGCAGGAAGGCTGGCTCTCAGAAGCAGCCGGTCAGAGAGGCGGCCACAGGAGGGGAAGAGAGACGCGCTCCAGCGACCGGTGAGCCCAGGAAATCCAGCAGAGACTCGTCAGGAAGCCGGAGCAGGGGAGACGCTTGGATGAGGGGGGGAGACACACCGTGCACCGTCTCTGGACTCGCCCAGTGGCCGGGGCGGGGCATGCCTCGGGAAGAGTGTGCAGCATGGACAGCTGGACAGCGGTGCCCGTTCCTCTCCCACGCCTCCTGCGCCCCACCTGGCGGCCTCCGTGGGCTTCCTAGGGACCCTGGCCCCAGCTGGAGCGTTCCTCCCCTCCTGCCCGCCTTCCTGTGGCCCTGGCTGCCTGCGTGTCTCAACCCAGCACCTCGTCCATCCCGCCCATCCGGGGGTCCCTCGCCCACCACCACCCCTTCCAGGTCCCGCCTCTGCTCCCTCCTGAGGCCTCTGCAGCCTACGGGGGGTGGGGGGGACTGTCCCTTTCCAGCCCCTGAGGCTTCCTGGCACCCTCCCCCTGCCACGCTCTGGTGGGTCCACTCGTCATCGGTCCCTGAAAGGCCCAGCCAAGATGTCAGCCATGCTGGGTGGAGGATCCCGACAGTAGTGAGAGGAACAGAGAGGCGGAGGGACAAGGCTGACCAGCCATGTCGGGACCCCGGGAAGACAACGCCCTCAGTGCCCACCATCGGAGGGCCGGGTGTGGGAGCGGCGGCCGCTCTCCCCAGATCTACCGGCGGGCTCAGGCCAACCTCAGTCAAAATCCCAACTCTCAACAGGCATTTTTCTGACTCAATTATCAAAAATCGAGCTGAGATACCTGGATTAAGAAGCAGGACACTGGTCACTCAAGAGGACCAGCAGCAGGAGGCACAGAAGGGCCCATGAGAGTTCAGGACCTGAGCCACACACAGGGACACTCATCCCATGCCAAGGTGCCTGGGTGACCAACGCAGAAGGCGGGAACACAAAACCATCGCTGGAAATAGGGTCCCGGTGGGAGTAAAATCAAGTCAGAGCCTCACGCTTAGATCAAAATACACTCCAATGTGTTCAGGGACTAAATGTAAAAATTGATAACACTTGGAACAAAATATAGATGATCCCCTCACTACTGCTCAGATGGAGAGACTCCTCTAAGCACAAAATCAATGGGGAAAAAAATCACAAAGGAAAACACTGAGATAAATTGATTATCTAAAAAAAAAAATCTCTCCAACCATCAGAGGAAGAAATGAAAAGCAAACATGAAAAATATCTGCAATAACTGACAGATTGGGAGTGACTTCTTTAATATATAAAGAGCTCTTCCAAATCAATAAGAAAAATATGAATGCAACATTAGAACATGAGCTATGGATATAAGTGGTAAATTCATGGATCAATAGAAATGGGAATAAACACACAAAACCATGCCAAATACCATCCTCCCCTCTCAATGGGCAACACATTTGAAAAGGTTTTGGGGGGATAGGGAACATGGGAAGAGGCACAGTGACAGTTCTTTACAATCGTCACTTCTTTGTTCGGGGTCCTGGGGTGGAGCACAGGGCCTCATGCACATTAGGCAACTGCTCCGCTATGGAGCTACAGCCCAGCCCCAGAGTCCTGCTTAAAAGCAACATAACAAAATATATTGAGAACCTCAAAAAGTTTGTGCAGCACTGTAAAATTTTTTTAAATTACCCAACTGGAAGGGGAAATTATACGTGAATTATGGTCCAACCATAAAATGAAATATTATGTAACCATCGAGTTTTGTATTTCTAGAGACCTTTTAAGGAGAAAAGAAGCTGTCCAAGAGATTTTTGAATCAGGAGAAATTTAAAAATGTGTACAACAGGGTTTCAATTTGTTTTGAAGGAGAATGTTGTGTGCAGATGTGTGTGTGCATGTGTGATTATACATGCACATATGGGATTGTTGTGAAGGACATAGCTTGTATTTTGGATACTTGGGTTCATATATCCTTATTTTAAAAAACAAAAATCAACATTAAGATAAACCATGCAAAACTGCCGATAAACCAACCCTTTCTGATCGTCAAGAAAAGGGATTTTTTTTTTCACACTGGGGATTGAACTCAGGGTCCCTCAACCACTGAGCCACATGTCCAGCCCTGTTTTGTATTTTATTTAGAGACAGGGTCTCCCTGAGTTGCTCAGCGCCTCACTAAGTAGCTGAGGCTGGCTTTGAACTTGTGATCCTCCTGCCTCCCGAGCCTCTGGGATTATAGGTGTGTGTTACTACGCCCGGCAAGAAGGATTTTTGATGATTCACCTTAAAGAAAAAGCAGAGGGATGAGCAGAAAGAAATGGCCGTGACAACTGATGTGAAGCTCAGCCTCCACCAAACCCGCAAGAAGGCGAAGAACGGGATGCGCTGGCCACTATGCTAGCAGCGCGGAGTCTGGTGGGACGGTGAGGACCTTTGCTACTCCCTCCTTCGTTTGCTAATTCCTAAATTTCCTACAAGGAAAACCCAATGCTTTTGCATACTTCAAACTCAGTTTCCTGGCCTCCTGCTCTGCTCCAGCGCCTCGTTTTGAATCAAGAACAAGACAACGTTCGTCAAGGTCTGAGCCTTGACCCCACCTAAGGTGGAGGCCGGTGGCCTGGAGCTGTGAGCAGCGATCTCAGCTCAGGGCTCCTGCTTGTCACGTGGGGGAGGGGCCGTCACCTCACCCAGATGACAGGCGAGGACGTGGCCGGGCCGGGATCTGAACCCGCCACTCGGGCCCTCTCCCTGCCCTGGCACTCAGAGCCGCGGGTCTCCCGAGAACAAACGAGAGCCCGAGCAGCTCAATGGCACCAAACACCGAGTTAGGAGGGGCTCCGTGGAAGGGGCCGCGGCTGAGGAGCAAAGCCAGCCTGGAGGTCAGCGGCTCACCCCGGCGCCTCGGGCTGCAGAGCCTCGTGGTGGGAAGGAGGCACACCACAGCCCTGGGTGCCGAGCCCGCCTGCCACGCTGACGGACACCAGCTCCAGTCGAGCCCTCAGGCCACCCTCCTGCGCTGTGCCAGGCATCGGCCTGCACCCCGCAGCCCACTCCCTCCAACCCCTCAGGCTGCAGCCCGCGGCCCCCTCCCACCAGCACCCCAAACCCATCGTGCTGACTCTGCGCAGCTGTTTCTCCCTCAGCAGCACAAGCACCTGTGCACACGTACAAACCCCAGGACACGGGCCGCGTCAGCACACGCAGACCCGCCTGCCCGCCTGCCCCCTCGGGAAGGCCTCCTGGTGCTGCGAGGGCTGCTGCAGTCTCCTGCAGCCAGCTGCCCCAGCTCTGCGGCTTCCCCTGCCGCAGTGGCCACTCTCATCAAATGCCTCCCGGGCAGTTAGGGAAATGTCTCTCCCACCAGTCCACGGGCTCCAGGGCAGGGACCTGGTCTTCACCAAGCTGGCAGCACGCGGCACTGCGGTTCACAGAAGTCACCCAGGGAGGCTCCGTGCCCATCTTAAAGATGGGGGAGCTGGACCCCCAGGGAGGCTCCGTGCCCATCTTAAAGATGGGGGAGCTGGACTCCCAGGGAGGCTCCGTGCCCGTCTTAAAGATGGGAGAGCTGGACCCCCAGGGAGGCTCCGTGCCCATCTTAAAGATGGGGGAGCTGGACTCCCAGGGAGGCTCCGTGCCCATCTTAAAGATGGGGGAGCTGGACTCCCAGGGAGGCTCCGTGCCCGTCTTAAAGATGGGGGAGCTGGACCCCCAGGGAGGCTCCGTGCCCATCTTAAAGATGGGGGAGCTGGACCCCCAGGGAGGCTCCGTGCCCATCTTAAAGATAGGGGAGCTGGGCCCCCAGGGAGGCTCTGTGCCCAGGGAGGCTCTGTGCCCATCTTAAAGATGGAGGAGCTGGGCCCCCAGGGAGGCTCCGTGCCCATCTTAAAAATGGGGGAGCTGGGCCCCCAGGGAGACTCTGTGCCCAGGGAGGCTCTGTGCCCATCTTAAAGATGGAGGAGCTGGGCCCCCAGGGAGGCTCCATGCCCATCTTAAAGATGGGGGAGCTGGGCCCCCAGGGAGGCTCTGTGCCCATCTTAAAGATGGGGGAGCTGGGCCCCCAGGGAGGTTCCGTGCCCATCTTAAAGATGGGGGAGCTGGACTCGGCCTCCTCATCCTGGGAGGTGACACACTTCCCTCAAAAACACAGAACATTGAGAAAGCACCACAGAAACCCGGGGGAGCCGGCATCCAGCTCCAACCACTGCCCATCTCTGCTGTTCCTGCGCCCTCTGCCTACCTTCTGCCTTCTGGTTTTCTTAGAGTAACTAAGGCAAACCTCAGTCTTTCTATCATCCTCCCATGAAGATTTCAGTGAGGATTCTTAACGAGTAAGGACTTTTAAAAACACAACCGTGCATTATCAACCAGCATAATTAACAGGATCCCTTAATAGGACCCAACACCCGACGCCCTGCCTGGAGACCCCGACCACCTAGACCTCAGTCCACTCCAGCACGGAGCACAGAGCAGCCGCAGCCTCCTGCACAGCCCGCTCCGAATTCCAGCAAATCCAGAGCTCTAGGCCCCAGGACAGGAGGCCTGGCGCACCTGGTTACAGAGGACACATCAGGTGACGCCCCTTTCAGGAGAAGCCTTGGGCCTCTTCCTCCCTCTGCCAGGGGCTGAGTCGCCTCCAGGGGACCAGAAAGCTGCCATTTCCCTTCAGCTCACTTCCATCTCCGGATGCACCTTAGGACGTCCCTGCTGAGCCCCACCCACCCTGTGCTCCTACCCAGAGCTGGTAACCAGGGCCTGGGGGTGAGAGCCAGGCCCGCCAGGCAGGCGAGACCCTCCTGCAGGAGGCCTCCCTGGCAGCAGAAGGCCGGGGGTGGACCAGAGGGGTCTGGGGACTCAAGGTGGACACCCGAGTTGCCCTCAGGCGGAGCGTCTCTAGCAATCGTGGTAAAAATCCTCTTTGAGACAAGTGAGTTCAAGAAATTGATCTGCTCTCCCTGCTGGAGATAATAAAATGTTCCAGCTGAAGAGAAACCAGTTACCTTTGATCTCTCCAGTCAAGACAAGACCCAGAAGAGCCCGTGACTGCAAGGCCGGCCGGGCGGGGCCTCTCTGTTCCCTCGGAAACGGCACAGGCCACCTGGCGTTTCCACAGGCCACAGGCCTGGAGCAGCTCAGCTGGGAGCTGGGCTACGGCCGTGGTCCCACCAGGGGCTCAGGGGGGACACCTGCCCCCAGCCGCCCTTGGTCTGCTGGCAGAGCCCACCTCCCGGCAGCTGCAGGGTGAGGGGCCCCTTCTGGCTGGAGGCCACCTTAGCTCCCAGCGCTGCCCAGGGCTCCTGGGCTCCCCACACCTCGCATGGCCGGTACTTCCTGGCCGCAGGCTCCTTCAAGGTTGCGATGGGAAGAAAGTGCACCTTCCAGCAAGACGGTGCTTGACAGGACACCAAGGCATCAGGGAGGGACATCCTCAGCTCAGCCACATCCCCAGTTAGAACTGAGGGGTCACATGGAGGACGGAGGATCACGGGCCTTGGAGGCCACGGCAAAGTCCGTCCACGACGCACGCTGTCCACAGCTCCCGGGGTAGAGGGACCACTTCCACTGGACTGGAACCCCAGTCTCGAGAGCCCTGAGGCCGTGACCTCAGCCCGAGAGCAGGATTCAAAGTCGCCAACCAGCCCCAAGAGTCACAGGCCTTCCCTAGGAGAGGCAGTCAGGCCTCCCCACAGGAGCTGGCGGAACCCAGGAGAAGACCCGCAGCCCTGGAGGGCAAGGCCGTCAAGCGTGAGCTGGCGAGGTGAACACGAGGGGCCAGAGACCTCCAGGGAGGGGCCACAGATGCGAAGCCAAGGGGCCCCCGGACGGAGCCGCCAGACGCCAGGAACAGGCAGAGGTTCCTGCGGCTGAAAGCTGAAGGAGACGCAGGGCTGAGAGGACAGGCTGCAGACGTGCTAGCTTGAGTGGGATCTGGGACACTGAGCACTAGGGAGCCAGCGAAGGCGCCAGGCAGGCGGCAGGGGAGGGACGCTGTTGGACACACATGGCCAGCGAGGAGGCCGCTGCACCAGCCCAGCCACAGGTGAAGCCGAGAAGGGAAGGCGGGCTTGAGATGCACTTCA
The DNA here is from genome assembly GCF_902686445.1 of Sciurus carolinensis. Taxonomy (NCBI): domain Eukaryota; kingdom Metazoa; phylum Chordata; class Mammalia; order Rodentia; family Sciuridae; genus Sciurus; species Sciurus carolinensis. The sequence continues at coordinate 37,438,131 of NC_062230.1, forward strand.
GGGGAAAGCCAGCAAGTGAGACTTGAACTGAGCCAGGTCACATGGAGGAGGAAGGTGGCCCGGGCACAGTGGCCTTGGGAGGACAGAGGAACCACAGAGTGGTGAACAGAGAACAGAGCGGTGGGGCTCCCTGGAAATTTTCTAGAAGACTTGGTTAAAAGGAAGTTCCGTGTCAGGTGACAGATGCCAGACGCAGAGACGAGGGCCCTGGTCCAGGCCCCTGAGCTGCCTCCGAGAGTCCAGGTCGCAGGGTGGGCAGCCCGGGGTTGGGGCAGGTGTGGGGCTGGGCCCAGAGGTGCTGGACAGCCACTGGGCCCTGCAGGAGGGCCAGGGCGTCCTAGGGTTTTGTCCTCCTCATTTCACCCCAATTAACAAAAAGGTTCCTTTGGAAAAGGCCACGGGGAGCCCCTGGGGGCCACCCTGCAGCTGAGTGCTGTCCATGCACCGTTGACCCCGCAGCCAGAGAAGCCACCTCGGCCAGTGGGACCCAGCTGCCAGCCCTTGAGAAGAGCCATGAGCCTCCAGGGACCACTGACGGGCGTCCCCGGTCATCGCTGCCTGCCCGCTCTCTCCGAATCAAGACGTGTGCTGGGCGACTCGGGGGCCGGAGCAGAAGTGCAGGATAGTCCAGCCAGGACATGGCACCGAGGCCACCAGGGCTGCAGCACCTGGAGGGAGCCAGGCCTGAGCCCCCAGCATTGGTCAGGTGATTCATCCCCTTAGTGATGGTCACGGAGCCTCTGAGTCATCCCGGCCTCCAGACCCAGCGCCAGGGACTCAGAACATGCAGCTCGCAGCCGGGGACGGGCGAGGACGGGGACAAGTATAACCTGTTCCCGGCACTCCAGCAGCCTCCTCCTGTGGAGGCCCTGCACCCACGGCCACCTGATGGCCTCCTGAGTCCGCTGGTCCACGCTCATCCCGGGTGCCACACCCCACCTGGCACCGAGGCAGCGCACCCTGCACATCTGGGAAGATCTGGCCCGTGTGCTGCGGAAGGAGCAGGTGACACCAGGCAGGAGAGGCTGGGCAAGATCTGCTGTCCGGCAGAGGAGCCCCACGTCCGCAGGTCCGGGCTCCTGCGGTCCTCAGCTCAGGGGCGAGAGCCGGCAACCTGAGGGCGGAGCACAGCTTTCCAGGAGGTCTGTGGCGCCTCTTGCCCACCCGCAGAGGACCTGGGACCAACTCCCTGGCAGTGGTGAAGAGCACCGAGCTCCCCGGAGACCTCGTTAGGAACTGACCTGTGGCCCCCAAAGATGCCCCAGCATAACCCCCGGTCTGCGAACGCGGCTATTTGGAAAAAGCGTCTCTGCAGAGGAAGGAGCCAAATGAGGCAGGAGGAAGAGCCCAGCCAACACCGGTGGGTCCTTTCAAGAGGGAAGCCTCGCCGTGAGGGGAGGCCAGATGTGGGAGGCCGCCCTCGACCAGCCAGGGCCCTGAGGCCACCGGAAGCTCCTCCTCTCGTCTCATGGGGCCAGCCCACCCGCACCCCTCCCTGCCATCAGAATTCGTGTTTCCAGAACCGATAGAGAAGGCATTTCTGCTGCAACGACCACTGAGCGAATGGCAGCCTGAAGAAGCTGATGAGGAGCGCAGGTCCTACACCCAGCACCCGGCACATTATCCCCCGGCAAGGGAGCTGGACCAAGGCTGCCGGCCTGAAGATGAGGAGCGTCCCCTGGATCACCTGGACGGCCCAAGGTAGCCGCAGGGTCCTTGGAGGTGGAAGAGGGAGGCGACAGAGTCAGCACCAAGGCCATGCAGCCCAGGTCCCGGCCCCGGGCTGACTCTGAGGATGGAGGAAGGGGCCTCCAGACAAGGAACGCAGGCGGCCTCACGAGACTGGAAAAGGCAGGAAGCAGAAGGTCCCCAGAGTGTCCAGAGGGGCACAGTCCTGTTGGCACGGTGACTTTGGCCCCATGGGACCATCTAAGACTTCTGACCTCCAGAGCTGTGTCGCTTTCAGTCGCTCCATCTGGGGCGATTCGTTATAGCAGCAACAGGAAACTAATACACCAAGCTCCACCGCCACACAAAGTGGCTTTCCTAAGAAAAACCAGGGGCGTGTTCGGTTTTGTTCCCAAGGACTGTTCCTGCAGTCGGACCCGGGATGGAGTGAGGGTCCTCTCCACTCCATCACGTCCGTCTGACTCTGGTCTCCAACCTTCCTCTTCCTCTTCCTGGGGCAGCACTGGACCCCCCGATAACCCAGAACTCCTATTTCACCTTCCTGTCGTCAGCCCGACCTCTGAGCCGGCGATCACAGAGCAACCGCTGCAAAATGCTTTTTTTTTTTTTTTTTTTTTTTTTTTGCAAACTTTCCCAGTTCAAGATGGAACTGCAGAGTCTCCCTCTTGGTGCACAGCCCTCCCCTGGGCAGCGTGCAGTGCTGCAGAAGCTGGACAGAGGACCACGCTGCTCCCTCGCCCTGGACATCTGCGTTTCAGAGGAGCCAACGCCCGTCTCGGCGTCTCCCCCGGACACAGGTTCAGCCACACGCCTGCCCACTGGGCTCCCGGCAGAAGACCAGGCCCGTCGACCTCACGCTCTCTGGGCCGAGTCCACCTCCTGACGAGTCCCACACTGGTGCTGACCAGGGTCCACGGGGAACAGACAAGACCTATGGCGGTCATCGCTTCAATGGCAGGATGTCCAATGGAGGCGTGAAGGACCTCCGAGGACGTTCCCCAGGCGCTCCCAGGGTCTGGGCCGCTCTGGACACGGCTGGCCCCGGAGGCCGCTGGTCCGGAGGCCGGGACGTGGTCCTCCGAGGGGCGGGCCTCCTGACCCTTCCGTTCCCATCCCTCATCCACCCTCCTGCTGTTGTCGGCTCAGCACCTGCTGCTGGAGACCTGGCTTTCATTCCAGGGATGCTCGAGGGGCCGGGAAGGAGTCCGGGCTGCCACAGTGGGAAAGCCCGCTGTCCCCTCCCCAGAACGGGACGTTTTCAGCGCAGGTGTGAACGGCAACGGCTCTGAGGTCCCGCAGAGGGGCCACCGGTGCCGCCGAGGAGGAAGAGCCGTGTCCAGAACCACTGCTGGCTCCCACCCGGCCCAGCCCCTTCCTGCTGTGTGGCCTGCAGGCTGCTCGCGGGAATGGACTGAGGAAGTGGCACAGAGCCGAGTGCCCGGCGTCTGGTCAGCGCTGCCCCCGCGGCTCCAGGCCGTGATGTGAGGGCGAAGCCAGCAGGAGCCACGACCCCGACATCCGCGCTGACCCCGCCGTGTCCAGAGGCTGGTTTGAGCCGGGCAGGCGCCAGAACCCCTGTCACCCTCGTGGGCCCCCAAGGTGGGGGTGGGACAGGAAACGGGGGTGCCCGGAGGTTAAGCCCCTTGCCCGAGGTCACACAGCTGGCGAGCGTCTGGCCCCAAAGTCCCTGATGCCTGCCGTCCACGGGGGGGCCCAGAAGCCCAAGCCTGCACCTCCTCCCCGTGGCCGCCTGCTTCCCTGTGGCCGCCTGCTTCCCTGTGGCCGTTTGCTCCTGTCCCCAAATTGTCAAACCTCCGTTTCTCTCAGGTCTCTCTTCTACTCAGAAACCCAGAAGGCCCCTTCGCCAGGTCTGGGCTCACCTCCCTGCCTCAACTGCCCCCTACCTGCCTGCCCGCTACCCTCTTGGTCAACTCCTATCCACCCTTCAGAACCCAGCTTCCCAAAGCCCTTCGTGGACATTTCTGCCCAAGAAAGAGCTGCTGCCCTAACTTTTAGCCTCCATTTCATCCTTGGAAGACCCTCGACTGACCCGGGTTTGCCAGGCTTCACTACCGTGTGCCCACAGGAGTGGGCAGAGGCTCTTCTGGTGCAGCCCTGGCTTTCCTTCCAACCCCATCAACGTAGAGGGTGACCTGAGGCTACCCTGACCCTGGCCATAAGCTTGTGACCCCTGTGTGACCAGCCAGAGCAGAACACCACCCATGGCTGCAGGGATTGCTTAGGGATGAGCCTGTGACCCAGTCAGAGCCCACCAGACTGAACCCAAGCCTCCTGATGGAAAGGCCCCAACTATCGAGTTGCTTCCTACAGGACTTAGAGGTGGGAGGTGCAAAGCCAGGTGCCGCCGGGACCACCCTGGGGAGAGTCGCTTCTTGACAGTGGAGCTGGCATGGAGGAGAGAACAGGAAGGGGGAGAGAACAACCCTGGGTCCTGATGACACTGATGGAGCACCTAGATCCAGCCATACCTGTAAGAGCCCTATTCTCAGATGTCTCAATTATGTGACCCAATGAAGTTCCTTTGCAACTAAAGAAGGCTAGTCAGGGTCTGCCACTTGCAACCCAGAGCCCTGACTCGTACATCCTCAAGACCACAGCTGGGCTGCTCTAAGAACAAACCATATCCTGCTCACCTTCCAGGGCCCGGCTCACAGCCTGAAACATCCTCTCAACACAGCTGCACTGAAGGTAAGTTTGGGAGTTTCAAAGCCACCAGCTCGGTTGATCCTGGGGGCTTAGGATGCAGTCCTATCTCACTTCACTAATGAAAAGAGCCAGGCTTAGAAACTTCCAGAACACGTGCCAGGTAATCTTAGTGTCCATGGGCTCTACGGGGAATCCTCATGTTCTGTGCAGCAGGTACACAGTTGGTGCTTAACAGGTGCCAGGAGAGCAGGTGGAACTGGCCCAAACGCAGCTCCTGTGTGGCCATGCTGCTGCCTTAGGTTCCAGGAGCTGGGCGGGGGCAGCAGTGCCAGCTCGGGCTGGGCCATCCTCTCCCAGCCTGGCGCCCTGTGTGCCCTCCCCTGCCCACAGCCCCCCACCCCCAAACCTCCCCCACCCCCCCACCCCCCACCCCCCCGCTGCGGGCACCACCGAGACTTGGCAGAGGTCAGAGGAAGTGTGACGTAGCAGGTGGAGCGTCCAGATGACAGACGGCCACCTCTGGAGACGGGTGTCGGGTGACAGGCAGGCCAGCGGCTTTATGGCGTGTTGGCAGAGGGCTCCCAAGACTAGTCCAGGCCTGACCGCCAAGCGGGACCCCGCAAAGCAACTGGGCGTGAATCTGGGGTCTCTGAACTCGGACCCCAGCTCTGACATGACACCCGCGCTCTGGGTGGACCTAGAGACTAGCTCGGGTGCGTGGGCAGAGGAGCGGCCGGGCGTGAGGCTGCTGTGGGCCCAAGGCGGCCCCCACAGAGGGCGGTCCCCGCAGACGTGCACGTGCCCAGGGGCTCCCCCTCCAAGCTTCTGTTCCCTCACCCGTCACATGAAGGGCACCACAGGACCCAGCTCCTGAGACCGCGGGGGTCCTGAGATATCAGGAATAATGACGGCGGCCGGCCGGGCACGGGCGCCGTGCCAGGGTTTTAAGTGCATTATTTGATTGAATGTTTACAGCTGCCCCGTGGAGTGAGGAGCAGGGCTGAGGTTCGCACCCAAGGGAGGCCCAGCAGCCACGCCGGGACCTCAGCATCCGCTCTGCCCGGCGTGGGGCCCGGCAGCAGCCCCGGCACCCCCCGGGCATGTCGGCCAGGCAGAAGCTTGGCCTGCCCAGGCCCTGCAGAGTCCACCCCTGCACGTCAGCCAGGTCCCCTGGAGTCCCCGCAGCAGCGTGCTGAGGACGGCGCCTGGTCCCGAGCAAACGCTGACTGAATGTCCGCCATTCGCCGTGTCACGGGTGTTTGCGGCCCAGAGAGACGGCTGGGCCAAAACCCAGGCTGAGTCACCCCAGCGCGAGCCGGCAACGGCCCCACGGACACTGCTCCCCGACACCCCGAGGACAGGGGCTCGGCCCACCTCTGAAGTGTCTCCAGTGGACCGAGACCGGGCTGCTGGGGGTGGAGCCGGGGCCTGGGCCACACCCAGCTGCGCCCGGCTCCCCAGCCGCGCCTGCTTCCGCCTGGCCCACCCACAGCCACGGCGACCTGTTTCACAGCGAGGCGGAGGGCTCAGGCCCTCCCTCAGGGACTCCGCAGGGGCTCAGGCCCTCCCTCAGGGACTCCGCAGGGGCTCGGGCCCTCCCCCAGGGACTCCTGCAACGAACAAGCCATGCTCCCGGCCTGGGTCTGATCCCAGGACCCACCTCCAGGGCGGCAGTGCCCGGCTCACCCGGCTCCAGGGCACACAAGGGTGACATCGCAGGGCGACCCTTGTCTCTCCAAAGGCTCCTACTAGTTGGGTTGCATGAGTGACCCACGGGCAGGTCCTCAGTGTGAAATGGTCACCTGGCACACGAGTGTTAAGGCACAAAGCAGAAGCCCCTTGTCAGAGTCCCAGGGCCGGAAGCCTCAGAGGCCTCCGCCTGCCTCCCGGCTGCAGGCCCCGGGCGCCAGGAGTCCTCCCACAAGGTGCTCCACCAGCCCCGGACTCGGACTCTGTCCCCGAGATCAGGGCAACGGGAAAACGTGATGAGGGCCGAGAAGGCGTAGCTCGGGGCCGGCACACGCGGGTTCCCACGCTGCCCCATCCCGTCCCTGGAGGCAGGTCCCGTAGAGGCTTGTGAGACGGGGAGCCTCCACTCGGCTGCAGACGCGCCCACAAACTCACGTGCGCTTTTAGCAAAAAGACGGCCACACTGGACCCGGGGTCCCCAGGCTCCCTGCTCCGGGGTCCCCAGGCCGTGGGGACATGTCAGTGCCCAGAGCCGCCCAGATGCACCCTCGCCCTCTTCGACCGCTCTCGGCGCCCATCCCAGGAGCAGCAGCACCACGGCGTGCTGACCGCTCCCCCCGGGGTGGGCAGCTACCTTGCTTCCACCTGGAGTCACCCTCGTGGGCACCGCGGCCACACTGCGAGCTGGGCAGCCTCGGGAGCAGGAAGGCCACCACGCGGGGGACAAGCTCCTCAGAGCCCCTGCCGAGGACGGGCAGGAAGACCACCACGGGGCAGCAAGTCACCGCCCGCTCGCAGCCCTGGGGAGCACGCGGCAGGCTCGGGCGCCCCCCAGCATCCTAGAACCTCCAGCACGGGCCGAGCCCGGGCCCAGAGCAGGGTGAACAGGGCACCCGGCCTCCCACCCCCAGGGGCTCGCTCTCCAGGGACACGGCAACGCAAAGCAACCCACTCCAGCCCCAAAGACGGCCCAGCAGAGTCGTGCTGTGACTGGCTCAGCATCGGAGCCCTGAAATTCCACCCGGGACCCCCAGGGACCAGGCAGACAAAAGGGAGGGGCGCCGTGAACCAGGCTGGGGAGGGAGGAGCATGGAGTCTCTTCTCCCTGGAGATCCCCGAGGCCTCCAGAACTCTACCAACCACCTTCCTGGTCCGATTTGTTTTTGAGGTTTGGAGGCTGTAGCTCTCTGAAGGCCACCCAGAGAGTTATAGCAAAGTGCAGGGGAAGAGCCCTGGTCTGAATCCTGGGCCACTGTGCTTTCCACTAACTGTTGTAGCCTGTGCTTATTTATACTAAGGTGTGAATGATCATCTCATTCAGAAATGTTCTCTCTCCAGGAACGTTTTCCAATGAAACCCAAATTCTCCCGCTTGGGTCTGAATAGCCCAAGTAGAACCCAAAGGATAAACAAAGCAGATCTTCCCCCGAGGGCTGTCTCAGAGAGGGCTGAGGGTGAAAAAGCTAAATTGTAACTGTGAAAAATATAGACAGTGCTTCCATATTATAAGAATAGAAAGTGGTGGCTGGGGTACAATTCAGTGGTAGAGTGTTTGACTAACATACCTGGGGTCCTGGGTTCAATTCCCAGTACAAAAAAGAGGGGAAGAGAAGGAGGGTGGGAGGTGGGCCGTGGAAGGTAGGGAGGGAGGGAGGAAGAAAATGAAACCAAATATAAATTTTACCTGAATTTTTATGGTTAAACTTGAAACTTCAAATAAATTTTGTCCCTGTAGATAGTGCCTTCGGACTCAGTCCCAGCCCCTGACAGCATGTAGCCACCTCCTCTGCCATCCGATGGAAACATTTGAAGAGTTCCAAGTTAAAGAAATGACTGTCTAATGGTGAAACTGGAGACAGGGGAGTAAGAGAGGTTTTCAGTGGGGAAGGTCATCCTGAGCCTGCTCTGCCTAATGCATAGTCATAACAACAGCAGTTATTGAGCCCTTAGTGTGTGCCCAGCACTGGACTTTGCATTTCACAAGGACAAGATGGCCCTAGGGTCATCGCCCATCTTCCAGATGGCAAAGCGGAAGCTCGGGACCCCTGACTCTCCCAGTTCCTCCAGTTCATCAGTGGTGGGAGCAGGATGTGGGAACCTGTCCATACAGGGCACCAACTTACCCAGTTTACCCAGGACTGGCCCAGCTTTGATGCCACCCCCAGATCCCCGTGTGCCAGGCATAAGGAGACAACTGGTCACCCCGAGGAGGGCCGGCTGAGGCTCCAGAGAACAGAATGTCGGCCACCGTGCCTCGGCTCTTGGCTGTGCGGTGTCCAAGCAAGGCTGTGTGAGAGGTCGCTCCCCGACCAGGAGGGTGGCCAGCTCCTGCCCTGGGCAGGCAGGCGGGCTGAAAGCAGATTGCAATGCACAGGCCCTGAGGAGGGAGGGGCCTCGGGCACTGGCACAGTCGGCCCTCTTGTGAGGGTGTTGCTCTCACGGGGCACTGACCAGTCCGCATCCCAGGAACTCCCTCCACCCCAGGTGACCTGAACAGGGGGTCACTGCAGGGGCTGATGTGGTTTGAGTGTGTGTCCCCGGGGGGCTCAAGTGCTGGAAGCTTGGTCCCAGTGTGGAAGAGAGGTGGTGGGACCTTTAAGAGGCGGAGCCTAGTGGGAGGTGGTTAGGTCATTGGGGGGCATCGCCCTGGGAAGGGAGGAGGCTGTCTCCTCAAGTAGCTCAGATCCCACGAGAGTGGCTGCTGTCAGAGACAGAGGGGCCCTCCGCGCCGACTTCTGCCTGGTCCTGTGACCTGCCCCTCTCTCCCACGCTCCCACCATGCCATCTACCACGCTTTGACGCAGCCTGGGGGCCTCCTGTGACCAAGCAGATGTGGGCGGGCACCATGCTCTCAAACCTCTGGCAGCTCAGTGAGCCTCTTTTCTGTACCAAGTCCCCGGCCTTGGGAATTCTGCTACAGCAGAGAGTCTCAGCCCATCGCCCTGCTCCCCGATTAGAAGCTGCTGCTGCTGCAGGTTCCAGAAAACACACACAATTAGTCTCAACGGCAGGTTCCGGGTCTCTGTTTATTCAGGGTTGTGGTTTTTCCTTCTAATTTCTTCCCCCTCGAATTGGCAGGTAACATGACACGGCTCTTGTCTTGCTCTCACCGGGAAAGACCACAGAAAGAAACGCTGTACAGGTCACCACGCTTCAAAATGAGTCTTTTTAAGAAGTGAAAGAAAGAAAAGGAAATTGCCTGAATGGGTTCCTATTAGCAGGAAGTAAGAAAAGGTTCCAAAAGGAAATCTGTCCCCGAGAGAACGCACGCTGCCCCTGTCACTGTGCCTGAAACTTGCTCCGGACTCTTCTCTGAATGTGACCGTCTTCTCCGCATATTTATTTTGCTTGCCCTGCTTAGAGTCAGAGCCACCAGCGCTGCTGACAGCGGAGGCTGGGGGCCCCTCTTGCTCCCCCAGGAGCACTGCTCGGCCCCCAGCCCCTGGCTCCCCACCGTCTGCCTGTCCCTCCTCCAGAGTCTCACGGGGCCTCAGCGCCCCTGCCATTTCCGTCCCCTGCTCTGCGCTCCGCCTGGTCTCTGCCCGACCTCCACTTCTCCTCCTCCTCCCACTTCTGCAGCCCAGCCAGGGAGGGTCTTCCCTCTTCCTCTCCAAACCAGCTCCGTCCTCCCAGCCCCCCCGGGGCCGAGGTGCTCCTCTCCATCCCGACCACCCGCCTGTGGCTGGCACCAGGACGTCAGTCCAGTGACGGCAGACGCCCCCTCTGCGTGGTCCTGCTGGTGCCCCAGGCCACCTACCAGCTGGCAGGGGTGCAGGAAGTGCTCAGCCACCCTCCACTCTGCACCCCCGAGGGGCCAGGCCTGCGCCCCCATCTGCTCCCGGGGGTTACGGGTGAGTGAGGCTGGGCTTCCCCAGAGAAGCTGAGCCAAGCCCCCAACGCAGGCGGGGCACTCAGGAGGGGAGGCCTGGAGGAGGGTCAGGCAAGGGAGGGAGCTGGTGCTGTGGCCTCCAGAGGGTCCCGAGGTGGGCGGCTGGGGCTCGGTTCCAGGCGGGGTGGGGGGTCATGTACGACATGCAGGGACTGACCTGCTGCCCCGGCCAGGGCTGCAGCTGGGGACACTGTCCTGGCTCTTCCGGGCTGCTGCAAGCTTGGAAAGAAAGTCCCAGGCAGAGGGGGCTGCAGAAGGACCCCAGAGTAAGGGCCAGCACCGAGGGGGTCGGAAAGGGAGCGCCTGCCGCAGCTGGTGACCCAGAGGCTCCTCCCCTGGGTCCTGCGAGCTCTCCTGCTGAGGGCAGCCCGCCCGACACCAGCGGCCACCCAGAATCAGGCTGGAAACCTCGGGGTCCTGGGTCCCTCCTCCTCCTTCAAGGCCACCCCATGCCCGGCCACAGGCACGTCTTTCTGCACTCACTGCACGCTTTCTCCCTTCTCCACAGACCAGCTTTCCCTAAAGTGGGTTCCCCAGAACAAGGGTCCCCAGAAAAGGCTTCCAGAGGGAACTCACTTTGAGCAAGGTCACGTATCACGCGGCCGCTCTCCAAGAGCCCAGTGAAGGGGGCCCAGTAACGGCTCAGAGGAGTCCTGCAGAGGCAACCCACTGACGTCCATGGAACCCAACATCCAGCAAACACAGCCTTGTCCCCGCCTGAAGCCCGTTCCTGCCCCAGGACACAGGCTGGCACAACGGCTCCCTATGCAACACCAGGCCAGCCTCTCTTCCCTTTCATCTGTCCGAGCAACGCAGGGATATTTTCTGTGGAAGACCGGACAGCAAGCATTTGAGCACCTCTGCACGTCCAAAATCTGTCCTTCAAGGACAAACTCGAAGGCCACCTCCTGCAGGAAGCCTTCCAGGATCTCCTCAGCTGGAGCAACGCGTCCCTGTCCCTGGCTCCTTCATCCCTGCGTCACAGGCGGTGCTAGCCTGTCGAAAACCCTACAGCAGCTGGTGGACACCTCCCAGCCGCAGCTGCCCCGGCCACCACCGCTGGGAGCTGTGAAGGTGGGTCCCCATCTCGGGAGCGAGGACTCGGGGAGGGCAGCCCTCCCCATCCAGCCCCCATGGCCTCCAGAAGTGAGGGGCCTGGCACCAAGGTGGGGAGACCTGGCTTTACACCTGAAGACCACTGGGGTCGCGGGGGAAGGTGAAGCCAGCAGCTGGTCCAGTTCAGAGAAGCCACACAGGCTGGGGGCACAGGACGCCGCTGACGCACTGGGCACAGGTGGACTCGGGCAGCACCCCAGGGGGAGCCGGGCACCCCAACCCAGCCTGAGGAGGTTTCAGGAAGCAAGATGAATGATGGGAGGAACGGAGCCAGCAGACCGAGCAGAGCCAGCCCTAAGAGTCCACCTGCTGGACACAGAGGAGTGGAGGAAGGCGACGGAGGTCACGCTGGGAAGATCTGAGCCCTGCTCCTTCCACTGCCCGGAGCAGGAGAGCCGAGGCCACGAGCAGCGGCCTCACCTCCGCTGAGTATCCCAACTGCAGGCTGCAGGTGGAGGCCCCAGAGCTGGACCCTGGGTGGCTTCTCTCTTCTAATCACACACAGATGGACGCACCTCCCTCCCACGCTGCCACAGAGGCCAGGGTGCAGCCTAGGGGGCGGCGTGGGGCGGACCGGTGGGGGTACTCGGGGAAACGGAGGCCAGAGTCTGCAAAGCCCTTCCACCTGGAGCGTCCTTAGCTGCCTCCTGCCTGGCCTCCCGATGTGATCCAGGCTGAGCTCTCGTCAAGCCCAGGACAGAATGACAGGGCGGCCACCCGGACCTGAGGTGCACTGATGTCTCGGCCCCTGTGGCCTCTGCGATCCCTCAGCCTCCTCCTGAGGCCGCGTGGGACCAAGACGGGGAGCCAGACGCTCCTGGTCAGAAGCTCAGCTGCACCAACCTCCCGCGAGCTCCAGTTCACCTGAGGGCATGGTGGAGAACCGCGGATGATGCGCCACAGCTCCCCCTCTCTCCCAGGGCAGCCCGGACACTTGCGGGGCTCCCGGGCCAGGTCTGCTTGTCCACGGCCGGGCTCTTGACTGCAGACAGCGCAGCGGCCCACAGGGTTCTGCAGAGGTGGCCGAGGAGGGCGGGCCAGGAGGCCAGCCGAGCCAGCAGGAGGGGCCCACAGCTCCAGGGGCGGCTGCCGGTCACAGGAGCAGGTCTCCCCAGCATGGAGAACAGCGCCAGCACAAAGTAGGTGCTCAGTAAACTGAGGGGCCACAGCACAGGCCGCTGGGGAAGGGGACGGCCTCTCGGCGCCGGCAGCCTAACAGGAAAGCACTCTAAGGGCCGCCTCTGCTGTGACAGCTCTTCCCGGCGTTCTCGGCACTTCATTATGCAGAACGACAGGTTCTAGGGGAGCCCTGCTTCCCTAATCAGAAGAGCGACTTGGTACAAGAAGAAGGTGACCTCGACCAGGTGCAGGGCTGAGTGCCACCTCTCTTAAGCGGATGTGCTTTTAAAAGGTGTGTGTCTCCCTTCAATGGCCCAGAGGAAAGTTCCCCCAGCTTCCCGGGATGCCAGCTGCATGAACCTGGCCCAAGTGCCGGCCCTCCTGTGCCCATTTCCTCCCTCGTGAAGCGGGAGGATGGCGGAGCGGACCATGGAGGCACCCGTGGAGGGAAAGGAGGTGATGAAAGCACATCAGCATGGTGCCTGCCACCCAGGGGCGCTCAGTACGTACCCTGACCAGAAGGCTGGCCACCAGCAGCCTGTCCCTGCCGTCCCCAGGGCCCTTACAGCCCTCACAGGGAGAGGTAGAAATGCTGTTCATCGCACATTTTAAATGCTGTGGTCCCCAGGTACCATGATGCACAGCTGTGGTCCCAGTGACTTGGGAGGCTAAGGAAGGAGGATCCCAAATTCAAGGTCAGCCTCAGCAACTTAGCAAAGCCCTGTCTTGAAATTTAAAAAAAAAAAAAAAAATTAAATGGGCTGGAGGTGTAGCTCCATGATAAGACACCCTGGGTTCAATCTCTGATACCAAAATAAATTTTGCTGTGTTCTTTGCTTCTTCAAAGCTCCTGAGAATGATGAAGAGTATGAGCTAAAGTCACAGCAGTAAGAATGGAAGGTTGGAGGCCAAGGAAAACCTCCTAGCCTATGAGACAAAAAAGTGTCACTGTGGGACAGACTTTCTCAGCAGGAGACACCAAGCATGGAGGGCTTGGCGTGGCCAAGGAGCCCCAGAAGATCCCGAGTGGGAAGGGACCTCACTGTCACCGCTGCCTGGAGAGGGGACCCTCCCTCCCCGGTGAGGCCAGGATTCCTTAAAGGATGGCCTCCCGCGCTGGGTTCTAACCAGAGTTCAAAAACGTGCGACACGGTGAGAGTCTCGAGAAACCACGTCCTGTGGCTTGTTCAGTCACTGCAAATAAAAGCCGAGCAAGGGCCGCAGAATCAGATTACCCACATGAAGGAGGCGAGCTTTCATCTGAAACTCCTCTGAACAGATGCCATTTTCTCTTGCAGTGGAGGCAGGCTGTTCTCCTGATTACTCTTTACCCAAGAAAAACACAGGAGGAGGAGGCGGGAGACGCAAAACCACATCAGTCAGGTGGCCCGACATCGAAAAGCAATTCTTACCAACATTAATATTGCAGCAGCCGAGGAACAGAAATTGGGAGGTTTTCATTGTTCAAAGAACAGAACTAGATGAAAACGCACTCGCAAGCGTGGAGAAAGTTATTATGAAATCTTGCCCGAGCCTCGTGTTTCTCCAACGATTCGAGATAATCACATGAGCGGCTTCAAACAGTCCGCGGCGACATCATTCAGGCAGATGGCTCCCAGAGGTTGGACGTGAGAGCAGGGAATCACCATCCATCAGCCTCGGCGACAGAGCTGATGGTCCCAGCTGATTTGTGGCCAGTTGGAGCTCACGCAGGTCTCTGACTACGGCCACCTCTCTCCCTTAACGACCCTCCTCGCTCAAGAAGGACCCCCATGGAGCCCATATTGTCTCGTTGGAATAAGAAATGGGACGCGCCTCCTCTCCAAGGTCAAAGTAAGGAGGTGTGGCTCCTCCTGTGGTCCCAGGTCTGCCGCTCGAAGAGCAACACGGAACCTCTCCTTGTTGGCGGCTGGGTATGGCGACTTCGGAGACCCACTGGGCCGAAGACCCTCCTCCCCTACCTCCCATGCCCGAGCCCAGTGTCCCCTGGGCAGCAGCAAGGCAGTAACAGCCCGAGCTGGGGTGGCTGTGAGACCCGATGGCTGATGTCCCTCTGGGACACCTGGCACGAGGCAGGCACTCAACAAACAGGACGCCGTCAATCCAGGACAGAGAGACCTGAAACAAAGCAGGATGTCCATCAGGGGGCGTCCGCAAGAGTCCCAAACCCCAGAGATAGTGGTCATGTCGCTCTGGGCTCCCCTGACCACTGTCCACGCAGCAGAAGCGACGGGAGCTCACGTGCCCTCAAGCTGACGCGGCGGTTCAGGGGACCGTTCCTTCCACCCGTGGATCCTGCCCACAGGGAACACTGCTTCCCCCAGGATTAGGCTGCTAGCTGACAAGTCCTCCATCTCCCTCCTTCTCTGTCCCCAGCACGGGGTCACCCCAAATAAACTCCCTGCATCCAAATCCCCTCCTCGGGGTCCAGTTTTCAAGGAACCTAAGCCACAAGAAGCCAGGGGGTGTTTTCTGCCCCCTCAGCTCCCCACGTCCTCTCTGCCACCGCCATGGCCCACGCGACATCAAGCCTTTGACCGTCCCAGTTCCAACCCCACCCGCCACTCGACACACTGACAGCCTTTCCTGGTCCTCAGTCTCCCCGGGGTCTTCGAAGCAGGGCCTGCCTCCCAGGGGTGCTGCGGAGAAGGGCACAGAGGTGGCTCCCTCTCTGTCGCTATTCAGTAGCTGCCGGAACTTTCTACACAGCGGCCGGGGCCCAAAGTTTCCGGAGATGCCTGGGGAGCTTGAGCTCCGGCAGAGAGCACCGAGTTCCAAAAGCGAAATGTCCAGGGCCACACTGGGAAGCCAAGAGAGAGGACGGACTCACGGCCACCACAGAGCAAGCTGTCCCCGCTGACACGCAGGGGAGGCCCCGCCCCGGCCTCTGCCCCGGGCCCAACGAGCTCACCTCCCTGAGGGAGCCGCACAGGGGCCAGTTGGTTTTCCTAGATGATGAGTGACAGACACGGCAACTTCCAGTCCCCAGGAGCCAGCGATCGGCATTCCCGTCCACTGGGGACTGTCAGCACACGGACGTTGCAAAGCAGCACAGACTCAAGTTAAAGCTCAGCACTCGGCCCAAACTTCTAGGAAAGGAGTCATTCCTTAAACTTTTTTAAAAATGTGCAGGAAACTTAAAAAAAAATAATGAAGTCGTGGGCAACCTGAGCACTGACATCATTTTTTTTTCCCTCCTTTTTCTAAACATCCTCCCACGCTCTCCTAATTAAGTAGCTCTGGTGGCTGGTTCTGCCTCTGGTCCCCAGACAGGGGATTCCTGGGGGAGGGGGGAAGAGCCCCCAGCTCCGGCTGGCTGCTCCTTCTCTCGGAGGCTGCTGTGGACGGCACAGCAAGCTCTGAGCAGGCGCAGAGGAGCCGCCTGGGAGCGGAGATGCTGGGGGGAGCTCTGGCAGCCCAGGCGGGTGCCTTGGAGAAAAATGAGACCAGAGGAGCCAACACCTGAGAAACAAAAGACCCCAGGTGCCCCAAGGAGCCAGAGGCAGCCCTGGAGAAAGAGCAGCAAGCGAATGAGACAGACACGTGGGGGCCGGGGAGTGGCAGGAGGCCCACAGCAAATCACCGCACAAGTGACTTCTACCGTGAGCAGGAAGGGCCAAAATTCATTAGTGCAAAGTGCCACCCAGTCTTGGGGTTGGCGAGGGTCAGATCAACTAAGACCTGGGGCGAGGAGTCCCCGGATCAGCGGGGAGAGGGAAGACTGCACTGGACAGAGAGTAGGGCCTGCCTGGAAGCCCCGAAGTCCAGGGCAAGTTTGACAACTGAAGGGAGAGACCCGAGGCTAGAGCTGGAGAGTGAAGGCCAAATACCGCCACAGGTCAAGCACAGACGCAGAAGGCACAGCAAGCCTCCCACGGGGCTTCCTGCCCCCAGGCGCTGACATCGGGGTCTTCACGAGAGCACCCCGCGCTCACTACAGCCCCCTCACGACAGCTGAGAGGCAGAGACAACCTCGTGGTCTGGTGGTGACGAATGGGCGAGGAAAACGCGGCCCGTCCAGATGCCAGGATGCTATTTAGGCTAATTCTGCTCTATACACAGGAAGTTCTGGCTCTGCGAGGTGAGGACATTCCGGGGGTCCGCCGCCCACCACGTCCACCGCCAACAGCTCCGCACTGTGCACCTCAGCAGGCAGGAGGGTGGAGACCACGGTGGATTAAAATGTTCCTGCTACGGTGAAGATCGCTGGTGCAACAGGCCGGCCATCCCCGACGCCCCAGTGCCGTTAACTGGTACTGACTGGCCCTGTGTTCTCGTTCCGTGCTTGAAAGGCTGTTTGGCTCTGTTCTGCTGCTCCCGCTACCCGGGCTCACGTGAGCTTCGTCACTGCCTGTGGATGGCGTGTTACCAAGAGCCCACTCTTCTGCCAGCGGCACCTTCCCACGTCCCTGGGCCTCCGCTGGTCTCTGAGAGGACCACACAGGCTCCCCAGACATCTGAGCAGCCCAGGCGAGAGAGCAAAGCAGAGTGCCTCCCACGGCAGGCGAGGAGGACTGACCCTGTGCACACTGCCCGCATTCCAGCCCCAGAGCCAGCCTCAGGGGCTGCAGCCAGGGCCGTCGCCCGGGGCCCCACGCTCGGGCTCCGCAGTCACCATCGTAACAAGGAGCCCTGCATCTCAGGCTGCACAGGAACGTGTGAATTCTACAGCTGGTCCCGCCACACGCCGAGCAGCTGATGGGCGTCTTCTCCAGCAGATGATGAGAAGTCTTTTTCACAAAAGAAATGGAAGTGCTCAGGAGGAGGACACTTTCCTGCAGTAACACCTCTGGGCTGTTGGGTGCTTCCCACAACCCGGCCCTTGGGCAGCGGCCCAGCTGGTCCGCTCCTTCACCTGTCTCTGGGGCCAAGAGCTGCTGGGTGTCCGTGTTTACAGCTCTTGCTCTCACCGTGTTGGGCAAACGGACAGCATCAGAGGACGGGACCGCAGGGCAGTGCTACTTGACACAGGTGTGAAGTTCCAGCTTTGGAGGATGAGTGAGTTCCAGAGATCGGCTGCACATCACCTGCACCCAGAGCCGTGGTGCGGGACCCGGACAGAGGAGCTCAAATCTCAGCTCTGCCTCTGACGGCGCTAAACCCGGGAAGATCACAGAACCACAGGTTTGGGGAGGACTGAGTAAGATCGTAACCACAGAGCCCTCCATTCGCGGAAGTGCCCCGGGGTGTTGGCTACGAGTGTTTCCGGTGGCCAGGGGCTCCCACCAGGAGCTCCTTGGTAAGGCTGCCCATCAGGGCACTCACCTCCTCATCCCCAGCTAAAGCGGGCGCTGGGGGCTTCTTCCACTTCGCTTGCCCTTGGTGCTCTTGTGCTGATGGAGGAGCACACCCCTGACACAAGATCTGTCTGTCAGGCTTTCTCCAAAACTGAGCAGGAAAGAGGCAAAGACGGCAGAGGGGTCGGCACGCGTCTCAGCTCCATCCCTGGTGCAGAAACAGCTTCGGCCGCCCACCCTCTGCAGCCGGCCCGCTCTCCAGCCCCTTGAACACCACTGTCCTTACGAGAAGCCCTCTTCTTGCTCACGTTGGTCAGGTAGCTTCTGCTGCTTGTCACCAGAGACTCTAACCCGGATGCCACCCTTCAGGAAAGGTGTGCAGACATCCAGATCCCTCCCGGATCAACCCACTCAGGCGTCCACTCAACTCGCCAAGGGGACCAGGCCAGGCAAAGGGGAGGGCGCCTCCTCCGCAGCCCCGTGTAAGAGGGAGACGGGTGTGTGCCTGGCCTCGGGAAGCCTCATGGGGAGATAGTCGGCCCAGAGCCTGTCTTCCCCCAGGAAAACACCTGCACATTCAGTCTCAAGCTGCAGAACCCAGAAAACAGCACCGCCTGACACTAATGTGCTGCCCAGCAGAGAGCCCTGGTCTCAGGAGGGGCCATCTGCTAATTATCCCCTGCCCTGCAGCCTTCTCAGGGCAGTCAGCAGAGCACAGAGCTGGCCAGGCAGGGCCCTCCCAGTCTGCCGCGTCCACCCACCAAGTGGGTGCCACAGCGAGGGAGGATAGCAGGTCACAGGCAAGGGCGGCCACCCCGGGAGTGGACCACCCACAGCCCAGCGACTGCCAACCCCGAAGTGTTCTCTGAACCAGCAAATGCCCCGGCCGGGACATCTTACTCATCTTTAATATAAATTTTTTAAATTGCTTTCCTGCTAGAATACATACTCTGGGGTGGGGACAGAGAAAAAGAATCATAAGAGACGTCGTGTGTGAGAATTGCAAAGTCCCCAAGAGCTTGCCAGCTCCAGGGCTCCTCTCACAGGTGAGAAAAGAGCCCCGGAGAGGGAGCTGTTAACTCAGAGCCTCTTTCAAGGTCAGCACTACTGTCCCCCTGAAAGGCGTAGGTTCAGGTCCTAACCCCCAGCACCTTGGAGGGCGCACTTACTTGGAAATGGGTTCTTTAAGACATAATTAATCAAGTTTAGGCAGGTGCATACAGGGATGCTGACCCAATATGACTGTGTCCACATAAAGAGGGGAAGTTTGGACACAGGCGTTGGAACACCAACCACCACCAGTAAACCACCCAAACCAGAAGAGGGACTGGAACAGACCCTCCCCGTAGGCTCCCACCTCAGCCTCACCTCAGCCTCCCACTTCGGCCTCCAGAGTCAACACACTCCCGTTCTCCAGGCAGTGCAGGCTGTACCACTTTGCAATGGCAGTCCCAGGAAACCGTTAACGTCCCCTAACAACCTTAAATGTATTCTAAACTCACTGTCAGCATCGCTTACTGTCATCTCCACATGCTTCACTACCCACGTCGTTCTACTGAGAATTTCAAACAGCATTTAAGCAACAGACGAAAAAGAAACACAGACAGACACATCGAAAAGACACACCGGGATAAAAAAGATGGAGTCAAGGCCAGAGGGTGAGCTGGGGTCCACAGAGTCCTACCCAAGTTCCAGATAAAGCACAAACTGTCCGTTTCCTATCACGCAAAGCAAAATGAAAACATGACCGGCCAAGAAATCTCCAGGAGGCTGAGGATCGTAACAGGCCACAGCGTCGAGAGCATCCCTTCAGCAAGTGGAATGATCCTATGAGGTTAAGATCCAGCCAGAAAGTCACCGGCGGAGCCGAGACCTGCACTCAGGACCCCTGGGTCCCAGGGTGATGCCTTTCCCCCCCTCGTTCAGCAAACGTCCCTCCAATGTCACCTGTGTGACAATGAGCAGCAAGATCAGGAGTGGCCAAGAGAAGCCTGACCTGGTCTCCAGGATCCAGTGGTGGGACGCACAGGTGGACAACTGTCCTGCCCCGAGACCAGGCCTGTGGTCCCCACCCCAACACCTCCACCAGGGATGTTGTGGTGGGACTCCTGCCTTTAAGGAATGGAAAATTCCTGGGAGATGTTGGAAAAGGGGAGACTTCAGCTAAAAATTAAGGTGTGTCCGATGCTGAGAAAATGCAAGGACAGGGTCACTACAGCTAGATCTGAGAGCCGGGTCAGAGGCCAGGCCAGGGGCCAGCAGCATCGGCACCGCCTGGGAGCTGGGAAGAATGCAGAACCTCAGGTCCACCCAGACCTGGTGAATCGGAATCTGCATCTCCACAAGAACCAGCAGGACCTGGGTGCATTAAAGTTTGGGATACATTCCGACCGGGGATCCAGAACTTCCTCGGCATCTCTCTCACATGGGGACGTGGACCCCGTTTTTCCCCCTCCCTGTAGATGGGATTCTTCTGTTCTCTTGTCCATGATGGCAAACATCCCAGCAGCCCTCTGCCCAGGCCATTATATCCCAGGGTGAGAGCTGGGCCCCCTTCCAGTCCCAGTTCCAAGTTCCTTGGAGGGGCCTCTGATTGGCCCAGGGTTTGTCACATGCTCATCTATGGACCAATCAGCTATGACCTAGGAGCACAGCGGCCTAGAACAGTAGTGGCTGCTGGGAACCCACCCTCACATCTTGCTGCGGTGGGAGGCACAGTGCCCAGGAAGGGCTCAGCCGTCAACCCAGGAGGTCCGCTCGGTACAGCTCAGGGGCTTCACGTCTGGGAAGGGGGAGCACAGCTGCCTCTGCTCCCCGCCTAAGTCCGCTGCTGTTGAAGCAAGGATTCTGGACGACCTGCTTCAACACTGGAAGCCTCCATTTCCCCGTCCGCTGGATGGAAGTGAAGCAGTAGGACCCTGCGTGGGCACCCGTGAAACTTGAGTGAGAAACAAACGCAGAGCCCAAGGTGGTAGCACGGCGAGCACCCTGAAGCATTCGCTGTCACTAGAGCAGGATTGGTGCTGTTACCACTGCAGCAAAGCGGCCAAGATACTGACGCCGCATCTGGACACGGTCACAGCAACCCAGCGGGCCAGCCTCCTCCTCCACGGCCCCTGAGTCCAGGGAAAGCCAGGCCACCGTCTCTGAACCCCCACGGTGCCTGCTGAGCTGGCTGGCTCCTCCATTACGTCCACCAGTTCTTTGGGTCCCCACCTGCTCATTCAGCAAGCACCTTCTGCCCGGCTATCCTGAGCCCGACTCCGTGCCAGCAGCTGGGGACACACAGAGCGCAAAGTCCTGCCACAGAGAAACGGAATCCAGCCCATTCGTTCCCTGAAGCACGGGGCTGGTCCTCGTCCTGGAGGTGACCTTAAGAAGGTGACCCTAAGGAGCACACCACAGCCTTAGCTGCTGTTGAGTCAGGAGAAGAGTCGGTCCTGTGGAGTGTCCCCGGGCTCTTGTTACCAAGGCCACAACCTCAGTGGCTCAAGGCAGCAGAACCCCGTTCTCCCACCGTTCTGAAGCCCTGACACCCAAGACCCAGGCGTCGGCAGGGCCAGTCCTCCTGGGGTGGAGGGGGGCCCTGTCCTGCCTCTCTCCCAGCTTCCACGGCAGTTGGCTGTCTGAGGCGCCCACGGCCTGTGGACGCGTCCCTCGGACCTCTGTGCCCATCTTCACACGGAGCTGCCCCTCAGGAGGGTCTGTCTTGAATCTCCCTCTCCTTCCTCTTATAAGGACACTAGTCCTTGGGTTTGGGGCTCACCCTACGTCCTCCTTAATGCACACGGGAGCAGGCATGAGCCAGTACTCAGCACCCAGCACCCCAGGGTGCACCAAGGTGCCTTGCAGGACCAGGCAGGGCACCCTCGCTCCTCAGTGGAAGTCAGGTTCAGACTGGGTTTCAAGCAGGAAGTGACTCTCCTCCTCAAAGTGACTTTAAAACACATCTCCCTTCACAGCGCCAGGAACGGCCCCCGCTGACATCATCCCCCCCTGACGTGATGTACCAGGAAGGACACCGTGTCTGGTGCCCCTGCCAACGCCGCCCCACCTGGCTCCAGTCGGGAGGCAGCAGCCAGATGACTCCATCCTACAGGGGCGCCCGGGACCTCTGCCAAACACTGCCCAACACACGTGGGCACACACACACATGCTCACACACTCACACACACACATGCTCACACACACACACACATGCTCACACACACATACACACACACACTCACACACACACATGCTCACACACACACACACATGCTCACACATGCTCTCACACATACACACATGCTCACACACACACACACATGCTCACACACACACACAGGCACACACACATGCTCACACACATACACTCACACATGCTCACACACACACACATGCTCACACACACACACATGCTCACACACTCACACACATGCTCACACATGCTCACACACACACACTCACACATGCTCACACACACACACTCACACATGCTCTCACACACACACATGCTCACACACACATACACACACAGGCACACACACACACATGCTCACACACACACACACACTCTCACATGCTCACACACACTCACACATGCTCACACACACTCTCACATGCTCACACACACACTCACACATGCTCACACACACTTACACACACACACTCACACACACACATGCTCACACACACGTACACACACAGGATCACACATACTCTCACACACAGGCACACTCACACACACACCAGGCACACACACACACAGGCTCACACACACACACACACGCTCACACAATGGCTGGTGCTGCTCCAGGGTGAAGTCTCAGATGTGAAAACCAAGTGCGGCCGGTCGCCTTTGAGTGGACACTGGTAGAAAACAGTCCCACAGGCCATCGTGAAGCCCCTCAGGAAGGTGACAAGGGTGTCACCGCATATCAGCAAGAACACGGCTTCACCATCGCACTTCTGAGGGTGGCGGTTATGCTGAGGTCACGCAGGACAGCACCGTGTCCTCAGGGAACATGGGCCACACGCTCAGGGTGCAGCTCGACGCTGCACTTACTCTCAACCACACCCGACGAAGAGTGTAAGAGTGTGTGTGCATGTGTGTGTGCCCATGTGTGCGTGGATGTGTGTGCACGTGTGTCTGTGTGTGCACGTGTGTGTACATGTGTGTGTGTGTGTGTGTGCAGGCACTGTGTGCCCTGTGTGTGCACGCGTGTGTGCATATAAAAAGAGATGGAAACGGAGCTGGACAGCCACTCCCAGGGAGAGAACCCGCCAGCCGGCGGGGGAGGCAGGCAGGTGCCGGCTGAACCGTGCTCGGCTCTCCTGCAGGCCTGCGTCTAGGACAAGCCAGAGCTGAGGACTCCTAGGAATGGAGCTGCCAGGCCACGTGTCAAACGCAGGACTAAGGCCGCGCAGGTGGGAGATGGCTGCAAACGTGACTCGGTGGGCGAGGACGTGGGGCATCTCCCAGGCACTGGGGGGGACAACGGTGCAGGCAGCGTGTGGGAGGAGAACTGTGTGAACAGACCAAGGAGATCCGCAGACTCACTGGAGGAGAGTGCAAACGTAAGGCTGAGGTCCGCACGCGAGCCCCAGCTCCAGCGAACCCCGGGGCACCGCGAGGGTCACCCAGGCCACCCCCCGTCACAGCCCGTAATGGGCACCCACCGACCCCGAAGTTCAGGGCCTAAGGCGAATCCCACACAGGCCTCCAAGAACACCTTGGGCAACACCCTTCGGGCCTGGATCTGACTGCAGCCGCCCACGGGAGTCGGCTGGGACCATCGGCGGGCAGGGTCTGACCGATGGATAGACACGTGGAGGCAAGTCCGGGCTTTCTGCCCACTGGCCACCTGACCAGTATGGCTGCACTGCTCTGAGCTCACGCTCCTCAACTCCAAAGGGCTGTGGGCACGCCCACCTCACTGCGTGAGCGCCAGACCATTGGATCAACGCACCGCACTCAGCAGATGACAGCCATCGCTGCTGGTTGAGTGGCAGGTGACACTGCTGCTTGTTGGAGCACTGCCCAGAGCACTCGGGGCAGGGCTGGCACACAGTAGGGCTGAATGAATCAGTAAAGCGCTC
Source organism: Sciurus carolinensis (assembly GCF_902686445.1). NCBI lineage: Eukaryota > Metazoa > Chordata > Mammalia > Rodentia > Sciuridae > Sciurus > Sciurus carolinensis. The sequence goes on from NC_062230.1 coordinate 37,461,617, forward strand.
TTTCTGCTGTCGAGACCCTGCCTCCTACTGCAGGCCCCCCTTAGGGAAGGCGTCTTGGCGGGGCTTAGAGCTCCCGGGAGCCTCCCTGTTCCACCAGCCCACACCTGGCGAGGGGTTGTGCTTCCCAAGAGGTGGCAGGCGAGACACTTCCCGGGCCACCCAGTATCCAGGCTCAGCGGAGGGCGGAGGGCTCGGGAGAACTGGATGGTACTGGACCACACGCACTCCAACCGTCACAGGGGCTGGGGACACCCCGCCCCAGGCTGAGTCAGCCTGCCGCACCCCAGACACCACTCAGAGCCACGGCCGGGACCAGGGCATCCCACAGAGGAGGAACCTGCCTTCCAGCCACCAGACAGCCCATCGTGGGCCGCAAGCCCCATTTGCTCCCCAAGTTATGAGCTCCTTGTCAAGACTCAGGATCGTTCCGAGCGTCTCCTAGCAGAAGGGCTCCCGAACCCTCCTCCCGCCAGGCGGCTGCCGTCCCCCCCAGTTAATTCTGACAGCAAGTGCAGACATTATGCAGACGCGGGAACCAAAACCCCTGGAAAAAGATTTTTTTTCTTGAACGTTAAGAGAGCCCACTCCCACCCTGGGCTTCCATTTCCTCTCCCTCCTGCGCCAGTTCCATTAAAGCCAAATTACACCCCAGAAGGACTGTGGCGTGTACATCAGCAGATCAATTTATTTAATTAGCCTGGGTAATTACGGAGGAGTGAAAAATGCCTCGTGGGGGGAAGAGCCCAGGGTGAGCGGGGCCGTTCCAGGGTGCTCACGGCTCTGGCTGGGACAGGATCAGCGTGGCGCAGGCCTGGCCAAGGTGGCCTGGCCCCGGGAGTCCCCGCCAGACCCAGAGGCAGCAGCTTCTGAAGGCTGCCGAGGCAATGAGGTTTTCTATCTTGTTTTAATTGTGGCGAGAACACTTCTCGTGAGATCGACCCTCTTAACACATTTTTAAGAGCAAAGTGCACCACCGTTACCGGCAAGAACCAGCAGCACCCAGAACGCACCCTTCACACCACCCAGGCACCACCATCCCGGAGGCCACCTCTCTCCACTGCAAGCAGGGCTATGGGAATAGTGCCTCACCCACGTGACCGCTAAAGGATTCTTGGCAAAATGTTCAACAAGTACGTGGTACATCATGAGTTCTTGGCAAATTTCACCTATTACTTTTAGTTGATGTTGTTCCAATGCTTAGTCATTGATGTACATCTGATACATTCGTGGATGGGGGGTGGGTGGTTAGATGGGTGGGTGGTTAGATGGGTGGGTGGTTAGATGGGTGGGTGGATGGAAGGGTGGATGGATGGATAGATGAATGGATAGATGGATGGAAGGGGGGATGGATGGGAAGGTGGGTGGATGGATGGGTGGATGGAAGGGTGGATGGATGGATGGGTGGATGGATTGATAGATGGATGGAAGGGTAGAGGGTAGAAGGGTGGAAGTGTGGAAGGGTAAAAGGGTGAATGGGTGGATGGGTGGAAGGGTGGATGGGTGGATGGGTGGATGGGTGGACAGATGAATGGACAGATGAATGGATAGATGGATGGAAGGGTAGAAGGATGGAAGGATGGAAAGGTGGAAGGGTAGAAGGGTAGAAGGGTAGAAGGGTGGATGGGTGGATGGGTGGATGGGAAGTAGGTGAATGGTTACATGGATGAGTGGGTGAGTGGGTAGGTGGGTGGTTGAGTGGACAGATGGATGGATAGATGGATGGAAGGATGGAAGGGTGGAAGGGTAGAAGGGTAGAAGGGTGGATGGGTAGATGGGATGGGTGGAAGGGTGGATGGGTGGAAGGGTGGATGGGTGGATGGTTGAATGGGTGGATGGGTGGATGGGTGGAAGGGTGGATGGATGGATGGGTGGATGGGTGGAAGGGTGGATGGATGGATGGGTGAATGGATTGATAGATGGATGGAAGGGTGGAAGTGTGGAAGGGTAAAAGGGTGAATGGGTGGATGGGTGGAAGGGTGAATGGGTGGATGGGTGGAAGGGTGGATAGGTGGATGGGTGGATGGGGAGTAGGTGAATGGTTACATGGATGAGTGAGTGGGTAGGTGGGTGGATGGGTGGACAGATGGATGGACAGATGAATGTATAGATGGATGGAAGGGTAGAAGGATGGAAGGGTGGAAGGGTAGAAGGGTAGAAGGGTAGAAGGGTGGATGGGTAGATGGGTGGATGGGTGGATGGGTGGATGGGTGGAAGGGTGGATGGGTGGATGGGTGGATGGGTGGAAGGGTGGAAGGGTGGAAGGGTGGATGGGTGGATGGGTGGATGGGTGGATGGGTCGATGGGTGGATGGGTGGAAGGGTGGATGGGTGGATGGGGAGTGCGTGAATGGTTACATGGATGAGTGGGTGAGTGGGTAGGTGGGTAGATGGGACGCCATGGGATTCAGCAGTTAAATGTGTATGCATGGCATGTGTTTTAGGGAGGCAGACTCTCATCACAGTATCTTCATGTCAGCACGGATGGTGGCACATGGACTCAGTAACTCCAAGCGTGCGTTTTGTCTCCGTCCACCCATACGCCTATGGACCACCTTGTGAAAGTCCTCTCTCCACCAGCATCTGGGCCCCAAAGAGCATGTCACCTCCCTGGCCACTGCAGTCCCCACCAGGCATTAGCTCTCCTGTGCCCGTCCTCCTCTTTTGTCCAGGAGTCTCAGAGCTGATGGCGCCCATCATGAGGACATTGCTATGGTTCTGGGGTGTCATCCAGAATCCATGCGATGAAACTGAATCCCCAAAGTCACAGTTACTGGTATTTAGAGGAGGGGCCTTTGGATGTGATCAGGGTTAGAGAAGGTGATGGGGGGGGGGGCCCATGCTGACATCCACAGCTCTGTGAGAAGAGGAAAGGGACATAACTATGGCACCATGGGACCATGCACCAGGAGCTTCAGGGACCAAGCAGATGCCAGCTCCATGCTCATGCACAGCCTCTGGAACTAAACCTCTCTTCTTTATGAATCACCTAGTCTCAGGTATTTTGTTTCAGCAATGGAAAACAGATTAGGATAGAATTGTTCACCCCCAGGGGACAGTCCCCTGACCCTCCTCTTTGAAGTTGGACAGCGCTGTGCTCCACACTGTGTGTGAGACCATTCTGTGCCCCAGCTCTCCTTGCAACTTTGTTCCCTGGGCCCTCAGCAGTTCCACAGGGACCAGAGTCTTGTCACTCTAATCTACCCCAAGGTCATCCAACTGGGACCCTTCCGGAACAGGTGCTGTGACCCCCTGCATCCTCCTCTACACCTCACCCCACAGTGCCCTCTAAGCAGGGTCACAGTAAACACCCCGTTGGATCCAAATGGAAGCCCTCGTGCATATCCACATGCAAGACGCTTGCCGGGGAGGTGGACCACTTTCCGGTTCACCAACAGCCAAGCCGTGAACCTCTGACTGCACTTAGCAGCTCCCAAACCGGGGGGCACAGCTGCTGGTGCTGCATCGCCCAGGGCTCTCTGTGGGGGGCTTCTGTTAAGAAGATTCGATTTCTACGTCTGCATCTGGCCCTGCCCGCCCAGCTCCCTACAGACCCAGGAGCTGCTGCTCACTGGAGGGAGGACCCGGTGGGAACCCCTGGGTGGACACCCCCGCCCTCTGCCCTCCCCCACCTGCAGGGGGCCTTGGGGACAGGCTGCATGGTCTTGCAGGAACCATGCTGACACGGGAGACGTGCCCACCCACGGCCGAGGGAGAAACCTGCTCATTACCCAGCTGAGAAGCTGCTCCCCAGACAGGCAGGTGGGACCACACGGCACAGGGCACACTCAGCAGAGCCTGGCAGGGTCTGAGGCTCAGACACCAAGGGGCTCTTTCCCGTCCAGGAGTCCACTCCCTGGGCAGGGGAGACCAGCAGAGAGGAGGCCGGCAAACTGCACCGCCCCCGGGAGCTCCCGGGCATGGAGGCAGAGGGGGGCTTCGAACCCTGTTCAGATCCTCACGGTCACTGTGACCCCGAGAGACCCCGTCTCTCTGTCTCAGCATGCCCAGCCAGAAGGTGGCCATCAAAAAGCTCCAGCCTCCCAGCCCTGTGGTAAGAACTGTGAGGCACGCACTCCAAAAGTCAAGGTCCCACACCGCCTGACGCTGCTTCCCTCTCCAGACTCGACTCTGATCCCTCCCTCCCCTCCCTCATTCATCCTGCTCCAGCCACACTGGCCTCCCTGCTGTACGACCAGTGCACCAAGCTTGGTCCTGCCTCAGGGCCTTTGCACTTGCCACCACCTCTTCCCGGAACACTCTCCCTCAGATATCCACATGCATGTTGGTTATCTGGCTCCCTCATAGCATACAGGTCTCTACTCGAACGTCATCCCCTCAGAGGCTTCCCTGAACTCCTCTCCTAAAGCAGCCACGTATTCCCCCACAATCCTCCCACTACCCAGCTCTTGCCCCTGAGCCTCCACCAAGCCCTGGAATTGTGTTTGTTGCCATTCTGTCTCCCACATTAGAGCAGGAAGTATATACAACTGTGCCTCCAGCACCTTAGACAGTGCTTGGCAGGGTGCAAACATTCTGTAAGTGAATTAATTATACACCGCCTTAATTTATCAGCTGCTGTTCCACATCTATATGTCTTGACTCCTATCAAGTTTGCTGGAACTTTCCTTAAGGACAAAGGCTAGACCATGTTCCTCACACCACCAAATCACAGCCCCGTGTCCCCTGGTCATCAGAGGACCCAAGTTTCTGCTTCTTTCTCCAGGTCGCCTTCTTTTTTGCTTCAGCTCTTCCTGCTTCTGCTCGCAAGAAATGGGCAACCCAGGTTGGAAACACTCCCAGTTCCCACGGAGAGGCAGCAGCAGAGACTAACAGCATCTCTGCTTCCCAATGACAGAGTCTCAGAAGAAAGAATCTCCCTGGGCCAGCTGGGGCCACGTGACCAGCTCAGGTCCAGTCAGCGATGGCCAAGAGGCCGGAATCAAGCCATCGCCACCGACGCTCGCCCCGGGTGGTCCTGTGTCATCACAGACCAGCGGCCCGACAGACACCCCAGAAGGGGTTGGCGGGGACCACAGGGCCCAGCAGCAGCCCAGAAGCCTCTTCTGCCTTGGGTCACCTCCCGTCCCTAGAAGACTCAGCCACTTTGATTCTGAAAACCAGCCCGGCCGGGCCTTCTCGGTGTCCACCCTCAGCCAGTGGACCGTTCCTGCTTCTCCACTCAGTGGTCTGGCTCAGTCCCCAGAGGCTGAGCAAGCACTCGTCTCCTCCGGACTTGCCAACCCTCCATGGGCTTCCTATCCAGGCGTAAGGTAAGCGTGGTCTCCACGCGGGACAGCCAACACCTACCAACAAGAACGGCGAGCGCCCACTGAATGCTGGACTCTGCTCTGGACGTGGGGACACAAGGAAACTGGCAGAAATACTAGGCGGCGTCGGATGAGGGGCTGATTCCACCTTCCACGCTCAGGCGAGAGACCTCAGAGTACTGACGGATTAATCCGAACACTCAGCCGATCACCTTGCTGGCTATCGCAGAACCTGAACGGGCGGGTTAGATCTGACACGCTCTCCAGGTGACTCCCACCAGGAGAGCGCAGTGCTCTTTAGGAAAACACGTCACTGCATTTTTGGGAAATCAAAAATGTCTTTCAGGCATCCCGGCAGGCCATCCTCCTGCGTGACGAAAGGCGGCTGCTCACAGGCCGGGTCCACAGCCTGGAGCCAAGCCCGTCAGGGAAGTCTCTCTGGCCTCCTGAGCCATCTGCTCTGACTACGCCACAGCTGCTGGAGGAGCGTCCCAGGCTGGCCGTCTCCCTGGCTCCACGCCCGCCTGGAGGGCACATGCCAGGAATCGGCGTGCCTCTCGGCTGGGCTTGGGAAGTGAGTCATTGGCACCTTGCAGATCTCCCCATGCTCAGGCGGGGACGGTCTTACGGCTGTGGGACACGGCCAGCAATAGAGAAAAGTGCCTCTGTGTCCCAGCCAGGGGAAGGGCCTCCAAATGCATTAGCTCTGCCCCTGAGAAGATGGTCTTTTACAAAAGCCATGAGCACCACCGAAGTCCACCAGAGGGTCACCAGCTGAGCGAGGCTGGTCCAGGAGCCGGGGCCTGCAGGAGGTGTCCAGCCCCTCCAAGCACAAGGGCTTTGGAAGACAGGCCTCTCCCTCCCCGTGAGACTCTTCCCCTGTGTTCACGATCGGCTCTCACTCCCGAGCCCAGGCCTGCCGAGCACACCTGCTCCGTGCGCCAGGAAACCCAGAGGCCGTCCGGCACGGGCCAGGATGAACTCCAAGCGCACACAGATGCAGTGATCCTGTGCTTCTCGAGAGGCTGCAGGACCAGCAGCTGCTCATCCTCGGAGACCCTCTCTGAGGCTGGAGAAGAGGTCAGCCAGCAACCCCACGCGGACCTCCGTCCATCCTCAGAACAAGGCCCTAGGGGCAGCCCAGGGACATCCCTATTCCAGAACTAAGGACAGTGGGGACTCAGAGGAGGACGTGGCTTGCTCAGAGTCACAGGGAGAGTGAAGGGCGGGCAGCCTGGGGACCTGTCCGAATTGAGAGCCAGCCTCCTGGTCCAAGCCGGCTCTAGGGGCTCAGTGCTGCCCCCTCTGGCAGAAAGTGGCGAGACTGGCACTCCTTGTACTGGTCCCCAAGCAGGGAACATCCAGCATCTTAGAGCACAGAGGAGCCCCCGCCCAAGAGACCACGCCTCCTGGGCTACAGCCTCCCTGTAGAGCCCGGGGAAAGTCTCAGCCTCCAAGTCTGTGTTCACCCAGTAGAACGGGGCCAGTAACAACCTCTAGGTCCCAGCCGGGTGCGGTGGAGAAATGGAACACAGATGGCCAAGAGCCGGGCAGAGCACCCGGCACTGCAGAGCCCGCAGATGGCAGGGGCCGGTGTCACTGCCGCACATGCTCCCCCAAGTCCCAGCCCTGAGAACCTCCCCGACAGGGTCCGCTCACTCTTGATCACAACTAACACCCCCAGCCCCCGGAGGAAGGGCATCCCCCACAGGACACGGAATGGTGCCCAGTCCCAGTGACCAGGACAGACAGCCTGGCCCTTGCCAAGCTCCTGACAGGAGAGATTCAGAAGAGAACCTAACACGTTTCCGTTTTGTCTCCCGGTTTGGGTCACTCACGCGAGAAAACGCAGGACAGGATGAAGCCGTTTCCCAAGTCCCCTGGTAAGAGGGACAGTCCATCTTTCCCACCTGAGAACCCCAGGTCCCCCCTCTGCCGGCACCAGCCTACCTCAGGCTCCAACGACTTACTGGATAAACCATTCTACCCAGAAAACGAATCACGGGTTAATCTCCGCGACATATTGTGCATTCTCTGAAACAGTAAGAAAACGATAACTCGATTCTTAAAAATTCAAGGGAGGTGATCTGACAATTTCTAAAGCCAAAGGGGTAAGAAATTTACAACTCCTAGTCTTAGCAAGACCGTGAAGGCCGAGGCACCTCGACGCGTCGGGGAGCAGTACACTGGAGCCACTCCCAGGAGGCTGCTGGGCGGTGGGCGCGGACGTTCACATTGTGCATCCCCCTGCCTGGCAGAAGTCAGTCCACCCAGAACCCACCCACAGGACCACTCCAGCAAGTGGACAAAATGTCCCCCCCACACCATGGGTTAGAGCTGCGTTTGCAAGAGCGACAACGGAACAGGTCTAGCCACCGACAGAGAACTGGCCCGGCACATCGAGCACACTGTTCCCCCGGGGCCGCGCCACGCAGCCTCCACACGAGTCACCTCTGCCGGAAAGTCGTCCCTGAGACCCCGGCGCACGCCGAGCTGCTGGGAACTGCTGAGGAGGGCGCGGTGGAGAAGGGACAGCTTTCGCTTCTCACTCTCCACACGGCTCGATCGGTCCCGAGGGCTGCAAATTAATGACACTCATAATTTGAAATAAAATAAAAGCATACCCCGGTGAACTTACTAACAATCACTGAACATTCAAAATGGGTGCGTTTGGTGGTACAAAAATTATGCCTCAAAAAAATTTATCGAAAACCAACATCGCCTGTTTGTTCAACAAATATGATGGTTGAGCTACAGCGACGTGGTAGGTAGTTTTCAAGGTGCTGGTAAAAAATAGAGGTGATCTTGGGCCTCGTGAGGTGACATTCTGATGGGAAACACTGCACCGTACTAGAAGGACCTTCCGGGGAGTGACTCACTGACAGCCTAGGTGCACAGGATGAGCACTGGGAAGCGAGCATGCGTTTCCTAAGCACCCAGTGTACTTGGCACACTAGGGCATCAGAAGGGACAAAGACTAATGTCGCCTTTCTCCTACAGAGCTCTGCTCAGTTCCCACGATCCTCCCATCCACCGCTGACCCAGCTCAGTAAGAATCAAGGAAGACGGTGGCCCCACTGAAAGCCGAGGAGACGATGCATCAAATCAGGTCCCCAGGACAGGAATGAAACCATGTTCCCTTACACGTCACCCGGCCCCCTGGTGACATGCCAGGTTGTGACCCAGAGGGTGCACCCTGGAAAAGTCACTGGCCGCATGGGAGGTTCAGGGTGCCTCAGAGGAGGGACGGGGAAGGGTCTATCCCAGGGCACATGAAAGGTCGCAAAGTTGGACCCTCCGTATTATCTCCATACCAGACTGAATGGAACCACAAAGAGCCCCGAGCAACATCAAAGGAAAACCTCTTCACCACCAGCCTTCAAAGTGCGCCCCACTGCCACAGCCCGCCACCAGGGGGCTGTCCCCGGGAGTCCCGTGATCACTGTGAGAATGGTTGTGTCACGCTGGCCTCTGTGCACAGGCAAGCGTGCCGAGAGCTTGATTTACCCCTCTTCCCTTCCTCCTCCTCGTTCTGTTCCTTCCTCATCATCTTTCATTGACTGGAATCCTACAAAGCTGGGCCAGCCATGTCCTGAGGCTGTGAGCTGGCCCTGGAGAGGGAGCCTCGCGCGCTGGAGGACCTTCCCTGGGGCAGCCTGGCGTCTCCACACCTGCCGGGCTGCCATGAGGGGACAGAGGCGGTGACCTGAGGGAGGGGTCTGCAAGCCAGGCGTCAGCAAGCTGCCCCATAAAGGGCCAGGCAGGAGGCGCTTTCGGCCCCTTCAAACTTGGGCCTAACTCCACTGCTCGACTCCACCGTTACCCTGGGAGAGCACCAGGCATGACAGCAAGTGAACAGGATGTCGACAGCACCCCTCCCGTGAGAGGAGTGTGTGTGGCCGGGCTGCACCACCACCATGAGGAGGACACGCCAGGACACCCACTGGACCCAGAATAGAGAGCAAGATGAACACAGCACGTCAAAAAGAAAACCACCCGGCTGAGATTCTCCCATCCCCACCCCGACTCAGACACACGACGAGCCAGCCGACACACAGCCCAGAAGACTTTCAGTTTCGAGGTCATTTGTTACCTAGCAATCCCATGATATTTGCTGACTGATACAAAGCCCATGAGATGTATGATAACTATAACCATGTGAGGAAGAATGAAGTGTCCAGACCTGCCCGGGACAGGCCAAGATTGAACGAACACACTTCAACTCCCACTCCCAGGCCTGCCCCCCATCTGATAGGTCCATTCCAATTAGACACCATAAACAGGTCACTGAAATGTGTGGTTTATCTTGTCTGCCATTCTCCCCCATCATCTCCATATTCCTGAGCCTGGCAGCACCTGAGAGTGAACGGCGCTTCATACAGAGCTGACTTGAACGTAAGTGAACCAAGCCGTCACAGATCCTGACTCTTTGTTCTTTGCTACCTAAGAACTTTCCTTCCCTGAGAAGCAGAGATTCCTGAACTGGACCGAACAGTCACCAGGCTTGAGTGGGTTGATAATCCTCAGCAGCCCCCAGGCTGCTCTGATTGCTCCAGAGCGTCTCGTCACCACCCACTGAAACAATGCCCTGGGGTCTCTCTGGGGGTCTAGGAAGCCTCTTCTAACACCACCAATCTGAGTAGGGTCCACCCTAAGGACCTTGTTCTAATTTAATCCTTCTTTATAGGCCCCATCTCCAGATACAGTCACATCCAGAGGTACTGAGGTTAGGGACTACGATGGTTTGAGTGTGAGGTGTACCCCGAAAGCTCCTGTGTTAGTGCAGGAATGTTCAGGGGTGAGATAACTGGACTGTGAGAGCTGGAACCTACTCAGTCCTAGTTTGAATGGTGGGGTGCGACAGGAGGGTTGGGTCACTGGAAGCGTGCCCTGGAAGAGCACCCGCCCTGCAGCCCCTTCCCCTTTCTCTCTCTGCTTCCTGGTTGTCATGAGATAAGCAGGAGCAGCTTTCCTCTGCCATGATGATTTCCTCACCTTGGGCCCAAACCAACGGACTCAGTTGACCATGAACTGAACCTCTGGAACCATAAGCCAAAATAAACTTTCTGTTATCCAAGTTGTTCTTGTCAGGTACACTGGTCACAGAGATGAAAAGCCGACTAATTAACTGGGACTGCGAAGTGGGGCATTTGCTACGATTAACATGATCATGTGGTTTGGAGCTTGTTTGCAGAGGAGTTTGGAAAAGTTGAAAGATGCAATGCTATAAGCAGAGCCAGGTTTACTATGGGAAATGGGAACAGAAAGCAGAGCTGAAGGATTTTAAAAATTTGCAGTTTGACCAGAAAAGTGCACACAATACTGGGGCTGAGGTGGTTGTTAAAGAGATTATAGCCACTAAAGAGATGCTGAGTACTTCACACAGAGACAACAGGAAAGATGGCTTAAGGGCATATCAGGAATTTTCCAGACTGTGCCCATTGCAGGCTCCAGGTTACAGAAGGGAAAATTCCTTTGAGAAAAGATCATGGGGCTCTCTGCCTGCACAGAGAGAATTTGTTTCATCATGCTCAGCCACCCAGACACTCAGAAGCCACTGCAGCGATGATTTCAGGGGATCCAGTTCTTGTGAAAGCTGGCAGCAGACCTTCCCTGGTGTCATTCGTGTGATGCTGGTTCTGCGGGAATGCAGGACGCTCAAGTGAGGGGTCTTGGAGATTTCCACCAAGATTTCACAGGAAGGCCTGGGAGGCCAGGTGAAGTGTAGCAGGTCAGAGTCCCTGGAGGCTGCCCCAAAGATGGCAAAGTGTGAAGCTGAGGCTGGAACGCAGACCTCAGGAAGAAGATGCTAGTAAAGTGGACTGTCTGGCAAGAAAAGCTGCTGGTAGTGAAGAGAGGCCACCTAAAAGAGAGTCCACCTGTGTTACAACCAAAAAAACCAAGTTTGTGGAGCTGCTCAAGTCCTTTGGAGAGACCATTTGCCAACATGTGTCCTAGATGCTGGAAGTGGAATTACAAGACATGTGAGCCTGGTGGGATTTTGACCTTGTTTTGGTCCCATCCCTTCTTCCTTTGCCCCTATTCCTCCCTTTCGGAATGGAAATGTTTACTCCGGTCACCATATGTTGGATATGCGTAACGTGCTTTTGATTTTCACAGAGGCTCCACAGCCAGGAGTTTGCCTCCCATCTCAGAGGAGACTCTGGATTTGGAACAAGGATGGAAGTGTCGAGACTATGGGACTCTTGAAGGTGGACTAAATGCATTTTGAATTGTGAGACAGACATAAGTTTTTGAGGGCCTGAGATGGAATGTCATGGTTTGGATATTGTGTCCCCAAAAAGCTCCTATGTTAATGTAGGAATGTGTGGAGGTCAAATGATTGAATTTTGAGAGCTGTAACTTAATCAGTCCATCCTAGTTTGAGTGGATCGACTGGGAGGTATCCATAGGCAGGGGGTGTGTGGCTGGAGGGGGGGTTCACTGGAGCCTGCTTCCCTTTGACCATGATGATCTTCCTTACCTTGGACCTAGGGCAATGGACTTGGCCAACCATGGACGGAACCTCTGGAACCACGAGACAAGTTGTTCCTGTCAGATATTTTGGTCACAGAGCCAACTAACACAGGGACTTCACGTATGAATTTGGAGAGCACATGATTCAGCCATGACAGGGGCAAAGGGCTTTGATTAGGCTGGGAAATCGTGCGGCTCCTAGAGTCCAAGCTCCCAGGCGACACGGGTCAGTGTCTGGTGTAGGACTTCTGGTTCCTCTGCGGGCGTCAACTCTTCTGTGACACCCGTCCCTGTCCCCTTGGCTGCTTCTCATCCTCAGAGAAACTAAAACACGATGCACAACCAGGGAAGGTAACATGTTCCCGGGCACGTTCCAAGCACAGGTGTTCTAGCTGTGGATGAGGCTGCGGGGCTTCTTGAGGGGTGCTAAGAGGAAGGTCGTCTTTCTGGATTTCATTTTCATTTTGGTTTAATGAGGTAAGAGACTCGTTCTGCAAAGTAGGGCAGCGGGCTGCCTCGGCCAGGGATTTGGGTAGGGGTGCTGCTCTGTTTCCCAAGTTAGGCAGGCAGTTCTGGCCCTTGGCACGCAGTGGGGAGGCAGGGGAGTGTGCGTGCCAACCAGGGTCCCAGAGCCCATCGTGAGGACCTATCTGAGGGCTAAAATTAAGCGGTGGCAGCTGCAAAGCGCACACTCGCGAGTCTCAAAGCCAGGCAGCGTCAAGACTTGAATTAAGCCAGTGAATGCTTTTAATTGGGCCCAGCTTGAGATGATTCTGATCACTTCCTGGGGCTATTTTAAACTGGATGCTTAAGGGAGTGGTCTCAGCACCCGTGGTGAACGTGAGGCTGGCAGACTCCACAGCGCGGGAGGGACCAGGGCAGCGGACTGCAGGGTCTGGGGGACTTCCCAAGGCCCTGCAGCATGTGGACACAGGGCACTAGGACTGAGCGTGCACCCCTCTTGGCCTTCAAGGGGGCGTGGGAGGTGGGGCCAGTGGGAGGGCGGGCACTTTGCTCTGGGTTTGGCCCCTCTGGACCCGTGTGCCCCGTTTCCAGCCACGTGACCCCCACCAGAAGCCGAGCAGACCCGGGTGCCATTCTCTCAGACTTCCCGGCCTCCAGGACCGCGGCCAAAGTCTGCTGACCAACCACTCAGTCTCAGGTGTTGAAGGACCGAAAATGGACCGGGAGACAGAGGGCCCACCACCCAGACTTCTGGAGTCTCTGGATGCCAGTGTATTCGGGGACCACTCAGACACCAGCCCCAGCGGCTCCCCAAGTGAACGGTGGCCTCCCAGGTCGGCACATCCCGGGACTTCCAAACCCCTTGCCCTAGGTTGCCATGACGCTGACTCACTTTCTCACCCACTCAACACTCAACGCCCCGCTCCCAGCACTGCACCTGGCACACAGCACTTGCTGGCTCAAGACTGGCTGGGTTAGTTAGGTCGTTAATACCTTGAGTCCAAGTTGTACCTTCCACTGAGATGTAATATTAATCACTTGGATGTCTAATACTAAAATGGAATTAGCAGAGAACTTTCCGGGATGTTCCATCCTCCATCATGATCATCCAGGCTTAGCCTTTGGAATAACAGTCTGCTTAGAAGCATTTCTCTTCTTAATAGGGAAGGACAGCCTCCACTAGAGAAAGAGACCTACTGTTAGTCAGTTTTCTGTGACTGTGACGAAACACCTGACATAAGCAACTGATAAAGAGGAAAGGTTGATTTGGACTCACAGCTTCAGAGGTGCCAGTTCATGCTCATTTGGTTCCACTACTTGGGGCCTAAGGTGGAGGAGCACACATGTCCCAGGGGGAGCACATGGCTGAGGATGGTGGCTCGGGGCATCTGTGAGGCAGAGGCAGAGGAAGGGGTCAGGGACCAACATCCCCTCCAAGGGTACAAGCCCGGGGATGGCACTCCCTCCCACTCGGCCCTACCTCCTAACGGCTCCACCGCCTCCCACGAGCACCACAGGCTGGTGACCAAGCCCTCAGCCTATGGCCCTCAGGGGGACGCTTTCCAGACCACAGCACCTGCCAACCTAGGTGGGCCTGGCCCTCCCGAATCTGGCTCAGGGGCGACAGCTGCCTCCGTGTTCTGTGATACGAAGCCCAGAGCAGGGTGGGGTCATGAGCACGGGGGGTCTGTGTGGGCCCGGCCTGTCCAGATGCCAGAGCGCAGGAAACGCCCTCGCTGGGCCAGCCAGCGCCCCAGGAAGGCTGTCTCCCCAAGTCCAGCAGGCACAGACGGGGACCCCAGTGCTGCTGCTCAGCTGCTGTGAGACCTTCGCAGCGCCTCTGTCCCCGTCTGCCTGGGGAGGGTGACAGGCTCCCAGGTGCAGGACCGGCAAAGCTCAGGGCCCTGCATCTACATCACCCCAGGACCCGAGGCCCCAGCTGGAGGAGGAGGGCGAGGCCAGGGGACGAGGAAGGGTCCAGGAGGCTGCGGTCCTCTCCCACATGTTAGAACAGCTCAAACAGAAGTCTCGCTTACCAGTACCACGTGCCGCAGGGCTGTGGGGCCCGGGACGCCCCCGGGGTGTTGCTGGGATGGAAGGAGGGGGTGCGGCCCTCCGGGAAGGTTTGGCTCTCGACCGTTCAGTGGACACTCAACAGCCCGCTCCTCCAGGCCCAGGCGTGGGCCCCGAAGAAGTGAAAAAGTAAGTTCATACGAAAACCCGGACACGGATCTCCGTCACAGAGCACCACCTCACCCTGCCAAAACCAGAAGCAAACCCGAGGCCTTCAAATGGACAAGCACGGTGCAGCGTCTACGGCTAGGCCACGGGAAGGAGCTCCCCTGCCCACTGGCAGCCCGGAAGGTTAGGCACCGTATGATGTCATCGCGGGGCATCCTCGGAAAGACAAAGCCTCGGGAAGCAGGACCAGCCCCTAAGGGAGTCTCGAGGCCCCGGGAAGCTGTGCCACATCCTGAGGCAGGTGGTGTAGACAAGAGTCTAGACGAGTGTTAAAACTCACAGAACCAGTCACGCCGTGGTCCACACCTGTCCTCCCAGCCTCTCGGGAGGCTGAGGCAGGAGGATGCAAGTTCAAGGCCAGCCACAGCAACTTAGCAAGACCCTAGCTCAAAATAAAAATAGAAAGGGCTGAGGATGCAGCTCAGTGGTGAAGCACCCCTGGTTTCAATCCCTGGTACCAAAAGTAAATATAAATTTCATAGAACCGTGTACCCAAGAAAAAGTCGGCTTGACTGTACATTAATTTTAAAATGGAATTAAAAACGAATGTGGTGGAAACTTTTCCAGATTGAACTAAATTTAGGTTTCACACTTCTGTGCAGGAATAGGAGCTCGTCAGATAAAAGTGCAGCTACAAAGACTCAGTGAGCCCGGCGTTTCCACGAGCCAGAGGCACGCCCCCACCTGCCCTGCCCTGGGCCCGCGCCACCCCAGGCCGGGGCAGAGGGGAGGAGGGGGAGGAAGGCCTGGCAGGCGGCGTCCTCTGCTTCACTGGGCAAACCACTGCTGAGATGCCGTTAATGTCCCGGGGCAGGTCGGGCAGCCGCACTTCTGAGGAGCTACCCAAGGGTCGGCCCTGCTGTGAAGACTGAGGGGCTGGGCGGAGGGGTCTGCAAAGACTGGACAGCAGGAGGCAAGTGACCCCAACAGGGCAGGGGAAGCACTTTGAAAACCCGTCAAGCACCCCACAGGGAACCTGACAGACAGGTCAGGGAAACGCGCAGGATCTGACTCATGGGACTCCGTGCCTCTCAGAGGGGTCCCGACCACGCAGCTCCAGCAGGACCCCACCCTGCCTGCCCTGGCCACGCCCCCAGGCACTCACCCCGGCTCAGGTCACCAGGACACTCATGCCCGCGGCCAGAGCAGCCCACGGATGGGCAGGCTGGCTCGGACCCATCAGCCAGGGTGAACAGGTCTGGTGGGAGACGGGTTGAGCTCCTGGGCTGGCTTATTAACACACAGGTAACCCAGGCCCGCTGGGCTCCCGGGCAGAGCCCCAGCACGTCCATGCTAATGCAGCTGTTGCTTTAAAAGTCCATCTCCTCCGAAAACTCTGCACGAAACAGCGCATCAGCAAGCCGGTGGGCGCAGAGGACCCGGCCAGGGTGCGTACAGGCCAGGACTTCCCAGGCCCAGCGACCCTGCAAACCCCAGGGGCAAGGGTCACTTGCAGCCACAGCCCACAAAATCAACCCCTCGGGTCGCAAGCAGCACCTCCATTTGATCAAATGGAGAAATAAGAGAGAAGAGGGAGGGAGGGCGAGCGCGCAGAGCGTGCAGGAGAGTCAGCCCCGCGGGAGACGCATGCTGCCCGCACTGACCACTGCACACATGGGCACAGCAGCCGGCCAGGAAGGCACTGCCTCCAACCCACGCGTCACGTGCCAAGATTGCTCGCAGCATTCTGAAACACCAGACCACGACCTTTTACGGTAGACGTTCCTATTGCATTTTAAAGTTGGGGAAACGGACAGAGAGGTGGGGTGATATACCTAAGGATGCACAGCCAGTGACTGAGGAGCTGAGTCCGTGCAGAGTCAAGTGCACCGCCCTGCACACATCCAGGCCCCGGGTTCCTCAGGCTCGGGGGACAGCAGCTCTGCAGAGCAGCCTTGTGCCAAAGGGCTCAGCCACCCCTGCGGCTGCAGCAGAAGGGGGAGCCCTGCCTGCCAAGCACCCCACAGGCCATCGCTGGCCTCACAATGAGCGACAAGGACCTGAAGCGTCCCTGCTCTTCGGGTCAGAAACTTTGGGTCAGAGAAGCCAAGGACCCGCCCAGGGTCACACAGCTGAGGAGCGAGATGGCTGGGCGGCCTTGCAGCCACTGCAGGATGTGAGCTGGCTGGAAGGAGGACATGGAGGCTCAAGTCCCAAAGCACGGGAGCCCCGGGAGGAGGAGGGGACTCAGCCGTGGTGCTCGGGGTGACGGGAGCTCTCCCTGTGGGACGCAGAGACCCTCGAAACTTCCTTGGAGACACGGCCTCCCGGGGGCTTAAAGACACCCCAGGCCGAGGCTGCTGCCACCACAAGCAGCACCCAGGGCCATCAGTGAGCCTCCGGCCAGCCCTGGGCAGGGCGCCCGTGCAGGGCTCATCCTGCCTGACCCCAGGTGCACGCGGGGCGTGAGCAGGTATGTCTCCCCGGGTGAGGAGCAGGGCGGCGGGCAAGCTGAACATCCCGACGACCACCTGCTGCTTCTGGGCTGATCGGGGCTTTTCTTCCCCAGAAGATCCCAGGACTGAGAGGAGCCCCTGTTCAGAACCAGGTCACACTGGGAAGCGGAGCCGAGAGCCCCAACTTTGGAAGCAGCCCGGGGTCAGGCCCCACCCGTGTTCCCAGGCCCAGAGGCAATGGCTTAGCTCAGCTCCTCCACCTGAGGGACAGGATGCCCTCGTGCCTCCTGCAGATGGTGGACGTGAGGGGGGACAGGAGGTCAGTGAAGGACGGGAGAGCGGCTGCGCGCAGAGGGCTCCGGCCTCCGTCTGCCCTTAGCCTCCCTGGGAGGCGGTTCCTCCAGCATGAGGTCCCCAGCCGGCTCCCCTGGACGGAGACAGGCCCAGCCCCTCCCCCGACTCTGTTCCCCAGGAGCAGCATGTCCAGTGCCTCTCCAGCTGCCCACGACCCAGGTCCCCTTGCACTCCAGACACCACCTCCGGTCCCCGGCGGAGGAGAGAGGGCCGTGACCATCACCATCGCCCTCGCCTACCGCAGAGGAACAGCCCAGCCAGAACCTAGTGGCTCCAAAGAGTGCGATCAAGGGAGGGACGGGGAGATGCTGGGAACAACAGTGTCCAGATCACGGTCGCAACCTGCCTGTGCCAGTGCGTGACCGTCATCCCAGGTAAGCACCACGGTAACGCACCGAAGAAAACACGGAGCATAATAATGCCGTCACTGTACCTATGACCGTAGGCCACTGAGTGCCAACCAGTGGTGGTCGTGTCCCACCCCCGCCCCACAGGGGACATTTTGATTGGACTGTACTGGTATCCAGCAGGGAGAGCCAGGGCAGCCCTGCACCCAAAGAACGATCTGCCCGAGAGGCTGGTGCTGAGGCTGAGCCTGCAGCCAGCCGACGAGTGGGGATGCACACAAGCTCGGCTCCCAGGGCCGAGCAGGACCTGACTCAGACGCAGCAGCCCCAGGACCGCTGGGCCTCGCAGCACGGGGCAGCCCACAGCAGCAAGGATGCCAGAGGCAGGGTGGCCATGCCAGGGGACTCTGTGTGACAACGGGCTCGGCTGTCCATGTACCCCAAGGTCCCCTCATGCCTGGGGCTTCTCCCAAGCCCCAGCCCCTCTACCCTGAGCTTGGGGCTTCGGGCTGTGATCCCAACAGGCAGAGGCCAGGAGACTCCTGCAGACACCACGCCCCTGCCTGGCAATCAGGCCCTGGAGGAGGCCTCTGACAACCCGTCCTTAGACGGATTCAGAACCAAGGCAGGACGGGGCCTCTCCCAAGACGCGTTTCAGACTCCACTGCGGACGGACGGCAGGTCTCGGGTCTGGGAGGTGCAGAGCTTAACGGAGACTCAAGTTTTCTAAAAGACTGAGAAAGATAAAACCGAGCCTTGGTGGGCCTGCTCTTGGACTCGCTGCCTGCGGTTCTAGGGTTTTTGTTGGCAACTCCAGCAAAGCAGTAGGTCTCCCCGCTCCAGTGCTGCAAGGTCCCTTCATACCGACACCGTCCCCTCCAGAAACCCTTGTCCACGCCACAAGAGAGGCCAAGGCGTTGCCCCGTGTCTCCAGAAGCCCCTCCGCGTGTGCACGCCCCTGCCAAAGCAAGAGCACCCCGCGTGTTCACCAGAGCCCTTTGTCCCCCCAGGTGGGCTGCTCAGCCACACTTCCCGGCCACATGACTGCATCCTGGCCAACAGCCAGGAACCAGGAAAACCTGTCACCCTAACCTACGGGCACTCCGCTGGGTGGACAGAGCCCCAGGCAGAGAACACCCGGGTCCAGAGGACGATGTCGGCACAGGATCAAGGGAGCCGGGACCCTGGAATGACCGCTGGACAGCCATCAAACACTCACCACGCACCGTAGGTGGACATCGGATAGACTTGGCTCATGCGAGTCGCTGAGACAGGGGAGCTGATGTTCCAGCAGCCAAGTGGACCCTCCCATCCAGCAGGACACCTGGCCTTGGAACAGAAATGGCGGGTCCTCCCTCTGGGGCTGGACGCTGTGGGGACCAGGAGCTCTGGCGGGCCTCTGCACGAAGGCTGGCCCTGGATGACGCTCAGCGGGCCTCTGAGAGGCTCCTCGGGCTCCGGGGGGAAGGGCATCTCCTAGGGAAGCAGAGCCCTGGAGCGGCTGTGGGTGGACAGGAAGGCGAAGGAGCCACTGGGGCAGCTGCCCGGCTCCGGCCCGACCGCCCCACGGTGGCTCTCAGCTCCTGCAGGTCACCGCACTCCTGGCCTCTCGGCCCCTTCTTCCCAAGCCAGCAACGGTGCGTCAAGTCCTCCTGCCTCCCGTCCGCGTCACCCTCTGCAACGGAGGCAGCGCCGGGCTTTCCCAGGTGTGATGAGGGCGGCCGCCGGGAAACTCGCCGTCAGACCCGCGGATTCGGAATCAATCACACTGCAGGACCCAAGGGCAGCACTGGCATTTGGCGAATGGGAGGAAGGACCACGGGCGTCAGGACCAGGACTCGGGACCAGCGCGGAACTCCGTCCAGCACAAGGAGGGACTCCAGCCTCCGCAAGATGGAGGCTCCTCTGGCTCAGGAGGACGCAGACAGGTCTGTTCAAGGACAACGGCATCTTTGGAAGTCGTCTTGCAGGACAGCATGACATGAACGAACCCCCCTGTGGCCTAAAGGTGGTTCACGTTGCAAGTTCGACGCACTTGGCTGCGCGGTCGCCTTCTGTGTTCAGGTTCCATGTCGTCGGCAGCGCTGGGATCCCGGGATGGAACCCAGAGCTTCGCGCCGCCCGACGAGCGCTCGGACGCCCGGCTCCACCCTCGGCCCCGTGAGATCTTAGAGTTGAAGAGAAGCGGGAAAAGCTGGAGACCCTGCGAGGGCAGGAAGCTCCCCCTTCTTGAGCAACTGGAGGGGAGACGCGGTTCGGGGCATTTTCCGTGGGTGTTTCCACGGAACCCTGACCGTGGACCTGCAGGGCCAGCGCCCCCGACGGCCTTCTCCAGGGACGCGGAGCTGACGGGAGGCAGCGGGGTGAGGAGGGGCTCCCCGGGGGTCTGCTCACCGGGCTGCGGTCTGAGGGATCCCACGCTGGGTAAGGGGGCAGCACGGCTCCGTCCCAGTCCAGAGGGGCCAGAACCCGGAAGCTGACGGTGGGACCCGGGGGAGGAGGAAGGCCCGAGAACCGGGGGCTCTGGAGCGAGTCCTGGGGTCCCGACGCCACCGTCAGCAGGGTGAGGCCCAGCCTCCTCCAGCAGAGGGGACCCCACTCCTCCACGCTTCCCCTTCTCCCAGCCCCGCGCCCCGCTGGTGCTGCCCACCTGGAGGCCGCCTCCACCCAGACGCCTGCGCACAGGCCGCTCCCCTCAGACTCCCCGGCAGACGCGCCTGGAGGCCCAGCCACTCGGCTCACACTCCAGACCACCTGGCCTCCCTTCCAGCTCGGGCGGGAGAGGCCGGCCGGGGCGACCAAAGCAAGCGCTGGAACAACCAAGGACACAACGGGCGCTTTGCTGGCTCTCCGGTGGCCCCTGACTCGGTGGAGGGGCACCCAGCCGGCCGTCCTGTGGGTGTTCCTGTGCCAGCGTGTGAGATGAGGAAACGCGTCTGCGCAAAGCCAGGCCGCCAGGCCAGCCGCCAGGCCAGCCGCCAGCGGGCGCCGCGCAGGTTTCCAGTCGGGGCGCCGGTGCCCAGGGATGAGGGGACCCTGGGAGGCTGTGCTTCTGGGACCTGGAGACACACAGGGTGGGGCAAACGCACTTGGCCTCTGCGCTAGAGAAGGCCACTCCGGACCGGGGCCCGTCCCCAGCAGGTCCCCAGCAGGCACAGACCCACCCAGGCTGGACATCACGAGGGGTCCTCGAGGAAGGTGGCCTGATCCGAGAGGCGGAGAGGGCCTGTGGGGAGTGCAGGGGGTCAGCCCCGCAGCTGAAGGGCACCAGGTGCCGCAGGGGGACCTAAGGAGGGCAGGAAGTGAGACCCAGGGGCCAGCTGGCTTCTGTCACAAGTCTGCCAAGCCTCCACCAGGTGACTCTCCAACGCAGGCTGTGACTGTGCGACGGGCCTTCTTTACAGTCTGCCTCAAGGGCTTCTGAAGGTTCCGGATGGATGGCGGGAGAGCCCAGGGTGCTGGACATGCAGGAGAGAGAAGGGGGAGTGGGCTCGCCCAGGAGAGCAGCCGGTGTGCTGGTGAGGGGCCGGGAAGGGCCCCTGTGCGCACCGCAGGAGGGGACGGGCCTTCCGTGTTCTTGCAAAGCCCTGGCAGCAAAGCAGATTTAAAAGATCGTGAGTGAATTGCCTGCAGAGCGCTCACTGTTCTTAACCAGCGGGGTCCCTGCTACAGAAATGTCCAGCGTAATGGTGACCGTCACCGGCAGAGACAGCCGGGCTGCAGCTCCACCAACCCGGCTCCCGGGAGCTGCTCCCAGAAGCTCCAGGTGTCTCGACTCACGGGAACTGAGAGAAACCGCGGCCCTGCCTTCAAGCTGGATGGAGACCCTGGAGACGGGAAGGCTGAGCACCCCTCTGTCTCCATGTAATCCAGCCACGGCGACGCCCCAGGCCAGGCTGGTGGAACCACGCACGCAGGTGCTGATCTGCTTGAGGCAGCTCACCTGGACCCGCAGCGGACGGGCCGAGGCCAGTGCCCTGTCCAGCGCCCCTCCCTGGCCCCGCCGGCCCCCAGGCTACCAGCAAGTCTATCTGCAGGTCTCGTTTCACACATTTCCCAAACGGTTCCTTCACGAAGCTCAGGACAGCACGGCTCTCCAGGCCAGCAGGCCAGCTCCTCTGAGCGGCGGGGTGACGCACCCCGGGGGCCGCAGTGCCTTTCCAAGGCCACCTCAGGGCCTTGGGACCTCTGGGCACCTCCGCCTCTGGCAGCTCCGATCCCCCGCTGAGAACCTTTGGTCTTCTCTGGTGTGTGGGTGTGCGGACGAGCGTCTCTACTCTAGGTCTGAATGCCTTCTTCCACCTGAAAGCTCACTTTTTTCCAGTTTCTCCCAATTTTAAAAAGAGGTTGAACCTGTTCCTGGACCTGCTGAGCCACGGCCCCGGTGCCCCTCCGCAGACGCCCGGGCGGGGAGTGGACGTCCCCTCCCCACTCGGAGGCCCCTCCCGGGAGCAGCTGCCCAGCCCTGCCAGGGCTGGTGTCCCCTGGGCCAGCGACATGCCCCCTCCCGAGTCAGAGTCCAAGCTGGGACCCCCGCTCCACCCGGCACCCCCGAGGGACCCCAGCCAAGCGACCCCTCCTGGCCTCGGCCTCCTGGTGCCTGGGTGGAAAGACATGGCGGCTGCCTCTCCCGACGGCCAAGAGCACGGAATCGCTGCTGCTGCAGGGCTGCCGTGGTCCTCCGGACCCTCCCGAGACCCCGGTGCAAGCTACAGCCTCCCAGAGAGGACACACAGAAGGTCCCCCGCTCCAGGCCTCCAGACGCAGGGTCCCGACGGAGGCCACGTTGAGGTGGGCCTGCCGGCTCCCCAGGTCAGGCAGTGGAGGCACCAGCCAGGACCTATGCCAGGTCCAGTAACGGAAGGGCACGATGCCGGAGTCACGGCACTGTGGGGACAGCCACACCCAGGGCAGACTCCTCACCTGGTCCTTCGTCCCGCTCACCTGCTGTGACTTGGGGTCACCCAGGGGACTGAAGGGGGACATCAGGGGCATTGCAGCAAATGCAGCCCCGGGCCCAGCTTCCCGGCTGTGCCACACGGGAGCCACCCGTCGCTCATCTCTCACGGGGACCGCAAGCGCGACCTCTCCGCGTGGCTGTGACAGCAGAATCAAAGCTCATGGAAAACGGCCAGCTTCTGGCATCTGGGGTCAGACGGAGGCACATCTCGGAGGGGCTGCCAGCCTCCCGGGCACGCCTGGCGAGGACGCCACGAGCCCTCACCAAACCAACAAGTGCTGCAGCTCCCTCGGGGGAGCCTGCTGACAGGAGCGACCGCGTGAGAAGCCGCGACTGCAGACCCGCCCACGCACCGCCCACCTGTGCCTGGCAGCTCGGCGGGCTGACTGCTGAGAGCACCGCTTGCCGCGCGGCCAAGGCCTTACAAAGAACCACAGCCCTCGTGCCAGCCGCCTCGGCCACTGTGAGGAGGGCGGCCTCTCCCGGGAGCCCAACCCCAGGCCATCCTAGTTACCCCACGTCGTCCAAGTCAGGGCTCCCGACCGGGAGGGCGCCCGTCCTCGGCCCGCAGCCCAGGTGACCTGCTCCAGAGCCCCTCCTCCCGCCCCAAGGCAGGGTCCCTGACATCAGGTGGCCCTGCTGAACCACAGCGTCCTGGGCGCCAAGGAAGCCGCCCGGCCGTCTCTACGCTGGGGGATCCGCCGCCGTGCGAGGCACCTGGGGGCTCCTCCCGTGGACCCCGCACTCAGGAGCCCCTCCTGGGCCTCGGGAACCGTCCTGAGCACGGGGAGGGTCAGAGGTCAGAAGTCCACAGACGGCTTCCAGCCTCTGCAGGGCTCGTGGCTCATCTGGAGGACAGAAGTGGCCACAGGTGACCTCCACACCCCAGCGAGGACCGAGGGCCAGGGAAGCCAGACCTGGAGGACAGAAGTGGCCACAGGTGACCTCCGCACCCCAGCGAGGACCGAGCGACAGGGAAGCCAGACCTGGAGGACAGAAGTGGCCACAGGTGACCTCCGCACCCCAGCGAGGACTGAGCGACAGGGAAGCCAGACCTGGAGGACAGAAGTGGCCACAGGTGACCTCCGCACCCCAGCGAGGACCGAGGGCCAGGGAAGCCAGACCTGGAGGACAGAAGTGGCCACAGGTGACCTCCGCACCCCAGCGAGGACCGAGGGCCAGGGAAGCCAGACCTGGAGGACAGAAGTGGCCACAGGTGACCTCCGCACCCCAGCGAGGACCGACCAGGAAGGACATCCATGCTGCTTGCGCACATGGCCGGGGCTCCCCGAGAGGTCTGGACCGGAGCGAGGAGAGCCCAGGGGTCTTGGACAGCTCGCTCTGAACGGCCGTGCACGCCCCCCGAGCGCAGAGGGAAGATGAGGACGGCACAGCGAGGAGGTTCTGGGGGCGCAGACCTGCTCACAGGGGGCCACCCTGCGGGGACCAGCCCTCCTGTCCACGCTGCTCGTCACCTGGGAACCCTGCCGGGCATGGGGGCAGGGGGTCTGCTCTGTGCCATGACCCCGGGCACCCACACGGGTCACGCCCCTGGGGACAACGATGCTGATGGACGTTCCAGGTCCACTGCACCCACGCATGTCCAGCGTTCCCGCCCGCCTGCCTGACTCCAAGGCCCGGGCAGGCGCCCCCAGGCGGGAACCTTGGGAGGACAGCAGGCACTCAGAGCCCAGGCTGCAGCCGCCACCTCCAGGCTCACCATCGGCTCCAGGGGAGTGGACGGGAGCCAGCACCGGCCCCAAACCCAAGGACCGAAACAAAGCCTCTGGCTCCCCTTTAATTTGTGCCCACAGCACGTCCGAAAAGGTCAGGTGAGGAACGCAGTCTTCGGGGCCGGGTGCACGCGTTCTGAGGGCCGTGGACAGCTCGGCGCGGGTGGGTGAATGAGCTCGCTTGCCCTTCGAGGCTCGACGGAGCCCCACCCACAGGTGACCATCGCAGGGAAGCGCCGGAGGGCCTGGCAAACTTTAGGGGTTCAGGTGCTGGGGACACACGAAGAGGCAGCGTGAACCCGGGGTGAGCCTCAGGACGCCCTGACCCGGGGTCGCGACGCAGCTGGGAGCTCGGCGTTGAGCTTCGTCCTCAGTAGCGCGGCTGCCAGTCCCTAAACACCGCAGCGAAGGACGGTAAGGGACAGAGACGCCCGGAATCAGAGCAGGCCGCCAAGGAACTACCGCTCCGAGCCCCACAATCCCGTTGAAATGACAGCAACGGGATCTTAAAAACCCTCAGACCCACAGAATTAAGGAGAAGAGAGGAGACGTGTCTGTTCATGTCAGACGCGCAGCAGGCTGAGGAACTGGGATCGGAAGTGGGTGGGGAATTGCCCAGACCTGGGGCAGGAGAGAGGTGGCCAAGGAGACAGCCAGCCCAGGGAGCGGTTCCCAAGAGCCCGGCCGTGTGGCCAGCCGGTGCCGACCAGGCGCGAGCAGAGAGGAAAGGCTGTGCAGCCACGAGCAAGAGCAAATCACGCCGTCTGCAAGGACAGGACCGGAACCGGGGTCATCCTGCTCAGAGTAACTCAGAGGACAAGGCTCCCGTGTCTTCTCCTATGGGAAATCCAGAAGGAGCAAAAGAGGACGTGAAAGCAGAAGGGGCTCTGGGGGCTACACACGGTCAAAGTCACCACGTTATGTGCGTGCATGAACGTGCCGCGATGGGACCTGTCGTTCTACAGAATTCATACGTGTGAGTCACACACAGAGTCGAACCTGAAAACAGCAAGCGCAGCAGGCACAAGGGAAACAGGGCTGAAGAGGCCCTGCGCCCAGGAGGAGCGCTGGAACTGCAGCCATGCAGGACACTGTGGCAGTGGCCCCGGGAGAGCTGTCCCCAGAGAAATTAAAACAGAGGAGAACCTGGCTGTATAATCAGTGCGAGGAAAACCTTGAAAAATATTTCAGACACAACAAAGGCATGTAATTGAGAAAAGGAAATAAAAGGCAACTGTAAACTTCTCAAGAAAAACAGAAGTAAAACATCATCTTCATAACTTTTTGGCTCCAAAAGAACATTTACATAACCAAAATAATGTAATTCTGTGGATTTTACTAAGTATAGCAAAAATAACAATTTGCTGAGGGAGGGAGAGGAGGAGGTATGGATAAAAATAAGGCTAAACCTTATCTTTCATGGCCAGAAATCTAAATCGACAATGACTGAAATTGATCAGTTAAAAACCTACTTTCATTTATGATTAAGACAGTGTGTTATATTTCTCTTTCTGTGCCTGGTTCATTGTAGTTAACATAATGTCCTCCAGGACCACCCATGTTATCACAAATGACACTATTTCGTCCTTTTGCATAACTGAATAGTATTTCAAGATAGTGCCAGACATTGGGGAGAGTTAGTCAGCAGGTAAGACGCAGCAGTTAGGAGGGGAAAGTTCTGGTGTTGGATTAGCCAACAGAAATTCATGGGGTATTTCAAATGGCTGGAAGGGAGGATTTTGGATGTTCTCACAACTAAGAAATATGATCAATACTTTGGACCATGGATATGCTAATCATCCTGCTTTGATCACTGCACAATGTGTGTGTGTGTGTGTGTTGAAACATCACACTGCACCCCATAAATACGTACAATGACGAGGTGTCAATCTTAAAGAACTAGCAACACACACACGTTTCCTGGGCCCTGGTGGTAACCGGCCCCGGGCCTGAAGCTGAGGGAATCCAGAGCTGTTCCCGGTGAGGACCCGACAGCAGAAGAAAGTGGTTAGCTTTCCATCTTAAGTCCTCCAGCACCGTTTCATTCTTCAATCACAAACACGGCCATTTTACATGACACGCACTTCAGGATCCTTAGGTGTGTACATGTGCGTGTGCATGTGTGTGACTCCCTGCGTGTGTGAGCCCAGACGTGTCCTGTCAAGGCATCAGGTATCCAAATCATCACCCCACACTTAACGGGGTCGGGTGACGTCCTCAGAAGTGGGGGCTGGAGGGGGCGGCCGGATTCCACTTCCGTACACGCCCTCGTGGCTTTGGGATCTTTTTCGAAGGGCGGGGAGAGTCGGAACCCAGACGACGCGGCCGGGCGAGAGGCAGACCCTGTGCACGCCAGCCCAGGGACGCCTCTGTCCCCAGCACAGAAACGGGGCTTGTCACAGGCGCCCGTGCAGGGCAGGCAGCAGAGGCAAAGCCAGGCGGTGCCTGGGGACCCGGCGCCCGAGGCTCAATCAGCACGTAGCCCGCCGGCTGCCGACCCTGCAGCTGTGGGTGGTGTCCCCGCGGAGAAGCTCAGGTGGAGGTGAAAACGTGACTTCCTCCTCCTGCTGCGGCCGGCCAGCCAGCCGAGATGGCCGGGCTCTGCGGAGACGCCAGCACGGCAGGGGAGAAATGGAGCCGCTGGGCTTTTCACCCTCCAACCGAGGCCGGCGGAGCTGGGAGGGCAGCCTGCGCCCCGCCTGCCCTGCCTCCCGGCCTTGCACCCAGCCCAGCAGACGGGGGACGGAGCACAGGGACCCCGGGGACCAGGGGTCGGCTGGAAAGGGCCAGAAGCCTACGGGACCCTCACCTTGGAAAGGAAGGGCCTGGACTCCTGGTGGGGCTAGGACCCAAATCAGGAAGGTTCTCCACCTTCCTCACTCATCATCCTGCGACCTAAGAGCGAAACTTCCAGCTCACGCCCTTAAATGTCTGCCCCACCTGAGGGGCAAGGAACCAGGTTCCAGCACAGCCACCCCACGCACACGAGCTCAGTTACCCCCCAGGGACCCTATACGTCATAGACTGCCGATATCCCCACTTTATATATATATATATATATATATATATTTTTTTTTTTTTTTTTTTTGTGGTGCTGGGGATTGAACCCAGGGCCTTGTGCTTGCAAGGCAGGCACTCTACCAGCTGAGCTAAATCCCAGCCCAATAGCCCCACTTTCTAGGTTAGAAAAATAAGGCACAGTATCCCCACTTTATAGGTGAGAAAAATAAGGCACAGAGAGGTCAAGTAATGTGCTCAAGGTCACACAGCTAAACGATGGCAGAGCTGACATGCGAAACCAAGCAGTTTGACTCCAGAGTTCATGTTCTGACTATATCTCCACTTGAATAGTTTTAAAAAGCAGCTTTATTGAGATATAATCCATACACCACACAATTCCCCCATTTGAAGTCTACTAGCCGAAGGTTTTTAGTTTGCTCACAGAGTTGTGAGACCAACACCATGATCAATGCTTCGTCACCCAGAAAAGAAACTACAAGACTTCATTCCCCATTTCCCTCCCCGCACCCTACCCTCCAGGTCCCCAGCAATCACTCACGCACTTCACAACGAAGAGTTTACTGTCCTGGACGTGTTTTTCTTTATCAGAGTGATCGCAGTAGTTAGTCTCATCCTGACAAACTCACACACGCGATGGCCATGCGTTCTATTCTTCCCTGTTTAGCGGCAACTATACACCCACGAGAAAGGCTCAAATCGAGACCACCAAGGAAACGCAAATCAAACCCAGGTTGCGATGTCACCTCACCCTGCTACAACAACCAGCATCCAAAAGACAAGAGCCTTTGGTTTTTTGGGACGGGTTTATTTCACTCAGCATGATAGTCTCCAGCTCCATCCACGTACTGGCAAATGCCATAATTCCATTCTTCTTTGTGGCTGAGTAGTATTCCATTGTGTATATGTACCCCATTTTCTTTATCCATTCATCTGTTGAAGGGTACGTAGGCTGGTTCCCTAATTTAGCTATTATGAATCATGTATAACTAAAAAGAACAAAAATAAAAAGACAAGAGCCAGCACATGCCAGAGAGGGTATGGAGATGTGTGGAGGGGAGCCCACGCACTGCTATCCAGGTCGTGCACTGGGACAACTGTTAGGTAAACAGCCCGGGGCTCCTTGAAGCCCGGAAATGGAACCACCACTGGTACACTGAGCAGGCACCTAAGCTCAGCTCGTTCCAACCCAACTGTGGGGTCCTGTGTGCATCCCAACGAGGAAGCCCCCGGACCACACCCAGGTAGGGAGGGTGCCGCCCTGTCCGGCTCAGGCAGGAAGCCCCAGAGGCACCCGAGGCCACGGCGCACTCCAGCCACCCTGTCGGAAAAGCCCGCCTGCAGCTTTCCTCCCACCTCCCTCCACTCCTGCCGGCACTGTCCAACCTGCCGCCTCAGCTGCTTTCCCTGGTCCAACCTCTAATCCAAGATGGGAGCCAAGTCATCCCACTCGTCAGCCCAAACGCTCCACACCGCAGCTCTTTCCACAGCTAACAGCGACTCTGCAGCCTTGGGATCCTCCCACCCTGAGCTGCTTCCCTGAGTCCTCCCCTGCAGCTGCACCGACCCACTGCTCACCACCTCAGGACCTTTGCACCTGCTGCTTCCGCTGCCTGGAAGACTGTTTCCACAGACATCAGAATGTCCCGCTCCCTCATCTCCTTCACATTATGATGCCCACCTCAGCACCCTGCTGAAATCAAGATCCCCCTCAACCCTCGATCCTACAATCTCCCTTCTCTGCTTGGTTTCTCTTGAGAATAGATAAAACCTAGAATAGTACCAAGAACTAAGTAGATGCCCAGGAAATAAATCTTCAATGGAAGAATAAATCCACAATTTTTAGGATACTGATAGATGCTAATTAAAAAGTAACTAAATTATCCAAATTTCTTCAGTTCAGGAACATGATCTGAGCAAACAGCATTTCCTAAATTGATTTACTCTCAAGACTCTCTTTTCAAATTACTGTTTCTTGGGAAGTTCCAGGTTAAAGAGATACAGAGGTGCCTAGCTGCAGTAGGAAAGCGTCAGGAAAGAACTCTGGCCGAGGTCTCTGTGCAGATCCAGGGTGCTGCCTGGGGAGGCATCCAGCAGATCTGGCCAGAACCGGGGCTGGGATTGACTGGTAATGTCTGCACGGGGTCTGGTGGGGTGAGAGCCTCATAGGCATTTGCCTTCCTTGACCAGAGACCTAGATAGGGAAAAGGAACAGGCCATAAAATCCCACAGATCCCATCTCCAGGATTCTGAAAGCTGCCGTTTGCTGATCAATAGGTGAATCATGATCTTTAATGAAGTCCAGGGAAACGTCCGGAGACAGGGAGTCGAGAAGAAAACTGGCAGTGCTTCCTACGGGCAGCCCCCGTCCATCGCCCCGTCCTCCACAGAAGAGGCCCAGGGAGCACGGGAGCAGGTATTCCAGGCTCCTTGAGAAGGTCCCCGCCAAGGGCACGCTGGCCACCGTGAAAGCCCAGGAAGCACAGCTGGCCGCCCCCGGCCGTGACCCAGCCTTGGGGAGCAGAGCGGGTGACCAGCTGCGCAGATCCGACACACGCCCTCCCGGCCGCAGACTGCTGTGACCAGCTGGCATCCATGAGGCCGCCAAAGCGGACTTCCTCATGCAGGGCGACCGTCACTGGGCCACCTGCAAAGCCCTCGGGAACACGCTGCATCCCACAAACCGCAAGTGACCGAAACCTGCCTGAGGGACAAGCAAAAGGACGGAGCGGGAGGCGGGGAGACGGGCACAGGCTGGCTCGAGAGAGGAGATCCAAGGGCCCACGGCCAAGGCTCAAGGTCACGGGAGCAGGGAGGGGCTCCGCTGCGCGTTCCTAGGCCGTCTCTTCACTTCCGAAACCCGCCCTCCAGGTCTCCGCCCAAATCCTTCTGCAGAGACCTGTCTCCTCCTGGGCTTGCGCCATCCGCCATGGCAGATTTATTTGCCTGTTTAAGAGTTTAATTTCTGTCTTCCCTCCCAGCCCATGGGCTCCATGAAGGAAGCAATCTGTCTGATTTACTCACGACAGTGTCCCCAGGACTCAGGACGCCTGGCAATAGTAGGTGCTTAACAAACATCCGTTCAACGGACGGACGGCTGGATGAAGAGCCCTTAGCTCTCTGCAGCCTGGGACAGCACTCCACGTCCTCGTCCAGACCCCAGGACTGACCAACCTCCCCTGGTGCACAAGGACCTTCGTTCCTAGCACCCCATCGGGTGCAAAACCAGGGAGCCCAGCCGGGCCCGGCACGCGCCCACAGGCCTGCCCAGAGACAAGTGCAGGAGGCGACTTAACACCTCCGCGCAGGAGCTGTGCTGGGGAGCCCCCTGATTTACGGCTCCTGAAAGCTACGGAGGATCCTACCAATGTGTAAATTCTCCCAAAACTTAAGCCTTTAAATTCTACTGCACAGGAGCTGTCAGAAGGCAATATTTTGTGAGCTACAGATTCCAATAAAACTCACTCTGGGCTGATGAAGCCTTTCTCGGTAGCCTGAGGGCTGATATATGAATAATCTGCCCGCATTATGCCGCGTCACTTAAATATTCCTTTGGAGATTTGTCAGAAGAAAATTTAAGTAAAATTAAAGTTCAAATGGAAATGAAAAATTAACTTATGATCAAAGCTATAATCTCATATTGGATTTTTTTTTTTTGAACTGCAGAGAAAAGTCCCATTTAAGGTTTCCTGTTTTATATTTATAGATCCAAACGGAGGTATTCCCGCTGTGCCTTGTTTAAAAGGCCGACACGCAGGGGTGGGCCTCCCCTTTATTTAGATTCAGAACCGACCTCCAGGGGAGAAACAGCATCTCCTGGCTGTGGGCAAGCCTATCTTAATCATTTCTGCTTTATTGGAATTTTCATAGGCGTCCAGCTACAAGAGACTCAGAATTAATCTAAGTCATAAACAAAGCAAAAAAAAAAAAAAATGAAGAGGAACGGGGTGAATGATAATCAATACCCAGCAGGCAGGGCTCCTCCTGAAATGGGCACTGCCATCGGGAGAGCAGAGGGGATGGGGCACCTCGGACACCGGGCTGCACAGAGCCCGGAGCTGGTCCCAGGTTGACCTGAGAGGCGGGCGGCTGGGCTTCCACACACAGCTCTCTCCAGGGTTTGGGAACCTTCCCTGCCTCCTTCCAGACGGAGAGGAGCAGCCTGATGGGGAGAAGCCCTGCAGACGGACAGCTTGACCGTGGAGCCAGAGGGCAGCCAGCACTGGCCGCAGACGGAGCGTCGCGTGGCCTGTCTGCAAACAGCTCTCTGCCAAGACAGCTCATACGCTACGCCCGGACAGCAAATCCCAGGGAGAACGAGGACGATACCAGTGTGCAGGGATCCGTCAACACCATGATGATCGTATTAATGAAACTAGTGAAGCATCCTCTCCTGGCTCCGAGTTGGAGCTTAAGGCAGCTTTATTCCTGAAGCAAAAATAATAGAGATAGTTTCCTAGCTTAAAAAAAAATTCTCTATCATCCACAAGAAACACCAAAAGAAGCACACATAGAATTATAAATAAATAAATATATATATATGAGATACAGATATATATGTGTGTATGTATACTGTATATTTTGGAGATAGATATAGATACGTGGGCATGCGTGCACACACACACACACACACACACACACACATCTCCAAAAGAAGGTAGCAAATGAGTAATGGAGGAACAGAAAAGAGGATATGACTAGAAAATAAAAGCCAAGATAGCCGGGAGCAATGGCACACACCTATAATCCCAGAGGCTCAGGAGGCTGAGACAGGAGGATCACAAGTTCAAACCAATCTCAACAACTCAGTGAGGCCCTAAGCAACTCGGCAAGACCCTGTCTCTAAATTAAAAAGGTCTGAGGATGTGGCACAGTAGTTAAGCACCCCTGGGTTCAAGCCCTGGTACAAAAAAGAAAAAAAGAAAAGCCAGAGAGCAGATTTAAATCCTGTCTATTCATAATTACATGAAATGTAAATGGCATAAACACTCGCTGTACAAAGCACAGATTGACAGATCAAACAAACAAGCAGGATCAACTATACGCTATTTAGAAGGAACGCTTCTAAATATAAAGACACACAGGGCTGGAAAATATATATCATGCCAATTCAGCATTAGTGAGCTGGTGTCCCAAGGAAACTATGGGACAAAACGGACCTGGAGACAGAGAGTTATACTAGAGATGAGAAGGTCACCGCATAGTGATAAAGGGGTCAACATACAACACGGCAAAGTGATCCTACGTATGTACACTGCGCCTGCCAACCCAGCTTCAGAAGGTGTGAGGCAATCATTTAAAGAACAAAGGGAGGAATGGACAGGTCTACCCACCGCAAGGGGAGAGTCCAACACCTCACTCTGAGTTAATGATGAAGCAGCCAGAAAAGGAGATCCGTGAGGTTACAGGAAATCCGCACAACGCTCTCCACCCCCTTGACCTACTGGATGCTTACAGTACAACAGATCCGAAGCGGCTCCTCAAGGGCCCACGGAATGAGACGGAGCACGCGCTGCCACGGAGCTCGTACACTTAGCAAAGACGGAAATCAAAGCGCTTCTCAGAAAACATTGTTTAATTACAAATAGAGAAAAACAAGTTGTCTAGAAAATTGCCAAAATATTTAGATATGAAACAACATATTTCCAAATACTCCCCAGGGTCAAATCCTGAGGGAAACTGGAAAGCGTTGTGAGCTGTGTGACAACCAAGGGACGCATCACTGATACTCGTCCCAGGGAGAAGCCGCTCTGACTGAGGCATCTGTCGCTTTAAATGTCCAGCCTAGAAAACAGAGAGGTTTAAAATAAGTGACCCAAACTGCAAACTTGAGAAGCTCAAGAAGAGCAAATGAAGCCCAAAGTAAACACAGGAAAGAAAATAAGAGGGGCTGGGATCGTGGCTCAGAGGTGGAGCGCTTGCCTGGTCTGTGTGAGGCACTGGGTTCGAGTCTCAGCACCACATAAAAATAAATGAATAAAATAAAGGTCTAGCAACATCTAAAAATGATTTTTAAAAAAAGAAAGTAAGAGAGAAATCATAGAAAATATACGAATAGATGCACAAAACAAAAGTCAGTCCTTAAAATAAAAATAAAATCAGTACACACTGCTAACTCTCCATGGCTGCACCACAAGTCACCACAAAACTCGCTACCAACAGCAGAGGTGCTGTGGCATAGATTCTGTGAGTCAGGAATCCAGGTGTGGCTCACCTGGGTGCTTGATCTGCAGACCCCCGAGGCTGCCCTCTGCCCTGTGACCCCCCCATGCCCCTGCCCAGTATTTGATCCCAAAGAATTAAAACCCGGCATCTTTCACCCCTGTTTATCACAGCACAAGTTACAGAATACCCCAGGTGCCCTCCAACAGATGAATGGACGAAGAAAATGTGAGACACACACACAGCGTGGAGTTTTACGCAGCCATGAAGAAGAAGTAAATGATGTCATGTGCAGGGAAAACAGATGGAACTGGAGATATCCTTGTGAAGAGAAACCAGTCAGATTCAGAGAGGCAAGTACCACGCTTTCTCTCCCATGTGGGAGCCGGAGGAAGGGGAAAGGATGTCATGACTCCAGAAGGGAGACTATTAGTGTGAGGAAGGGTTGGGGACAGGGGGTAAGAGGTGACAGGGAGCAAAACTGACCAAATTATGCTACACGCACATACAAGTCCGCCACAGTGAACCCACCAGGCTGTACGATGAATATGCACCAATAAAAAGCAGTCCTGAGAGCCAGGGCACTCTTCAGGTGACGTGTGTTTGCCTCGATGACAAATCGATACAACAAACTAACCTTACATCCAAGCATCACCTTGCAATTTTGTGTCCTTAATTAAAATTAGGAAAAATGTCAGATATTTTAAGAACTACGTGGCCTCAAATAGTATATTTGGACCTTGACTTCTTTGTTGAATATGAATTCGGTGTTTCAAGCCTTCTAAAACACTGCACAGCCAGGGTGGCGTCCTCTCAGGGACCCGGGGAGGGAGGCTGCGTCCAAGCTCACGTGTAGGCCCACGGGCAGGCAGGACGCGCGTGCGGGCCCCTGGACCGGTGGCCTCAATTCCTCACTGGCTGTTGGTGGTAGGCTTCCCTCAGTTCCCTGCCACGTGACATCTCCACAGAGGCAGCGGCCGGCTTCCGTCAGAACAAGCAAGCAGAGTAGGGACGTGTCAGCTGGGGGCCAGAGCCCTTCCGGAACTGATCTCAAAAGTAACGTCCCACCACCCTTTCCATCTTCTACCCAGTAGAAGTGAGTCCCGGGTTCAGCTCCCCCTCCAGGGAGGGATATGCTAGCACATGGGTATCCAGAGACAGCTGGGGGCCACTCGGGACCAACAAAACCAGCCAGAGTGACCAAGGAAAACAGAGACAACAAACCACAACCTTAGGATTAAAGAGGGGACATCACCACAGATCATACAGGTACTTCAAGGACAAGGAGGAGATAAAATGAACACCCTCCAGTCCATAAATTCAACAGCTGAGATGAAATGGATAAATTCCTTCAAAGATACAAAGTGCCAAAACTAGGGGAAAAAGAGGAAATAGGAAGACTTACAGCTACTAAATAAAATTCATAATTTAACATTTTCCCACAAAGAAAAGCCCAGTCCCAGATGTCTTTGCTAAATTTCATCAGATGTTTAAGAAATAAATATTACTTAAATTCTGTTGAAAAATAATGGGACAGGAATTCTTCCAACTCGTTTGGCGAGGCCAGCGTGTACACAAACGAAGCCGCACACCCATGTTCTTCATCAGAACTAATTCGGAAATCTTCAGCAAAATACTTGCAAATCAAATCCTGCAGTATTCAAAAAGATAATACAGTATGAGCAAATGAGATTTTTCTCAGGAATGAAAAACTGGCAGTACTCAAAAAGCAATTCAAGAAGTCAACACACTTAGGGAAAAAAAGGTGAAAAAAATCTTGTGATTTTTTTTTTTTTTAACAGATGAAGGGGAAATATTTGACAAAATTTAAAACCCATTCATTTTTTTTAAAAAAAACCCTCAACAAACTAGGAATAGAAGGAAAATTCCTCTATGTGGTAAAGAGAATCTATTTGGAAAAAATATATAACTAACATTATATTTAGTGATAAAAACAATGAATATGTTTCCCTTAAGATGAGGAGTAAGGCAAGAATGTCCATTATCACCACTTCATTCAAAGTCTTATTTAAATGCCTGACTATTGCAATAAGGCAAGAAAAATAAACTAATGGGCATAAAATTACAAAAGAAAGATGCAAAACTATCACTAACTGAAAATGATACAATTGTGTAGAAAGTTCTAATAAATTCAAGAAAACATTACCAAATTGTAAAATAAGTTAGCAATATTTCTGGACACAAGGTCAATATATAAATGTGAATTAAGTTTTTATGTACTAGCAATGAACCATTGGAAAATAAAATCTAAAAATAATGCTGTTTTAAAGGACATCAAAAGATATCACATAACTAAGAATAAAGCTAAAATCAATATTT
Organism: Sciurus carolinensis; assembly: GCF_902686445.1. NCBI lineage: Eukaryota > Metazoa > Chordata > Mammalia > Rodentia > Sciuridae > Sciurus > Sciurus carolinensis. The sequence continues at coordinate 37,497,376 of NC_062230.1, forward strand.
GCAAAACCTCCACACCAAAAATCACTTTAACAAGAGATAAGTAAATGGATATACATGACATATGCATGGGTTGGAATATTTAATTCTCCCCCAAAATATCTATAGCTTCATCCCAAACACAATCTCAACATTTTCTTGCGAAACTCGGTATGATTCTCATACATATATGGAAATATAAGTAACTGAGAATTGCCAAACAAATCTTGAAAAAGGAGAACCAAGATGGAGTACTTACCTACCTGGCTTCAAGTCCTGTACAAGTCACAGTAACCAAGAGAGTGTGGTACTGGCATAAGGATGGACAGTTGGTGCCCAGAGCAAGTTAGAGAGTTCAGGAACACACGCACACAGGTGTGGTCAAGTGGTTTCTGACAATGACAAATCAATTCAATGAACAGAAGAACAGCCAGAGGGCCACATGGGGCCAGGGGAGGGGAATTCTTGCCTCCATTGCATGCCACCCATTTGAGACGGATCAGAGACCCACATGCAAGCTGAAACCATAAAACTTCCGTGAAAAAATAAGTGCAAGTCTTGTCTCACAACCTGTGGGAAGCTAAGTTTCCTAGACCAAACACAAAAGGCACTGACCAAACCAGACAATCGAATAGAAACGACCTCTAAAACTCTAAATGTCTGTTCATCGATAGACGCCATGAAGAAAACCATTAGGCAAGCCATCTTCGGGAAGAAAATATGTGCAATGGACTGCTGTCCAGAATAGCTAAGGGACTCTTATGCATCAAAAATTCAAAACAATAACCCAGCTAAAAGAATAACAAAGACTTTCACATAAACTTCCAAAAGGAGCTATGCAAATAGGCAGTATGCACAGGAAACACTGCCCAACGTCATCAGTCATGCAGGAAATGCAAGTCAAACATTGACAAAATACCATTTCACAGCGATCGAACGGCCTTAATAAAACATAATGGCACTAGGCGATGGTGAGAATTGACCTCCGTGGAAAACTGCCGGGGGGTCTCTTACAACTTTAAGACCCAGCAGGAGAAAGCAGTAGATGTTCACAAAGAGAAGAGCCAATGGCGGTTGACATGGGCAGTATTCATGATAACCTAACACGGGAGCACACGTCCCTGGGCTGGGGATGCAGATACGGGTTATGGATACGGGCGCCATGGCTGCTCTCATCTACAGGAAGGTAAGGGGAGACCCTCTGAGACGCACCAGGGATCCACCTCCAAGCACGCTGCTGAGCAAGATCGAGCCAGGCACAAAGGGGACCACGTCAGAGCGCTCCACTTAGAGTCCGAGAACCCGCACCTTCCACCCACGGCGATGGAAGTCAGACGAGGCTGGCTCTGGGCGGTAACGGGACTGCGCCAGGGTGGCGGGAGAGCTTTCCACGGGGATGGGAACACTGGAAGCCTCATTTGACATGGTGGACACGGGCGTGTCACCGTCGTGCAAACTCCTCAGGATGGATGCCTGAGCTCTAAGCCATTCACCATTCGACTGTTTAAACCACCTGGAACAAGCCTCCAGCTCCAGGTGGGTCTGAGAGGCACCTGCAGAAGAGTCTCTCAGCACCCTCTGCCGTCTTCCTTCCCTTTCCACCCCTTTTTCCTCCCAACCAGGCAGCCCCTTTCAGCCACACCGTCTCCAGCCAAGCGTAAAGACTCCAAGATCAGGAAGGCAGGTCTCACTTTGGAGCATCCCAGAAATCCAGGTGCCATCACTTTGAGACATAGTTGCCAGTAAGATCCCCAGAAGAGTCGATCTAACTATTGCTTTGAAATTAAATCCGCCGTCTTGTTACATCTCTCACGACTGGGATGGCAAATCAGGGGTCTATAATGCGTTTCATGGTGACCAGTTACAACAGAATCTCCCAGGGGAGGACATGGCCAGGGTTTTTTAACTGAGATAAAACTGTGCACAGCAAAGAAGTCACCATTCAAAGGTGACATAGTTTGGTGGCATTAGGGTACCCAGTGTCATGCACCCCGGCCACCACCTCCAGCCGGCCCTGAAACGCTTTCACCAGAACAAAGCCTGCCCCACTTCCCCTTCCCCCACCAGCAAGCACTCATACGTCTGTCCCTGCGGACGCGCCCATTCTGGATGCTTCTATAAAGGGCGTCACACCAACGTACCTCAGCCAGAAGGCGGCTGCGACTCAGAAGTCCAACGGCGGATGGATAAACCAACGGGCGCCTGCCCAGGACAGCGGAGGGGGTTCTGTGAGCCCCGGGGTCCGAGGCACCGTCAGGGTGAGCGATGCAGGCGGTTCGACCTGGACACACGGAGCGTCCTCTGGTGAGCACGGCTGTGGGTGCCCAGGGGAGGGTGCAGGGCCCCAGCGGCAGCCCCAGCCCAGACCTGCTGACATAGGTGCAGCACTTCTCCATCTTCAAGAAGCCGAGGGTCTCACGGGGTCTCCCAGCTCCCAGGTGCAGACAGGGAGCCCCCAGAGCCGCCAGCTGCAGAGAAAACGAGGCGCTGCCCTCGGCATGAAGACCCTCACTGCGACTGGGGCGTGAGCCCAGCCCGACTTTCCAGCGCCAGGAGGCCCTCGGCTCCGCCCAGGTCTGCAGGGACCCTGGGAGGGGATCTGAAAGCAAGGGGTTTTCCAAGCCCACCCTGATGAGTCCTCCAGACCCGCGAGCTCCGCTGCCCACCCTCCCCGCCGGGGCACTGCTGGCGCCGTCCACCTACCCGCACCAGGTTTTAATGGAAACACGGTCGGTCGTGTTGCTCACAGGAGCAACAAACCCCAGCCAAGCAGGGCTGGGCTCAGGGAGTCCCCGCAGGCTTCCCGCAGCAGTACCGAACCTGGACACCCGGCCACCGTTCTGCCAAGAGATTCAGGGGAGAAGGATAGGACGCCGGCAGGAGGGAGCTAGTGACCCCGCAGGGACACAGGGCATTCCAGGTCCCCACGTCCTCACCAACACGCAGGCCCTGGAGCCACGTCCGTCAGGAGCGTGGGGAACAGACGGGGGAGGACAGAGGGAACCCGAGGTTAAGAGGATGGCTCTGTAGATGCCCCCACTGACCCCACCTGCTTCTTGTCCAAGAAGGAAACCCACCTGCTGCCCTGCCTGGCCTACGTGGACAGGACACGTCACAGTCCTCAGCAAACTCCCGTGCACTGAAGGAGAAAGGCGGGCCCGAGACGATGTCACCAGGAGGACCCAGCACTGCGCCCAGACTCCGAAACTCTGAGAGATAAGGACAGCTCCTCCTGCCGCGAAATCTGTGCAGGGTCAAGCATCTGATTAGAACCGGCCAGCGTGGGCCCGGTGACCTCGTGCTGCCATGAGAGTGGGGACTTCAGAGTCTGATGTCACCGGCTCTCAGCCAAAGTCAAGAGGTGGACCTGGGCAGGACTCTCTGGAAACTTCTCTGAAATCCCCAGTAACACTGGAGGGCAGGAGAGGCACACGGTCCCTCTCCTCTCTGAGAGGACCCCTCTCTCCCTTGAGAGGGACCCCTTCCCCTCTCCTGTCCCTCACGCCTGTCACCCTGAGCCAAAGGTCTGAACACCTCTGACTTGGTGGCCAGAACCGGGTGTGAAGAGGGGGTCTTCCCACTGCCTCCGCTTCCCGGAAGGACCCAGCTCCGTGACAGGGGCTCGCGTGTCAGAGCACGCCAGGTCTCTGTTCTCGCCCTCCCGGCCCCCGGCCACCTAGCCCACACCATGCCAAGGGTGTTGACTTCCTGCTCCACCTCACACACCAGCCGTGCACGTGGCTGTGTGTAGGTACTGGGGATTGAACTCGGGGCACTAACCACGAGCCACATCTCCAGCCCTATTTTGTATTTTATTTAGAGACAGGGCCTCACTGAGTTGCTTAGCACCTTGCTTTTGCTGAAACTGGCTTTGAACTCACGGTCCTCCTGCCTCAGCCTCCCCAGCTGCTGGGATCATAGGCGGGCACCGCTCATGCTTCACCCCTTTTTATAGCTGAATAATATTCCACCATACGGACAGACTCTTGTTTACCACTCATCTGCTGACATCTGGTAAACATCTGGGTCACTTCCTCTTGGGGTCTATTATCCACAGTGCTGCCTCAGCATTCCACAACACGCTCCTGTGTAGAGTTACGCTCCCGTTTCTCTTGGGCAGATGGTGGAAGTGCTGGGTCCTCGCTCTGCCCACCCAGCTGCCCACCCAGCCTTTGCTGATGCTTGAGCCTGAGTCCCCCCTCCAGGTGCTTCTGTTCTGGTCGGGCACCTGACAACCAATGTGTTGGTGAACCAGTTGCTGCCCTCGCTGCCCCTGGAGACCACCGATGTCCAAAGTAAAGACGGTGCAGAACCCACACTCACAGTTTGTCATAGCAACACTTTAAAAAAAAGGTGAAAGTAATTTTAATACCATTTATTTCATCCAATAAATCCAAAATACCCTTCGACATGTACAAAGTATCTTTTAAATATTAACAAAATACTTGCTTTTTCTATAAAGTCTTCAAACTCCAGCCTGCAAACTGACCCTCCCGCCATGTCCCAATCTGCTCTCACGGTGTGTCAAGTGCTCAGAAGCCACCAGCGGCTAGCGGCTGCCTAGCTGGACAGTGTGGGCAGCAACTGTCCCCTCCTCAAACCAGGGACCAGCCAGTGTGCCAGGCACGTGTGTCCGCCCAGGTTTCCCCGGGGGTGAGTGACTGAAGGAACAGACCCACCCAACCTCCACTCCTCGGCAGTCTCGGATGCTCCTGTGCACAGACTCACGTCCACCTGAGGTTTTCAGCAACGTGAACGTGCAGGAACAGGGAACGTGCAGCGGGGTTCCTGCTGGCAAGGCGAGTGACAGCCGGCCCCTCTGGCCCCGGAAAGCAGTGCAGAAGCGGGAGCCAGCTCGGCCAGGTTTAGCGTGGCTGCTGTGCTGTCCACGTGGGCACCCCGGGAAGGGCAGGGCACTGCCCCCTTGGCAGACCTCACCCTGCCCCCTTTCTTGAGAAGGCGCCCCAGGCTGCGGGGCAGGCAGCAGCCCCTCGGCAGCTCCTGCAGGTCCCAGCCTGCCCCCCGTGGCCTGCTCTGTGAGGGTCCCTCCTCCCCACACTCGGGGGCTTTCTGGGAAATGTGCAGGGACCCCCTGTGCCCTCTCCTGCTGCCTCTGGATGCTGTACCCCGAGGGCTTCCCATTTGGATGGTGGCCTCTGCGGCCAGGAGGGGAAGGTGGGAACATGGGACCCTCAGTAGCCCAGACCCTCCAGCTACGGACGGAGCCAGGCTGGAATCCACCCTCTCGTCCTCGTGTGTGAGGTGACAAGCCCCCGTGGCTCAAGTTGGGTGGCTCGTCACTTACTGTAAAACAAAGGTCACCATGAGGCTCATCCTCCTGGGACCCCACAAGTCCCCGGCGTGGCCATCCAGTCACAGGCTGCAAGTGGAGGCGGAGGACAAGAAGTCTGTCCAGTTTGCCCCAAAAACCCGGAGCCCAAGCAAGGGGCTGAGGAGGTGGCCCCTGCTGCAGCCGCCCACTAACGTGCGCTGGACGGAAAGTCGCTGACCTCAGTCTGCCAACAGCTCACTGTGGGGAGAAGCAGGAGGGGCTGGAAGGCCCGGAAGCCCCCATCCTGACTCTTCCCCGAGGACACAGAAGTGGTGCCAGGACTTCCTTCACGGGCCGACGAGGGAGCGCGACGGTCGCGAGAGCATGACCCATCCGGGAGCGCGGGCCGTGACCTCTCGGGCACAGCACCTGCAGAGCCCGGGATCCGGAGGGAAGCTCAGAGGCCGAGACCCACACCTCCTCCCTCCAGGAGAGGCTGCCCCCACCCCCGGGACGAGGAACGTCACAGAGCCGTCCCTGCCACTCTGGCTGAACTGGCTCCGAGTGGAGCAGGCGGAGGGTTCGCTCCCGGCGTCCCTGGGCTGCTCTCCTCTCCACAGCTCGCTCGCCGCTGGAAGCCAGGCAGGTCCCGTCCTAAAGGTCGCACCACGGAGCTGCTCCTGATCCATCAGCCCTCGGGGCCGCCGGCTCCAAGAGGACCCTCCCAGGGTCGTTACCCTGACCAGGGGCTCAGCCGTAGGGACTCTCGCCATCACGGGTGGACGTTCAGGAACCCCCCAGATATCTTGGCCTCCTCCAAGATCCGCCCCTCCTGGGTCTCAGCACTGCACACTAAAGCCCGTTCTCTCCCCAGTGTGGACCCTGGGGATGGCCAGCAGCCCCTCCTCCACGGCCCAGACGCCAGCTCACCTGGCCTGCAGCTGGCCTCTCCCAGGGACTGGGCGGGAGCTAGATTCGTGCAGCGCTCTGTGTAGCGTGCTCAGTGTGATAGCCCCAGCATCTGCACATAGTGGGCGCCTGCTCACCGTAATGTCCCCAGCGCCTGCACATAGTGGGCGCCTGCTCGCCATGTCCCCAGCATCTGCACATAGTGGGCGCCTGCTTGCCATAATGTCCCCAGCGCCTGCACATAGTGGGCGCCTGCTCACCATAATGTCCCCAGCGCCTGCACATAGTGGGCGCCTGCTCGCCATAATGTCCCCAGCATCTGCACATAGTAGGCACCTCCTCGCCATAATGTCCCCAGTGCCTGCACATAGTGGGCGCCTGCTCGCCATAATGTCCCCAGTGCCTGCACATAGTGGGCGCCTGCTCGCCGTAATGTCCCCAGCGCCTGCACATAGTGGGCGCCTGCTCGCCATAATGTCCCCAGCATCTGCACATAGTAGGCGCCTCCTCGCCATAATGTCCCCAGTGCCTGCACATAGTGGGCGCCTGCTCGCCATAATGTCCCCAGCGCCTGCACATAGTGGGCGCCTGCTCGCCATAATGTCCCCAGCATCTGCACATAGTAGGCGCCTCCTCGCCATAATGTCCCCAGTGCCTGCACATAGTGGGCGCCTGCTCGCCATAATGTCCCCAGTGCCTGCACATAGTGGGCGCCTGCTCGCCGTAATGTCCCCAGCGCCTGCACATAGTGGGCGCCTGCTCGCCATAATGTCCCCAGCGCCTGCACATAGTGGGCGCCTGCTCGCCGTAATGTCCCCAGCGCCTGCACATAGTGGGCGCCTGCTCTATAATATCCTCAGCACCTGGTGCACAGAGGTGCTATGGTGTCTCTAGACCTGAACTCTTGAAGCTATTAATGGAAACCTGCCCGGCAACAGGATGGAACATGAACACCAAGGAAGAAAGCAAATTCCAGCAGCCTTGGCGCCAGCCCTGGACACCCGGCGCCAGCTCGAGCGTGGGCAATTTCAACACAAGTGCCTCTGTGCCTCCTGACGGTCGGGCTTCCACCCGAAGCCCTGCCTCCTGGCCCCACAGACCCTCTGCCTGGAGCGCGCAGCCCGCCCCGCGTTGCACAGAGCAGGACCCAGGCCTGGGCCCACCGCGGGGCCGGCAGCCAGCGCCAAGGCTTCCGGAGCTCCAACAGCACGCTTCACAGGGAAGACGAGTCCACAACCACCACCACCCTCCAGCGGCAGATGCCAGCACGGCCTCTCTGCTCCCCACGCCCCTCGTGACGGGCTCCGCCGCCTGCTTTCAGGATCGAGAGTGGAGGTGCTCTCGAAATGCAGGCGGAGGAACGGGGGTCCACTCCCGCACCCCTGGAGGAGGAAAGTGCACAGAGAAGTCGGTGGGCGGCCCAGCACCACACAGAGGGACGGGCCCTCCCCGGGGCCCCAGACCTCAAAGGAAGCCAACCAAACCCAGGAGCGAGTGGTCAGTGCCTATGGAAATGAACGGGGTCGCGTCTCCTCGGTGGGGTGGGCCTGCAGGCAGCAGTGGGGGCTCCAGGCCCCGGAGGCCAGGTGGCTCTGAGGCCAGGAGCCCCTGCCCCAGGCTCAGCAGAAATCTCAGGCAGGGCTCAGGCCCCACGGATCGCAGAATCTGTAGGGTTGAGGTCACTGGCCCCTAGAGACGGCCTTCCCATGACTCTCCACTCCACCACTTCTGACTGGGGCTTGGAACACGTTACATGTTTAATCAATTTTTTAAAAATATTTTTTAGTTGTCAATGGATCTCTTTTTTTATTTTATTCATTTGTTTATATATGGTGCTGAGGATCAGGCAAGTGCTCCACCACTGAGCCACAGCCCAGCCCAATTAACGTTAGTTTTAATTGAACTTTCGTAAGGGTTCACATTTATGAGTACCACGGGCTTTGATCTACGCATCCAACGTGATAAGATCACATCACACTGACTGACAGTCCGTTATCTTGTCTATCATTTTTATGGCAAGACATTTGAAATACACCCTCTTAGTCACTTTGAGATAGACAACACATTATTGTCAACCATGGTCGCCCTACTGTGCGACAGATCTCAAATCTTAGGACCTGGCAACGCCACTCCTGGGTGTGCCCCCAAAGGAACTGCAAGCTCGACTTTCCCTAGAGATGATGCGGACAAACTAACCTCCCTTCAAAAAGAACAAAAAAAAAAAAACAGTTTGCTGAGAACACGGGGCTCGGTCACGGGGCTCGGTCACGGGGCTCGGTCACGGGGCTCGGTCATGGGGCACGGTCACGGGGCTCGGTCACGGGGCACGGTCACAGAGCTGACGGGATCTGTGTCTGGGAATGAAGCCCAATGCATTCTCGTGGATAAAAGAAAAGGGTGCTCATCCCCAGAAGAGGCTGCAGGTTGAGGCCCCTCAAGGTGCTTGCCCACCAGACCTTAGTACTTCCTGCTGTGTGCTGGGCGCCGCCCTCTGGTGGCGCCCACAGCCGCTGCCTTCCTACTGCCCCACCCGGCGAGCTGGGCACAGAGTGGTTCCGCACAAGTTTGCTGAATGAACAGGAGGCAGACAGCAACTGCAGACTCTGAAAGTGAACTCGGGATTCCAGGAACTGTGGGTCTCTCCCAGGAAGGGGGCCAAAGGCCTCATCTCGCCATGATTCCCTCACCTCCACTCAAGCCCCGCGCGGGGTCCTGGAAACTGAATCACCGTGTCCCCAGACACAGGCTCTGCCGCGAGGAGGCGTCGGCCGGGATCCCAGCTGATCCTCCCCAAGGCTGATGCTCTGCCACTCCACCTGTGTCCTCGGGAGGAGCCCGGTCCCTCCCGGGCACAGACGCCTCTGCCCTGGCACGCCCTGAAAGGCTCCCCGTGGCAGCCTGACGGGGGATCAGAGGGCGGCCATCGGCTCTGGTGCCCGTCGCGCTCCCCGAGCCCTCGATCGCCAATACCCAGTTCGCCCACGGCCCTCCCAGGGCATCCCCACCCACCCGCCCCGTCTAACTACCCCTGACCGCCGGCACCCTGGATGCCTCTGCAGGACACCGTGCTCTGCTGAAGCAGTTCAACCTCGATCGGGGCCCTCGGGGGACATCGTGCGACAGCCGGAGATATCTTTGATTGTGGAACTTGGGGGAGGGATTGTCACTGGCCTCAGGGACACGAGAACTGGTGCCATTCGACATCCTGCAACTCACAGGGAAGCCCCCACGGCAGGGAAGCCCCAGCCCACGTCTACAGCGGCACCTGCTCTGCCAGCCAGGCCGCCAACGCCCGGATTCTGATGGGTCCACAGGAAGCAGAAGTTGTTTGGAGGCAGGTAGAAGCCAAAGCAAAGAGGACCCAGAGCCGTGCCCGGAAGACTGCAGGCTTCGCAGCCGGGCTTTGGCCGCGATTCTGTCTGTCCAGCGGCTTTTCTTAAAATGGTATCCGCTGGTCTCCAGGCCCCAGGATCCCTGCAAAGCCGAGGTGCACGTGGCAACTCTGCACACGCCGACGGGTGCACATGGTCACCTGAGAGCCGACGCCACCACAGACACACACACCTGGAGACACACACCACCCACGGCCCCTGCCCGGCAGACGCAGCCCTGCGTCGGGGCGTCTGCTTGTTCAGCTCAGCCTCTGGCCCTCAGGCTGCCGCTCAGCCTGGTGCTCAGTGGCGTCCCCCTCTAGGAAAGAAAGATGGATTTCTTCTTTACTCAAGAATATAGATTTTAAAAACAAACGCTCTGCATCTCAAAGCAGCAGACCTCCCGAGCTGCACATATTGATCAGCATTTTATTGTCAATTTTCTTTCAGTTGAACTGGAGCAGAATATAATCTAATTACATCCTCACTGACAGTTGGGAATCAGTCACCCTAAATCCAATTCCGTGCGTTTGTGTGATTAAGGTGTTTAATTTTGGGGACGGAGAAGCAGAAGCACTGGCGATGTTTTAGCGTAATTAGCAGATATGTGGAAAGGGTCGGGAGGCCCGGTGGCGAGGCCCATCCTGAGGTGGGGAGGCCTCCTTCTCCAGCCCTCGCGCCCAGCTGGTGCCTGTGGCTGCTCCGTCCAGCTGCTCCCGGCACCTGGTCCAAGTCCACGAAGGAGGAATCAGGGAGGCGGAGAAGCTGCCACCTCGGCAGGGTCTGCAGGGGGAGAGTGACAGGGGCCTGGTCCCTGGGGCTGTCCACACTGGGGCCGCCAAACGGCTCACTCCAGGCTGTTCCATTTCCAGAACCACCGAAAAGCATGTCTTTTGACTTTGGAACCAACACGCGGGTGCCATTCCTTATCCTTTTGGGTAAGAAGGGGCTTCTTTAAACCGTGGCTTTCCCCCTCGCGGATCCCACCCCAGTCAATCAGGCAGGGCAGGTGCTGAATCTCAGTGTGGGAACAACAGAGGTGGTTTACCTCAGTGGTCTACGTGCACACTGCGGGAGGCGGCGGGCCATCTCCTCAACCAACGCAGGACCGAGGGACTCGGGTGCCAGCAGGACAGCAGGGGACACCCTGGGAGCACACTGGACACCCTGAGGGTGCACTGGACACCCTGGGAGCACACTGGACACCCTGGGAGCACTCTGGACACGCTGGGAGCACACTGGACACCCTGGGAGCCCACTGGACACCCTGGGAGCACACTGGACACTCTGGGAGCCCACTGGACACCCTGAGGTCACACTGGACACCCTGGGGTCTCACAGCACCTCCGCCCCAGGTTTGTGGCAATATTAGTGGAATGACCACCCCCAGCCCTGCCGGCCACCACCAAACTCCAGAAAGGAGGCGAGACCCTCATGTGTGCCAAGTGGAGAGGGGTGGAAATGAGTGTTAGGAAGCCCACCTGCTGCAGCCCCAGGGATTTTAAATATCTGAAAATACAAATAAGAAAAGAAAGTCAGGGAACAGACTTGATTTCCAAATAAAGAGCAACACCCAATAAAAGCAGGGCCAGCAATCCACCATCGGGCACGTTCGGTGACGTCCTCTCCCTGACCACGAACGTTTGATGGAGGGGCCAGCGACAGCCTCTGAAGACGGCAGCCCCGCGCCAGGCGACGAGGAAGCCCCAGGGCAGAGCGCGTCTCTTCGGGCACCAGCCATTGGCCAGCAGGCAGGAACCGCAGCGGCCAGCACCTCGGCAGCCTCCACAGCGGTCTCTCCCTCTTTGCCACCACTGTGGCGCTGTCTGTCCCTGTGACCTAAGCCACACTCCAGCTACAGCCTCCCCCCTCCTGCTCCTCCTGGACCCACAGCTCCTTCCATAACAAGCCCCTAGGCTGGCTCTTCCCTACCCCCACCACACCCAGCTGGCCACCTGCACCCTGGCTTAACCCACCAACCACCTGCCCCATGACTGTCCCTGGGCTGCTCAGCAATGCTGAGAAGCATCACCTGAGGATCCCGCAGTTCCCAGATGACCCGCGTGTGGCCTTCGCTTCTGCACTATGTTCAGGCATCACAGTCTCAATGTTTCCTGCAATGAGCAACTTTAAACCTATTCCGTGTCTCAAGGCCCCACGCCCATCCCCAAGCTTTCCATGCTGTGTCAAGATGGAGCCCATCGGGAGCTGAGGGTCTTCACCCCCTCCACCTCACCCACTGTATCTGCCAGCTTTGTGATACTATAAGGAAATGCCGGAGGTAGTTAGTTTATAAGGAGAAAGGCTTCACTTTGGCTCATGGCTCTGGAGGTTCCACAGATCAGGCAGCCCCGTGCTTTGGGCCTCTGGCGAGTGCAGCACACCAGGTGGGAGCTCTCGAAGCCCCTGCCTTCAGCCCTGCCGGGACTTACGTCCAGGTCCTTGCCCTGCCCCCAGGCTCAGGGTAGCCGTCCCTGCCTCCACGCCCTTCCCGCAAGGGCTCCTCCTGCCCAGGCATGCTAGACCCTCCTCCCACGTGGGAGTCATTGCAAACTGCCGGTGACCCAGGAGGGCTCCCCAGACGGACAGAGGGGCAAGGCCGAGGCGGGGAGGGGCCGCGGGCAGGGGTCAGCAGGAGGCGCCCAGTCCTCCTTCAGGCAGAACGGGTGGCAGGCGCTGCGGAGCTGGAGGCCCGGCCGCACGGGCACTTACGAGGCCTTCTTTAACTAGAGCCTTCAAACCAGATTTGGTCAGCTGGGAAATGGGTAGAAGGCAGCAGTCTGCGGAGGGAAGGGCCTTGGCGAGAGGCGGAGAGCAGCTCACAACTGGACCACTCCAGAGCTGAAGGCAAAGGCTGCCGGCCTGACCAGTGCACCACAGCCCAGAGATGCTGGGACCCGGCTGGCGGGACGGAGGCAGAGAGACCCGCCCGGACCTCCACGCTCGCCCCAGAAAGTGGATGAGGCTGGAAACCGAAAGGCGTGGTTTCAAGACTCCGCTCCGGATCCGGCTCTTCATCAGCCGCTGGGGAGCTGGCCGCGGGGAGCACGGCGACAGGGGCTTTCCTTCTTCCCGTTCCCTCCCCCTTCGTGAGGGGCAAAGGCCGCGGCTGGACTGGGCCCCGAGCGACACAGACACACACACACACACACACACACACACACACACACACGAGGCAGCCCCTGTTCAAGGGCAGGAGCCCAACGGGCAGCCCAGGGCTCCTGTGGGACTCGGCAGGGGACATTCGAGTACAGCCACCGTGGACCCGGGGCTCAGACGTCTGGGCAGGTGACGTCCACCACAGCCCCTGGAGACCTGACCCTGTCCTGGCCCCCGGCAGGCGCAGAACCCAGGGCCGCTGCAGGAGGGGCAGACCCAGGCTCCGCCCGGCCTCGGGGAGAAAAGCGTGGAGGACGGTCCCCTGCAAAGGGATGAGCCTCGGAAATGTGGAGAGGTGGAGGCAGCTCCGGGAGGACGGACGCTCCAGGCCACGCAGAGGGCCGGTGGAGGACGAGGGCCGGTGGAGGACGAGGGCCGGTGGAGGACCGAGTCCGACGCCAGCAGCGCCTCAGCGGTTCACTTGGGCCCTCGGGTCCACTGAGGAACCAGGTGTCCCCACTGCGGGCAGGTGGGCGAGGGGCTTGTCCTGGGCCATGCTCGGCCTCCCCCACTGACCAGCACATTGAGACCTGCAAATGACCACCGTGTGACTGAGCTGGTGAGTGGACGGCAGCTGCAGAGGGACTTGGCAGTGCCACAGGGCCACCAAGATGAAGGGTCCCTGCGGGGCTCCGGCAGCCGGCTCCGTCCTCCAGCCGGGCAGCAGCCAGGGCTCACCAGACTCTGGCAGCCCGTCCCAGGGGGCTGCCCGCTGGCTCCACCCGGCCTGGCCTGCGGCTCAGATGCTGCTCCAGCCTCCCGCCAGCCTTGAGCTGACCCTGGCCGCCGCCTGTGCGTCAGTCTCTCCCCCTTGCTCTTTCCCAAGGCTCCTTCTACCAGCCTTCGCCAAAGGGTAGAAGAGATGTTGACAAAAATCCAAGGTAAGCTGGGCAAGGGATGGGGGTGGGGAGCAGGTCTCAGCCACGGGAAATAGCCTGAGCCATCTGGAAGGCAGAAAAGGAACTGCAAGCGGCCAAGAGGGACAGTGTGGATTTGCATTGAGACTGAAGATAATCAGGGGGCCATGGTAGCCCACAAGCAAAATGCACCATAGATGGCTTTGCTTTGCTTCAGTTGTTAACATCCACCCCGCACAGAATAACAGGTAGGCTCCAAATGTTGCTCAGGGCCCGTCAGAAAAGCCAGGCGTTCTATACAACACAGCAAGAAGGCCACAGGCTCTGGCACCGTCTTCCGGGATAACCCCTGGGGTCCTGGTGACACACGTCCTGAAAGCTGGCTCACACACCCCCGTTGGAGAACTTCAACAGAGGAGTGCACGCATGTGCAGCCGGAGCGCAGCCGGAGCCCAGCCGGAGCGCAGCCGGAGCCCAGCCAGGCGGCTTCAGGTCCAGCCCACCCCCGCGTCACGGCAGCACTGGGCAAGCAGAAAGTGCCTTCCATCCTGATCGCAGGCCAGCCGAGCACATGCTGAAGACCTGAGGGACCAGGGCATCCAGAACGCGTGTGGCTCTGCCCTCACGGTGACACCAGCCTAGAAGGGGGCAGATGTGCACCAAGAAGTCGTGCCTGGAAATCAGGCAGCCACGCCTGGGAAAGATGTGTGGCAGGGGCAGCTGGGGTAAGGAGGGCAGATAACAGGGCTGCCGTGACAGTCAGCCTGGCCAGGCGTCCCTGAAGATGTGGTAGCCCAATGGGCAGAGACCTTCCCCAGGTGCAGCAGTGGGGAGAGGGAAGAAACTTCCAAGTGGAGACATGGGGTGTGCAAAGGCCCTGCGGCAAGAGAGAGCACAGGAGTACAGGAGGCTGGAGCAAGTCAGAGAGCAGGGTCACCTCAGAGGAGCCGACAGGGGCTGAGGCCCTGTCTGTGATGAGCTCGAAAATGATCTTCCAAACTCAGGAGCCGAGGGTTCTTGGTGGTGTTTCCTAGAAAGGCTGCCACACGCTAGCAGGCCAAGCCCCTTCTCAACAGCCCCAAGCCAGCGGGGCCCAGGGCAGGTTCCTGGTGGCTAAGTCACCACCAGGTTTCAAGCAGACCCGGAGCCCTGAGCAGGAAGGAGCAGGAAGGAGCAGCTTGCTCCCAAAGCTGAGGCTGGGCTCCTGGGGTGCTGCAGCCCTGCCCCTGCTGGACAGAGCTGGCCCGAGGCCGCAGCGCTGGGGACCACACAGTGGGCGGCTCTCTGTGAGCAAGTCCAGGGTGGAAAGGAAGGCGTCCCTGCAGAACCCGGGGTGGCCCACCCCCCGGGGCAGAGGCTGGAGCCACACCTGGCAGCACCAGGCCTCTGGGAGTCGGGGAGGCGTGGGACGAGGCTTCCTCTGCAGGCCGCGGGCAGGAGGAGCTGGGAGGCCCCACGGCCATCTGCACGCTGTCTGCTGTCTCGCCTGCCTGGCTGGCCAAGCTCCAAACAGGGGTGGACGGGCGGCTCACGCCCCGCGTCTGGAGAGAGGTGGGAGGGAGCAGCCCATGGAGGAGGGGAGCGAGACGCCCGGCAGCACTTGCACCCAGGGCAGCCCAGGAGGGTCCTCCCAGCCCCCCCCACCTGGCACAGAGACGGGAGAGAGCCCTCGACGCAGCCACCCCCATCGCAGGCTGCTGACCCCGGGGAGACGGCCAGATGCAGTGAGTGCCGGCGGGGACCCAGGTAAACCCGAACTCCATTAAACCTCGAGCCACCCAGGGTACGTGTGTCCAGACACCGCAAAGCTGGGGCCTCCTGGGTCGTACCCGGCAACCGCAGTCCCGCACAGACAGTCACAGGTTGGAACTCGCAGGCATGCCTGTGTGCACACCCATGCACACTCACACACAAATGTGCACCTGCGCACAGTGCACACAAACACACGTGTGTACCCAAGCACATGTTCACACACAAACGTGTGCACATACACACAGACTCAAGCACATGTGTACACAATTGCATACAAACGTGCACATACACCCACACATGTGCACAATACACACATGTGCACAATACACGCACACACATGCACACATGTGCACATACACCCACACACAAACACCCAAATGCACACACATCCAAACGTATACACCCACACGTGCACACGCGTGCACATACACCCACACACATTCACACACATACCCACACACATGCACACATACACCCACACATGCATACATAAACACCCATATGCGTGCACACATGTACACTCACACATGTGCACACATGCACACAATATGCACATGTGCACACACACGTGCACACGTATACACCTACAACATGCACACACGCACCCCACAAGCCCGTGTTCCTTGCAAAGAGGAAGCAGGAGCCTGCCGGGGTCCCCGTGCTCCCGCATTTCCCTGTCCTGTCTCTGGGCTCAGGACAGCAGGGTCCCTGCCTCCAGGGGTCACTTGGCGTCCAGGTCCACGCTGGGGTCGGAAGGGCCCTGATGAAGCGGGACACTGACGCTCTCCCCGGCCCACCTGGAAGACAGCTGAGTCCTCTGAGCCCTGGCAGGTGGCCGGGGAGGGGCGCGCTGGGGACCCACCAGCAGCCCGCTTCTCCCCTCAGACCCCACGGCCTACGCGCCATCTCTGCCCGGCAGCCACCGCTCAGAATCACGGCTCACGGCGGCAGAGCGTGCTGCCGTCAGAGCCCCACGCACGGCCAGGCTGCGGGAGAGCTCTCGCTGGCCTCCCAAGCCCTCGGCAGAGCCAAGCGCGGCACAGCGCGACTTCACGTTGTCCCATTCACCTTTGAAGACAGGCGCAGACACGGGCTTTGGAATCCACAGCCATGTCACCAGGAACGTCTGGAAAAGCAAACTGTCCTTCCAGGGTCAATGGCCCTCCAGAGCCAGGGCCAGTGGGGTGGCTGGACACAGAGGGACACCATGGAAGGAAGGGACGCTGAGCAGGGCCCTTCAGGCTGCAGAGGAGACCACTGCGGAGGGCAGTGACATTTAACCAGGAAGTGTCACCCGCACAGCCCACTTCAGGGGACGTCCAACCACAATGCGGGTCTGGAGCACCAAGCGGAAGTGCGTGGACATCACCCCATTCCCCTTCCCCAGGGAAGAGGCGAAGCCCCACGAAGACCTAGCGGCACAGGGCGGATTAAAGTAGCACGTCCACATGTCCGAGTGACTGTCACAGAGGACAGGGACCCAGGTTCCAGCCAGACGGGAAAAGGAGGGCTTTCCAAATAATAAACTGTCCTCCAACTGATGATGATGATGAAGATGTGCCAGGGACTGAACCCAGGGCGCTCTACCACTGAGCTGCCTCCGGGTTCTTTTTGTATTTTATTTAGACAGGGTCTCCCTGAGTTGCTTAGAGCCTCACTAAGGTGCTGAGGCTGGCCTTGAACTTGCGATCCTCCTGCCTCAGCCTCCTGAGCCACTGGGATCACAGGAGTGCAGCACCCTGCCCAGCTAATCCCGTACGATTTTTTAAAAGAGTAAAATTTAAACTGCTTATGCTCAGAGAGAGATGCGTGTCGCCTCTGAGAAGCCATACCAAGGAGAAGCAGGCAAAGAGGGAGTTTTACTGCTTTGTACACAGTTGTCTAAATTCTCTGCCAATGAGTAAGTAAGAAGTTCTAGTTTAATAAGCAGATCAAAAACTAAGACCCATCCTCAGACCACACGGACCTCTCACGGGGCCAGATTCTGAATCCAGGCCTCACGGCTCCATCAGGACCACAGAGGATACAGGCAATAGGCAGAAAAGCCCTGGACGACCAGGGCAGCGGGTCCCCAGCACCCAGGCCCTGCAGCCTGTCAGGTGTCTGTGCTGTACGGCCTCCCTCGCCAGACCAGAGCGAAGAGCCCCCTGCCCGGGCTCTCCAGGAGGCACCAGGGCCCAGGCTGGGCAGCACACGGTCGGGGTGCAGGAGGGACCAGACACAGAGCCACAGTAACCGGGACTCCCCACATTTCCCAAAGACCATCAGAACGGCACCACGTGGAGCCCCCCGAGCTTGTCTCTGAGACCCCTGAGACACGAGAGAAGGAAAGCTAGATGGAGCCACAGGCCTGGCACAGCGGGAGCGTCGGGGACGCACCTCTGCCGTTGGGGAGGGGCGGCCCCCTTCCCCCTGCCCCAGGCCTCTCCTCCCCTCTCCTCCGCGATTCCGTCCACCAGCGCCTTCCCGCCCTGCTCCTTCTTGGGGGCTGCCCTCCAGGACCCCAGCCTGCCCAGGACCCTGCTCCTCTGCGGGTGGGGTCAGATGGCACCAAGAGTCCTCGGAGAAGCGAGGTGGAACCCGCCTGCCCAGCTGCGTGCGGGGAGGGCGCCTCGTCCTGGAAAGGCTCCAGGAACCAGAGGCCCCCGGAGACCCGCGACGGTCAGAGGCCCGTCACCTCCGTGCGTGGCTGCCTGGGAGGAAGGCTGTGTGGGAAGCCGCGTGTCGCTGGGAGAACAAAACATGGAAATCAAACGCGCCATCTGGTTATTAGCAAGAGCTTTGGAGGCAGACGCGTAAGCACACACACCCAGCCTGAAGCTTCCGGGAAATGTTCCGCTCGCAGCCTGAGTTACTGAGCCTGCAGAGGCCCCTTCCGGCCCCTTCCCAGGACCAGGAGGCCCTGTCCCTCAGAGCCACAGCCCCAGAGGCACAGCGAGCACATGGACTTGGCAGTCGTACAAGGTAAGCCCTGAACACCAGCTGGGAGACCATCCGGGCAGCTGAGGAGGGGGCAGCAGGTCATGTTCCCCCCTGCTTTTCCCTCCCCCACAAAAATCAGAAGCGTCAGCCCAGAGCTGGGCACTGGCCAGGGGAGCTGACTCACAAACCCAGGTCCTGCCCCGACACCACGCCCCCACCAGCTGAGACCAGCTGCTCCCCCTCCACCCACCCTGCCGTGGACACTTCCATAGTGGTACCTGTGTCCCATGGGAAGCCAGGCCTCCGACCCCGCGGTTCTCCGGGTGCAGGAATCTGCAAACATTTTTTCTGCAAAGGGGCAAAAGGTAAATATTCTCAGCTTTGTGGGCCATGCCACCTCTGTCTCATACATCTGATGCTTCTGTTGCAGCAGAGAGCAGTCACAGACCAGAGGAACAAAAATGGGTGTGGCTGTGTTTCAATAAAACTTTATTTAAACCAACGGGTGGGGACAGCTCTGGCCTGTGGGCTTCCGTGGACCCCCGTGGCTAGAGCATGCTCTCGGGGACAGCGAGTCATACCAGCCCCGGCACAGACTTGCTGCTCAGACACTGGGGAAGGGGTAACAAAGGCACCTTCCATCCCTGAGTGCACAGGGTGACAGGCGAAGATCCCCCAATGGCGCCAGCTCCGCCATCTTGAATTGGGGGTCACAGCCAGGCTGGGGCTCCCCAGCGAAGTTCCATTTTCTCCCCAGGGGCATCAGAGTAAAGCACAGCACTGTGGGAAGCCAGGGCTCTGGAGCAGCACATCCAGGTCCACAAGGCTGTGAGTGCCCTGTGCCACTGCACACGGCCCCACTGGGTGCTGAATGCTTGGTGTCCAGGCCCTGCAGGAAGCCTTGCTCCTCTCCCAGCCTGGCCTCCATTCAGAGTCCAGCCACAGCGTGGGAAGCACACAGTCAGCCGTCCCTCACTGGGGGTTCTGCAGTCACAGATTCAACCAATCACAAGCTGAAAATGCTTTTTGAAAAACTGCATCTGCAATAAACAGGTATAAACTTTTTTGACATTATTTCCTAAAAAAATAGTATAACAACGATTTACATAGTATTTACATTGTGTTAGTTGTATTAGGTACTACGAGTCGTCCGGAGGGGATTCAAGAATCTGGGCGGAAGAGACTGATCAAAGCCCATTATGTACGACCATGACGTGAGGGATCCCACTACTAAGCGCCAACAGCATGAGTGGGCATCTGGGGAACGTGCATGGTGATACCCACAGGTTACACGTTCCACCACGAGGTCGTGAGCAGCTGAGAATCCAGGGCCCCAAGGCCGCCCACAAGGCAGCCTGGAATACTACTCAGCTTTGAAAAAGAAGGATGACCTGTCACTCGGAACCTCATGGATGAACCTGGAGGACACCAGGGTAAGTGGAAGAAGTCAGACACAGAAGGAGGATGACGGCACCATCTCAGCTAAACATAGCATCTAAAGTCTCACGCCCTTCCAAGCACAGAGTGGCGGTGGATCTCAGGGCCAGGGGCAGAGCCTGGGGGATGTTGGCAGAGGTGCCAGGCACAGCACGGGACTGTCACTGAGAACAATGTCTCGTGCACGTGAAAATCACGTATGCAGATGAGGGTCTGCATACGTCCATGAGGCCAGCTTTCCCACCGCACAACGCACGCGGCTTTCAAAACATGCACGCTCCTCATACACACACGATTTTATGTGTCAACTAAGAAAAGTCAATAAAAATGTCTAAAAGCATGTTTTCTTTACAAAAATAATGTTCTTAAAAATAATATAAGAGTTGGTCCATTCAACTAAAACATTACGTATTGTTTCTGTTAAATGGTAACTGTCCTCCCTTTTGCCGACCAGGGTCTCCCAGATCCACGATCGTCTGTTTCAACCGAATCTTGATAAAGTCATCGAGTCATTACTGATGTTTTGCTGATGTGCCTGTAGAATGTGTTGGAAAGATGCATCCAAAAAATCCTATTTAAACAAGGAAACACTCCAGGGGCAGCCGACGGGCCCAGAACACCGCAAAGCCCTGTCCTCCTTGGTCTCCTGCCTGCAAAGCTCCTCCCAGCTGCTGCCCCCTCACCCTTATGGCATCAGGGGCCTGTGGGCCCCTCGCCACCCTCTTCCCAGTTGTGCCCCAACCCTCCCCGCCACCCCCAGGCCCTGCCTCTGGAGTCTGAATCTTCTGCCCAGTGGGCCTCCTGGCCCCAGACCCTCCATCCTGTCAGCATGGCCACTGGATCCAGAGACACTCAGCCAGTGAGTCCAGAAGCAACGCGGAACCTTCCCTGCCATTCTGGAGGTCTGCTGGACCCTGCCTCGTCCTCACCCAGTGCTGACAGATCCCAGAGTCCTTCAGGACGTACCTCAAGACCTTCCTCAGTGCGGGCACCTCACCCCTCTATCAGTCAAGCCGCCAGCACCCCTGGCAGGGACCCCTGTCCCAGCATGCAAGCTAGTCACCTTCCTGCCCCTCCTGCCCCACGTCACCTTACAGTGATCTCGAAGTCAACAGCCACCTTTCTGTGGCTCAGAGTCAGGAAGACACTTGCCTATGGCCAAGTCACTCCTGCTGAGAAGCCAGGACAAGCCAGCTCACCGTCCACCACCCCACCACGCATGAGGCTGTGGGCATACACTTCTGGAATCCCCGAAGCCAGGGCAGCCCAGCTCACTGCCCAACGCCCCCACGCAAGCGCAGGAGGCATGCCCAGCAGAGGGGAGCACTCTGCCCTGAACGCACTCTGCTCCAGGAAAAGGGACGCCCTGTGCCTGCCTCCTCGGCACCCTGCTCCCACCTGCACTGTGCTTCAGCCCCCGGAGGACTGAGCGTCCCACCATCTCCTCCTCACACGCTGCCGCCCTCAGAAGCTGCCGTACAAATTATAGACACGCCGCGTTCCAGTGGGTGGCCATGTCTTCGTGTCAGCTTGAGAGATCGTTGCCAGGGAAATATCTGTATCTCGGCGGAGAGAGCTTCTGCCTGTGGAGTCCAGCTGTGCTCAAGTGGGAATTCGGAAACCCAGATGTTGGCCCAAATGCTCTGTCTGGGCAAGCCGGTTCTGGGAGCCTCCAGCACAGGAATGAACTCGGGTGCCACCTGCTCCGCCCACCACCCTGGCTCCTGGAATCCCGCACCAGAGAGCCAACGGGGAAGCTGGGGAAAACCAGTGAGTCTCAGGCAAAAAGTCAAGAAGCCACCAGAATCCACTGGGAGGTCCAAGCAGATGCTCGTCCGCTGTGCGCCTCAGCAGTGGCTAAGGAGACGGAGGCAGAGCCTGAATGACCCAAAGCATCCGGAAGGTGCTCCCCGTTTCTTTCATGCACCCTCTGTGTTTAAGCGCCTTGCCAATCACTTTCCACTTACTATCTTAGTATCTCAAGGAGTCTCCACATGACGGGCCTATGGCATCGCATCTCACTACAGGCATTTATAGCTGAGGATGTGGAGGCCCATGGAGGCCCAAGGGCAGGTGCCTCCTAAGAGAACAACAGAGCCACACACGACTTACACACTCTTACACCTTTTCACAAGTGCAGACCAGGGGCTCTCAACCAGGTGGTCCTCCCATCCCACCCCCAGGAGTCAGTGGACTAGGATTGGAGACATTTCTAGTTGTCATAGAGGCCAGGGATCACGATGCTCAGGACAGCCCCAGAATGATCTGGTCCCAAATGCTAACAGTGCCGAGGTTAGAAGATCCAGGTGCCGACCATCACCCGTGACGGGGACAGAGTGTCGGGAGAAATCCTGAGTCTTGGCGAGCAGCTGTGAATGTCTCAAGTGTGTAAGGAAAACCTTTACCCATTCACGCCTGTCAGGAACGCCTACGGAGAGGAGCATTCCGCTCTGGTCACTTAGGAAAGTAAACAACTGTCACCAATTTACCTAGTGTTACCAAGGGAACCTGTATAGGGGCCTGGTGGTCTGATCCCCCATGGCACATTGTGATTGGGTTAAAAGTCTATAAAATGTATAGTTTCTCCTGCAATAAACAAGTTCGCAGGTTGCTCGCCACAAGCCTGCTTTTACCCAACTTCCGGGGCCTGGGTTATGACTCTGTCGGCTCTTACCTGTGCCTGAGCTAGCCTGGCACACCCCACAACAGACTGGCCATCTAGGTGCACTATCTAGAACCCCATGCTGACCATGGCCTTCCTACAGTCCCGGCCCCAGGTGGCCCTGCCCAGTGAGTACTTCGGGGACTCTCAGATGATCTATTGACCTTGAATGCTCAGTTCCGCCCAGCAACAACCCAGAAACGCCTGCCCAACTCCCTGGTCTTGAGAAAAGCCCAGCAAACAGCTGAGGTGGATCAGCAATTACCTAGGAGAGACTTCTTCCCCTCCAGGAAGACCAGTGGGTGGGAATCGCCCCAAGATCTCTAGGAGGATTGGTTTCCCTCTTCCTTCTCAGCAGCACTGAGCTGGAAAAAGGGGCCCTCACCCTCCCACACATCCCCAGCGAGCCTCGACACTTGGGGGATTCTGCCTGACCTTCCGAACACATCCACTAGCAGCCGCCACGCCAAGCAAGCCCCCAGCCAACGGCCAGGGGCCAGCCCGGAGCCACTCAGAGGGATGACAGTCACAGTGAACCCTCAGTCATCAGAGGGCCGGGCCCGGTGATGAAAAGGACGTTTCATCTTAAAAACGTCTGGACGTAGCACCGACAGGGAGAGGGTGCTCACGCAGCTTTGCAGAGAAAAGTCCAAAATGACCGACCTGTCATTAAAGAACAAGTTTGGTTTTGACACTTTCCCCAGGTTAATGGTCTACACAGAAAAAAATCAGGAGGCAGGACATTCTGTTCTTGAACCATTGGGACAAGGCCCACGGGTGGAGAAACAGGCTCTCCTCCAAAAAGAAATCGCACTGCTCCTCACACCAGCCCGAAACTGCTTCTTGGGTTTTTAAAGAGAACATTTCTACAGAAATTATAAAGGAAGGGAAGTCAGCCCGGCAGGTGTTGTGCCAGGCTTGGGGCGATCTTTAAACACGAAACCACAGATTCCACCTGTGCAAGGGGCCCCAAGACCAGAAGACCCAGACACCCCCAAAAGAAATGAAGATACTCAGCTCCAGAAAACGAGGATCATGTTTGCCCAGCTATTACATAACCTTCCCAACCATGGGTTCCCATTTCCCTTCGGGGACCAAAAAACTCAGGGGGGTTTTTCTGCCTTTTACAAATTCCATCATGCACATATGCTTCTTCAAGCCTCCAGAGTGCAGATGCTGACCGAGGACCCCGACCCAAACCTCACGCTGAGCACGCTGCATCGGGGAAGTGTTGGTGCTAAATCACATTTATTGATCACATACTATGTGCCGGGGGCAATGCAGAGCGCCTCCTGAGAATAAGCCTTACTCCATCTCAGGAATAATAACCCTAGGAAACAGGACCTGTTGGCATACCCATTTTGCCAATGAGGACACTAAGGCTCAGAGAGGTCAACTGACTTGCCCTGGGTCACGCAGCCAAGGAGGGGCAGAGCCAGGATGCAAACCCAAGCCTCCTGGCGTCCTCACCACCTCACTGCACTTGGTTGCCTCGCTCCATTCTGGTTTCCTGGTCTTTGGCAGAGTCACATGAAAAAGAGGGACCTGGAGGGAGGAAGAAGGAACTTCCAACAACACAAGTCTCATGGCCTCACACTGCGAGCACAGCTGTGTGCGGGGCCAGGACCTCTCCTTCCCCACCCTTGGACATCATCTCACCCTCTCCATCATGTGCTTCTATAGGTCTCCTCCTGGGCTCTCAGAATCCACCTGGTTCCAGCACCCAGGTGGCCAACTTCTGAATACAGAACCCACAGGGACGTCAGGGTGTCACCATGAGACAGGCCCCAAGCAGCAGCTGGTGCAGCCAGGCCTGGGCACTGGGGCCTCCACGCACCAGGTGCAGAGGGCCGCCTGCCAGCCTGCTGCTGTCTGAACACACGGGAGGGAATGGGCCGCTCCCTTGTTGGGCTCATGAGCACTAATCAAATGCTCGAGTCGGGCTCGGCCAAGCAAGTGGTCAAGAATAAAAATATTTGGAAGGAACAAAGAGGTCAATTCCATTATCCACTAAAAACTATCAAGGTGGCAGCCCTGGCTAAGGGGAACAGCTGTCTCTCATCTGTCCTCCAAACAAACAGGCCCTGGCCCCTAATGTCCTGGAAGTCACCACAGGGTAGGAAGCAGAAAGTGATCCCAGGAGGCTCAGTTGTTCCCTGAGCTCCACCCGACAAGCAGCTGGTGACTGAAGACCCACAGGCACCCTGGCTCACAGGGACCTCAGCCCCCCAAGTGCCGGCAGGGGTGGGGAGAACTTTCCTCCCGTCCCTCTCTGTAGGGACGGGGACAGGACAGTGATTTCTGGGATGGGAGCCATCTGCCTCCAATCAACTCTCACTGCCCAACTAGAAAGGGGAGCAGTAACAGGAAGATGCCGGGCAGGTGAGGGGCTCGGGAGCTGCTGCCGGCCCACATGCTGAGCAGCGTGGGTCTGGGGAAGCCTGGCCACCGCAGCCCCTCGCCAGAGAAGTAGCACAACCAGCAAAGTCCCAGAGCGGCCCCCCAACAGCGCTGGCCAGAAAGGAGGTGCGCGGGGCGGGCGGCTCGGAGCGGGACCTCCGTCCCCTTCTGGGGGCCCCAAGGCGCCCTGTTGGCCACCGGCATGGTCCAGCGGGTAGCCGGCCAGCCACGCCGTGGCGAACCAGCAATTCAAAGCCACATAAACGGAAGGCGCTCGCCGGTGACCGGGCGCCCGCGGCCCGGGAGAGTTGCTGCCCGGTCCTCAACTTCACCCTGCGGGCCGGAGCCTCCTGCCCACCGCCGCCTCGGCCCGGCCGCTACTTACGCCTCCGCCGTCGCCACCTGTCTGGGTGCCGGTCTCCTCCCTGCCCGGACGTGGCGCGCCTCTTTCCTCCGGCCCCGCGCCGCCTCCGGCCAGCCCCAGCCTCAGCCTCTTCTGCTCCGGAGGGGCATCGTCCTCCTCCGTCCGCGGCCGGCCGTCCCTGTCGCGGAGCTGGCCCGCGTCCTCGGGGCTGCCTGCGGGGCTGGCCATGGCTCTGGGCTCAGCCTGCACTTCGCCGAGAGCGCGGAGCAGGCGCCTCCGCTGCAGGCGGCTCGCGCGGGGCGCGGAGCGGGCTCGGGGCGCGCGGGGCGTCGGAGCCGGCGCGGGCTGCTGGGCGCCGCTCCCGGCTCCCCGCCGCCCTCTGCCGGCCGCGGCGCGCACTGCGGCCCGGGCCGCGCGCGCCTCACCTGCCCCGCCAGCCGAGGGTCGCTCTGCGCCGACTGGCCACTCCCACGCTCGCAAAGCCGGCCCGCCGGGTCACACGGAATGGTCTCGGCCCCAGGAAAGGAGGAGAGAAGGGACGCCCGGAGAGGGTGTGCAGGGACATCCTCCCTAGTCCTTGGTCCTGTTCCTTTGGAATGATTTGGAGGCTGCTCAAAACGCGTGGAGGACTCCTCAGTGTGGAGGAGGACCTTCTTGGTGCAGATGCAGATACTGAGCATCACCTTGGGCCAGGCGTGGCCACGAGGGAGGGAGGAACCGTGGGATGGCAGGCATTGCGTCTGACCCTGGGCAGCTCCAACCATGGAACGGCAGGGACACTGTCCGTGAGGTGGAGGGTGCCGGAGGGATGCTGGGTGTGTGGGGACCAGGGTGGGAAGAGCCCCAGCAGGGGTGGGGCTGGGAGAGGGGCAGGCAGAAGCATCCTTCTGCAGGAAGGACAGCGAGAGGGGCTGGAGCAGATGTTCCCAGCAGCTGCAGAGTCGGGGCAGAGGAGATGGCATATGCAAACCCAGAGGCCGAAACAGAAGGTGCTGGAAGGCCTATGGGGCTGAAGCACCAGGTGCGGAGACAGAGGTCTAGTGGGCAGAAATACCCAGCCATGCAGGGCTGTCAGGCCCTGGCCAGGGTGTGGGCACAGCAGCAGGGGAGATCCAGGGAGGAGTCTGCAAGTTTCGGGAGGATGCACTGGTAATTCTGAGTGCAGGTGCACCGGGTAGCATCAACACAGGGTGCCCTCCTCAGCTGTGTGTTGAGCTGAACCCCAGGGTACTTTCTGGATGGAAGGGCTGTGCCCAGGATCCAAAGCAGGCTGACCGGGCACACACAGGCTCCTGGTCCACCTCAGGAGCAAGAGAGGAGGAAGGCTTGCTGAGAACCCTCTGCCTTTGGGTTGCCCCCACCAACCACTGGACCTGGACTGTTTGCATCCTGGAAGTCCTGGACTTCTTGCATCATTGTTTGCCCCACTGAGCTGCTAAAAGCAGTCACTGCCCCTGCTGTGATATCTGGTTTACCAGGGGCCCCACACAGTAGGTGCTCAAGAAACCTTTCTTGGGTGAAGAAATGGATCTGCTCCAGCTGTTCCCCTTAACACAAATAATCCTAGTAGCCACACCTGGCTTTGAGTCTCTGTTCTATGAATTTCCAGATATTAATTCATCTCACCCTCACAGCAGCCATGTACAGATACTGCGGTTATCCCCATCACACAGAGGATACTGGGGCATAAAGAGGGCCAACCAGCGTGCCCAAGACACACTACGGTGTCACAGCGGCTGGGGACACGCAGCAGCAGCACTCCATGGCCAAAGGCAGGTGGGTGTGGTTCCCGACCCTGTGTCAGGGTCAAACAGCAGTGTGGCATCAGCCAGTTCTGCCCAGTGCTCCTGGGGTGGAGCAGATCGGAAGCCTGTGTGAGCACAGGCGTTCTGGGCAAGTGAGCAGAGATCTAACTAGAATCACAGCAACAAGGAGCCCTGACCCCACAGTCGATTCCCAGACCCAAACTGGTTTACAGACCCCAAATGTTTGACCAAAGGGGAGGCCAGGTCCCCTGGAGGAACACACTCCACTGTCAAAAATGTATGCTGTTGCTCTTCCTCCTACCCTACTGCAAAGGGATCTCTGACCTTTTACCAGGCTGGCTGTGCACCAGAGAAAAGGAAACCATCAGGCCTTCTCAGGATCCCTGGACATGGACTCTGAGCCACTCCGAATTCCAGGGACCCATAACGTCACTAGGATCCACCAGTTGGAGACATACTTTATGAAGTAAGGTAACCAATGTGCGTTAGCTCATCTATCTCAGAGGGTCCAATGGGTCCCCTGAATTTATCCTGTGGTCTTCAAACTGGCAGAACAGGGATTCAACCCAGGTGTCCAAATGAAAGTTGTGCTCTTGAACCTTGAAACGGTCTGACATCTCTGGGAAGAGAGCATGACCAGGGCTCTGGTCCTCAGCTGCAAGCCCAGCCCAGCTCCTGCACGCAAGATCATAATAGTAACAACCCCATTTTTTTTTTTTTTTTTTTTTTTTTGCAGCATTTGAAACTAGACAGGAAAATGAGAGACAATCAAAAGGATGTGGGGCAACTGGCTGGGCACAGGCTCTCTGATGTGCATAGTAAATTCCGTGGTTTCTCAGGTTTCATTTGGCCAGCCTCTCACAGGGCGCATCATTGGCACGAGCTATTTCTTCATCTGTGTCCTCTTTCTCTGGACAGTGGATTCTGTGAGGGCAAAGGCTATGGGCTTGCTCACTTTTGTTATTTAATTATAGACTATTTGTAGAGCTGTTTCCCATTTGCAGAAAAAGGAGCAGGTAGTACAGAGTTCCCTCTTCCCCTTCCCCACCTCCCGTCCCTAGATTCCCCGGGTATTACCATGTTGCTTCAGTGTGGCGCATTTGTTACAAGTGCTGAGCCAATATTGAAAGGTTGTTATTGATTAAAGTCATAGTTTACATTAGATTTCATTCTTGGTGCCAAACACTGATGGGTTTGGACAAGTGTAAAATGACATGTATCAACCATGACAAGTGTCGTACAAAATCGTCTCACGGCCCTAAACACCTCCTGTGCTCAACTTGCCTTTCTTGACCCTGAAGCATGCTGTGCTGCCGAGCACTTTGCCGGGGTGCGTGGTTGTTGAATGACAGATGTCGCAATAAATGTTGCCGAATATTTTCATCCTGAACAAGTGTCATTTGATGTTCCGAATGACCTTCAAAAATGACATCAAAAGGAGAGGTGTACATTTATGAAACCACTGGGGTTAGATACCACCTGGGCCCCTCATCAGCTTCTAGGCAACATGACCAGATTTGATGGGCAGGCGGGAAGAGGGCCAGAACAACAGGAGCCCACTTACTCTCCCCTAGCAAACGGACATTCTGGCCAACAGCCCAAAGTGGCAGCATCCAGAGAAAGATGTGGCTCTGTATCTGCAGGTCTGTGAACAGAATCCTCAACACCTCGGGTGGAGAGGAAATCAGTAAATAGTAACAAACAGCAAGTGGAAGTGACGGCAGCCATGAGGGCGTTCCGGACGTTTGAAGGAAGACACCTTGTGAACTGGCGGAGCCTTTGGGCTGCTACTGAATTTACACGCTGCAGAGGAGAGGCACCTGGCCACTGAGACCTGAGTCCCCCAAAAGCAGAACCCAGAACAAGGATCCAAGTGCAGGGTGTTTATTTTCAGGCCATTCCGGGAAGCTCTGGTGATGGACGGGGACAGGGGATGGAGCTGCAGGGAGGAAGGCAGCTGGCCAAGGGTTTGCTGTCCCTACTACCATAGTGGACATCTGACTCAACTGGGGGAGAGTGGAGAGGGTGAGCGTACACGCCAGGCTTACCTCGCCCCAGGCGTGGAGCTGGAGTTATTTATTCACAAAGTCTCCCAGTCACGACAGAGAGCTACTCCCTGGAGGGTCGACACTCCCAAGAACTTCTAGCAAAATGGGCATTGGGGCCACAGAAGGACCCAGGCACTGAGGACATTGATAACCTCTGCTATGGAGCCTAACCCAGCTGTGGACAGGCCAGCTCCAGTCAGACAAGGGTCAGCAGGATCGAGTTGCTAGGACATGAGGGAGCCGATAGGAACCCCTTTGGCTGTTCTAAAGACACTTGGGTCCTCATCCTTCCCCAGTGCAGCTTAGAAGGCAGACTGGCTCAGCCAGAGCTCTGTGGGCAGAGCTCACTGGGTCCCTGACCTCACTCTCCTTAGCCACATAACCTCGGGCAGTGACCTTCTAGAGCTTTGGTTTCTCCACCTGTAAAGTGGGGATACGAATTTACCTTGCAGGATTGTCCTGAGAATTGAACACAACTGTGCATATAAAACTCTAGGCCTGACACATAACAGAGGCCCCCCAAAATGTGCACCTATTTTTAAATGTCATGAATCCACTCGCCCTTCTTCAGGAAGGCAAGGTTGGCCACGGGCAAGTTGGGGAGCTGGAGGGTCAAGAGAGGACATCATGGTGAAAAGGAAGAGCAGACTGAGTAACGGAGAGACTGAGACGCGACAGGAAGCCAGAGGCAAGGGCTAAGGGGAAGGCTGCAGCCGAGGCAGGCGCAGAGCAAGAAGCTCCAGGCCTGACATCCTAAGCTGGTCATGAATTAGGACACAAGGAAAATAAGCCCCAGAGCTTTGCTGCTGAAATCCCTCTTTCAAACGTCTCTCACCTTCCGGAGGTGTGGGGTCCTCCAGCCGTCAGAATCACCCTCTCCCACCAAGGCCTGCTGAGGTCCACAGGAAGAGACGACCACCCTCGCCCCCACCCAAGCCCTGGGGGTCCCCACACAGGGCAGGTCCCAGGGTCCAGCAGGTGCTGCTTCCTCCCTAAGGAGAAAGCACACCAGGGAGCAATGACCCTCCAAGTCCGCAGGCTCTGGGGGCAACAGCCCCACAATCCTAGTAACCCCAGATGCCGTTTGCACGCCACCTGCAACTGGGCTGCCAGCTGGCACCAGACCCCCAAAACACTGAGCAGAAAAGTCGGGATTTCTGCTGCTCCACGCCACTGCTGAGGAGCCCCTTAGCCCCTCTGACTTTCCTGCTCCCCGGGACCGGCGGCTTTCTTCTCCCCAGCAATTCCCAAGACGCCATCTCTGCCTGCAGCACGGCAGCTTCCTCCTCATTTGGAATACGTGTGTCTCTGTGTGACCAGTACTCAGGGGCCCTTGTCTCCCTCCAGGGTCACCAACGAGCTTTCCATCAGCCCACCTGGGAAGGCATGATCCTGCCAGAGGCAGATTCCTGATCTAGAGTGTCCTCGTCAATTATCAGGATGAGTGACATCCCAGCGAGCGCTAGCGTCCAGGTGCAAAGGCTCCCTTTTTGCCCAGACTGTCTTTCGTTCCGGCATGTGACAGGGATCTTGCCTTCTCCTCTTCTCCCAGGAATCATTGCAACCCGGCTCTTTGTCCTCTTCAGTGACAATGTGGGGGCTTCCCTTCGGCCCCCCAGCACCTCACTTATCCCCTCCTCGGCGCTGAACCAACCACCTGGCAAGGAGGCACCTGCCAGGACAAGAGAACAAACACCGGAGGTGCGGCATCGTCCCTGCCAGCCCTTCCCAGACGCCTCCGGGGCACGCCGCTGTGTGTCTGGATTACCCGGATCTCCCCTCCTCTCGCTCAGACTAAATGGGCCCAAGCCGCGCCACGTTGTTTTCTGCCACGGGATGCTGATTGCTGCAAGAGCCTCTTAATGCACGCAGGCTCCTGCCTTCCGCCCGGGAGGACTGCACCGTAAATTGCAGAGTTTAGAGAGGAGAGCGTCCAAGGCAGCGCCCACACAGCCCGCGGGAGAGACGCGCTGGGAGGGGGCAGGCAGGGTCCCCACCCCAGCCCCAGGTGGAGGCAGCTGCAGGGTGGGTCGTGGGTCGCAGCACAGGCCGAGGTCCTGGGCTCAGAAGCCCCTGCACACCCCTCACAAGCCCCCCGGGGCCTTCAGATTCTCAACATCCAGCACCAGACCCTGATGCTGAAGAGCTCATTTTCGTGGGTCACATTTTTTTCCCAGAAAATTCTACATTATTTATTGCGTGAAGGGGAGATGAAGATGAATTTTTTTGTGGGTAATGGAATGAAAACCATAATCGTTCATTGAACTCTTGAACCCTCTGAAATTACATGTGTGGAATTCCATTTTTCCAAGAGGAATATATAATTCAGTTTCCCCCCCCCCCCAAAAAAAGCCAAGAACTACCCAAATGTGCATTTATTCCAACATTTAACTGATCCTGAATGTGCCCAAGGGGGAGGCGGCAGGAGGGCCAGGCGGGGCACGACCCGTTCCCTTTCTCTCTGCATTAAACCTACTCTTTTTCAGGTAAGGCAACTGGGGACCAAAAGCTCCAGCTAAATCCCAGTGCCACCCGTGGAAAAGAGCCAGGGTGACATTAGTGGTAAAGTAGCGGGAGCTGGTATTTTGTTCAGGTACTGCACTGAGCAGTTGGTACGTAATGGTTCATTTAATCGACCCAGTGAGGTGGGCACTGTCGTTATACCACCACGGAGGCTCTGAGAAGTCCAACAACTGGTCCACACTCCAGCACCAGGAGCCACCAAGCCCAGCACCAGGAGCCACCAAGCCCAGCACCAGGAGCCACCAAGCCCCAGCACCATAAGCAGGCCATGGAGCCAGTGGCCAAGACCACCTGGGTCTTCAGCAGTCACATTTCTCGTGTTGCACAGACACAAGAGAGAGTGTCCCAGCAAGCCTCCAACATATGACAATGACGATCCCTGTCCTTACACACATACGACTTAAGGAACTTAAGGATTCTGGGGAGATGAATGGAAATGTTATTTAAAAAAACAAACAACGGCGTCTGCTGCGTCCTCGCTGCCTGTGCCTCGGCCTCATCCGTCAGGGCCGGCTGCTCCTCTCTGGGGGGTTCTTTCTCTCCTCTTCTGTTCTCTGCCCCCTTCCTGCCCTGGCTACTTCCCGGGTCCTTCTCTTCCTCCTCGGACTTTGCCGACACCTCCTCCTGGTGACGCAGGGCAGGGCAGGGACTGCAGCGCCCTGGCAGAGCGAGTTCCCTCCTCCTACGCTGCGCAGGGCCCGACTCACGGCCTCTGCTCCCTCACTGCCCTCTCTCTGCCCCGCCCTCCCTCTCTCTCTCCTTCCCTCTAGCTGATCCTGCCGGAGGACATGGTGGTGATGTCATAGTCGTGCCCAAGGAGGGAAGTCGCTGTGGCAGACACAGGGACACCTCCCGCCGGCCGAGCCTGGGCTGAGGGCTGGCTGGCCCCAAGCCCCTGGAGAGGACACAGAGACCCAGAGGCTCGGACCTGAGGCCCGCCCTGCTCACGTGGACCCCGCGATGCACCCACTGCCAGACAGATGCTCCTGTCCAGGCCACAGCAGGGGGATATGGGGAATAAACAGGCCCAGGAGCGGACTCGGGGTCTCTGCCCACTCGGTTCCGTCTTGCTCTTACTGGTGACTGGGAAGGAGGGTCTCTGTGATGGACATCGTGTGCTCTGTGGGCGCGTGCACTGCGGGTGAGGCAGGAGACTGCAGCCGGGACCACCAAGGACCCAGCGATAGAAGGAAGCCAATCCGGCCCAGCACGGAAGCTGAACGAGGAACCCCGGAGGTGCATCCACCTGGGAACAGGCTCATTCTTTTCCCCTGTGCAAATAACTTCTTAAAACGTAACATTCTGAGCAAGTGCTGTGGTCAGGCACCGCTCACCGCACCAGACACATCTTGCCTGCAGTCAGGTGACGCTGAGGTCGGCACGAATCCCATCACATGGGCGAGACACTGAGGCTCAGAGAGGTTGAATAACTTGATCATACTCACACAGCTAGTAAGCAACAGAGAGAGCAGGAGATAAAAAAGGCCCGAGAGATGCACGCTGTGTGGAGGAGGTGAGTGAACGGGAGTTAGCAGGCTTAGATGAGCTTTTCAACCAACGATCGTCATAACACAGTGCTGATGAATTCTTCTCCAAGCGTGCAGAGCACCAAAGAAACAGGAAATGAGTGAAATCAAACCATGTGTTTCAGCTGGATAAATCACAGACCTTGCTGCCGGGTGGTTTGGTTTGGTCTGGGTTTCTAAGCTGGGACGTGGGTTCTGTGTGTGGACAGCAGTGTGGACAGCATTGCACAGGAAGTAGGAGACTTGAACCTGAAGTCTGGCTCCTTCGTTAGCTTGGGGGTGACCTTGGGAAAGCTGCCCGACTCCTGGGCCTCGGTACCCACCTGTCTGCTGCCAGAAAGGAGGGGCACCAGCCAGGTCACCTGGTGGTCCGTCCAGCTTCGACTTCAGCTTCTGGTCCCAAGAGGTGGTGCAGGCCTCCTTCCCTGCAAGGCCAAAACAGAAGCTCAGGAGCAGCTCACCTCCCGCAGGGGCAGAGGGAGCAGCCGGACAGAGGCCAGGAGGCAGGTCCAGGAAGAGACTGGCTGGGCCTGCCCGCTGAAGCCAGCCCCGCAGGTGCTAATCCACCAGGCCGGTTCCTGGGGAGCGGCTCATTCTTAAGCTCTCTGTTATGGCTTCTACCCAGAATTGATTTGAATAAATCAGTCTAATGCTCTCTCTACAAAGGAACCAACTGCAAAAGAGCTGTATTTGCTCAGCTTTGAAACCAAATTGGAGGGGCCTCCTTCCCATTTTAGGACGGAGGGGGGAAGGGACACAGGAGCGGGGCATTTGGCAGAGGAGGACTCAGGTCCCCCACGTGGGGAGGTTCCCCAGCAAAGGGACCCACGGCTGGAGATCAAGGCCGGCGCACCCGCGGGATGGCCCTGTTGTCATGGCCAGGCCTGGACAGGCCCCTGCCGTGCTCACCGGGCCCTCACCCCTCAGGAAGGATTCGGGAAGAACTGACCTCTACCAAGCTTTGCCGGGTGTCGGGCGCGGTGTCAGGGCGCTGCACCTGCAGGATCCTCTCCACTCTGCAGAGGCCCCGTTGTCCGCCTGCCCCAGGCCCCGCCCCAGGCCCCGCCCGGCTGGTTCCTCTTCTTCCTCCCACTCCTGCCCCCCGGCCAGTTCTGTGGGGCTGCCTGCTTCTCTTCCTTGGTGTCTCCTTTCTGACCGTCACCCTCTCAGACCACCGTGCTCTCTGCACGGCCTGAGAGCACAGAAGCGAGATGGGGTCCTGTCTAGGGGGCAGCCTGGGGAGCCAGAAGGCTGTGGAATCCCCGCTCCTCCTCTGACCGTGGCTAAGTACCCAAGGGTCCTGAGCCTCGGTTTGCTGGCTCAGGGGTCACGCGAGCACCGCCTCTTGGAGCGGCAGTCAGAGAGACCCAGCCGAGGCCCGCCGGGGAGCAAGCCCAGGACACAGGTGTGCAGGCCCTCGGGCGAGACCCTGCAGCCTGCCTCAGCCGCCCAGCAGCCCGAGTGCCTGCCAGCACGCCCGGACAGTAGCACAGGCTGGCCGAGCGGACGGGGCTCCGTCATTCGGGCTGTTTAGTTACGGGTGCTTCTCGCGTATTTCAGGGCAGCGAAGTGGGCGTGGCGCTGATTCTGCCACTTGTGAAGGAGCACTGAGGACCACAGTTCCCCGGGCGCTGGCCTCCGCGGGGCACGCTCGCTGCGGCAGGCACCGCGTGGACCTTTCCACCATCATCCCCTGGTGAAGAGCTGCCCTGGATGACAACTTGTCGAGAGGTGGAGTGAGGAGTCGGGTGATGGACTGAGCGGGGTTCAATAAGTGAACCAAGCAACAGTGAGCATCCTCATTTTTCCAGCTTCATCTTTCTTCCAGCCCAGATTCTGGAGCGCAGACTGTCACTGTCAGACCGACTCTGGCTCCAACTTCCCTTGATCCAAATCCCAACTGCACCACTTGTTCTGTGGCTTTGAACAAGTTACCTAACCTCTCTGTGCCTCAGTTTCTCCATCCATAGAATGTGGGCATTAAGAGCCCCCTCCTGATGGGATTATTCAGTTGAGTTCATACGTGTAAAACTCATGGAGAGGTGGGGCTGTGGCTCAGTGGTAGGGCACTTGCCTAGCATGTGTGAGGCACTGGGTTTGATTCTCAGCACCACATAAAAATAAAATAAATAAAATAAAGGACCATCAACAACTAAAAAAATATATTAAAAAAAAAAAACCTCTTGAAACAGTGTCTGGCACCTAGTAGGTGCTCAAAATAAGTGCCAGCTATGGTGATTCCCACACCAGCTTCTGTGTCTTTATTATTTCAGTCTTACTTGATTTGCCTCTCCCATGAGCCTCCTGGAGCCCTTTTGGAGAAGAGGAAGAACCTGAGGGAACGTCCTCAGTGAACTAACCACTCCAGTGACACGGACGTGCGGACTCGGACTCCCGGGTTCCCTCCGAACCAGACACACTTGCCAATCAACCTGCTCAAGCGGTGCTGCCTTTCAACGTGTCAAACGCACAGGCCCTGCGTCCAGCCCCTCGAGGCATCGCGCCTGCAGGGACACTGAGCCAAGAGGCAGCTCACAGCAGCAGCACCTGGGAAGGCCACACGTCCCCCTCAGGAGCCTGGAGCAGACGTGCCGTGCCCGGAAACGGAGCGAGTTTTACGCACCGATACCAAAGGTCCCCGAGACGCACCCTCCACAGGAAGTGAGGCTGCAGAATGCAGCATGGGCCTTTGAGCTTCTAAACCCACGTGCACACGCATCTGTGGACACACACGCTCACACCCCATCACTGTCCACATGTCACCTGTCACCCGAGGCCCGCGTCCCACCGCTAAGGAACAGCGACCCACGCTTCCCGCTCTGCCTCTCCTTGGGGCTGGCACAGAGGGATGCACGGCCGCCCAGCACAGCTCCAGGGAGCAAAGCCGGCCACACAGAGGAGACCCCGAGGCTGAGCCACCCACTTGGGCAGATCTGGGAGCAGGCACCGGCTCACGTGGGCTGGTGTCCTCTCAAGCCTCCCTCCTCCCAAACTCGGCATCTGGAGTAACATTTTCTAAAAATGAGCCAGTCAGGGGGAAAAAAAAAAAGTAACAATAAAATGAAGTAAAAAGATTCAAACCAATGACATGGCGTTCGCCTGCAAGAGAACAGCTTCGTGCTGGAAAAGGAAGAGGACACAGAGGACCCTGGATGTGCTCATGGGATGAGCCCCGTGAGGGTGTCCGGGTGGCCCCACTTCTGTGAGGCGTGCAGGTGGTCGGATTCAGGGGCACAGAGAGCAGAAGGGGGTTTGGGGAGGGAAGACAAGGCGCTGGCGCTTCATGGGGACGGGACTTCAGTTTGGGAAGATGAAGAAGTTCAGGAACAGAGGTGGTGAGGGTCACATGACATCATGAACTGCAGACTCAAAAACAGATGGAATGGTGAATTTTATGCACGTTTCACCACAAAAAATTAATGTACTATTCTTCTAAATCACATAAAAAAAAAAAAAAAAAAGCATGGGAATTCCTGGGGGGAAACCTGAGGTAGAGGGATTGGGTGGCGAGCTGGAGACCCCAGGGCTGAGCTGGAGCTCAGTGGTGGAGCACTTGCCCAGCATGCCCTGGGCCCTGGGTTCCGTCCCCAGCACTGCAGGGGAGAAAGCATGGAGGGATCTGTACAGCCTTTCACATCCCAGCCTCAGAAGTCACGATCAGCCATTCCCACCAGACTCAAAGCCCATGTTCAAGGGGAGGGGGCACAGATCAGCCCATTGCCGAAGAGTACATAGCTGGAAGATCTGACTGCTCTCTGGAGAAGGCAGTTCCCCGTGGCTGCTTCTCTGGAAACTTCTCGCCTGCTCTTTTATTTCCAACCTTTCTTTATTGCTCTATTTTAAATAGCTGTGGAGTTTGCTACAAAGGCCCCTGTTCTGCACTCCTCCTGTATTTACACGGCGTGCCATGGAAGAACCTCTGCATCTCCTCCCATCAGAGATCATGTCTACTTCCCACCCCTTGGCGGGTGGTCTCCTTGCTTGATTGACTGATAGAGTGAAGCCTGAGTGATCATGTGTAGTAACAAGCAGGATGCTTGGCAGCCTGGTGCACATCTGCTCTCTGTTGGACCCCTTGGGGCTGACGTCAGAAGAAGCCCCACTAGCCTTCTAGAAACTAGAGACGGCAGGAAGGAAAGTTCAAATGCCCCAGCCAAAGCCATTCTAGACCATCCCACAACCATTCAATCTCCAAAAACAACATAGAGCCCACCGAGATAAGCAGAACTGCCTTTCCAACCCAAAGCTGACCAAAGATGCCTGAGTGAGTCCAACCAAGATTGCAAGAATCACCCCATCACCCAGAATATTCGAGCTTATTTTTTCAGGTCACTGTTTTGGGATTATTCTTTTATGCAGTATTAGCTAACTGATACATAAACATTTCACTGGATTTTGTTTCTTTAAACCCAACTGACGATCACTGTATTTTAATGAGAAAAAGTACAACTCATTTATATTTAGTGTGATATGCTTGATTCTATACTTATCACATATTTGCCTTTTTGTCACAGTTTTCATTTTTCCCTGGTGGGATCCTATTTTTATGTTCCCCTTTTCACTTTAGGAATTGATTCCCTCAGTGTTCATAAATACGTTTCTCTTTCTGAGGAAAGAAGATGGCAACCAAGGCCTCACCAAAATGCTCCTATTCCTCCTTCACCTGCCTCCCTCTCTCCAGCAAGATGAAGCCTTTTGAATTCTTTCAACATCTCCCACGCCTCACCCTCCTGAGGACATGTTCTAACTAGAGCTATTGGATATTCTTATTGTAGTAAAAATAATTCAGCACCATGATTTTGCCTTATGTGTTGAGACCACCTTCTTTCTCCAAGTAATATATTTGAAACTTTCCAGACTAAACCAATATATTTATTAAGACTCTGACTTTGCAAATAGCAAGACCACAATTCAAACTAGGACCTACTAAAACGCCACTCACTGGTGAACACAGGAAATTTGAGCGGATGGTCCTAGCTTCAGGCTCGGCTGTATCTAAGTTCAGGTAATGCCGTCGGGGCTCCCTGCGTGTGTTCCTTTTTATCCCTCACCTCTGCTCTGCCTTGTTTTCAGACACGTTTTATTCAGATGGACACAAGATGGCAGTTCACTGCCCCAAGCTCACAGCTCTCAACGCAGCTTAAGAAAACATGTCGGGCTGGGGAGATAGCTCAGTTGGTAGAGTGTTCGCCTCACAAGCACAAGGCCCTGAGTTCAATCCCCAGCACTGCGGGAAAAAAAAAGAAAGAAAGAAAAAAAAGAAAACATGCCAACTTCTGCAATAAACCTCTGAGAAAGGACTCTTGGAAAACCATGACTGGCCCACTCTTAGGATTCTCCCATTTGCCAAGGGAAGAGGTGCTGATCCCTACCAAGCCATCATCCCGCAGAATCTGAAATCCAGAAAATCACCAAGGATCCTAAGAAGGTTACAAAGACTGCTGCTATGCACCCCAAAAACTCCAGGGAGAGGCAAGGAAAGGAATGTCCGACACCTTGGGTGCCCTCTCCCCGGCGTTTCTCTGCCCCCAACTTGAAGACCTCCCAAAGGCCTGCCAGGGTTTAGAAGAGAGATGTGAGCTCAGGATCCCTGGGGAGGCCACCCCAGGAGAACCCGGGGCTGGGATCCACTCTGGGATCCCCCACTCCTATGACAAGTGCAATCGTGGCTATGCGTGTCTGGTGTCAGGAAGCAGCCGGCCTTCGGCAAGCCTGAAATCTCACTCGGTGTGACTCTCTCAGCTCGGCACCAGACCCTCGCGTTTCACCTGAAGGTGCTCCCGTGTTGGGGAGACGCGCCATCATGTCTCTTCCCTGAAAACTCCTGGTGCTTCGGTCTAGCCCCAGGAGCACAGGGACCCCCTGGAGGGGAGGTGCTGCCCTGCCCCCACCCCACAGCCAGGGCTAGTGCTCACCGTGTACAGCGAGGCTTTTCCAGGAGAGAGAAATACGTCCCCTTTACTCCAAAGCCCAAGAAGGAAATAAAACACAGATTCTCACACACGAAAGAAGGTCGAATTGCGCTTGTTATTCTCAGCTTTGAGGCTGCATCGATCACCTCTAGACCAAAAAAATAAATAAATAAATAAATAAGCTCTGTTTCTAAGGTACAGTCGCCCCACATCTGATTTATATACTCGAGTTTAAAGGGAGCCAAGCAAAGTTATCTGTTCTTGTTGTACCTGATTAACCCCAATACACAAATTCTAAAAATCGATAGTTAATTAAAAATGTGGCCTGCCTGTGTAGTGGAGTTGCCCCGTCCCCCGCGGACACTACCCACCTTGCATATTATTAAGCCTGGAGCCAGGCAGCCCAACCTCCAGCCCCACGCAGACAAGAAATGAACAGGTTTCCAATATATTGCCACACGGGGACCTAAGATGGGATATTTTGACCAGGCTTATAACTTCAGGGGCCCCCCCAGACGCCCCCTTGTTTGGTTGGCAGGTCTTCCTGGGTCTCGGGCCATACCCTCTGCAGACTCAAGGTCTGAGAAGATACCCCCAGGGTGACTAGAAGGGCTATTTCCACTTTCAATCTTCCTCGAGGTCGAGAGCCCACGAACCCACCCTTACCCAGGTCCCCTATCCATCCATGCCTTCAAAATCACGAATAGCCAAGAACAAACAAGGCAGAGCTGATTTATGGGTCATTTCCTGGTTGCTGGTAGGTCTTTGTGGGTTTCTTTGTTTTAACTTCGCACTCATTTCTGCCATAAGGAAACCATATATTTTACTGATAAACATGCCGGTCCCCTGCCTCACTCTAAGCGGAGCTGAGGTGGGTAAGGAAGCAAACGACTTTGTCGGGACCCTCCCTCGTGAGCAGCCAGGCCAGCGATTTCTGCTGGGGGCTTCTGGCCCCCAGTCCCCTGGGAAGGCGCAGCCCAGCCTCCCCCTGGCTGTAGAAGCACTCCTGTTAGGACCTCAGGCCCCGCCCTAGGAGTGGACAAGCAGCCCCCGGGGACCAGTCACAACCCCTCTCCAGGAGCTTCCAAACTGGGGCTGGGAGAGGGAGATAGACGGCCAGGAGACCCCCACCAAGACCCTCATCACGTACGACAGCAGGAGGGGGAAGCCAGAGAGCGGGAGGGAGAGAGAACACGTGGAGCAACTGCCCGTCATCCCCTTCCCTGCACGAGGGAGACCGGGCACCCGCCCTCAGCCCTGGCTGGACTCATGTCACGTTTTCACGGTCCCTGACATCCAGTGTAGTTAATACTCCTCTGCTAAGACCCAGACTTTCCGAGGAGCCATTTATGATCCACCAGCCAGGAACAAGGGCTGGTCCCTGCCCTCCACCCTCCTCAGCAGTGGGCACTGGGGGAGACTCCAGCCTGCATGTCCCCCCAAACCGGTCCTCACCAGGAAACTGCCCTCCTCCAGAACACCCGGGTGTCTGGAACCCAGGCTTAACACGCGGTAGGTGCCGCTGGCCAACAAGATACCTAAAGAGGCA
Source organism: Sciurus carolinensis (assembly GCF_902686445.1). Classification (NCBI taxonomy): domain Eukaryota; kingdom Metazoa; phylum Chordata; class Mammalia; order Rodentia; family Sciuridae; genus Sciurus; species Sciurus carolinensis. Next base: position 37,537,781 of record NC_062230.1, read on the forward strand.
CGGCCAGGGAGAAGGCAGAAAGTAGGATGGACATTCAGGGGCTCCAGGAAGAGGAAAAGGACCTGAGGATCCCCGGGGAAGGAGCTTTCGAGAAGAAAGAGGGTGCCCGCAGGGACCTGTAAAGACGTGATGTCACTGCAGCCATTGGGGAGGAGCTCGCGGCCGCAGGCCAGGCACTGAACGATGCACTGTCTGGCAGGCAGCTGGAGGGTACCTGCCGTGGTGCCCAGAAGCCGCCCGGCTGCTGTAGAATTAGTGGCCATGTCCTGGGACAAGCTGGAAGCCCCCTCCAGCCACGTGCCCACCAAGCCGTAGCCACCCACCTTCACCCACAGAAGCTGTGACTCTGGAGCTCTTCAGGGGTGCCAGGGCTGTGCCGAGCGCTTAGCTGGCACCCGCATGTCTTGATCCCCACATCACAGACAAAACTAAGACTCAGAGAAATGGAGTCCTTTCCACCGAGGCAGGAGCAGAGCCAGGATTCCAAATGAGTCCTGTTAGCACCCCGAGCTAAGATCCCTATCTTGACCCGATCCTTCCTGGTGAGACAGGAGGTCACATGAGACCAGGGCTTTGCCACTTGAAGGAGAGACTCAAAGACAGGGGGTCAGTTCTATCCCATGACTCCAAAGCCACAAGGCCTCCCAGCTCCCACCAGAGACTAGACTCTTCTGTCTATGGCCACACCTTCAGGCACTGATGGAAACTAGTCCCCAGTTCTCAGATAACCAAAATCCAGTCAAAGGTCAGCACCGTTTCAAAACTGTGGCTGCGGGCCCCACCCCCGTGGCAGGACCACCTAGAGTAGCACCCCAGCCTGCAGCTTGCCCACATCCTCGGGCCCGTTTGCCCACAGAGCTGAGGATGCTGGGGCTCACCACCCTCATGCAGGCTGACTCAGCTCCCAACCACACTCCTGCCCAGCTTCCCTGATTTTCCCCATCGCCCACCCAGTGAGACTGGAATGCCTCATGGCCAAGTCCACACACATATTGACGAAGACTCACAAACGTCCACCTCAAGCTCAGAGCCAAGGTCTGTGCTGGACACAGAGGAGAGCAGACTTTGGCTTAATTCAATTTTAAAAAATATACAGAGCGGAGGAGAGATGAGGGAGGCCAGCCCCGAGGCTGCACCGTGTCCCATAAATGACAAGTGCCGTGCACTTGTATCAGGAAGCAAGGCTATAAAAGCCACGAGTGAATTCGGACAGAGTCCAGAGGGGTGATGTCATGTGAGAACATCTCCAGTCTGCCCGGGAAGGAGGCTGGCGCTTGCCTGCTGCCAGCCAGAGGCCTCAGCCCCTGGCACAGACTCCCAGAGTGAGAACAAAGCCACAGCAAATTCTGGACTCACTGCTTCTCTCAAGGAGGCCAAGTGGCCAAGGAACACAGCCACCCACTCAGTCTCAGCGAGAAACATTCTAAGAAGGACGGTGGCCGGGCGCCCCCTTAGCATCCTGAGCTAAGATCCCTATCTTGACCCGATCCTTCCTGGTGAGACGGGAGGTCACATGAGACCAGGGCTCTGCCACTTGGAGGAGAGGCTCAAGACAGGGGGTCAGTTCTATCCTGTTGGTGGCCCTCCTGGATGGCTCCACCTCCCCCTCCTGCCCACTCCCCAGGCCTGCCTGCAGCTGCTGGCAGATTCTGTGAGCCCCCAAGAACCTTCCGGTCAGCTCCCTTCTGGCTTCATGGCAGGATCCCGACACAGCCTGGTGTCTATGGTGTTCTGTTTTGGGAACCAGCAGCCCAAGGATATTTCCAACAGTGGGATTTGGTACAATCCTATGAAAAAGAACCAGAAACTATTTAGATGTTTGCCAGGAAGAAGCACTCAGAGACGCTTTAGGGAAGACACAAAGTCTCCAGGCATTGAGGAAGGCCCAGATTTGGGGTTCAAGTCTTCTCTGTCAGACTCAGGACCTTTGCATATGCTTTTCTCTGGGACTTCCATCTGGTCTCAACCTAAATGCCACTTCCTCAGAAAAATGACCATAATCTGTCATCATATGTTAACTTGTTCATTTGCTTAGAATCACGTGCCCCTCAGATTGGAAGCTCCTGATGAAAGGGACCAGGGATGTGCTCACTGCCTCTCCCCAGAGCCCACCACAGCCTGGCATGTAATTGGTGCTCCATAAATATTTGTAAAGGAATTCACAGCCACAGGATGGAATCGCCCATCCAAATGATGTGTATAATCATGGCGCCCGTGGGATACGGTTATTATTACCATCCCTATTTTGCAGGCAGGAATCTGAGAAACAGGGGGTTTAAGGAACTTAAACGGATTGACACGGAGTGGAGAGGAATTGGAACCCAGGCTTTCTGCGTCCTCTTCTTTGGTCATAGAGCAAGGACTTTATGCAAAGCAAATATCCTGATGACCATGTGGCTGCAAGACAAACACTCCAAATTTAGTGGCCTAAACTCTACACCCTTTGTCCCCATAACCCGTCTGCTGTCCAGGGAGGGACCAGCAGGAGAGGTGGGTTTCTGTCCTTCACAGTATCAGCAGGGCTGTCTTCTCTGGGGCTGAGGAACCAGAGGCCTCTGCTCCTCTCCACAGGGGTCTTGCCAAGGGCTGCCTGGGCTTTGTCACAGCATGGTGACATCCAAGGAGAGCCTGGAGAAGCTGCCCGCCCTTCCCAACAGCCTCCAGTCACACAGTGCAATGCCACCACTTCCTGCTTGTGGGAAGTCCCCAGCCGGCTCAGAGTCAAGGGGAGGGGACCTGGGCTCGACCTCTCAATGGAGATGTGACAGGCTTCCAGAAGAACCCACAGGGTGGGACCCGGTCTGGCAGTCATTTTTGGAGAACACCAAACAGCAAACGGCATTGGGCGTGCCTTCAGCAGGCCGCCCTAAATCACAAACTCAGTTTATAAAAACCACCCCAGAAGTCACCCCCAGGGACCCCACTGAGAGTTGAGAAAGAAAATCACTGGGGAAGAAGAAGGAGGAGGAGGAGGAGGAGGAGGAGGAGGAGGAGGAGGAGGAGGAGGAGGAGGAGGAGGAGAAAGAAGGAGAAGGAGAAGGAGGAGGAGAAGCTCGGAAAAGTCAAAGCTGCATCTGGGGCCGGCTTAGGGGAGAGTGTCTTCCCTAGAATATTTACATATTTTTGCTTCATTTCCTGACAAGGCCTGGAGCTCCGCTAATTAGAAACTCATTTGAGATAACTAGTAACCAATTTGAAAATGCAAACACCTCAGGGGCCGCAGAGTCCTACAAACAGGCCTGTAAATTGGTTTCCTGAGGACCACCTCCCACCCTCTGCGGATAGTGGGGGAGAGAGAGCAGGGAACTTGCTAGAAGCATTGCAGATAGAGAGGTGGAGAAGAGGCCAGCGGAGCCCAGCAGAGGAGGGAGGGTAAGCTTGTTATTGAGTCTCAACAGCGTCCCGGCTCAGGACTCGGAACGCGACCCCAATCAGGCTACAAGATGTTGTGGCGGTAACATTACACTCGGTCACTCCTGGCGGGCTGAGCGGCTTTTCAAAACACCCTTGCACAGTTGTGCAGAATGGCCACGGCACTGGCAGCCGGCAGAGCCGAATCCACACGGCCACCAGTCCCCTCAGAAAGCA